>NC_134269.1:52543314-53181314 GCF_031893055.1 Leptodactylus fuscus
TGCCACCAAGGACAAAGAAGACAGGGTTTTCTATCCCTTCATGGCGTTTGGCTCAGATTTTCAAATCAGTAGTGGGGAGTCCTGTACAAGTTCTCATAGCAAAGGCGATGAAACCAACCAGGGCTGGGACCCCTCTCCATTATCAATGAGTAGCTAGTAGAATACATTATTTATTTTGCTTACATATATAGCGCCATCATATTCCACAGTATTATAGGACTCACAGTCTATATTCCCTATCAGTATGTATTTGGAGCGTGGTAGAAAACTGGAGTACTTGGAGGAAACCCACACAAACACGGGGATAACATAAAAACTCCTTACACATGTCCTTGGCTGAAATCAAACTCAGGACTGCAGGACTGTAAGGCATCAGTGCTAACCACAACCTGAGCAACGAGGACTTAAAGTAAACCCAGTCATGTTACACTGCGCCAGAACTGAACTTCAATTAAACCACATCTGCAGTGTGAACAGCGGCCTAATCCTTCTGCTGTATACACATTGCTCATATGGACCAAGGGGGAGAATAGTCCACGTCTTAAGGTATGTGTCTGCACTGCCTTACACTATTTTTAGCCACACAGACTTTCTCTATGTTACTTCCGAGGATAAGCTAACAACATATTCATGAGACTACTGTTCCTTTTTCCTAAACTTGTGGATTATACAATTTATTTGCACTTGAAAAGCTGCATAGCTTGATGTTAAATGCCAGGATCCTAATCTTGCTATAAGCGTGTTAGAAGATAGGCACTACTTCCCATAGAAGACGATTTTCTAGATTAGATGTTCTATGTAGATGATCTTTAAAAATTCTATTTTTTAATGATCTTCAAAATGGAATTCACTCGCTGTATCGCTGCAAATCTCAAGTCTGTAGTCAGAGGCCAGTAAGAAGGACAGGAGTGGCGGGTGCTTACATGGGTGAATTTTAGTTATTATTGCAAACATTCCATGCCTTTAGAAAAATATATACATTTGACAATCCCTTTAATTCCAGTATAACCAGTAACCTATGAGTGAAAGGGTTAATGTAAGGATCTTTTTTTATTAGGATAGTGAAATTGTTGATGGTAATATTCCTTTTGGTCGCCCTGAAACGGTTGATGTTGCATATCTTAGGCCCGGTTCACATCTGCGTTTGGGTTTCCATTCGGAGACTCGGCTTGGGGACCCCTGAATGGAAACCTATCCGCATAAAAAAGTGGTTATCTAAGGAAACCCATAGACTAAAATGGGGTCCGTGTGGTTTCTGCATGAAACGTGAAGAGAAAGGTGCTGCTTGCAGGACTTTTCTCTCTGCATATTTCATGTGGATTGGTGGAATGGAATGATCTGAACACAGATGTGACCCAGGCCTTAGGTCTAGTGCAGGGCTAGGGAACCTTTGCCTCTCCAGCTGCTGTGAAACTACAACTCCCAACATGCTCCATTCACTTCCATGGGAGTTCCAAGAACAGCAGAGCAAGTGTGCATGCTGGGAGTTGTAGTTTTGCAACAGCTGGAGAGATGTACGTTCCCTACCCCTGGTCTAGTGGGTTGTACATCTCTCCAGGCTCCAGACTTGCCCTAGCTATAACTTTCTGCTTCTTCCCTGCATTAATCCTAGACATAAGTGCAGAGAGTGAGTACAAAGGATATTGTAGCTATCACTATGTGGTTACACAATTCTATGATCAGGCAGCACTCTGACCGGTGTTCTTGTGGTCAAAAGGGCTGTAGACTCTGTTGGTCTACTGGTCTTATCACAGCTGTTACCATTGCTCCCCTGTAGCTATGCTACTAGATGCAAGTACTAGTGGGATGTACTTCTAGAGGAACTGGACAGCCCAACTGATTTAACAATATGGATGTGACTAACAGGTTATTGGTGAGCATGATGCACTCTATGTAACCATGTGACTGGCACTTTAATTGGTATTCCCACCTCTTTCATGAAGGGGTATGCCACTTCAATTCCCAACCACCAAATCAAAAGTTGGGCTGTTTCTAAAACTCCCATAGAAGTGAATGTGAGTTAGGGAAACAGCAGAGCAAAGCAAGCTACACTATTTCCGTAACTCAGGAGCTGTTTGTGTAATTCCAATCAACATTTCTGTAGAATTTCCTAATAACGGCTATACAAGTTGGGGATGATCCACTTGAGGATCTTGATGTGGGTTCTGTGGCTGAATCAGCCGTGGAATTTGAGGCAAGAATGAACAGGATTTTTTCAGTGTCTTGTGTCGGTCTCTCATTGAAAACGGAAGGCGGATTCAGGAAGGAAACGGAACTGAATTTAAGGTAGAAAACACCAAGTTCCACCATGTGAACCTACCCTTACTGTTGCAGCACATGATACATTAAGATTCATTTCAAACTCTTGAAATCAAATCAAATAATGAGAAAAAAATAGATTAAATTGAGAACAAATATGAGAATAAACTGGTATGTATTAGTATTTGTTCAGTGCTATTTAGTATTTTCAAAAACACTTCTATGGGAATTACCGAAACATCATAACACGGCCAACTCGGCTGTTTTCATAACTCTCGCCCATCTTATAGCCATATATATTCCCATCTTGGCCATGGCTACCCAAACTGCACAATGAAGAAGTGAGCTTAATAAGAAGGTATTATTGCTGAAGCACAGAAATGGTAAATTCAGATTCATCTCGTCCTCATGAGATTGAATCACATAATAAGAACAAATAAGACAGCTTCCCTATAAATAAGACAAAATCTGAGTAATTTAGCATTCTCAAAAACACTTCTACAATTTTCCCAGTTGTATAGTCCTGGAGAGAACCACCATCCAGTACAGTAGATCCTGTTACAAATAGTGTTTGGTGACTTTGCTGCCAGGCTGGGGAGGTCACCGAGAGCACAGTGTGTATTGCCAGGAAGGAGTAGTGTCAGTAAAGTACAGAGCCACAGGGATCATCGGAGGATTAGCGACTTAGTACAGATGCGTCAGCCTGGTTCTGATTCATATACTGGATCCATAATTTATTGTCCTCCCTTTAACTCCCGTTGGGCTGCTGGTTCTGCCATATGATTCTTCCCCTTTGCATTAGCCCTGCCACTGCTGCAGGACATTGGATAAGGCTTGGTAACCATAATAAATGCTAATTCTTGGTGACACAAACATCACCATTGACCAAAGTCCTGTTTATTGCGGTCGACTACTTGGTGACTATTAATTGGATCAATTAAGTCTTAAAAGTAATTGAGTTGATGTGGAGAAAACATGAGTGAGTATGAACCCGAGCGTAAGTAGGAAAATTGTCCGTAGGGACAAGATTATGTCACCAGGACAACATCCATAATAAGCGATCTGGACGGCTGGCTGTGGCTGTCTACACTGCATAATTTATTTTGTCTATAAGGAAAAAAAGACAAGGATGTCTTATTAACAGGAATGTGTTTGTCTTATAACATGGTCATAGCATGGGCAACGCTACATTTACCCAGCTGTGACCTGTGAATACATAACACCTTCTGGTGCCCATGGCATCATTTCCCACACACTCATACAATCCTGACCACACAATAGTGTGCCAAGAGTATAACAATCTGATAAATCAGTATATCCTTAGTATTAATATTGTGAAATTATTTACTATTATGCAAATAAAAAACATTTTTCTGTATATCTGTATTATTACTCTCGGTCAATAGAAAAGCAATTTTATAGATATATAAATGTCTAGATATATAAAACATATAAGGATTTGTGTATATATATCTCCCTATATTATAAAAATGAATTTCTGTCTGTCTGTCTGTCTGTCTGTCTGTGCTCTAATGCGAACCAAACGACTGGACCGATCTTCACCAAATTTGGTACAGAGACACTTCAGGTATCCAGGAAGGTTTAAGACGAGACTCCAACTCGCTCGGACGCACCGTTGCTGAGATACAGCATTCCAAACACAGTGCCCCCCCCCCCCTTAGCCAATACAAACCTGCAAGACTTTCACTCATATTCCAACTGCAATACACACGGTCACTCCACATGCACAATACAACACTGATATCCAAACTGAGATACACGCATCAGAGGATTAGATACACAGATCAGCACACAGTATCACACGCCAGAGGATTAGATACACACGTCTGCACACAGTCCCACAAACCAGAGGATTAAATACGCACTTCTGTACACAGTTCCACACACTGAAGGATTTGTTACATGCATCTGCACACAGTTCCACATGCCGAAGGATTAGATACAGGCGTCTACATACAGTTCCACACTCCAGAGGATTAGATACGCGCATCTGCACACAGTTGTACACACCATAGGATTAGATACACGCGTCTGCACACAGTACCACATGCAGTAGGATTAGATACGCGCGTCTACACATAGTTTCACACGCCGAAGGATTAGATACGCGTCTCTTCACACAATACCACACAAGGGAGGATTAGATACACGTGTCTTCACACAGTTGTACACGCCATAGGATTAGATACACGCGTCTGCACACAGTAACACATGCCGTAGGATTAGATACGCGCGTCTACACACAGTACCACATGTCGTAGCATTAGATACGCGTGTCTGCACACAGTACCACTTGCCGTAGGATTAGATACGCGCATCTACACACAGTTCCACACTCCAGAGGATTAGATACGCGCATCTGCACACATTTGTACACACCATAGGATTAGATACACACGTCTGCACAGAGTACCACATGCCGTAGGATTAGATACACGCGTCTACATACAGTTCCACACTCCAGAGGATTAGATACGCGCGTCTGCACACAGTTGTACACGCCATAGGATTAGATACACGCGTCTGCACACAGTACCACATGCAGTAGGATTAGATACGCGCGTCTACACATAGTTCCACAAGCGGAAGGATTAGATACGCGCCTCTTCACACAATACCACAAAGGGAAGGATTAGATACGTGTGTGTGAACACAGTACCACAGTTTGGAGGATTAGATGCATGCCTCTGCACACAGTACCACAAGCCAGAGAATTAGATACGCGTCTCAGCACACAGTATCACACGGGGGAGGTTTAGATACGAGCGTCTACACACAGTACCACATGCCATAGGATTAGATACGCCCGTCTACACATAGTTCCACACGCCGAAGGATTAGATACGCGCCTCTTCACACAATACCACACAAGGAAGGATTAGATACGTGTATCTGCACACAGTACCACACTTTGGAGGATTAGATACATGCCTCTGGACACAGTACCACAAGCCAGAGAATTAGATACGCATTTCCGCACACAGTATCACACGGGGGAGGATTAGATACGTGCGTCTACACACAGTACCACATGCCGGGGGATTGGATACGCACGTCTACACACAGTACCACATGCCATAGGATTAGATACGCACCTCTTCACACAATACCACACAGGGGAGGATTAGATACACGTGTCTTCACACAGTTGTACACACCATAGGATTAGATACACACGTCTGCACAGAGTACCACATGCCGTAGGATTAGATACACGCATCTACATACAGTTCCACACTCCAGAGGATTAGATACACACGTCTGCACACAGTTATACACACCATAAGATTAGATACACACATCTGCACACAGTACCACATGCTGTAGGATTAGATACGCGCGTCTACACACAGTTCCACACGCCAAAGGATTAGATACGCGCCTCTTCACACAATACCACACGGGAGGATTAGATACATGCATCTGAATACAGTACCACACTTTGGAGGATTAGATACATGCATCTGCACACAGTACCACATGCCAGATAATTAGATACGCATCTCAGCACACAGTACCACACGGGGAGGATTAGATACGCGCATCTGCACACAGTACCTCACGCCAGGGATTAGATACACGCGTCTGCACATAGTACCACATGCTGTAAGATTAGATATGCACGTCTGCACACAGTTTCATTTACCGGAGGATTAGATACACACATCTGTACACAGTACCACACCAACAAGGATTAGATACTTGCGTCTAAACACAGTACTGCATGGGGAAGGATTAGATACAGCTTTACTCCAGGTATCCATAACAACTGATCACAGGTTTTTCACTGATATCCAAAATGAGATACACATAATCACATGACGCTTATGGACATACACAGAAACAATATACAAAATACACCAGTGCAAAACTGGACAATTCTTATGAGGCCACTACACAAACATAACATGTAATATACCCGTGCGAAGCCGGGTCCTCCCTCTAAGGGTGAATTCACACTGAGTAAACGCTAGCTTATTCTGAACGTAAAACACGTTCAGAATAAGCGGCGTCTAAAGCAGCTCCATTCATTTCTATGGGAGCGGGGATACGAGCGCTCCCCATAGAAATGAATGGGCTGCTTCTTTCACTCCGTGCAGTCCCATTGAAGTGAATGGGGAGTGCCGGCGTGTACGCTCCGGCATGAGCAGAGCTTGCCGTATACGCCGGCACTCCCCATTCACTTCAATGGGACTGCACGGAGTGAAAGAAGCAGCCCATTCATTTCTATGGGGAGCGCTCGTATCCCCGCTCCCATAGAAATGAATGGAGCTGCTTTAGACGCCGCTTATTCTGAACGTGTTTTACGTTCAGAATAAGCTAGCGTTTACTCAGTGTGAATGCACCCATATATATATATATATATATATATATCCTGAAGAGACAAAGCTGAGTATGGAGACTTATTTTTTAGGCTATGAACAATGGTAGAAATAGGCAAACCGATTTATTCTTAGCCAAGTTTGACCAAAATATTTTAACAGAATTGGACAATAGGGGATTTGTCTCGGACTATCTAAAATCACCACTGCAACAAGGTGGGGCCCAGGGGAGGTGAAGAAAAAAAAATGTATACTCCACTTCTGTCACCTCTTTCGGGCCTCCTGGTGGTGTCCAGTGCTGTCTCTCGGTCAGGTATGACCAGCAACATGAGTATAAAGGCTTTTTATTTTTTTAAACCTCAATTGAGCCTAGAAGAAACCCCAGAGTATAACAAGTATAATAATTTCACTTTTGGTTCTATCCAAACATGTTCAACCCAAAATGAATCTGGGATCCGAGCCAACTGAACCTGAAATTAAGTGAATCTAGAGAGGTTCCCCAATCTCTACTCAATTTCTACCCTAACTGGATGAGATGTATCTCTACAGTGAGAATCCATACCTCCCAAACTGCATCTAAAGACTCTCATTCAGACATCTAGGCAAGATAAGATAAGATAAGATAATTCTTTAAGGACCTCCACATTGGCAGACTACAGATGTGTATCTGGCCTGGCTGGTATTAATCTGATTACTTTTGGTCTATTGAAGCTTTGTTTTAAAAATAAGAAAATAAGTCTCCATACACAGCTGTGTCTATTCAATGAAATATGATAAAGTACCAATATAGTCCAATAGATAAAATAACATAACCTTGCATCTCTTCCCGATTCATATTGTTTCCTATCGGCCTGGATCCTTACTAAACATTTGCTTTGCTGTAACTGTAGAACTATTGGCTTATCTATTCTGCACCAGTACTGATGGAGTCAATGTATACATTACAGCAATTCATGTATCACCTTCACCTATTATTAGATCATGGGAATGTTGGATCGATCATCAGATCAAAGACCGATAAGCTCAAAGCTGTCACTGGAAAATTGGGTTTGTCCTAGTCCGCACATGATAACACTTGGTTTAAGTGAATACTCTTCTTCCAGGGCTTAACAGTAGTGTAAATGTGCAAACTAATGGCCTCAGCCCTCTTAATATGTTACACAGATATGTAACAGCATCTGTTTCCTATCAGACAACAAGATATCTGTTGCACCACTTAGTACACTTTGATAAGTACACATTATGTTCTTATCATATTTTTTTATGGGGCACTATCAAATTACTTAGAAGATTCCAGATACATTTCAGTAACCGTTTAGACAAGGCTCAGATCAGGATCACTCCTCCTTTACATAACCTTGTCAGATGAATCTGGTAGGACTGGTTCTTAAAGGTAACCTATCTCCTTCCAAACACTATCTGATCTAGATGTTACAGAGCAGGAGATGATGAGAAGGTTGGTGTATATTTATGTGGAAAGAGAGTTATTTTTATTAATTTTGATTAAAAAAATGTAATTTTCTTTATTCTTGTTTTTCATATAATCCTACTGAATGTTCCAGAATGGAATTTCACCTGTCTTTGTCTTGTGCTATAGAAATCCACTGGTGAAAGCTAACAAGATGGTAGTTGTCAAAAATAGACATAATGGGGTGTATTAATATTATGGTCTAAGGCCCATTTCACATCTGCATTCGGTATTCCTTTCGGGGAGTCCGCTTAGGAACCCCACGAACAGAATACCGAACGCATTGACAAGCGGTGAGCAATGAAAGCACACAGACCCCATAGACTATAATGGGGTCTGTGTGTTTTCTGAACGGTGTCCACATGAATCATGAGGAGAGGAAAGTAGTTCATGAAGTACTTTTTTTTCCAAATGTTCAGTGCGGACACTGGACGGAAAACACATGGACCCCATTATAGTCTATGGGGTCCATGTGTTTTCACTGCTCACTGCTTGTCATTGCGTTTGGTATTCCATTTGGTGGGTTCCCAAGCGGACTCCCTGAACGGAATACCAAATGCAGCTGTGAACCAGGCATACATTTTAGACAGTGGAAACCTAGACTAGATAGTTTCAAAATGCACCAGATTTATCACAGTGGCTGATGCTGAATGATAAGTCTCATACACTTTACAATCGGTCATCAGATGACAAACATACATGAAGCCATGACCAATAACTGGATCACAATAAATATCACATGTATACCAAGTAGTACATAAGCACAACATACAGTAAAGGCTATGATCCTAGAGCAATATTCTAAAAAAGTGTATAAAGGTGATAAGGAAAAGGGAAATAATAAGAGGAATAATGCAAGGGCAAACACAGGCCCAACGCTTTATTAAAAGATAAACACAGCAAAATAGGGTGAAGGAAAGGGGTATCGGCAGGGGTGTAGCTATTGGAGGTATAGCAGTAGCAAACAATACTGGGCCCAGCAGCTTAAGGAGGTCCAAAGGTCTCTCTACAATATATGAGGTCACAGAATTATATATAGCACATAGTAAGTGGGCGCCCTGTTATATATCCTTCATTGGGGCTCAAGAGCTTCAAGTTACGTCTCTTGGTATTGGTACTCTTCTACATTGACGTCCAGATTGGCCATGATGGAATAGTTTTTGAACAGACTTCATATCAGCAGTTCTGGCGGAACATTCTCTCCTAGTTTATAACCTGGCAAGCCACAAATCCTTCCAAACACAGTTCAATTGGCACCAACATTCCCGGATAGCCCCAAGGATCCAAAGGAGAACTCCGTACCGCATAGAGTTGTACTCTGGGCAGCCTCCTGAGAACACGGGGTGTTCACACTACCTTTGCTGTCCGCTCAGCAGTGTCCGTGGCTATTGTCTGTACAAGATGGATACTAGCTGTTCCGTTTGCAATTTCCATTCATTTCAATGAGATTTTATCTTGTGTCCTTTTGTGTCCATTTATGTTCTATAGTGTCCGTTTACAACCCTGTCCGTTTTTTCAAGTGGTCAAAAAAATCCTACATGCAGGACTTTTCTGTCTATTTGAAAAAACGGACAGTAAGTGTCCATTATTTTTTTAACATTGAGATCTATGGGCAATGGACATATAACGGACACTAACTGATAGCCATCAGTTACTGTCCGCTTGTGTCTGTTATGATAGATGTCAGTTTTTTGTTTTTTTTAAACGGACACCTTCTGTGCGGACACCAACTGTAGTGTGAACCCTACCTAACTGTAAAACAATGTTTTAGACAATGATCTTTGTTGGTGTGTTATTTGTGCAGATTTCTAATTTGTAAGGAAACTTTAATGGCAAACAGCCATATATTAGATTTAGAAGCCCATATTTTTGGTGAAGGCTTAGAATTCTCTCATTTCTTTATTTCTTGACATTCTCGTACTAAAACACTTTTTTACTGTAACCTCTATTCTAAGTAAATGTTCAACTACTTTTCATATTGGTAACTTTTGTGCATCAATTTCTACTCGATCCAGTGGATCCAGTGATTTATTAAGTATTTAGTTTTTTTTTCAAGTGTTGGATAAAACTGTAGTACAAAAACGCAAACCCATTCAAATACAGGAAGGTCTGCTCTCTAATGTCCATATACCCTTAAAGAACTTATACAAAAGGAATCTGCCACGGATTTGGGAGTGGATTCCACCCAACAAACCCATGGTAGATTCCACCCTGAATCTGCTTCATATTGTTTGCAATGGGAAGCAGAGATCATAGCAGGATGCTGAAAAAAAATCAAAGTACTGCTCGATCTTTGCCGAGGATTTCATGGCTCGGGAGTCCCTGCCAATTAGGCTCATTCATCCGGGTCTGATCAGCAGGGTAAACCCGCACCGGAATGTCTGTGCAGTCTCTTCGGCATTCCGGAGTGGCAATCCTGTGACTGAATATGGCGGCGAAATTGAAGAGGAATTTCTCTTCATTTTCTTCCATGTGATCCTAAATTCTACCTTTAAATTTTGCATTCCTTTGGAACCCATTTTTAGCTTTGTCTTAAAAAATTGTAACAAAAAACACAGCTTTTCCATATGGCCTCAGCCTTAATAAAAATTAAAGTAGACTGCGAAGTGACTTCTCGAACACGTGTAAGGGGAACTCCGAATATGAAGGTCATTTTTAACTATTAAACTAGGCATGTAGTGTGTTCTGCCATATCTCTCTGGTATTGGATGGCCTTTTGTAGACAAATACCCATCGAGGGATGGCAGACTCATCTTGTAATATTTTGGCTTAGGGATTCTTTTCCTCCCTCTGGAAAAATGTTGTTTGAGGGAAAACGTCTCAAGCTAAATAAACACGTGTAGAATGTGTGCGTTGTGGTAGCAATGATATTTCCACTGGAAGTCTTCCAGACCACTTTGGCTGGTTTATGTGGAAGAACAAGAGGAAAAAGAAAAATTATGCCTAATATTTAGCAAATTAATAAACGTAGGGAGGAAAAGGCAGAGGAAAGTCATTTGACATTCTGCAGAGGAGCCTTGTTAGAACTTCAGTGAATGAACCGACTGAAAAACAATCAATAAAATATTTATCTCTCGGCTCCTTACTTGGAAATGCAATGTTGTCGTCTGGTTATTGTCATGATTTATTAAGTAGAGTTTAGGCTTTCCACGTTGTACAATTACGGGAGCTGGAAACTTAGCAGACAAGACGGGATGTATACTTTGAAGCAAAAAGTTCTAAATATGTCTTGCCCTGCCCAACACTGAGGTGTGAATTACAGCATACTGCTTATTCCACCTGCTCTGGTAGATGGATTGCTGCTCACTTAAGCAAACAAGGTGTCATCCTTCCAAGGAAGGTAAACAGGATTGTAGTTATTGGAGGTGTAGAGGTAACATCTGTACCCTGGCCTTGTGCCTGGGGAGGCCCAAAGACCTCCGCTGAAGACACCAGTATTGTAAGTGGCAGGAGGTAAGTGGGGGCCCTATTATGGATTTTGGATCTCATGCGCGTCAAGGTGCACCACTGGCAAAGGCCACATAAGTAAGATGCTATGTGGAGCACAAAGGTATGGTTTAGGTTGATCTGTGCGTTGCATGGCTTGGAACTATTGAGTTGTGCACTGTATGGCTCTATGGATATGGGCACAGTGTGTAAGTATTTATAAGGCCATGTATGGCAGAATATATCTGAGCACATTATGACACTTTACTGTATATAGTCACATTATATCTTTTTCATATGGATATAAAATGATATTATTCATCTGGGTACTGGTTAGTCTATGCTATTATAAACTGTATTATAACAGTAGGTCATCAGTATATGATCATTGGGGGTCAGACAACCAGAGCCCACACGGATCAGGTGCTATGGCGGCCTCCAGACACCAGAAGCTGGTGCAGTGGATGGGGAGCGCCTGCAGGCTTCTTATTGAAATAATAGGTGTGGCACTGCCATTCCCGTGGGTAGGTCATCAGTATAAAAAAAAAAACAATTGTAGCTGAAAAAAAAAAACCTTAAAATACATAAACAGACATCATTTTAGAGGAAATCAAAGGGAAATACAATAGTATCAAGGGTCTTGCCAGAGCAGGTTTGGAAAATATATGGGATATTGATCACTACATATAATAAGTATTTATTTAACATTAATCCTATAGCTACAGATGTGGATATCCTATCTCCGAAAACACCAAAAGCCATTGAAAACCATTTTTGAACCCTTCAGTCCTAGGGGTTATATATAATCCTCAAGTCCCACTTACGCCTTCATTTATTCCCTTTATGTCACGCCTGGACATTTTACGCAATTCACTAAATATTTCTAAAGCTTTGTTATGATCCCTGGTACACTGTTACTCATTGGCAGGAGCTACGGTTCACCTACTACATGGCTAACATGGGTCTCAAACACACGCCCCTGTGGGCGTCATATGCGTCCCTAGGGCAGGGGAGTGAGACAGCTGCTTCTCCCCAGTTCTGCCAATCTTGTTGATAAAACGCAGAGTCATAGGCTTCCTGCCCTACCACATGTCGCCCTAAAGACCAGAGGACACATTAGGCCTACAGTCTGTAAGCTGCATTCAGTACTTACCTCTCCACTTCAATAATACTACCGTTACCTCCGGCTTCAGGCGCACATCACACGCCAAAATAGCAGCCTGGAAAACACTGAACTTACAAATAGCTCTGTATGAGGTCAGTGAGGAGGGCCCAACCATTGTATGGAAGACAACTGGTGGGGGCCATTTTTACTGTACAAAGCCCACATAAGGAATGTGGCCCATCAATTTTAAATATTTTCAGTGGCTGGTTTAGAACTCTGAAATGAATCCTGGTACTGTGTCAACAAACACCAAATGGACAACATCTTGATCTGTACCACAGATCTGAAGCAGGTGGTATTTCCCTCCCAAAAAATGAGAAAAACAGAACTTTCCTCTCTCAGCCCATCAGTCCGCTGAGGTCCTTGTGTAGTCTACCAAGTAAGAGTCCACCCTTGGAACTTGTACTTGGTAAAAACTGGAATTCCTGCATTTTTTGGTACGAGTAGGCGCCCATTAACATGTTTACTGAAAAATAAATTGGAATTCCACCTTACGTCTTTTAATATCTTTTTCCTTACTATTCTTACTGTTGTGTGGGAGGAGGTTGAGCCAAGTCAAGTGTTGCTCACTAAGTAACGGCTAATCCATAATACATAAATACCAATATTTCCCGATATTCCCTTCTCGCTGATGAACTGCAGGGGTTGTGTTGATGACTTTACCAGATTTTGCTCTGTTTAAGTTACAAAATGTGCTGTATACAAATGTCTGAGTCTCCGATCTGCCAACAAATAACCGCCGCTGTGTCCTTCCTGTCTCCTCCACAAACATGCCATGCAAGTTACAAGTAAGGAATGAGCCTTGTTCCATATTCATGCATCTATCTGGGTTAACCTCTACCGTTCTGCCATGTGTTAAGATCATTTCGAGCGATGACCACACATGCTTAATTTCCTACATATGTTGTGTGACGGCCTCCCATCATCACGCTCTACTTATTTGTTTCCCTTTACGTGATTTCATTTGTATATTTAACAAGTTCTTTCACACTTTTTGTGGCAGGCCTGAAATAAACAGTTTTATGGTAGCCCTGTTAAGCAGAATTATAGCAGCCGCAAAGTATTCGAGGAACTTGTTAGGTAGCTAATAAAATGATTGAGAATAGTAGTACGGTAATACATAAAAAGGAATTTAGGGGAATTTTCTTGATGAGTGGATTGTGGCAGGAATGTAATAGTTAATGGTTATGTTATGGGGTATAGGTGCCAATTGTATGGCCTTTCATCTCAATGTAGGTCTCATTCATGAAAACCTACAAAAAAAATGAGAATTTATTTCCCGTTCCAAAAAAATGTGGAATTTCAGGTTCCTATGAGAACCCACTCCACTTTTTGTCTTTATATATATGAACCCTTGAACCCTGCACCTTTTTTGTGAGTCTTTTCCACCCATAATATAAATGAACATGTGTTAATCAGCTGTATGGCTGGAGCTAGGCAGGCACGCATAACATGATCTCACATCTAGTCTTCTCCAGACAAGGATTTCATCACCACCAAATAATGTCTAAATGCTGAATCATTTTTCTGCTATGTAAATAATTTGGACTTTTTGGACCTTTTCCCATAAATCTGCAGGGTAACAAGAGTCTACTGCAATGATAAAATCTCCGATTTTTCTGCTGTTGCTTTTATAGCCCCAACAATACTGCAGCACTCTGCACACATTTGGGGGTACTCTTCTATGCACAGAAATAAAACTCCATGCAGGTGTTGACCTTGGTATGATCTGAGCTGAACTTCACAGTTCTGCAGTTCTGAAAGGCAACAGCACTAACCTTTGAGCCACATAGGTACCCTTATACCATGTTACATACACATGTATTAGCTATTACCTGAGATGAAGAGATGTTAGAATTGTACATATTATGTAGTACAGATGATTTATTGACAGACTGCAACTATAGAGAATAATAGCATAGACAGGTTGTGAAAGTTTATTGTAAAATCAAAATCATGTTTTATTTTCAAAGCTGGTCACCTCCTGATACACTTCTCCAGACATGTCCAGACAAATGAACTTTTGCTTTAGTGTATGGAGGGCAGAATCCCATCTCCTGTGACATTTCTTGCCAGAATATCAAGTCATCCTCTTATTCCTGATGTCTAGAAATATACTGTAGTCTTGAGCCACCAATCATTTGTGTTAGGTTAAGGTGTGAGAAGCGGACATCAATTTACAATATACTCTTGCTTGTAATAATAAAGCTAGGTATTATGTCATATGGCCTGACAGAGGCACTCTAGCCTTAGACTTTGATATCAGTTCAGTAAGTAAAATTCACAGAGGGGCCTGAAAATCCTATTTTTTTAATCTAGAGCCATTAGACTTAGTAGCCTTTCCTGTTCTCCCACGTGTATGGTACAATTGTAACAAACTTTAACTTATCTTTACTTTTCAATGTTTTTTTAAATGCTTTTGGTGGGTTAAGTGATAAGATATCATGCTGCAGCAATGTCATCAATGTCAATATAAAGTTTGCCACATCTGTACGAGCACATAGTTGCTCTTACTGTACGTAGTTCTACCCTTACAAGTAAATAGTCTTAATTTCCACAGTAATTAGAAAAGTAAGGGCACTGTTTTGACAGTAACTCATGTTTTACCAATTTATCCAGCTTGTAGGGAAAGAAAAATAATTATTCTTCTTCTCCTTCTCCTTCTCCTTCTCCTTCTTCTTCCCGACTGGCACAGTGGGGTAGAGGGCCCTGCCCGCGAGGGCTTACAATCTATTTCTGTAAATTAGGAACGGTAGTCATTAGAGATGAGCGAACACTAAAATGTTCGAGGTTCGAAATTCGATTCGAACAGCCGCTCACTGTTCGAGTGTTCAAACGGGTTTCGAACCCCATTATAGTCTATGGGGAACATATACTCGTTAAGGGGGAAACCCAAATCCGTGTCTGGAGGGTCACCAAGTCCACTATGACACCCCAGGAAATGATACCAACACCCTGGAATGACACTGGGACAGCAGGGGAAGCATGTCTGGGGGCATAAAAGTCACTTTATTTCATGGAAATCCCTGTCAGTTTGCGATTTTCGCAAGCTAACTTTTCCCCATAGAAATGCATTGGCCAGTGCTGATTGGCCAGAGTACGGAACTCGACCAATCAGCGCTGGCTCTGCTGGAGGAGGCGGAGTCTAAGATCGCTCCACACCAGTCTCCATTCAGGTCCGACCTTAGACTCCGCCTCCTCCGGCAGAGCCAGCGCTGATTGGCCGAAGGCTGGCCAATGCATTCCTATGCGAATGCAGAGACTTAGCAGTGCTGAGCCAGTTCTGCTCAACTACACATCTGTGCACACTCGGCACTGCTACATCAGATGTAGCAATCTGATGTAGCAGAGCCGAGGGTGCACTAGAACCCCTGTGCAAACTCAGTTCACGCTAATAGAATGCATTGGCCAGCGCTGATTGGCCAATGCATTCTATTAGCCCGATGAAGTAGAGCTGAATGTGTGTGCTAAGCACACACATTCAGCTCTACTTCATCGGGCTAATAGAATGCATTGGCCAGCGCTGATTGGCCAGAGTACGGAACTCGACCAATCAGCGCTGGGTCTGCTGGAGGAGGCGGAGTCTAAGATCGCTCCACACCAGTCTCCATTCTGGTCCGACCTTAGACTCCGCCTCCTCCAGCAGAGCCAGCGCTGATTGGCCGAATACCGTACTCTGGCCAATCAGTGCTGGCCAATGCATTCTATTGGCGTGATGAAGCAGTGCTGAATGTGTGTGTTTAGCTCAACTACACCGGTGGAGTAGTTGAGCTAAACACACAGATTCAGCTCTGCTTCAATCAGCGCTGCCCAATGCATTCTATTAGCTTGATGAAGCAGAGTGTGCACAAGGGTTCAAGCGCACCCTCGGCTCTGATGTAGCAGAGCCGAGGGTGCACTTGAACCCTTGTGCACCCTCGGCTCTGCTACATCAGAGCCAAGGGTGCGCTTGAATCCTTGTGCAGCCTCGGCTCTGCTACATCAGAGCTGAGGGTGCGCTTGAACCCTTTTGCACACTCTGCTTCATCAAGCTAATAGAATGCATTGGCCAGTGCTGATTGAAGCAGAGCTGAATCTGTGTGCTTAGCTCAACTACTCCACCGGTGTAGTTGAGCTAAACACACACATTCAGCACTGCTTCATCACGCCAATAGAATGCATTGGCCTGCACTGATTGGCCAGAGTACGGAATTCGGCCAATCAGCGCTGGCTCTGCTGGAGGAGGCGGAGTCTAAGGTCGGACCAGAATGGAGACTGGTGTGGAGCGATCTTAGACTCCGCCTCCTCCAGCAGAGCCAGCGCTGATTGGCCAAAGTACGGAATTCGGCCAATCAGCGCTGGCCAATGCATCCCTATGGGAAAAAGTTTATCTCACAAAAATCACAATTACACACCCGATAGAGCCCCAAAAAGTTATTTTTAATAACATTCCCCCCTAAATAAAGGTTATCCCTAGCTATCCCTGCCTGTACAGCTATCCCTGTCTCATAGTCACAAAGTTCACACTCTCATATGACCCGGATTTGAAATCCACTATTCGTCTAAAATGGAGGTCACCTGATTTCGGCAGCCAATGACTTTTTCCAATTTTTTTCAATGCCCCCGGTGTCGTAGTTCCTGTCCCAGTTATTGGTGCAAAAAAGGCGCCAGGGAAGGTGGGAGGGGAATCGAATTTTGGCGCACTTTACCACGCGGTGTTCGATTTGATTCAAACATGGCGAACACCCTGATATCCGATCGAACATGTGTTCGATAGAACACTGTTCGCTCATCTCTAGTAGTCATTACTAGCATCAGTGTATTGACAGAAACCTGAACTGACAGGTCTGAACTGGACTAACAGTACATGTTCTACATCCTGCTTCTCTGATGCACACAGTGCTTCCTGCATGCCTCCCATTCATCCGAGATTCAGTGGGACAGTCCCAGATTCTGGGTCCTGTCCCGCTGCCCCGGTGGACAGCATGTATGTCCTGGATGCAGATGAGTTAAATACAATCATGAAGCAGGAGCCGTCTACAGGCAGTCCCTTCTTCACTGCTCTGCCCTCTGTGTGCTCCAGCCCCAGAAGCTGTAGGCACTATGATGGTGTCACTCCTCATAGCGCCTGCAGCTCCTTGAACATTCTGGGCTAAGAGACTGGAGACAGAGCAGCACGGGAATAAGGAGAGGTGAGTATCAGTATTTCTTATGTTAATCTTTGGGAGCTAATGGAGGGGAAACATTAAACTGGTGACAGTTGAAGGGGGGCACTAAACTGGGGGCAGATGGAGAGGTATATTAAGCTGGTGGCAGATAAATGGGGGCATTAAACTGGGGCAGATGAAGGGGGACATTAAACTGTGGGTAGGTGGAGGGTGACATTAAACTGGGGGAAAGTTGGAATGGGACATTAAACTGGGGGCAACTGGAGAAGGACATTAAACTGTGTGAGTAACTGGAGGGGGGCAGGTCTGCCTCTAGTTGCCCCCAGTTTAATGTCCCATTCCAACTACCCCCATGATGTAATGTCCCCCTCCAGCTGCATTTCCACTGCGGGTGTTTTTCTGCAATTTGTACTTTGCAGGTACTGTAAAACGACAGTTTTTGCCACAGCGTTTACGCCATGTGAGTTTCCAGTCGTAATGGAGAGTATATAACTTCACAATACAGCTGTTAGTAAGTTATTCAGTAGCATTACATTACAATACACACAGGCTGCTTTTCAAATGGGGGAAAAAAATAAATTTACTGGAGTGTTTCTTTAAGGTCGGGTTCACACGGAGTATTTTGGCTCGTGATTTGGTACGTAGACGCTGCAGGATCTTTTGCGGGCCGTATACGCTCCCATTGTTTTCAATGGGAACCGGTACCGTATACGCGGCTCTATTTTGCAGCCGCCGCAAAATCACGGTCGCAAAATAGCACTGCGTATACGGTACCAGCTCCCATTGAAAACAATGGGAGCGTATACAGCCGGCAAAAGATCCCGCGGCATCTATGTACCAAATCACGAGCCAAAATACTGTGTGTGAACCCGGCCTAATGGTAACATTCCTTGTGGTCTTAGTCAGTAAAAGGATTAATTATAAAGCCTCTGACTTTTGGCTCATGGCCTCACCTGCTGCAGCACCCATGGCATACCTGCTGCAGCACCCATTTTCTTTTGTGGTTGCTTCCCTGTGCTATCCCCACAACAGATAGACTGACAACCCCATGGTGACATCCCAGGGTATTTTTCTGCTCCTATACAAGACCCCTACACAGCACTATTATTGCTTTAGTGGTCATTTAGCACTGGAGAGGTTCCCTTTATCATCCAGCATTAAGTCACTGTGATAAATCTGTTGCAGTTGAAGACTTTGTAGTATAAATTTGCACAGCCCAATCATTAGCCAATAAATCTGCCATATTATCTTTTTAGCTAAACACACCACCATATAGTATACCTCTTTGCTATTAGCCATTGCTTAGTGACATTCATCAATATGGTGGGTTACGTCAGTGCCTTTTCCAACCACAGGCTTGAGTTTTGATTTTCTGAAAGATTTGTCTAATTAAAACCAATATTTTCAATCCATTGACTGCTTGTTGTCGTGATAACCTTCAATGAATATTAACCTTACGTTTTGTTACAATTAATCACAGTACGGCTCGACGTGAATCATACGGCTTCAGCATTGACGTCTGCACATATTGAAGCCCACACTATACACATCACTCCAGGCACGCAGGGATTACCACAGCTCTCACCACTTATTTCCACCCTACGTCTGTTCTACGTCCAGACGCTGGGTGAGGATAGTTAGTTGGAGGCAGAAGGGTTAACTACGTATTACACCGCTGAAATACGCCAGAGAAAACCACAGTAGTTACTTGGTTAAGTCAGGGAAGCAATAAGAGACAGCTGCTCTTTCCTTTACCACTAATCAGTCTGGTTCCTGGAGACATTCTTGAAGAAAGTCCATTCTGAGAAAACATATTCTTGGCTATATACTTTAATGCTTGCTGAAGGCACCTTTAATGGATTTCAGGGTTCTATATGTTTATATGAATAGAGTAATGGAGGAACCCGCAGTAAGAGAGCATCTTTATACATTGGTTTTTCAATAGGTGCCATAAGTGATGTGAGAAACTGCTGCAAATGGTATTTCGGGAAATGGATTTTTCTCACCTTTTTCTCATAAGTTTGTAATATAAGTAAACTTCTAACAGCTCTTATCTTTCTGCCAGCAACAGGGTCAATAATAAATGTTATGTACTTTTTATGTACTATTAGCAAATTTTGTCTCCTTTCTGTGAAATCCTGCACTGAAATCCACTTCTATCCTTCCTTTATTCTTCACTGCTTTAGACAACCAAATGAAACGGGGAATAGAGTCAACTCACTACAGAAAAACAGGGGAAAGAATAAAGAATGCCACAGCTTTATGTCAGATCAGTATAGTAGTGCTCTGGCCATTCAGGAGCTCACCAGATCATATTTCTGTCCCTGTGTGCTGGAAAGACGGGCAGAATTTTTAATTAACATAAAATACAGCTAGATTGAAGACCGTAGCACATCCAGGCTTCAATAAAAATATAGCTTTTAATCCATAGTCGTTAAAAAAATTACAAAAAGAACATAAAGTGAGAAGTAAGAAAAAACATTTACAAAAATTGGTGCATTAAGACCCGCTAACGCGTTTCAGGACTACACGTCCCTTAATCATAGCAGTTACAAGGTGCTCTGGGGAATACATGGAAAACTGAACATATATAAGGGCTTCCGCTAACAAACAGACACATATGAAATACATTAACTAATGATCGGATACCCACACCCTTTTGTTTCTTTGTTTCAATAAAGATTGTTTTGAAGTCCAAAGGCGAACGATCGTGCACCCCGAAGGCTACGTGGATGACTGGTGAGCTTTTGTCAAGAAAGTATTTTTTTCTTTTTATAAAATACATATACATGACTACAGCCCTATAAGAGGCCAAAGAGACCTCCCCCCACTGTGTTAATAATAAAGTCAATTAAAAAACCTTCTTAGGGAGGGAAGTTTGTGCTGCTGTTAGGACTAAGGGAAAACAGATCAACATCATAATCAACGATTATGTAGCAAGTAATCCCCTTAGGTAGGGTTTCCTCACCTTACAGAACTCAAGACAGAACGTCCAAAGGCAGTTGCCTCCGAACCATGGGAACTTAATCTATAATGCCTCACAAATGTTAGCTGAAATGACCAATAAGCAGCTTTGTTCTAAGGGCAGTGCCCAGCTCTCAGCCCAAGACGTAGACACGGCCCTCGTAGAAGGAGCTGTAAGAACTTCAGGGGGAGATAACCCCTGAGCAGAAAAAGAAGTCCAGGTAGGAACTTTCAAACCATATGGGAGGACAAAAAGACCCCCCACTACCTGTCCTACCACACAGAAAAAACACAGCGGGGGAGGTCTCTTTGCCCTTTTTTAGGGTTGTAGTTATGCATATGTATTTTATGTTAATTAAAAATTCTGTCTGTCCTACCAGAACACAGGGACAGAAATACCCCATATTGTGCTGCTGGTAGGACAAAAAGGACAGGAAAATTTAAGGGAAGCTCTAAGATGTTTCCCTTCTGTTATATATACTTCTTATTTTGGATCAAAAAAACCGCAGCAAAATCAGCAACAAAGAATTCTGCGTTTCCACAATGTGAGGTCTTAGCCTTAGGCAACAAACCTATCGATCTCAGTAGCATGAGGGCAATAAGTCTTGATGGCTTCACTGATGTTTCAAGAACAGGCACACATTGTTTTTTTCCTCTTTGTTACTAAACCACCTTAAGACTGGGCTATTTTCCTTGGTTCAGGACCATAAACAGTCTCAGGTTTTTTCAAACATGCAGTTTTGAGGGCTATAACTTTTTTCCCTTGGGGTTTTGTAAATAATTTTTTTTTGTCTTTTTTCCTCTTATATGGGCATTGTAGTAGCTTTGTTTTTTGCTTAATTTTTTGTTTTTACACAGGTTTTTGGCATAATAAAGAATTCCAATTTTGGTGCATTTATTTACCCAAGGATATGCACCTAAAGTCTCGATAGGTAAGGTCTCCGTTGTGGATATTCCATAAAGGGATATGATGACCTTTTACATTGCTCTACTATAAATAAGACCTGTCACATCTCCACTAACACATATAGTAAATTCTCCATATAGATTCTAGAGGATCTTTTCCTGTAACTCTATGTTCCCTTCCTTTGTTATTCTACCTTGTAATAGTCATTATAATGGTTCAATTAAAGATCAATGGGGTCTGACACCTGGGGCCGCAGATCAGTTGTTTGATGGGGCCATGATGCCCATAAGAGCACTATGATCCCTCTCTGTTTACATCGCACGCCATCTGATTCATAGCAGCCATGTAATGTACTTACAGCCTCATACCATTCACTGCTATGGGGGAGGTGGTCATTACATCTCAGGACCGCTATGAATCAGACAGCGTGCGATATAAACAGTGAAGGGTCACAGTGCTCACCAATAGAAATGAACTGGAATAACCATTTAACATCCATATTTTATTTTTATATTTGCAATATCTTGGTAGCCAAAATAATATAATAAGGTTGAAAAAGGATGTAGTTCTATTAGGTTCAACCTATAATCCTTCATTGGAGGAAAAAACTCCTATGAGGTAAAAGCCAAATACACATATTGGGATTAAAACCATTACATTAATGGGCTAAAAAAACAACAAGTTTACAAGTGACGTTATTATGTTCAGCATGATTTCGGCACAATACTTTCAGCATTGAGATAGATCAAAAACACATACAGTGGTATAGGGCAGTTCACAGGTTCCAGGATCTGCCAGTGTTTCCTTTCAATGAGCTGTCCCAGGTACCAACATTGTTCCAGTCTTCATCTGGGAATATCGAGGCCATCACATTCGGGCTGACGTTTGCAGAGCACTTAGAGGATCTCTACCCTCTCCCCTGTTCTAGTACATACAGCACTCTTCACACTATAACAATTTCTTAGAAGTTTGCACTGTGCCGTTCCTCTGTTATTCTTCCAAGAAATGTAGGAATTGACGACTCTCCATAGACACTCCTTACAGATACTCAGCACTGATTGGAGAGTGTCAGTCTGTGTAAGGACCCCCTACTTGTAATAGTCAGTTGTCAACTTATAAAGGACTTTCTAGAGGAATGAAAAAATGGCTGCTCGCACAGGATAATTTAATGAAGAAAGCAAGGTTTTACTCAGCTGGACATATCATGAGACAAAAAGTTTTTAAAAACCTAAAGATTCAAATCTATATATTCATTTTGCTTACTTATATAGCGCCATCATATTCCAGAGAGGTATTGTCAACACTGTCCCATATTTAGGTTGGACTTGATGGACTAATGTCTTTATCCAACCTCATCAACTATGTAACTATATAGGGCTCACAATCTACATTCCCTATCAGTATGTCTTTGGAGTGTGGGAGAGTACCCAGAAGAAAACTACACAAACATTGGGAGAACATATAAATTCCTTGCTGACGTTGTCCTTGGTTGGAGTGGAACCTAGGACTCTAGTACTGCAAGACTAACCACTGAGCTGCCATTTACTGACTAATATAGCACCAACATATTCTGCAGAACGTTACAGATGTTCTCACTCGTTGTCTCAAGTAGGGCTCAAAATCTAAATTCCATAAGAGTATGTCTTTGGAGTGTGGGAGGAAACCCGAACAAAATTAGTATGAAAAATGTACTGGGGCTCATACAGATGTTCTAGGCTGCATTCAATCAAAAGAATCCAGCACTGCAAGGGTATGTTCAGATGGAGTTTTTGTTTGCAAAAGCACAAGAAGAATTTTAAAGGGAAGTTTCCAGGTCCATACAGTTTGCTGGAGCAAAAAAAAAAAAAAAAAGGCAAAAACTGCAACAACAAAAAAACGTCAAATTTTTTTTTCCAAATTCCTAAAGCAGATTTTTTCAGCCTGCAAAAAACTCAGTGTGAATACACCCCAAGGGAACAATCCTAACCACAAAGCTGATGTGCCCTTTTCCAAGATCCCAAATACATTTTTCCCTACTTACTAATATATATACAGTGGTAGGTTAGCCAGGCGTAGATGGAAATATAACTGCAGGATCAGAAGGACATCATTTGTTTGCTGTCTTTTACCATGGGGACATATAGTTTACATAGGAGCTGTAGAATGAGAACTGCAGGAGAGATGTTTAATGGAATCCTATGGCAACGCTGCTCCAGTTTTCATTTCAAATGGGTTGAAGAATTTAAAAAAATGGCTAGTGAAGGTGAATATTGTGTATAAAGAGCTTGACCAGCAGGGGGGGCACTACCACACGTCAGTAACTCTGCAGTGAGCCCAGATCTGACATTCCTATGTAGATGTGTAAGTGACTAGACTAGTAAAGGTTTAGTGGGTGCATAATATTATGCACCAAGCAAAGCAACGATCCTTCAGATTTTAAGCGGAATATTCCTATGAATGTCAACCATGTGGACTATTGTCTGCTATGGGTTATGGCATAGCTATTGGCACTGGGAGCTGATGAAGGCTATAGTGAATGGCGACTGTGTGCAGAGCTGTCCAATACATTTACTCTGTGATAGTACAGAATGGCGACACATGAGATGAAGCATTGCATGTGCCAGGACTCTAATGAGGTTATTTGTCAGTCCTTCATTGCACACCTCATACGTAAGGTCTGCAATGAGACTGTGAAATGTCAATAAGTAAATGACATGCTAGAAGAAGAACCGCTTGCCCTTGTACAGCGTGATTTCAATCATCAAGTCCATCGAGATACTACTTAACAGTCGTGGAGCAAACTTCATGAAGACCTTTGGCTGAATAGTTCTGTTCATTTCCACAGCTTGCCTTGTTTTTACTGCCATATATGTGTAAGCGTTCCTATATTCACTACAGGGAGAATGTGCGTATTACATTGACCCTCTATATAATAACTGGCTTAACATATGTAACATACATCTAGTCATTACAACAGAAAAAGTAGGAAACAGTAAAAACAGTGTGGTTGCTTATTAGTGATATAACCCACTGTAGGAATATCAACGGGATATATCCCATTAATAGGAATACACTAGAAGATGCTTCCAATCTATACCTCTGATGTCTTGTGAGACTATGATACTCTTTGACATATGGATGTTCCTTAAATCGTCCTGATATTTAACGGATCAACCAACTTGTGTAGAGTCACTACATTTTTTTGTATAGTTTAACAGCTGTCGCTAGGTTCACATTAATGTTGGATGTCTGTTGTTCTGGTCCATTGGAGGATGAGAACAACGGACAGACAGACTGCTAAAATAACCAACCGTGGCAAAAAGGAAGGCATACCACACTATAAAACTGACTCCTGAGGAATATGTAGCAGTGATACCTCTGAAGTTGTTGAGGGTCACACATCCTAGTTTCTTCACTTTTTTTCTATTATGACCAAAGTGTGAGCGGCTCAACCAAGTGAGAGAAATAGGAAAATAATATTTTACCTCTCATCTGTGTTGGATCCGAAACCAGTAAAAAAAAAAAAGCTGTACATGATGGTCACACGTCTTCAGAGCCACCTATGACCTTGACGAAAGAAGATGTTGTATATCAAAAGAAGGTTTGAAACTCCGCACAAGAGAGAGGTAACCTTCTCCATCATCTCCTTACAAATGTTACACCTTCCCCGGCCACTGTCTGATCCTTCTTTTGATCTCCAGATTCTGATGTGAAACAAATGATACTAAAGTGCTTTTACACCATACTCAGGATGTATGTGATATCCATCCCAAATTCTGTCATCTGTATTAGGCCTTGCACTCGTGGATGATTGGCTTTCTCCTTACAGAAACCTTACCCAAGATCCTTAATTTATTAAGTACACTACTCTACTAGCCCTCTGAGGAATGAGTCCTGCACCCATAATGTCCCTTACTTATTTGGTACATGGCCAAGATTCCACATAAACTTTATTAACATTACATGTAAGCCAGCCGTTGGAGCTTTACGCAAATGAATTGGACAAAATGTTACTCATTTTCACCAAAATCTACCCAAACAAATCCAGGAAGAAATAAACGAAAAAAAGAGGAAAATCGTGACGGTTTTTCACATTTCAAATTTTGTTTGTATTTTAATAGCACAAAGTGCTACTAAAAATGTTTGCAAAATAGTTTTCTGTTACAGTAATTTTTATTTGGTATTATTTTGTCAGGGGTAGGGCTAGAACCCCACGCTTGACAATTTTTTTTAATTTTTTTTTACTGTTCTAATCATTTGTTTCTTTTACATTGTTTCCCCATAAAGTCACAATAGTCTATTAGTGGTATTTTAACAGTAATGCTTTTTGTGGGGAGGGGCTGATTTTGCCTGAAACTGGAGCTGATACCTTAACCCCAGTTGCAGGAGAAATACAGCTCCCTGCCCATAACTGGGCATCCTCTAGAATCCAGCAGCTCTACAGGCTCTGATCCCCATCAGATCACGTGCCATGAAAGTCTTGAGAAAAACCCATCTAAGGCTGAAGCCCCACATGACGGAAATACGGAAATGCAGCTTTTTTTGTTGCAGATTTTATTGCGTTTTTTTAAGCCAAAGCCAGGAGTGGATAAAGCAGAAGGTAGAAGTGTAAGAGTTTTATATATATATATATCTCCCAATCGCTTTATGGTCACTTCTGGCTTTGGCTCAAAAAACCGCAACAAAAGAAGTTGCGTTCCCGTAACGTGGGGCCTCAGCCTAAACAGACTTTCTTGAGTGCTTTGCTCTTTACATATCTAATAATGGAAATGATGATAATTTTCACTGTAGAAAACCAATGAATGCTTAAAGGGTATTCAGATTATGGTATTGACAATGACTGTTTTAATGTCCCACAATAAAAGCTCTTGTATGTTTTTTTTTTTTTTTTAAAAAAACATGGTTTTGAGAAATTTATGGTGAAATTAAAAGTGAGCAAACATATTTTTCTCGATCAGGGCAAGGCCTACAATCTCTAGTGAGACCAACACTGAAGTCACACTCTGCACTCAAAATGAGAAATTCCCATTTATTTTAACACATAGCTCGTATAAACCATTTCGATGCATATTTTTATGCTGCATTGACCATAATCTGGAGAAAAATTACTTAATGTCATGTAACGCAATTTAATTTTCCATTCATATGAAGTAAATGTAGAATCTGTGCAGTCTGGGAATAACTAAACATTGAACATTGAACCCCAGATGATGTCAGCCACAGTTAGATTAATAGTTTGTTTGCCCAAATGTATTCATCTCCGTGCACCCTGGTTTCCGAAGAATTACAGATATTTGACTATTTATTTGAAATCTTGCAGTGTTAGTGTTGGCAGCCGCCCTGTGTGTATTATTTTTATGCTATTTCTTTATAATACTGCTGCTGGAGACGGGAGTATTCCAACACGTAAAGGACTGTTTCCATGAATTATTCTACATCGCTGTGATTGCTACTTCCCTTGTCGAGTATTTGTCTGTTCACACACCACTTACTCCAAATTAGTTTACAGAAAGAAGAAAGGAACGACAGGTTAAGATGAATGGCTCCATTGTAGATAATTAAAAGGATACATATATAGGGTAGATTGGATAAATATACTGTAATATATAGCATTGGAAGGATGGAAATTTGCTGCTCCTTCGTATAGTGGCCACTCTTCAGCAAGTGTTGTCCAGTTCAGTACAAATATAGCCACTAGAGATGAGCGAACAGTGTTCTATCGAACTCATGTTCGATCGGATATTAGGCTGTTCGGCATGTTCGAATCGAATCGAACACCGCGTGGTAAAGTGCGCCATTACTCGATTCCCCTCCCACCTTCCCTGGCGCCTTTTTTGCTCCAATAACAGCGCTGGGTAGGTGGGACAGGAACTACGACACCGGTGACGTTGAAAAAAGTAGGCAAAACCCATTGGCTGCCGAAAACATGTGACCTCTAATTTAAAAGAACAGCGACGCCCAGCTTCGCGTCATTCTGAGCTTGCAATTCACCGAGGACGGAGGTTTCCGTCCAGCTAGCTAGGGCTTAGATTCTGGGTAGGCAGGGACAGGCTAGGATAGGAAGGAGAAGACAACCAACAGCTCTTGTAAGAGCTAAATTCCAGGGAGAAGCTTGTCAGTGTAACGTGGCACTGACGGGCTCAATCGCCGCAACCCAGCTTTCCCAGGATCCTGAATGGAATACACTGTCAGTGTATTCCCGTATACCCGATATATACCCCGATACCCGTTCCAACGGTGTGCCCCCCCACCTTCACCCCAGAAATACCCTGCAAGTCCCCTAGCAATAGAATTGGGGCTATATACACCCACAATTTTTACTACTGGTATACAGTGCCATTGTCTGACTGGGAATTCAAAGAATATATTGGGAATACAAATACCCTCATTTCTTGCTACTGCCATATAGTGCCAGTTTCTGACTGGTAATTCAAAGAATATATTGGGGTTACGTGCACCCACAATTTTTACTACTGGTATACAGTGCCATTGTCTGACTGGGAATTCAAAGAATATATTGGGAATACAAATACCCTCATTTCTTGCTATTGCCATATAGTGCCAGTGTCTGACTGGGAATTCAAAGAATATATTGGGGTTACGTGCACCCACAATTTTTACTACTGGTATACAGTGCCATTGTCTGACTGGGAATTCAAAGAGTATATTGGGAATACAAATACCCTCATTTCTTGCTACTGCCATATAGTGCCAGTTTCTGACTGGGAATTCAAAGAATATATTGGGGTTACGTGCACCCACAATTTTTACTACTGGTATACAGTGCCATTGTCTGACTGGGAATTCAAAGAATATATTGGGGTTATAAATACCCTCATTTCTTGCTACTGCCATATAGTGCCAGTTTCTGACTGGTAATTCAAAGAATATATTGGGGTTACGTGCACCCACAATTTTTACTACTGGTATACAGTGCCATTGTCTGACTGGGAATTCAAAGAGTATATTGGGAATACAAATACCCTCATTTCTTGCTACTGCCATATAGTGCCAGTTTCTGACTGGTAATTCAAAGAATATATTGGGGTTACGTGCACCCACAATTTTTACTACTGGTATACAGTGCCATTGTCTGACTGGGAATTCAAAGAATATATTGGGGTTATAAATACCCTCATTTCTTGCTACTGCCATATAGTGCCAGTTTCTGACTGGTAATTCAAAGAATATATTGGGGTTACGTGCACCCACAATTTTTACTACTGGTATACAGTGCCATTGTCTGACTGGGAATTCAAAGAGTATATTGGGAATACAAATACCCTCATTTCTTGCTACTGCCATATAGTGCCAGTTTCTGACTGGGAATTCAAAGAATATATTGGGGTTACGTGCACCCACAATTTTTACTACTGGTATACAGTGCCATTGTCTGACTGGGAATTCAAAGAATATATTGGGGTTATAAATACCCTCATTTCTTGCTACTGCCATATAGTGCCAGTTTCTGACTGGTAATTCAAAGAATATATTGGGGTTACGTGCACCCACAATTTTTACTACTGGTATACAGTGCCATTGTCTGACTGGGAATTCAAAGAGTATATTGGGAATACAAATACCCTCATTTCTTGCTACTGCCATATAGTGCCAGTTTCTGACTGGGAATTCAAAGAATATATTGGGGTTACGTGCACCCACAATTTTTACTACTGGTATACAGTGCCATTGTCTGACTGGGAATTCAAAGAATATATTGGGGTTATAAATACCCTCATTTCTTGCTACTGCCATATAGTGCCAGTTTCTGACTGGTAATTCAAAGAATATATTGGGGTTACGTGCACCCACAATTTTTACTACTGGTATACAGTGCCATTGTCTGACTGGGAATTCAAAGAGTATATTGGGAATACAAATACCCTCATTTCTTGCTACTGCCATATAGTGCCAGTTTCTGACTGGGAATTCAAAGAATATATTGGGGTTACGTGCACCCACAATTTTTACTACTGGTATACAGTGCCATTGTCTGACTGGGAATTCAAAGAGTATATTGGGAATACAAATACCCTCATTTCTTGCTACTGCCATATAGTGCCAGTTTCTGACTGGGAATTCAAAGAATATATTGGGGTTACGTGCACCCACAATTTTTACTACTGGTATACAGTGCCATTGTCTGACTGGGAATTCAAAGAATATATTGGGGTTATAAATACCCTCATTTCTTGCTACTGCCATATAGTGCCAGTTTCTGACTGGGAATTCAAAGAATATATTGGGGTTACGTGCACCCACAATTTTTACTACTGGTATACAGTGCCATTGTCTGACTGGGAATTCAAAGAATATATTGGGAATACAAATACCCTCATTTCTTGCTACTGCCATATAGTGCCAGTGTCTGACTGGGAATTCAAAGAATATATTGGGGTTACGTGCACCCACAATTTTTACTACTGGTATACAGTGCCATTGTCTGACTGGGAATTCAAAGAGTATATTGGGAATACAAATACCCTCATTTCTTGCTACTGCCATATAGTGCCAGTTTCTGACTGGTAATTCAAAGAATATATTGGGGTTACGTGCACCCACAATTTTTACTACTGGTATACAGTGCCATTGTCTGACTGGGAATTCAAAGAATATATTGGGGTTATAAATACCCTCATTTCTTGCTACTGCCATATAGTGCCAGTTTCTGACTGGTAATTCAAAGAATATATTGGGGTTACGTGCACCCACAATTTTTACTACTGGTATACAGTGCCATTGTCTGACTGGGAATTCAAAGAGTATATTGGGAATACAAATACCCTCATTTCTTGCTACTGCCATATAGTGCCAGTTTCTGACTGGGAATTCAAAGAATATATTGGGGTTACGTGCACCCACAATTTTTACTACTGGTATACAGTGCCATTGTCTGACTGGGAATTCAAAGAGTATATTGGGAATACAAATACCCTCATTTCTTGCTACTGCCATATAGTGCCAGTTTCTGACTGGGAATTCAAAGAATATATTGGGGTTACGTGCACCCACAATTTTTACTACTGGTATACAGTGCCATTGTCTGACTGGGAATTCAAAGAATATATTGGGGTTATAAATACCCTCATTTCTTGCTACTGCCATATAGTGCCAGTTTCTGACTGGGAATTCAAAGAATATATTGGGGTTACGTGCACCCACAATTTTTACTACTGGTATACAGTGCCATTGTCTGACTGGGAATTCAAAGAATATATTGGGAATACAAATACCCTCATTTCTTGCTACTGCCATATAGTGCCAGTGTCTGACTGGGAATTCAAAGAATATATTGGGGTTACGTGCACCCACAATTTTTACTACTGGTATACAGTGCCATTGTCTGACTGGGAATTCAAAGAGTATATTGGGAATACAAATACCCTCATTTCTTGCTACTGCCATATAGTGCCAGTTTCTGACTGGTAATTCAAAGAATATATTGGGGTTACGTGCACCCACAATTTTTACTACTGGTATACAGTGCCATTGTCTGACTGGGAATTCAAAGAGTATATTGGGAATACAAATACCCTCATTTCTTGCTACTGCCATATAGTGCCAGTTTCTGACTGGGAATTCAAAGAATATATTGGGGTTACGTGCACCCACAATTTTTACTACTGGTATACAGTGCCATTGTCTGACTGGGAATTCAAAGAGTATATTGGGAATACAAATACCCTCATTTCTTGCTACTGCCATATAGTGCCAGTTTCTGACTGGGAATTCAAAGAATATATTGGGGTTACGTGCACCCACAATTTTTACTACTGGTATACAGTGCCATTGTCTGACTGGGAATTCAAAGAATATATTGGGGTTATAAATACCCTCATTTCTTGCTACTGCCATATAGTGCCAGTTTCTGACTGGTAATTCAAAGAATATATTGGGGTTACGTGCACCCACAATTTTTACTACTGGTATACAGTGCCATTGTCTGACTGGGAATTCAAAGAATATATTGGGGTTATAAATACCCTCATTTCTTGCTACTGACATATAGTGCCAGTTTCTGACTGGTAATTCAAAGAATATATTGGGGTTACGTGCACCCACAATTTTTACTACTGGTATACAGTGCCATTGTCTGACTGGGAATTCAAAGAGTATATTGGGAATACAAATACCCTCATTTCTTGCTACTGCCATATAGTGCCAGTTTCTGACTGGGAATTCAAAGAATATATTGGGGTTACGTGCACCCACAATTTTTACTACTGGTATACAGTGCCATTGTCTGACTGGGAATTCAAAGAATATATTGGGGTTATAAATACCCTCATTTCTTGCTACTGCCATATAGTGCCAGTTTCTGACTGGTAATTCAAAGAATATATTGGGGTTACGTGCACCCACAATTTTTACTACTGGTATACAGTGCCATTGTCTGACTGGGAATTCAAAGAATATATTGGGGTTATAAATACCCTCATTTCTTGCTACTGCCATATAGTGCCAGTTTCTGACTGGTAATTCAAAGAATATATTGGGGTTACGTGCACCCACAATTTTTACTACTGGTATACAGTGCCATTGTCTGACTGGGAATTCAAAGAATATATTGGGGTTATAAATACCCTCATTTCTTGCTACTGCCATATAGTGCCAGTTTCTGACTGGGAATTCAAAGAATATATTGGGGTTACGTGTACCCACAATTTTTACTACTGGTATACAGTGCCATTGTCTGACTGGGAATTCAAAGAGTATATTGGGAATACAAATACCCTCATTTCTTGCTACTGCCATATAGTGCCAGTTTCTGACTGGTAATTCAAAGAATATATTGGGGTTACGTGCACCCACAATTTTTACTACTGGTATACAGTGCCATTGTCTGACTGGGAATTCAAAGAATATATTGGGGTTATAAATACCCTCATTTCTTGCTACTGCCATATAGTGCCAGTTTCTTACTGGTAATTCAAAGAATATATTGGGGTTACGTGCACCCACAATTTTTACTACTGGTATACAGTGCCATTGTCTGACTGGGAATTCAAAGAGTATATTGGGAATACAAATACCCTCATTTCTTGCTACTGCCATATAGTGCCAGTTTCTGACTGGGAATTCAAAGAATATATTGGGGTTACGTGCACCCACAATTTTTACTACTGGTATACAGTGCCATTGTCTGACTGGGAATTCAAAGAATATATTGGGGTTATAAATACCCTCATTTCTTGCTACTGCCATATAGTGCCAGTTTCTGACTGGTAATTCAAAGAATATATTGGGGTTACGTGCACCCACAATTTTTACTACTGGTATACAGTGCCATTGTCTGACTGGGAATTCAAAGAATATATTGGGGTTATAAATACCCTCATTTCTTGCTACTGCCACATAGTGCCAGTTTCTGACTGGTAATTCAAAGAATATATTGGGGTTACGTGCACCCACAATTTTTACTACTGGTATACAGTGCCATTGTCTGACTGGGAATTCAAAGAATATATTGGGGTTATAAATACCCTCATTTCTTGCTACTGCCATATAGTGCCAGTTTCTGACTGGGAATTCAAAGAATATATTGGGGTTACGTGCACCCACAATTTTTACTACTGGTATACAGTGCCATTGTCTGACTGGGAATTCAAAGAGTATATTGGGAATACAAATACCCTCATTTCTTGCTACTGCCATATAGTGCCAGTTTCTGACTGGTAATTCAAAGAATATATTGGGGTTACGTGCACCCACAATTTTTACTACTGGTATACAGTACCATTGTCTGACTGGGAATTCAAAGAGTATATTGGGAATACAAATACCCTCATTTCTTGCTACTGCCATATAGTGCCAGTTTCTGACTGGGAATTCAAAGAATATATTGGGGTTACGTGCACCCACAATTTTTACTACTGGTATACAGTGCCATTGTCTGACTGGGAATTCAAAGAGTATATTGGGAATACAAATACCCTCATTTCTTGCTACTGCCATATAGTGCCAGTTTCTGACTGGGAATTCAAAGAATATATTGGGGTTACGTGCACCCACAATTTTTACTACTGGTATACAGTGCCATTGTCTGACTGGGAATTCAAAGAATATATTGGGGTTATAAATACCCTCATTTCTTGCTACTGCCATATAGTGCCAGTTTCTGACTGGTAATTCAAAGAATATATTGGGGTTACGTGCACCCACAATTTTTACTACTGGTATACAGTGCCATTGTCTGACTGGGAATTCAAAGAATATATTGGGGTTATAAATACCCTCATTTCTTGCTACTGCCATATAGTGCCAGTTTCTGACTGGTAATTCAAAGAATATATTGGGGTTACGTGCACCCACAATTTTTACTACTGGTATACAGTGCCATTGTCTGACTGGGAATTCAAAGAGTATATTGGGAATACAAATACCCTCATTTCTTGCTACTGCCATATAGTGCCAGTTTCTGACTGGGAATTCAAAGAATATATTGGGGTTACGTGCACCCACAATTTTTACTACTGGTATACAGTGCCATTGTCTGACTGGGAATTCAAAGAATATATTGGGGTTATAAATACCCTCATTTCTTGCTACTGCCATATAGTGCCAGTTTCTGACTGGTAATTCAAAGAATATATTGGGGTTACGTGCACCCACAATTTTTACTACTGGTATACAGTGCCATTGTCTGACTGGGAATTCAAAGAATATATTGGGGTTATAAATACCCTCATTTCTTGCTACTGCCATATAGTGCCAGTTTCTGACTGGTAATTCAAAGAATATATTGGGGTTACGTGCACCCACAATTTTTACTACTGGTATACAGTGCCATTGTCTGACTGGGAATTCAAAGAATATATTGGGTTTATAAATACCCTCATTTCTTGCTACTGCCATATAGTGCCAGTTTCTGACTGGGAATTCAAAGAATATATTGGGGTTACGTGCACCCACAATTTTTACTACTGGTATACAGTGCCATTGTCTGACTGGGAATTCAAAGAGTATATTGGGAATACAAATACCCTCATTTCTTGCTACTGCCATATAGTGCCAGTTTCTGACTGGGAATTCAAAGAATATATTGGGGTTACGTGCACCCACAATTTTTACTACTGGTATACAGTGCCATTGTCTGACTGGGAATTCAAAGAATATATTGGGGTTATAAATACCCTCATTTCTTGCTACTGCCATATAGTGACAGTTTCTGACTGGGAATTCAAAGAATATATTGGGGTTACGTGCACCCACAATTTTTACTACTGGTATACAGTGCCATTGTCTGACTGGGAATTCAAAGAGTATATTGGGAATACAAATACCCTCATTTCTTGCTACTGCCATATAGTGCCAGTTTCTGACTGGGAATTCAAAGAATATATTGGGGTTACGTGCACCCACAATTTTTACTACTGGTATACAGTGCCATTGTCTGACTGGGAATTCAAAGAATATATTGGGGTTATAAATACCCTCATTTCTTGCTACTGCCATATAGTGCCAGTTTCTGACTGGTAATTCAAAGAATATATTGGGGTTACGTGCACCCACAATTTTTACTACTGGTATACAGTGCCATTGTCTGACTGGGAATTCAAAGAGTATATTGGGAATACAAATACCCTCATTTCTTGCTACTGCCATATAGTGCCAGTTTCTGACTGGTAATTCAAAGAATATATTGGGGTTACGTGCACCCACAATTTTTACTACTGGTATACAGTGCCAATTTCTAACTAGGAATTCAAAATGCGCAAGGCTCCCGGAAAGGGACGTGGACGAGGCCGTGGGCGAGGTCGGGGGAATGGTTCTGGGGAGCAAGGTAGCAGTGAAGCCACAGGGCGTCCCGTGCCTACTCCTGTGGGGCAGCAAGCATTGCGCCACTCCACAGTGCCAGGGTTGCTTGCCACATTAACTAAACTGCAGGGTACAAACCTTAGTAGGCCCGAGAACCAGGAACAGGTCTTGCAATGGCTGTCAGAGAACGCTTACAGCACATTGTCCAGCAGCCAGTCAGACTCTGCCTCCTCTCCTCCTATTACCCAACAGTCTTGTCTTCCTTCCTCCCAAAATTCCGAAGCTTTACAGAACAATAACCCAAACTGTCCCTGCTCCCCAGAGCTGTTCTCCGCTCCTTTCATTGTCCCTCAACCTGCCTCTCCACGTCACGATTCCACGAACCTAACAGAGGAGCATCTGTATCCAGATGCTCAAACACTAGAGTCTCCTCCATCTCCGTTCGATTTGGTGGTGGATGACCAGCAACCCACCCTCATCGACGATGATGTGACGCAGTTGCCGTCAGGGCATCCAGTTGACCGGCGCATTGTGCGGGAGGAGGAGATGAGACAGGAGTTGGAAGATGGTGGATGATGGAAGTGGTGGATGATGAGGACACTGACCCGACCTGGACAGGGGGGATGTCAAGCGGGGAAAGTAGTGTGGATGTTGAGGCAGGTGCAGCACCAAAAAGGGTAGCTAGAGGCAGAGGCAGAGGTCAGCAGCTTAGGCGAAGCCAGGCCACACCCGGAATCTCCCAAGATGTTCCAGTTCGTACCCAGCCCCGAAAAACTCCCACCTCGAGGGCACGTTTCTCGAAGGTGTGGAGTTTTTTCAAGGAATGCGCCGAGGACAGATATAGTGTTGTCTGCACAATTTGCCTCTCGAAATTGATTAGGGGCTCTGAGAAGAGCAACCTGTCCACCACTTCAATGCGCCGTCATTTGGAATCCAAGCACTGGAATCAGTGGCAGGCAGCAACGGCAGGACAAAGGCCGCCTGCCGTTCACGCCACTGCCACTGCCTCTGCCTCTGCCTCTGCCACTGCCACTGCTGACTGTGCTGGCGATGCACTCCAGAGGACGAGCCAGGACACCACTTCATCTGCCTCCGCCACTTTGTTGACTTCTACCTCATCCTCCCCTGGTCCAGTCTTATCTCCTTCTCCTGCACCATCAAAGGCACCATCAGGCGTTTCTTTACAACAACCCACCATCTCTCAGACATTGGAGCGGCGGCAGAAATACACTGCTAACCACCCACACGCGCAAGCCTTGAACGCCAACATCGCTAAACTGCTGGCCCAGGAGATGTTGGCGTTCCGGCTTGTTGAAACTCCCGCCTTCCTGGACCTGATGGCAACTGCGGCACCTCGCTATGCCGTCCCTAGCCGTCACTACTTCTCCCGGTGTGCCGTCCCCGCCTTGCACCAGCACGTGTCACTCAACATCAGGCGGGCCCTTAGTTCCGCGCTTTGCACAAAGGTCCACTTGACCACCGACGCGTGGACAAGTGCATGCGGACAGGGACGCTACATTTCACTGACGGCACACTGGGTGAATGTAGTTGAGGCTGGGACTGCTTCCCAAACTGGCCCGGTGTACCTCGTCTCCCCGCCTAACATTCCTGGCAGGGACACGAGAAGAACACCCCCCTCCTCCTCCTCCTCTACCGCCTCCTCCTCCGCCACCGCCTCCTCCTCCGCTGTTAGATTGACCCCAGCTACGAGTTGGAAACGTTGCAGCACTGGCGTTGGTAGACGTCAGCAGGCTGTGCTGAAGCTGATCAGCTTGGGGGACAGACAGCACACTGCCTCCGAGGTGAGGGATGCCCTCCTCGATGAGACGGCAATATGGTTTGAGCCGCTGCACCTGGGCCCAGGCATGGTCGTTTGTGATAACGGCCGGAACCTGGTAGCAGCTCTGGAGCTTGCCGGACTCCAACATGTTCCATGCCTGGCCCACGTCTTCAACCTAGTGGTGCAACGTTTCCTAAAGAGCTACCCCAATGTTCCAGAGCTACTGGTGAAAGTGCGGCGCATGTGCGCCCACTTTCGCAAGTCGACAGTAGCCGCTGCTAGCTTAAAATCTCTCCAGCAACGCCTGCATGTGCCACAACACCGGCTTTTGTGCGACGTCCCCACACGCTGGAACTCAACGTTTCAGATGTTGAATAGAGTGGTTGAGCAGCAGAGACCTTTGATGGAATACCAGCTACAAAACCCTAGGGTGCCACAAAGTCAGCTGCCTCAGTTTCACATCCATGAGTGGCCATGGATGAGAGACCTTTGTGACATCCTACGGGTCTTTGAGGAGTCCACAAGGAGGGTGAGCTCTGAGGATGCGATGGTGAGCCTTACAATCCCGCTCTTGTGTGTTCTGAGAGAATCCCTGATTGACATCAGGGATAACTCAGATCACACAGAGGAGTTAGGGATAGCATCCGATCCGTCACAGCTGGAGAGTAGGTCCACACATCTGTCCGCTTCACTGCGTTTAATGGAGGAGGAGGAGGAGGAGGAGGAGGAAGAAGAGTTGTCCGATGATGTGATGGTGATACAGGAGGCTTCCGGGCAACTTCGAATCGTCCCATTGTTGCAGCGCGGATGGGTAGACATGGAGGATGAGGAGGAAATGGAGATTGAACTTTCCGGTGGGGCCAGAGGAGTCATGCCAACTAACACTGTGGCAGACATGGCTGAGTTCATGTTGGGGTGCTTTACAACCGACAAGCGTATTGTCAAAATCATGGAGGACAACCAGTACTGGATCTTTGCTATCCTTGACCCCCGGTATAAAAACAACATCTCGTCTTTTATTCCGGTAGAGGGGAGGGCCAATCGCATCAATGCTTGCCACAGGCAATTGGTGCAGAATATGATGGAGATGTTTCCAGCATGTGACGTTGGCGGCAGGGAGGGCAGTTCCTCCAGTAGGCAACCAAGTTCTCACCGGTCCACACAAACGAGGGGCACACTGTCTAAGGTCTGGGACACCTTGATGGCACCCCCTCGCCAAAGTGCCGCCACGGAGGGTCCTAGTGTCACCAGGCGTGAGAAGTATAGGCGCATGTTGCGGGAATACCTTTCCGACCACAGCCCTGTCCTCTCCGACCCCTCTGCGCCCTACACGTATTGGGTGTCGAAGTTGGACCTGTGGCTTGAACTTGCCCTATATGCCTTGGAGGTGCTGTCCTGTCCTGCCGCCAGCGTCCTATCTGAGAGGGTGTTCAGTGCAGCCGGTGGCATCATCACTGACAAGCGCACCCGTCTGTCAGCTGAGAGTGCCGACCGGCTCACTTTGATAAAAATAAACCACCACTGGGTAGAGCCGTCATTTTTGTGCCCACCTGTGTAAAGCACCCCAACATGAAACTCCATGTCTGTACTCAACCTCTCCAATTCCTCCGCATCCTCATACTCATCCACCATAAGCGTTGCACAATTCTGCTAATACTAGGCTCCCTCCACCCTGATTTCCCCCAACTCTGCTGGTTAGAGGCTCCCTCCACCCTGATTTCCACCAACTCTGCTGGTTAGAGGCTCCCTCCACCATGAATTTGCCCAAACTGGGCTGTTTAGAGGCTCCCTCCACCATGAATTGGTCCAAACTGGGGTTTTTAGAGGCTCCCTCCACCATGAATTGGTCCAAACTGGGCTGGTTAGAGGCTCCCTCCACCATGAATTTCCCAAAACTTGGCTGTTTAGAGGCTCCCTCCACCATGAATTTGCCCAAACTGGGCTGTTTAGAGGCTCCCTCCACCATGAATTGGTCCAAACTGGGCTGGTTAGAGGCTCCCTCCACCATGAATTTCCCAAAACTTGGCTGTTTAGAGGCTCCCTCCACCATTAATTGGTCCAAACTGGGCTGGTTAGAGGCTCCCTCCACCATGAATTTGCCCAAACTGGGCTGTTTAGAGGCTCCCTCCACCATGAATTTGCCCAAACTGGGCTATTTAGAGGCTCCCTCCACCATGAATTGGTCCAAACTGGGCTGGTTAGAGGCTCCCTCCACCATGAATTTCCCAAAACTTGGCTGTTTAGAGGCTCCCTCCACCATTAATTGGTCCAAACTGGGCTGGTTAGAGGCTCCCTCCACCATGAATTTGCCCAAACTGGGCTGTTTAGAGGCTCCCTCCACCATGAATTTGCCCAAACTGGGCTGTTTAGAGGCTCCCTCCACCATGAATTGGTCCAAACTGGGCTGGTTAGAGGCTCCCTCCACCATGAATTTCCCAAAACTTGGCTGTTTAGAGGCTCCCTCCACCATTAATTGGTCCAAACTGGGCTGGTTAGAGGCTCCCTCCACCATGAATTTGCCCAAACTGGGGTGGTTAGAGGCTCCCTCCACCATTAATTGGTCCAAACTGGGCTGGTTAGAGGCTCCCTCCACAATTAATTGGTCCAAACTGGGCTAATTAGAGGCTCCCTCCACCATGAATTGGTCCAAACTGGGTTTTTTAGAGGCTCCCTCCACCATGAATTTGCCCAAACTGGGCTGTTTAGAGGCTCCCTCCACCATGAATTGGTCCAAACTGGGCTGTTTAGAGGCTCCCTCCACCATGAATTGGTCCAAACTGGGGTGGTTAGAGGCTCCCTCCACCATTAATTGGTCCAAACTGGGCTGGTTAGAGGCTCCCTCCACCATTAATTGGTCCAAACTGGGCTGGTTAGAGGCTCCCTCCACCATGAATTTGCCCAAACTGGGCTGGTTAGAGGCTCCCTCCACCATGAATTGGTCCAAACTGGGTTTTTTAGAGGCTCCCTCCACCATGAATTTGCCCAAACTGGGCTGGTTAGAGGCTCCCTCCACCATGAATTGGTCCAAACTGGGGTTTTTAGAGGCTCCCTCCACCATGAATTTGCCCAAACTCTGCTGGTTAGAGGCTCAATCCACCCTGATTTTCAAAACAAATGTTGGTGCCAACCTCAACTTACTACAAGGGCCAAATTCACTGCTGGTGACAAGCTCTCCTCACTGCAAGTGCCAAATACACATGTTTCAAGGTGTTTTCCTACTGTCAGAGAGGTGGTATTGAGTGTGTAAAGTGTGTAGTTGTTAGGCTGTGATGTTGGGGTAATAGAGGGTCTTTGGTGTGTTAGATGCCCCCAGACATGCTTCCCCTGCTGTCCCAGTGTCATTCCAGAGGTGTTGGCATCATTTCCTGGGGTGTCATAGTGGACTTGGTGACCCTCCAGACACGGATTTGGGTTTCCCCCTTAACGAGTATCTGTTCCCCATAGACTATAATGGGGTTCGAAACCCGTTCGAACACACGAACATTGAGCGGCTGTTCGAATCGAATTTCGAACCTCGAACATTTTAGTGTTCGCTCATCTCTAATAGCCACAATTCAGCAATAACTGCTAGTAATATATTAACATACTATCTCAATAATGGCCTCCTCCTAATCTAAGTGAAATTGAAATGTAAACCATGGGCATAACTACCAGGTTAGCAGGTATAGCAGCTACTATAGGGCCTAATGACTAAAGGGGCCCATCTCTACACAAAGGTAAGGTGCAGGTATTAATGACTATAGGTGATGGATGGGGGTACGGAGAATTTATTGTGGCCCCATGTTATAAGGTGAAGACTCTCTTTTTGCCTTATCCCGGATCTGTGATTATATATTTGCATTAAAGTAAGTGCATGTAACATCATTAGTAGAGATGAGCGAACACTAAAATGTTCGAGGTTCAAAATTCGATTCGAACAGCCGCTCAATGTTCGTGTGTTCGAACGGGTTTCGAACCCCATTATAGTCTATGGGGAACAGATACTCGTTAAGGGGGAAACCCAAATCCGTGTCTGGAGGGTCACCAAGTCCACTATGACACCCCAGGAAATGATGCCAACACCTCTGGAATGACACTGGGACAGCAGGGGAAGCATGCCTGGGGGCATCTAACACACCAAAGACCCTCTATTACCCCAACATCACTGCCTAACAACTACACACTTTCCACATTCAAAAAAACCTCTATCAAAGTGGGAAAATACCTGGAAACCTTCTTTACTCCCCAAATGGATGGACACAAACCCCAATTTAAGCTCAACAAACAGTAACAACCACCCCTTTAAATCACGTTCCCCATGACAACCACAAATGGAATAGGCAATGGGAATTCCAAAAGCCCTCACCCTTAACTGTCATTTTGAGTGTGTGTGTGTGTGTGTGTGTGTGTGTGTGTGTGTGTGTGATGTGGTAAGACCTTCCAAAATTCACTTTTCTAGCCCTTAACATGAGCCCTTCCAAACAAAGTTACATGACCTTAAGCTGAGCTACCAGCAGAGATTGAGGCCCTTGGCATGAGTAGAGCCTTGCACCAGCAGTGTTTTTGGCACTTAGGGTGAGTTGAGCCTTGTACCAGCGTGTGTCCCTTAACATCAGGCGGGCCCTAAGTTCTGCGCTTTGCACAAAAGTTCCACATTAACTAGGTTGAATGGTACAAAGATTAGTAGGCCCGAGAACCAGGAACAGGTCTTGCAATGGCTGTCGGATAACGCTTAAAGCACATTGTCCACCAGCCAGTCAGCCTCTACCTCCTCTTACCCAACAGTCTTGTCCTCCTTCCACCCAAAATTCCCAATCTTCTCAGAACAATAACCCCCAACTGTCCCTGCTCCCCAGAGCTGTTCTCCCTTCCTTTGACTGTACCGCAACCTGCCCCTCCATTTCGCGATTCCACGGACCTAACAGACGAGTATCTGTGTCCAGATGCTCAAACACTAGAGTCTCCTCCATTCCATCTCCGGTCGATTTGGTGGCGGATGACCAGCAACCCACCCTCATCGACGACGATGAGACGCAGTTGCTGTCAGGGCAGCCAGTTGACATGCGCATTGTGCAGGAGGAGGAGGCGAGACAGGAGTTGGAAGAGGAGGTGGTGGACGACGAGGACACCGACCCCACCTGGACAAGGCAGATGTCAAGCTGGGAAAGTAGTGTGGATGTTGAGGCAGGTGCAGCACCAAAAAGGGTAGCTAGAGGCAGAGACATGTCCAGAGGCAGAGGTCAGCTGCTTTGCCGAAGCCAGGCCAGACCCGGAATGTCCGAAGATGTTCCCTTTTGTACCCAGCCCAGAAAAACTCCCCCATCGAGGGCACGTTTCTTGAAGGTGTAGAGTTTTTTCAAGGAATGCGCCGAGGACAGATATAGTGTCGTCTACACAATTTGCCTCTCGAAATCGAGTAGGGGCCCTGAGAAGAGCAACCTGTCCACCACTTCAATGCACCGTCATTTGGAATCCAAGCAATGGAATCAGTGGCAGGCAGCAACGGCAGGACAAACGTCGCCCGCCGTTCATGCCACTGCCTCTGCTCACAGTGCTGGCGATGCACTCCAGAGGACGAGCCAGGACATCACTTCATCTGCCTCCGCCACTTTGTTGACTTCTCCCTCATCCTCCCCTGTTTCTGTCTTATCTCCTTCTCCTGCACCATCAAAGGCACCATCAGGCGCTTCTTTACAACAACCCACCATCTCTCAGACATTGGAGCGCCGGCAGAAATACACCGCTAACCACCCACCCACGCAAGCCTAGAACGCCAACATCGCTAAACTGCTGGCCCAGGAGAGGTTGGCGTTCCGGCTTGTTGAAACTCCCGCCTTCCCGGACCTGATGGCAACTGTGGCACCTCACTATGCCGTCCCTAGCCATCTCAACTTCTCCCGGTGTGGCGTCCCCGCCTTGCACCAGCACGTGTCACTCAACATCAGGTGGGCCCTTAGTTCCGCGCTTTGCTGCAAGGTCCACTTGACCACCGACACTTGGACAAGCGCCTGTGGTCAGGGATGCTGCAGTGCTTATCTTTAATGACAGGCAGGGTGAATGTGGTGGAGTCTGTTCCCCGGGTGCAAACTGGGGTGGCCTATCTCCTCTCCCAGGCCAAAATTCATGGCAGGAGTAGACTGAAACCCTACGACGCTGCAACCTCCACCACAGCTACTAGCGGCAAACGCTAAAACACTGGTGTGGGGAGACGTCAGCAGGCGGTGCTGAAGCTCATCAGCTTGGGGGACAGACAGCACAGTGCCTCCGAGGTCAGGGATGCCATCCTGGCTGAGATGGCATTTTTTTTTCCCTGCTACACCTGGGGCCTGGCATTTTTACGCCTGTGATAATGGCTGGAACCTGGTAGCGGCTCTGGAGCTTGCCAGCCTCCAACACGTTCCATGTTTGGCCCACGTCTAACCTAGTGGTGCAAAGTTTTTTAAAAACATACCCAAATGTACCGAAGCTACTGTTGAAAATGCGGCGCTTGTGCGCCCACTTTTGCAAGTGCACAGGAGTCGCTGCTAGCCTAAAAACACTCTAGCAAGGCCTACATCTGTCCAAACACAGGCTGTTGTCCGTCATTCACACACGCTGAAACCCTACAATACCATATCTTGAGCAGGGTGTGTGAGCTGCACAGACCTTTGATGGAGTTCCATCTACAAAACCCAAGGGTTCCTCAAAGTCAGCAACCAAAGTTTCTGCACCATGAGTTTCCAGGGGTGGCAGAGTTATGGCTAGGGGAAGAGGCATGGATAGGGATGATGTCTAGGGGCAAAAGCAGTGTGGATGTGGAGGCAAGCTAAGCAGGAAAAACTGGGGGTACAAGCTAAGGCATGGACTGGGGTGATGTCTAGGGGCAAAAGCAGTGTGGATGTGGAGGCAAGCTAAGCAGGAAAAACTGGGGATACAAGCTAAGGCATGGACTGGGGTGATGTCTAGGGGCAAAAGCAGTGTGGATGTGGAGGCAAGCTAAGCAGGAAAAACTGGGGGTACAAGCTAAGGCATGGACTGGGGTGATGTCTAGGGGCAAAAGCAGTGTGGATGTGGAGGCAAGCTAAGCAGGAAAAACTGGGGGTACAAGCTAAGGCATGGACTGGGGTGATGTCTAGGGGCAAAAGCAGTGTGGATGTGGAGGCAAGCTAAGCAGGAAAAACTGGGGGTACAAGCTAAGGCATGGACTGGGGTGATGTCTAGGGGCAAAAGCAGTGTGGATGTGGAGGCAAGCAAAGCAGGGAAAATGGTGGCTAGAGGCAAAGGGATGTCCATAGGCAGCAAGGGCAAAGATGCAAAACTCTCCCGTTTCAAGAATTTTCCTGACTTGTTTCCCCACAAAACATTCCTGGGAGGAGGGCTGAAACACCACCCTCCTCCTCCTCCGCTGTTAGATTTACCCCAGCTACGAGCTGAAAACGCTGCAACACTGGTGTGGGGAGACGTCAGCAGGCTGGGCTGAAGCTCATCAGCTTGGGAGACGGACAGCACACTGCCTCTGAGGTCAGGGATGCCATCCTGGATGAGATGGCAATTTGTTTATCCCCGCTGCCCCTGGGGCCAGGTTTTTTAGCTTGTTGGAGGGCTCTGGAGCTTGCCAGCCTCCAACACGTTCCATGCCTGGCCCACATGTTCAATGTAGTGGTGCAATGATTTTTAAAAACATACCCCAAATTAGCTGAGCTAAGGGTGAAAGTGCGGCACTTGGACACCCACTTTCCCAAGTCTACAGTACCTGGAGCTAGCCGCAATACACTCCAGCAAGGCCTACATCTGCCTGAAGCACCTACTGTTGTGCGAGGTCACCACACGCTCTAACCCTAGATACCGTATGTTCAGCAGGGTGTGTGAGCAGCAGAGACCTTTGATGGAGTACCAGCTACAAAACCCAAGGGTTCCTCAGAGTCAGCTCCCTCACTTTCTGCACCATGAGTTTCCATGGGTGGCAGACTTATGGCTAGAGGCACAGGCATGGATAGGGGTGATGTGTAGGGGCAAAAGCAGTGTGGATGTGGAGGCAAGCTAAGCAGCAAAAACTGGGGGTACAAGCAGCCGGTGACATCATCACTGACAAGCACAGCTGTCTGTCAGCTGACAGGCTGACTTTCACCAAAATGAACAGACAATGGATAGACTCATCATATACATGTCAGTTACATGACAAATTTAGTGCAATTTGCAAGTCCAAGATGGTTTGGAGATCTGCGGAGAGGAATCTCACCACCTCTTGCGGGTGCCATCATTTGGAAGGCAAGCCCTGGGCTCAGTGGGTGAGAGCAAGCGCAGGATAATCGTCGTTTGGCCTGGCGGCCACTGCCTCTTCCACTGTTGACAGGGCTGGCGCTGCAGTCCAGACCAGGAGCCAGGACACCTCCACATCTGCCTCTGACACTTTGGGGAGTTCACCCTTATCCTCACCTTTTCCTGCCATTTCTCCTTTTGCCCGCGCCATCATGCGCCTCTTCCCAGCAACTCCCCATCTCCCAAGCCTTTCATTTCATGCTAAAGTACAGCGCAACCCACCCACATGCCCAAGGCTTCAACGGCCTCATCTCAAGAAATCTGGCCCAGGAGATGTTGGAATCCCGGCTGGGGGACACTCTGCCCTTTTTGGGCAGAGTGTCTACTGCGCCACCGCACTGTGCCGTCCACACCAGCACTTTCCCCCAAACATGAGGCGGTCCCTAAATTCAGCGCTTAGCCCTAAAGTTCCATGTGACCAGTTACGAATGGACAAGTGCATGCGGACAGGGACGCTACCTTTCAATTTGGGCACAGTGGTTGAATGTAGTTGAGGCGTGGACCGGGTCGCAAAATGTGGTGGCCTGACTTGTCTCCCCACACAACATTCCTGGGAGGAGGGCTGAAACACCACCCTCCTCCGCTGTTAAATTGACCCCAGCTACGAGCTGGAAACGCTGCAACACTGGTGTGGGGAGACGTCAGCGGGCCGTGCTGAAGCTCATCAGCTTGGGGGCCAGACAGCACACTGCCTACAAAGTGAGTCATGCCATCCTCGATGAGACGGCAATGTGGTTTTTGCCACTGCACCTGGGCCCAGGCATGTTGTCATGTGTGATAATGGCCGTAACCTGGGATTGGCTCTGTAGCTTGGCAGCCTGCAACATATTCCATGCCTGGGCCACGTTTTTAACTCATTGCTGCTAATCTTTTGAAAAAGGTACCCCAATGTTCCTGAGCTACTGGTGAAAGTGTGGCGCTTGTGCGGATAGTTTTTAAAGTGTATAGTTGCCGCTGCTAGCCTCTATGCACTCCTACAACGCCTGTACCTGCTGGAACAACGGCTGTTGTGCGACGTCTCCACACTGCTGGCACTAAACATATCATGTGTTGAGCAGAGTGTGTGAGCAGCACAGACCTTTGATGTAGTTCCAACTCCAAAACCCTCGGGTTCGTCAAAGTCAACTCCCTCAGTTGCTCAACCATGAGTGGCCATGGGTGGCAGACTTATGTGAAATCCCATCCCATCCATTGCACTGGACACGAAACATTAGCATGCGCTCAGCACAACTTCGGATATGGCAGATGCGTTAAGCAGGGTGCAGGGTACAACACAGACCAGGCCCGAGCACCAGGAACAGGTGTTAGAAATACTGCAGCATCTGCCATTTCCTTCCAATTTTGGGGTTTTGGACCCGCCACCGACTTGTCTGGACCTAAGTGGGGATCATGAGACACAGTTGCCATCAAGGCAAGCTGTGGTCATGTGCGGTTTGCAGTAAGGGGGCAGTGCGCAATTGGAAGAGGAGTTGGTGGATGACGAGGCCACCGACCCCACATGGACAGGGGTGATGTCTAGGGGCTAAAGCAGTGTAGATGTAGAGGGAAGCTAAATCAACAAAAAACCTGGGTAGAAGCAAAGGCATAAACTGGGGTGATGTTTAGGGGTGAAAGCAGAGTAGATGTGGAGGGAAGCTAAGCAGCAAAAACAGTGGGTAGAAGCAAAGGCATGCAAAACTCTACCCTGTTGGAAGACTTATTCCTAGGTCTGGAACACGTTAATGGCCCCCCTGGACAAATTACTGCCACTCAGGGGCCTAGTGTCACCAGGAGGGACAAGTATAGGCGCATGTTGTGGGAATACCTGGCCGACACCAGCTCTGTCCTCTCCGATCCCTCTGTGCTCTACAGCCTAAACTTATTTTCTCATCTTTTTTTCTGAACTGCACATCTCTTGCCTGCTTCCTTTGGGATCTTAGAAATGGTGGTCCACTTCCACAGATGGTAACTTCAATAGACAGTGTAACGGGAGTAGCTGAGGGATCGCTGTCTTAACCACTTTTTGGCACAAAATTAACTTCCAAAGCCAAATATGGTGCAAGTATATGATGCAAGGACACCTACACACCTATCTCTGACACATTGGGGAGTTCACCCTCATGCGCCCTTTTGGCCTGCACCATCATGCGCCTCTTCCCAGCCACTCCACATTTCCCAAGCTTTTCATTGCAGGCAGAAGTACAATACAACCCACCCCCATGCCCAAGCCTGTAACAGCCTCATCGATAAACTGCTGGACCTGGAGATGTTGGTGTTTGTTTATGCTTCTGGAGACCCAGGCCTTCCGTCAGCAGATGGCAGCTGGGGCACCTCCCTATGCTGGGCCTAGCCGTTACTACTTCTCTTGGTGTGCTGTCTCTGCCTTGCGCCTGCATGTGTCCCATAACATCAGTCGGGCCCAGAGCTCTGCGCTTTGCTGCAAGGTCCACTTGACCACCGACACATGGACAAGCGCCTGTGGTCAGGGATGCTGCAGTGCTTATCTTTAATGACAGGCAGGGTGAATGTGGTGGAGTCTGTTCCCCGGGTGCAAACTGGGGTGGCCTATCTCCTCTCCCAGGCCAAAATTCATGGCAGGAGTAGACTGAAACCCTACGAAGCTGCAACCTCCACCCCAGCTACTAGCGGAAAACACTGTAACACTGGCATGGGGAGATGTCAGTAGGCCGTGCTGAAACCGATCAGCTTGGGGGACAGACAGCACAGTGCCTCCGAGGTCAGGGATGCCATCCTGGCTGAGATGGCATTTTTTTTTCCCTGCTACACCTGGGGCCTGGCATTTTTGCGCCTGTGATAATGGCTGGAACCTGGTAGCAGATCTGGAGCTTGCCAGACTCAAACACGGTCCACGCATGGCCCACGTTTTCCAACTTGTTGGTGCCATGTTTCTTTGAAACCTACACCATTGTGCCTGATATACAGGTCAAAGTGGGGCCATTTTCGTAAGTGAGAACTAGCCTCTGCTAGGCAGAAAACATTCAGAGCACACTCCTCTCATCTTCGCACCGTTGGCTGGCGGAGGAAGACGAGGGGGTTGGAGTGGCATCTGATGTCCCTATCCCACACGAGGCTAGAGGGTGCACTTCAGTGCATCCCATTGCTTCACCACAAATGGTGTGAAGGGGAGTGGAAAATGGAGGAAATGGAGAGTGACCCTTACAGTTGGGGCCAGCAAAGGCATGCCAAGTAACACACTGGCACACATGGCTGACTTCATCTTGGGTTGCTTTTCAACACATATTTCACATCATGAAGAACAAATAATACTGGATTTTTTCAAGCCTCGAACCCCGGTCTAGGTCTAATGTCTGTTCCTTTCTTATATTAGGGGAGAGGGAAAAAAAATTACTTCAGTGATACGTTTAGCGTACATAGACTGACTATTAATGTGTATCCCACTTAGTGTTGTTAGGGTTACACACCGTCACAACCTGGCTAAAGCTTCTATAGCTGTTAATAAAGTCAACATAACTTTACGGTATCCAAAAAGACAGCTGGTACCGACAGAGAGCAAGACAAATGTCACCCAAAGCTGTGAGCTCTGAACACCCACAGTGACTTTGGCGTCATCATCATTATAAGGGAGCGGGTGGTAATAAATAACTTGGCAGTGCCTAAAACCCAAAAAGCTTATACAACTATATTTACATTAAGATACACAAATGAAACTTTTCAGTAGCATGTCATGAGACAAGCTGATAAGCTCTTCCTTTGTGCAGTGCTATTTGAAAGTTAAACGCTGCCTTTATTTTAATTCTGGAGAAGGTGCAGACATTAGATTTAGAACATGTTGTCTTCATTGTCCAAATCCTCTATATAGGTAACGTGTTTTTCGGGCCGAGCTGTCTGGGAACGAGCTGGTGCAGCACTGACAACCTGGGTGAATATGGCAAGAGCCTGAGATGTAGGGTGAATGAATCCCCAAATTATTTGTGGAATTCCCAGTGAGACAATGGCACTGTATACCAGTATTAAAAATTGTGGGTGCACATAACCCCCATATATTCTTTGAATTCCCAGTGAGACAATCGCACTGTATACCAGTATTAAAAATTGTGGGTGCACATAACCCCCATATATTCTTTGAATTCCCAGTGAGACAATGGCACTGTATACCAGTAGTAAAAATTGTGGGTGCACATAACCCCCATATATTCTTTGAATTCCCAGTGAGACAATGGAACTGTATAGCAGTAGCAAAAATTGTGGGTGCACGTAACCCCCATATATTCTTTGAATTCCCAGTCAGACAATGGCACTGTATACCAGTAGTAAAAATTGTGGGTGCACATAACCCCCATATATTCTTTGAATTCCCAGTGAGACAAAGGAACTGTATAGCAGTATTAAAAATTGTGGGTGCACGTAACCCCCATATATTCTTTGAATTCCCAGTCAGACAATGGCACTGTATACCAGTAGTAAAAATTGTGGGTGCACATAACCCCAATATATTCTTTGAATTCCCAGTCAGACAATGGCACTGTATACCAGTAGTAAAAATTGTGGGTGCACATAACCCCCATATATTCTTTGAATTCCCAGTCAGACAATGGCACTATATACCAGTAGTAAAAATTGTGGGTGCACATAACCCCAATATATTCTTTGAATTCCCAGTCAGACAATGGCACTGTATACCAGTAGTAAAAATTGTGGGTGCACATAACCCCCATATATTATTTGAATTCCCAGTGAGACAAAGGAACTGTATAGCAGTATTAAAAATTGTGGGTGCACGTAACCCCCATATATTCTTTGAATTCCCAGTCAGACAATGGCACTGTATACCAGTATTAAAAATTGTGGGTGCACATAACCCCCATATATTCTTTGAATTCCCAGTCAGACAATGGCACTGTATAGCAGTAGTAAAAATTGTGGGTGCACATAACCCCAATATATTCTTTGAATTCCCAGTCAGACAATGGCACTGTATACCAGTATTAAAAATTGTGGGTGCACATAACCCCCATATATTCTTTGAATTCCCAGTCAGACAATGGCACTGTATACCAGTATTAAAAATTGTGGGTGCACATAACCCCCATATATTCTTTGAATTCCCAGTCAGACAATGGCACTGTATACCAGTATTAAAAATTGTGGGTGCACATAACCCCCATATATTCTTTGAATTCCCAGTGAGACAAAGGAACTGTATAGCAGTATTAAAAATTGTGGGTGCACGTAACCCCCATATATTCTTTGAATTCCCAGTCAGACAATGGCACTGTATACCAGTATTAAAAATTGTGGGTGCACATAACCCCCATATATTCTTTGAATTCCCAGTGAGACAAAGGAACTGTATAGCAGTATTAAAAATTGTGGGTGCACGTAACCCCCATATATTCTTTGAATTCCCAGTCAGACAATGGCACTGTATACCAGTAGTAAAAATTGTGGGTGCACATAACCCCCATATATTCTTTGAATTCCCAGTGAGACAAAGGAACTGTATAGCAGTATTAAAAATTGTGGGTGCACGTAACCCCCATATATTCTTTGAATTCCCAGTCAGACAATGGCACTGTATACCAGTATTAAAAATTGTGGGTGCACATAACCCCCATATATTCTTTGAATTCCCAGTCAGACAATGGCACTATATACCAGTAGTAAAAATTGTGGGTGCACATAACCCCAATATATTCTTTGAATTCCCAGTCAGACAATGGCACTGTATACCAGTATTAAAAATTGTGGGTGCACATAACCCCCATATATTCTTTGAATTCCCAGTGAGACAAAGGAACTGTATAGCAGTATTAAAAATTGTGGGTGCACGTAACCCCCATATATTCTTTGAATTCCCAGTCAGACAATGGCACTGTATACCAGTATTAAAAATTGTGGGTGCACATAACCCCCATATATTCTTTGAATTCCCAGTCAGACAATGGCACTATATACCAGTATTAAAAATTGTGGGTGCACATAACCCCCATATATTCTTTGAATTCCCAGTGAGACAATGGAACTGTATAGCAGTATTAAAAATTGTGGGTGCACGTAACCCCCATATATTCTTTGAATTCCCAGTCAGACAATGGCACTGTATACCAGTATTAAAAATTGTGGGTGCACATAACCCCCATATATTCTTTGAATTCCCAGTGAGACAATGGAACTGTATAGCAGTATTAAAAATTGTGGGTGCACGTAACCCCCATATATTCTTTGAATTCCCAGTCAGACAATGGCACTGTATACCAGTAGTAAAAATTGTGGGTGCACATAACCCCCATATATTCTTTGAATTCCCAGTCAGACAATGGCACTGTATACCAGTATTAAAAATTGTGGGTGCACATAACCCCCATATATTCTTTGAATTCCCAGTCAGACAATGGCACTGTATACCAGTATTAAAAATTGTGGGTGCACATAACCCCCATATATTCTTTGAATTCCCAGTCAGACAATGGCACTGTATACCAGTATTAAAAATTGTGGGTGCACATAACCCCCATATATTCTTTGAATTCCCAGTGAGACAATGGAACTGTATAGCAGTATTAAAAATTGTGGGTGCACGTAACCCCCATATATTCTTTGAATTCCCAGTCAGACAATGGCACTGTATACCAGTAGTAAAAATTGTGGGTGCACGTAACCCCCATATATTCTTTGAATTCCCAGTCAGACAATGGCACTATATACCAGTATTAAAAATTGTGGGTGCACGTAACCCCCATATATTCTTTGAATTCCCAGTCAGACAATGGCACTATATACCAGTATTAAAAATTGTGGGTGCACATAACCCCCATATATTCTTTGAATTCCCAGTCAGACAATGGCACTGTATACCAGTAGTAAAAATTGTGGGTGCACATAACCCCCATATATTCTTTGAATTCCCAGTCAGACAATGGCACTGTATACCAGTATTAAAAATTGTGGGTGCACATAACCCCCATATATTCTTTGAATTCCCAGTGAGACAAAGGAACTGTATAGCAGTATTAAAAATTGTGGGTGCACGTAACCCCCATATATTCTTTGAATTCCCAGTCAGACAATGGCACTGTATAGCAGTATTAAAAATTGTGGGTGCACGTAACCCCCATATATTCTTTGAATTCCCAGTCAGACAATGGCACTGTATACCAGTATTAAAAATTGTGGGTGCACATAACCCCCATATATTCTTTGAATTCCCAGTGAGACAATGGCACTGTATAGCAGTAGCAAAAATTGTGGGTGCACGTCACCCCAATATATTCTTTGAATTCCCAGTCAGACAATGGCACTATATACCAGTAGCAAAAATTGTGGGTGTATATAGCCCCAATTCTATTGCTAGGGGACTTGCAGGGTATTTCTGAGGTGAAGGTGGGGGGGCACACCGTTGGAACGGGGATTTGGGGTGTATATATGGGGTATACGGGAATACACTGTCAGTGTGTTCCATTCAGGATCCTGGGAAAGCTGGGTTGCGGCGATTGAGCCCGTCAGTGCCACGTTACACTGACAAGCTTCTCCCTGGAATTGAAGTTATATGTAAGCCCAATATATTCTTTGAATTCCCAGTGAGACAATGGCACTATATGGCAGTAGCAAAAATAGTGGGTGTATATAGCCCCAATCCTATTGCTAGGGGACTTGCAGGGTATTTCTGGGGTGAAGGTGGGGGGGCACACCGTTGGAACGGGTATCGGGGGTATATATCGGGTATACGGGAATACACTGACAGTGTATTCCATTCAGGATCCTGGGAAAGCTGGGTTGCGGCGATTGAGCCCGTCAGTGCCACGTTACACTGACAAGCTTCTCCCTGGAATTTAGCTCTTACAAGAGCTGTTGGTTGTCTTCTCCTTCCTATCCTAGCCTGTCCCTGCCTACCCAGAATCTAACCCCTAGCTAACTGGACGGAAACCTCCGTCCTCGGTGAATTGCAAGCTCAGAATGACGCGAAGCTGGGCGGCGCTGTTCTTTTAAATTAGAGGTCACATGTTTTCGGCAGCCAATGGGTTTTGCCTACTTTTTTCAACGTCACCGGTGTCGTAGTTCCTGTCCCACCTCCCCTGCGCTGTTATTGGAGCAAAAAAGGCGCCAGGGAAGGTGGGAGGGGAATCGAGTAATGGCGCACTTTACCACGCGGTGTTCGATTCGATTCGAACATGCCGAACAGCCTAATATCCGATCGAACATGAGTTCGATAGAACACTGTTCGCTCATCTCTAATCATTAGGATAATTTTTCCTGTGTTGTGATGTCATCATATAGCTAATTTTGTTCCATTTGAACTGTTCACTTTAAAGCATACCTCCAATTATAAGTCAACTTTTCATAACTGAATAGTAGAGATGAATATAAGACACTGTGTAGTATATCTTATTTAAGAAATATATTTCTTCTACATTTATCAGTCTGGGTTACTTGAAGACATACAGTCCTATGAAAAAGTTTGGGCACCCCTATTAATCTTAATCATTTTTTGTTCTAAATATTTTGGTGTTTGCAACAGCCATTTCAGTTTGATATATCTAATAACTGATGGACACAGTAATATTTCAGGATTGAAATGAGGTTTATTGTACAAACAGAAAATGTGCAATATGCATTAAACCAAAATTTGACCGGTGCAAAAGTATGGGCACCTCAACAGAAAAGTGACATTAATATTTAGTAGATCCTCCTTTTGCAAAGATAACAGTCTCTAGTCGCTTCCTGTAGCTTTTAATCAGTTCCTGGATCCTGGATGAAGGTATTTTGGACCATTCCTCTTTACAAAACAATTCAAGTTCAGTTAAGTTAGATGGTCGCCGAGCATGGACAGCCCGCTTCAGATCATCCCACAGATGTTCTATGATATTCAGGTCTGGGGACTGGGATGGCCATTCCAGAACATTGTAATTGTTCCTCTGCATGAATGCCTGAGGATTTGGAGCGGTGTTTTGGATCATTGTCTTGCTGAAATATCCATCCCCGGCGTAACTTCAACTTCGTCACTGATTCTTGAACATTATTCTGAAGAATCTGCTGATACTGAGTGGAATCCATGCGACCCTCAACTTTAACAAGATTCCCGGTGCCGGCATTGGCCACACAGCCCCAAAGCATGATGGAAGCTCCACCAAATTTTACAGTGGGTAGCATGTGTTTTTCTTGTAATGCTGTTTTTTTTGGACGCCATGCATAACGCCTTTTTGTATGACCAAACAACTCAATCTTTGTTTCATCAGTCCACAGGACCTTCATCCAAAATGAAGCTGGCTTGTCCAAATGTGCTTTTGCATACCTCAGGCGACTCTGTTTGTGGTGTGCTTGCAGAAACGGCTTCTTTCTCATCACTCTCCCATACAGCTTCTCCTTGTGCAAAGTGCGCTGTATTTTTGACCGATGCACAGTGACACCATCTGCAGCAAGATGATGCTGCAGCTCTTTGGAGGTGGTCTGTGGATTGTCCTTGACTGTTCTCACCATTCTTCTTCTCTGCCTTTCTGATATTTTTCTTGGCCTGCCACTTCTGGACTTAACAAGAACTGTCCCTGTGGTCTTCCATTTCCTTACTATGTTCCTCACAGTGGAAAGTGACAAGTTAAATCTCTGAGACAACTTTTTGTATCCTTCCCCTGAACAACTATGTTGGACAATCTTTGTTTTCAGATCATTTGAGAGTTGTTTTGAGTAGCCCATGATGCCACTCTTCAGAGGAGATTCAAATAGGAGAACAACTTGCAATTGGCCACCTTAAATACCTTTTCTCATGATTGGATACACCTGGCTATGAAATTCAAAGCTCAGTGAGGTTACAAAACCAATTTTGTGCTTCAGTAAGTCAGTAAAAAGTAGTTAGGGGAATTCAAATCAATAAAATGATAAGGGTGCCCATACTTTTGCACCGGTCAAATTTTGGTTTAATGCATATTGCACATTTTCTGTTAGTACAATAAACCTCATTTCAATCCTGAAATATTACTGTGTCCATCAGTTATTAGATATATCAAACTGAAATGGCTGCTGCAAACACCAAAATATTTAGAACTAAAAATGATTAAGATTAATAGGGGTGCCCAAACTTTTTCATAGGACTGTATATGTAACTAAAAGACATAAATATAACTGCAGTTGCTACTCTGTGATTCAGGTAGATCTATTAACATTGCTATGTTTCAAGATAAGAGCTTACCTCTGCATAGACTAAGGCAATACATCAATTAACAGCCTCCTTCTTCCCTTCCCCTCTCCATAGAGTGAAGGACAAGTTATTGCACTGGTTGAGGTACTACTAAAACTTATGGAATACCTGGCAGGAATTTTGTTACATTGTCTAAATGTTCTGAAATCACATTGATAGCTCACATCAATACTTGTGGAGTTTCTGGCAGGAGTTTAGCCCTGTTATCCAGATGGTCCGTAATCATACTGGTAACTTGCATGCGCTGGTCTTAGTGATCCCTGTAGTTATCTATGGCATTATACAGAACTTGCACAAGCATTCTATGATTATCAGCATTGTCCATGGCCTGAACAACTGTAACACTGGCAGCAGATGTGGACCCATTGTGCCATCTAACCAGTTTGACTTTGGGCCACTTCCAAGGACATTATCTCTGTTGCATCCCTGATTTTCACCCTTGAAAGAGGACCTTTCACCTCCTGGGGCACATGCGGTGTATAGACATAGCCGACAAGTCCTCCATAGACAAGTACTGGGGGGCATTTCTCACCGCTCAGCATCATCCCTGGCTGGTAATCAACGTCCCCTCTCACAGTAGAGCACAATTGATGCTACTGTGAAGAAGGGCAGCAAGTTTTATCACTCTTTACAACTGAGTGAACTCTATAGAGGATATTTATTAATATATTTATTTCACTTGTCTGGTAAAATTGCATTGAAAGATATGGTGACTGATTCATACAAAGCAATTCAAAAGTTTTTTTTCAATAATTCGGTCTGATGGTGTTCAGAATGAGCAAAATATTAATAAAGCACCTTCTCACAATCCATAGTTAGACATTAGAGTTGAGCGATCGGGATTGGAAAAGATTGGATTACGATCGGCGATCGAGTAAATTTCAAGATCGCGATCGGAATTCCGATCTTTTTAGGCGGGACCTAGGTTGGTGGATTGTTATTTGTCATCACAGATAATATTGTCCAAGAAAAAATGTACCCAGCTGTCAAATTTATGAAGCCAGATGTGTCATTAATAACTCGTGTGCCAGTTGCATCATTTCATACCTTATAGATAAATGCGGAGATCATATGGTAAAACTCATGATACAATCTCTATTTTGCCAAGTTCCTAAAAATTATGAAAAATTAGTGAAACCACTGAACCTTCCTGGGATTATTGTATTTAGAAAGTATCAGTGATCCTTTTATTTCCTAGAACTAGTAATTTACCCTTCACACATACCATAAACTACATGTATCAATACAGATCAAAGGAAACGTTTTTCAGGGAACAAATCTTTGATTCTGTGAGAATGTAGAACATTATTATTATTCATCATTATAACAAATTACTGGTATTATATTGAGATAACACCATTCACTTAGTAAGAAAGAAAGAAAATGATATTTCTGCCAAGGACTTCCCTTGTCTAATCTTCTAGAAATCCTATATGTGTGACTGTTTTATTCAATATGAAACACATACCAATGAGTCATAGAACAAAAGTAGACACAAGAAAAGGATTCTACTTCTTAGTAATAATTACATAGTTATTATTGAACTTTGACACTGTGTACTAGAGAACGTGCTACATAGTTGAAAGGGTTGAAAAAATGGACACAGATCCGCCACATCCAACCTTTAACCTCATTTGTTGATTCCGAGGAAGGCCAAATGAAACAAATGACAATGACAACTAGGAATGAGCAAACCGATTCAGGTAGAATCAGATACGAGACAAAACTTTTGGGGTTTGCCAACACCAAAGTTTGTCCAGTGATCCTTCTATATCCTCTTCAAGACTCTCGCTGACGGGTTCACCACCTGTAATTTGGCCTCTGAGGTCATACCGGGAAGACAATGTCACAACATTGGCACGTTCCACAAGTTCACAGAAACCTGTGATTGGGACCAAAAGGACACCCGGAAACTGCCAGACAGAGCAAGGGTGCGCAAGAAGGGTGAGAATAACAGTGATATTTTCACCCACCTCCCCCAAATAGAAACTCATGACTACTCCTTGAAAGTATTCCTTGAATCTCAAATCGTTTGCCCATCTCTAAAGCAAACAAGAAAAACATTTCCTTTCTAATTCCAACTATAGCAAACATAATAAATCCCGGGATCAATACATCTAATACCTATAACCTGCAATAATATTGATTTCAAGAAAGACAACCAGAACATCTTGTGGCAGAGAGTGCCATAACCTCACTGGATAACTTTTCTATAGTTTTATATCTTGTCTATAGTATTGCAATCTATGGTACAATATGAGTGATATAATGTTCAATCACCCTAGGAGAGGGGGGTTATTAATAATGATTTAGGAAATTTATCCTTATACAGTTCTGTAGGTTCAAATATCAAAAAGTTAGGTTGGGTTCACACTACCATCATTAATGTCCGTTACTGTCTTCCGCCATAGGATGACAGTAATGGACATTATCTTCTGCAACTCCAGCCAGTCAAGAGTTCTGTAGCACCTGGATAAAAGTATGTAATAATTTTCCTGAAGGCAAATACATGATGAGAAACCATGTGAGTGCGGTAGAATTTGTTGGACATCAGTGGGTGATGGGGAGAATTCGAGATCTTTTTCAGTGTCAACTCCTAGAAGTAATAAAGGATGATTGGTGCGACTGGCCAGGCTGATCATGGGGAGAAACTTTACTGTGTTATCTTCTCATGAATCAAGGAGGGGAGGGGTAGTTTCAGTCTCAGAGTAAGGATCTTTGCCCATATCTTAACATCAAGGTGGCTTTTGGAGCAACTTGTCGACTTCTACAAGCGAGGTGTTTACAGATGCTTAAAAAGATGGGAGAAGTGTGTGTCTCTAGGTGGCACCTATGTAGAGAAGGACTAATAACTGTGTCAAGTTTAATTTCTCTCAGTCCACACAAAGTGGGTCAGGGGAAATCTTTAATGAACACCCCTCATATATGGGTCCCATATCATCTATTATCTCATTATAGGACACCATCTATGGCTCACCCTCTTGTGAGCTATGTGATTCATCAGAACTTGTGAGCTATGTGATTCACCAGAACTTGTGAGCTATGTCATTCATGAGCTCAAGGACTAAACTACAGTCTTAAAGGGATCCTATCATTAGAATCCCTTTTATCTAACTAACATGTAGGAATAGCCTTAAGAAAGGCTATTCTTCTCCTACCTTTAGATGAATTCTCTGCACTGCCGTTTGGTAGATATTCCGTTTTTCATCTTTATGCAAATTAATTCTCTTGCAGCACTGGTGGTGGGCCCCAGCGCTCAAACAGCACTGGGGGCATCCCCAATGCTGTGAAAGAACTCTCCAGCGCCGCCTTCATCTTCTTCAGGAACCGCCTCCACGCGTCGTCTTCTGGCCTGGCTTTCAATCTTCTACACATGCACAATCAGCTCTGCCAGCGGGCCTCTGGTAGAGCCAGCTACACCTGCGTGTGGCCATTCTTTTGTGGCCACTTAGTACAAGAGCTCGCGTAAGTGGCCACAAAAAATGGCATGCGCTTTGCGATTGCGCATGCATAGAAGATTGAAAGCCAGGCCGGAAGACAACGCATAGAGGCCAGTTGCTGAAGAAGATGGAGGCGGCGCTGGAGAGTTCTCTCGCAGTACTGGAGATACCTCCACTGCTGCGAGAGAACTCGTTTGCATAAAGACGGAAAACGGAATATCTACCAAACGGCGACACGGAGAAGACATCTAAAGGTAGGAGAATAGCCTTTCTTAAGGCTATTCCTACGTGTTAGTTAGAAAAAAAGGGATTCTAATGATAGGATCCCTTTACGGCAGTAGAAAGCTGTTTTTTAAGTGTGAGAATAGCCTTTGTAGCCATGGTGCAGCTTGCTAGGAAAGAGCAGGATCAACTTTAGGTACAGGTTCTTGATAATTTATTTAGCACAGACATAGAAATGGATATGGACCTATATGGACTGGTATAACAAGTTGCAATGTATTATAGAATATTATTGTAACTAACAAAAAGAACACTAGAAATGACAGATTCATGGAACAATTATTAGGAATTATTACAGTGATAAGAAATCAATTACTAAACTGCAGTATGACAAGCCGATCTTACATTAGAGCACAAGTATATATCTTCGGCTCACATCTGGCTCACCTCTATGGACATCACTAAGCACAGATGCTTGAACAGCAGGTGAAGGGCTCAGTAGGATTTTTTCCATAATGGTTGTCACTTTTGAAATATCTAAAAGTCATTTTCACATTCTTTTAAGAACAAACTAACAGCTGAACGGAAAAATAATAAAATATCTCTGCATGCAAAGTACAGAAATATAGAGGCTACATGTTATATGCTCACAGTGATAAAGAAGGCTGACTCAGGCAAAACTAAGGCGGAAACCTTCATCTCATCCATTAAGATGCATCAGAGGTCTCCCGTACTTTCACCCCTGACATAGCTACAGCCTTTGTAACATTTTATAAGAAATTGTACAACCTTCACCCATCTACGCTTTCCCCTGCAGATAAACAAGCCCTGAGCATATAATTCTTGCATAAACTCTCATTACCAACTTTGCTGCCTGATTCTATATCCACGTTGACCTTCAAAATTACCCCGAAAGAACTTACAGACGCTATTAACAGCTTCCCTAAAGGGAAAAGTCCGGGTCCAGATGGCCTACCTCTCTTATATTACAAAAAATTTCTGAAGATTCTTGCGCCACGTCTTTCCTTAGCATGCAACACTCTACTACAAGGTGAATCTCTTCCCAAACAGGCGCAGGAAGAACACATCTCTCTTATCGCTAAAGAGGGCAAAGATCTTTCTTCTTGTGGCAGCTACAGACCCATCTCATTACTGAACCTTGATGTAAAGATATGGGCAAAGATCCTTACTCTGAGATTGAAACTACCCCTCCCCTCCTTGATTCATGAGAAGATAACACACAGCGTGACCGCTTCAGGCGGCGCTATGCCAGGGCCTCGGGGAGGGCGGCATTTTTCCTGTCCTGGACTGGCTTAGGGTCACCATCACTGAGCGGTGGATTGGGGCGGCCGCCCCTCACGCTCAGGCAGAGAGCAGGTCCTCTCCCTGCCAGCTCTCTGCCTGCTAAAGATGCTCACTCCATGAGGCCCCCCCCCCTCTGTAAGGCCCCACCCCCTTCTGCTCGGCCCCGCCCCCTCCGTTCTGCCCCCTCCTCCGGGGGGGGGGGGGGAACTTTCTGACGTCTGCCTCAGGCGCCAGAAACCAGTGGTTCACCCCTGATTACACAGTAAAGTTTCTCCCCATGATCAGCCTGGTCCATCACACAATAATCCTTTATTACTTCTAAGAGTTGACACTGAAAAAGATCTCAAATCCACTTGATTCTTCTATGCTGAGTCGTTCCACTGCCCTCCACCCTTCACCTTTCCCGCATTTCTCACCAACCTAATACTATTTGTCCTTCCTGGCCTACCTGTTCTTCTTAGAAGTGAATGTAGGAAAAGATTCAAGGACAGCTAGAGTTAGGGTCAGTTTATCGTCCATCATATGACTATTTATTACGTGCTAGTATTACCATGTATCTTGAACCATGGGAAGAATATGCAAATCTGTCTACCATGATGTAATTAGGAAGTCAGAAACTGCCTCATTGTTGCAAACCAATAGAGGGCGCTCACTGGAATGTGCAAGCCTGTCTTCCCTGATGTAGTTAGGATGACAAAATTCCAGTGAAATAACCCAATAAAGGCTGCTCCCATTAACATCATGCTCGACCTTCCAAGAGGCCTTTATTTTGCAATGACGCTGGGATTATTACCAGGTATAGTCTCTTAATCGAGGACGGCCGTTTCGATGTACTTGCATCTCATCAGCTCGATGTAGAGAGGACTATAACCTGGTAGAGGTGAGAGGCTTAGACAGGGTTAAGGGGATTGAGAGACTATACCTGGTAATAATCCCAGCGTCATTGCAAAATAAAGGCCTCTTGGAAGGTCGAGCATGATGTTAAAGGGAGCAGCCTTTATTGGGTTATTTCACTGGAATTCTGTCATCCTAACTACATCAGGGAAGACAGGCTTGCACATTCCAGTGAGCGCCCTCTATTGGTTTGCAACAATGAGGCAGCTTCTGACTTCCTAATTACATCATGGAAGACAGATTTGCATATTATTCCCATGGTTCCTTGTGAAGTGGAGTGCTAAAGGCTTAATAAATCTCCACACACCTATATGGTGGTCTCTCCCTAAGGAGTGACAATATCCCCTTAACCATGTATCTTGAATAAATTATTTTTTTTCCAACTGGCCCTACTGTAAGTTCTGTGCATAGCTGAGTACTAGGAGACACTGTTAGTGCCTGGGAAAGGGGCTTGCTATGGGGCCACATGGTGGCTCAGTGGTCAGTGCTGGAGTCCTGGTGTTCAAAACCCACCAAGGGCAAAAAAACCTCAAAACATCTGTAAGGAGTTTGTATGTTCTCCGTGTTTGCATGGATTTCCATCCCATATTCCAAAAAAAATAAAATAAAAGACATACTGGTAGGGAAGTGTACATTGTGAGCTCTATGTGGGGCTCACAATCTGCATAAAAAAGGGGGCTTGCTATAGATCAAGTCTTGATACAAGTCTGCACTTTTACTATATGAATACAGAATTGTCGCTTAAAGAGGACCTTTCACCATTTTTCCCAAAGGCAGTGTTATATACTGCCGGAAAGCTGACAGTGCACTGAGTTCAGCGCACTGTCGGCCTTCCCGATCTGTGCCCGGTGTGAAGAGCTTACGGTCCGGTACCGTAGCTCTTCTATGGTCAGAAGGGCGTTTCTGACCATTAGCCAGGAACGTCCTTCTGCCTCGCGGCGCCAATCGCGCTGTGCTGTGGAGCCGGGAGGAACGCCCCCTCCCTCTCCTGATAATACTCGTCTATAGACGAGCTGTGTGAGCAGAGGGAGGGGGCATTCCTCCCCGCTCCACAGTACAGCGTGATTGGCGCCGCGAGGCAGAAGGACGTTCCTGGCTAATGGTCAGAAACGCCCTTCTGACCATAGAAGAGCTATGGTACCGGACCGTAAGCTCTTCACACCGGGCACAGATCGGGAAAGCCGACAGTGCGCTGAACTCAGCGCACTGTCAGCTTTCCGGCAGTATATAACACTGCCTTTGGGAAAAATGGTGAAAGGTCCTCTTTAAGTGCTTCCCAAAGAATGATGGAATTGTTATTTTAGCAATTTCTTAACACACAGCAGGTAACTGTCAGGACCAGCAGATATCAAGTAGACAAGCTACTTAGGCTGGATATACACCAATGCTCAGTCTCCATAGAGAGATTTCATCCCCCATTCCACTTGAAAAAATTTTCTTCAACTCTACCCACAAGTGTTCAGTTGGGTTGGGGTTGGGAGGGCAATCCAGCACCTCTGCTTCATTGTCATCATTGTCATTGAACCATTTCTTCCCTAATCTTGATGTATTCTTCAGGTTGTTGTCCTTTTCATACCCATAATACTCACATATAGCTCAGCATTGAGACCACTGATCCTGGCCAAGTATACAACGCCTACAATTTCATTAGTCTTCCTCCACCAGTTCCTTTCCTTTCTTGATCCATTAGCCCCCTTTTCCCTTGTTTCTTTCAGACCCATTTGTACCCATCAAAGCCCAGTCTATTAGCTTTCATCTCATGGCTCTCATCCAAACTTCTACTGTCCACTTTTTATAAACTTAAGCTGACGATAATAACGATATTGAAATTGAAGCTGTGTCACCTTTTTCTGGCAACCATTCCAGAATTGTGTAATACGTGTCACAAACTGTTTACATGGACGTCTGTGATCTCACTATTACAAAGCCTGACGAAGTGCACTAAGCACGAAACGATCGTCGCTGTTTGTTTCTCTGCATCATTCCGTCTTCTGTACCCCGATGGTCAAGGTTTGACCTTTTTTTAAAGAGGATGAAATAAAAACAAATGTTTTATGTATCCCGTGGCGGGTGAGTGCCCTGTTTTCTACATTTCACATATGTCACTATTACAAAGCATACGAGCCACCTCCAATTGTGTTTATCGCGCCAGAACTTATATTCCTTGTGATGAGTCGATTTTGATATTTTGCCTGGATGTCCAACTCTTGGCTTTTGAATGGATGAACAGACTTCGTTCCATATTCTTCCACCTGTCGTGACACTTACACAATACAGTTTGGCAATTTTCCTGGCTGCTATCAATGAGCTGGATGATGCTGTTTCTCTTTTCTTGGGAAATTTTCTTCGTAGGTGATTCCTTGATTTGAATCAGTGCCTTTCGCTTGGGAATTAACCTATTAACCCACTGATCTATTAGGGAATGTGAGAACAGGTTGTAATTTATAGAATACAGGAAGAAAAAGATTTTTTCAACCACCAGGAGGAAAACAGTAACAATGCAGTCACACAACAAGAATCCGCATAACTAATCTTATGCTAAATAGATGCAAGTCATATTTATGCATGAGATAGCCAAGATGACTGTCTATAAAATTATGGTAGTCTTACAATTGAAGATGTAGGGGATGGTGAGATATGGAGCCTCAAAGTCAAAAGCTCTAAATATTGTTACCCTTTTGCTCATCAGTGTCTAATTATACAAGCTTTGCAGAGACTAAGGGTATGTTCACATGGCAGAATTTGCATTCCGCGTGTGAACATTCAGCGCGGCTAGCCGGGATGGGATACCGGTGCAGTACACCAGCATCCTATTGCGGCATTCTACTCTGAATTAAGCCCGAATGAATGGGCCTAATCAGGAGGGAGTCTCGTGCTGCGGATGCCGCGGCTACTACAGTAGCTATTGGAAAAAAGAAGCAAGCTACTCCCATTGAAGTCAATGGGAGCCCTTTTTGGCAGCAGATTTTGGGATTCCACGTCAAAATTCACTGCCAAAAATCTTTGTGTGAACAAGCCCTAAGGCTACACCAAGGTATTCACCAAACCCTATCACAATCCTATAATAAGGTGACATAAAACAGGTATACCTGAATGCTAAAGACCATACCAGAACCTTATTGTGGGCAAGAGAGTGATATACAAGTCAGGGTCAAAAACCAGGAGAGTATGACAATGACAAAAGCAGTGGAATATCAGAAGTTCAGGCCACAGTCAAGTCCAGGAGATCACAGATAAAGCCAAATCAACAAGAGAGGGAATACCTAGGAAAAGCAAGCCAAAATTAGTAAGCCAGGGCATCAACATGGAAAAGTCCTGGGCATAAATATTGAGAGCATAGAGCCTAGAATAGAAAAGCACTCACAGGCACTGAGCCGGGAATGTGTCAGGTGAAAATACTCCGCCTCAATGCTGAACTAGAGCTGAACTAGAGCCCTGTTTGACTCTGCATCTCAAACCTCCACCAGGAATGGTCCACTCTATCTTCACGCTCCCTATAGTAGCCACCTGGCATGCCTATAAAGTACATATCTATAAACGGCAGCCATGAAGTCAGTGATGTCATCGTTGTTTACACTGTATTCTCGGAGATTCTCGCTAGTCTTTCACTGGGTAGTTAATTATAGTTATACCTCTGCCAAAAATTCTTCCTTTTGCTCTTAAACAGTAGAGGAAATCTCAGTCTCTCGGGGGGAAATTGGCTTCAGCCCCTTTGAAGTCAGTCATGAAACCTTTACATCATTTTCTTGTTTGTTGCTACCAAGAATGTAAGCTGTGACATCAGGGCATAACAATGTTGTATGTGACTGCGGTATTATTGTGACTCACTGAACACATTCCCCTAAGATGGTATCTCGTTCACGCAACTGCAGTTCAGCTTGGTTTTGGATTAAATCGGGGCATCTGTTTCCTATTAGCACCACACTAATGTTATTTACATAGGAACATTATATCGTAATACATTCTCCCCGTTATTTATTTTTATTGAATATATTTGCTATACATCCTGTACATCTCTAGTGTCTGTTATTATGTAGTGTCAGTTTTACTATAGTTCACCAGAATATATTATACCTATTATACCGAACAAGTCTATGCTCACTATTCATTACATTGTAAACTGAGATATTTCCATTGCAGACAAGGACAGACGAATAGCTTATTTGTGAAAGAGTCATAGACCCCCATTAGCAAGTGATTGACCCCAATATGTCTTCAGTACATTAGGATATTAGGACCAGATTTCCTTCCATGGATCCTCTCTGAATTATGTGAACTAGAGTAATATAAAATATTCTTTGTCTTGGCCCTAAACCATCACAGTTCAGGAGAAGCGTAATACACATTGAATTGCTGTATACTGATTGGAAAATAAGAAAGAGACTCAGCCCCCCTCCCCTCTGATACTTAGTGAAAGCTCCAAAGCTAACATTAAAGGGATTCTACCATTAAACTACCTTTTTTTCTAATGAACACGTCGGAATAGCCTTAAGAAAGGCTATTCGTCTCCTACCTTTAGACGTGGTCTCCGCCGCGCCCTTCCGTAGAAATACCGGTTTTAACCGGTATGCAAATGAGCTCTCCGCAGCAATGAGGGCGGGCCCCAGCGCTGAAACACCGATGAGCGCATCCCCATTGCTGCCCAGAGCTCTTTCCTGCGCTGCCTCCTTCCTCTGCAGCAACTCGGCCTCTTCTGGCTTCTCTTGCTCTTGTAGTTCTATACAGGAGCATAGAGAGGCCACCCCAAAATGGCCGCCGGCCAGCTCCTGTATTGAACTGCAAGAACGGCTACCCAAAAATGGCCGCTAAGGCCCCACATAGTGGCCCACAGCAGAAAAAAGCCACGGGGAAAAAATGCAGCGGCAGTGCATCGCGATTTTTTGCTGCAGCACCTTTCACAGAGGTTTCTGGGGCAAACCACGACATTTACACCACATGGGGCCCCGGCCTAAAACAACATTTCTTTACAAAGGTCCCGTCACCTCTCCTGACATCGCTATTGTACTAGTCTTTATTAAATAATAACCATGGATCATCCTTTCTTAGAACTCTGTGTTGTACAATTCCTCTATTATTCCTCCTAGAAATGTATAAATACATTGATGACTTGGCATTACCAGTTGGGGGCGTCCTACACACTCTGACATTGTCCAATCAGTGATGACAGTATTAGACTACGTAGGGACACACCACTTTGACAATGGAATGGTAACACCCAGTTGTTAATTATTTTATAAATATTTGAAGGAATAACAGTAACAGCACAACATAAAATAAAGTTAGAAGTCTAAGGCCTTGTTCACATCTGTGCTCTGTATTCCGTTTGGGGAGTCTGCTTGGGGACCCCCTGAATGGATAACCAAATGCATTACAAAGCGGTGAGCAATGAAAGCACACGGACCCCATAGAATATAATGGGATCCATGTGTTTTATGTGCGGTGTCCGAATGAATCATGCAGAGCGGAGTACTTTTCTCTTCACATATTCCTTGCGGGCAGCGTAAGGAAAACACGCGGACATCATTATAGTCTGTGGGGTCTGTGTGCTTTCATTGCTCACCGCTATGTAATGCGTTCGGTTATCCGTTCAGGGGGTCCCCAAGCAGATTCCCCGAATGGAATTCCTTACGTAGATGTGAACCAGGCCTAAGAGTAACTCAGTGCCAAGTCTGTCTCCCATTATATTCAAGCAGGATCATATGAAAATAAATCTCTTACTAAATTCCGTGGCTAATTCAGATGCACAGACCACGGTGTGAGCCGCTCTCCGGTCACTAGCCCCATTCATGTAAGACTAAGCAGTGTGTAAAAGCAGCAGCAGATAGCCAAAGGGCCGGAAACTGGTTCACTTTACGCCATGTGAATAGTGTTTTTCTCTGCAGTATTTTTCATTGCAGATTTTTCCTCTGCAGACTTTCTGCCCTCATTATACCTATAGGGACTCTCTGCCCTAATAATTGACAAGCTGCGAGATCCAAAAAACGCACGCATTTTTAAAAACGGAACTTTTCCGTTGCTGAGGTTTTTCTGCAATGTGTGGATGGGATTAGCCAGAATCCCATTCACTTTGCAGGTACTGTAAAATGAAGCGTTTTTTTTTTTTTTATGAATGCTTGGGTCGGAGTCAGGATTTTGTTTTAAGAAGCTCATGTCTGATCATTCATACAGTGCGTCAACATTTAGTAAGTTGCTCACTATGGGAAATTGCTCCATTCACTATTGGCGCTAGCCTTCGCTTACTCTTGCTTACACTTATGCTGCTGATTAAAAATCCTTAAAGTGGCAAAATGTTTATTATTTCTTTTCTGACATGGGAATGTCACATAAATAAAGTTGTACTTGTTGTATAGCGAGACGTATGTGTAATGTACATCAGCAGAGCTGTTATAACTCTTTAGTCTATAACTTGAGAATTATGGCTAGGAAGGAAAACATATACCGTAAGCTCACATGTACGGTTTTATGTGGCCTTTTACCCTTTGCAATGTAAAATGCAGATTGAAGAATGGTAAAATGATCATCACAGATGGGTATCACAGAAGGGCCGCTGGGAGTGTTAACCATAGCACTTGGCTGGGCGTAAAGCATAATGTATTACTGGAAGTATGCTGTGATCTAAAGCCATGAATATATTGTATTTATCTACAGTAACTCTAACAAACTATGTAAGGCGGCCTTCACATCTTCATCGAAGGCGCTGTCCTGTGTCTATGGAGCAGAATCCATCTAGAATCACATACAAAAAAGTGGCAGCGCTGCAGTATCCAGAAAATAAAAGGGCAGCGCTGTAGTATCCACACTCACCACTACAGTTTGTAACAATACTCTCTAGGTACCAGTGACCAGTCCAACACCTAGGACTCCCCGCAGATCTAATATTGATGGCCTATCCTAAGGAATGTTAAAAACCGGATGACCCCTTTAATTCATTCCCTGACAGGCACAAGAAGCACCAGAATTTCTTAGATACTTGGTATAATTCTCTACAGTTTCCTGGAGAGAGGTATAGTAAATCTGACAGACTTTGACAGTCCTTGCCCTGTCGCACCTAGGTCTTGCACCACTAGGTCCAGTGTCTGGCAGAGCAGTTAGTAAGAGCTGAGATGAACATTTTGGCCACTTTCTAGGAGCAGCACGGTAAGTAAATATGTGCTATTGACCTTGGATTGAATCCCAGGACTCCAGCGCTACAAGGCCCCGCTGGAGTACGATGACCACTGAGCCACCATGGTGTCTGTAATATATAACTAAATGTGGAAATGATTGGTGTGATCTGATTTGCTGTAGATCCATGGTGAAGTGCACAATGCTGCTTTACTGACAATGATGAGGGTGTTATCAGGTCTGGCCCACCAGGGTTAGAGGTTAATGAGAAGTCTGTCTGCAGGTTTGGCAGGCTCCCAAGTGACGCAATGGATTTGCTTATATGACCTCTCAAGTAGTCTGATTTGATATTGGCCATTGCATATCTAAGCTGTAAAGTCCTTCACAAACTCTTCTCAGGTCAAGACTAATCAACTAGTCTACTGTAGTACCAAGAGGAATCCTTCAACTTACATGAACTATACATACAGCCCCATAGATCCGACTTAATACTATGTGTAGCCTACAGTACATGAGTTGCTGTGTCAGAGTACTGCGGCTCTTCTATTCAATTGTTAGCTGCTGTGACATCACAGATGAGCTTCAATCATGAAAGCTGTAGTGACACCATAAGCTACTATGACATCACAACTGTATTTCTGCCATGTAACCACTGTGATATTACTTGGGTAAGCTACTGTGATATCACAGATTTGCTTTAGTCGGTAAAAGTACTGACATCATAAGGACGTATCAGGTCAGGTAAACTGCTTTGACATCACAAGTAAAGTCTGCTGGCCCAATTTATAGATCATGATAAGTGAATAAACTGCACTTGCAGCATCCCAGAGTGAGCTGCTAAATGCTTCTGTGTTTGTCATTAGTACCTTCAGGTTGTCCTGTTTGTCTTGTATTTTGTATGTCTATGGTACATGTAATATGTCTGCCATGAATAAAAAGTTATTTGGTTTACCCTACGATACTGGGCTCCTGAGTCATTGCCTGTATCACCATCAGGGCAGCTCCTGTGCAACACCACTCCGGCTCAGTACTGAGAGGTCCCCTTTCCAACAAGGAGCGCCCCGGGGGAAGACAAGGACGCTACTGCATCCAACAAGTAGAACTGCAGGACCACCTGTACTTCTGCACAGCCCTGGAGAGGGTTCGGAGTGTGCGAGTAGCATACCAGGCCTAGTAGTCGGCACAGCCCGTGTCGTCTTGTTCCGCAATCTCTGATCCCCTCCACTGGGTTGCTGCACACTAAGCACTAGCACTAAATACAATCCAATTTACACAACATAGGGAATATTCGCCACCAACTTCTTCCTGAATGCAACATCACAACTGGTTTATAGCCAAGAGAGCTACTGCGACACCACAAGATGGTTTCTCTTAGGAAATCTGTGACATCACAAGTGGGGTTTAGATATAAGCTACTGTGACATCACAAGTGGGGTTTACGGATATAAGCTGCTATGACATCACAAGTGGAATCTTGCAAGTGACTGGCTGTCAGCTACTCTGAAATCACACATAAGTTTTATTTTGACATCACAAGTGGGTTTTAGTTAGGTAGGCTGATATGACATCATAAGCGGATCTCAGCATACTAATCTACTGTCGTATCAAGTATCTGCTTCTCATAATTCTGCTTCTCTAGAATGACAACATCACAGGTGGATTTCGGTCTGGTAACCTAGTGTACCATGACAAATGTGTTTGTGTTGAGCTAATGCTGTGACATGACATCTCTGCTTACAATGCTGTAGGCAGACTTCATCTAGACAGGTGACAGAGAGCCTCCGGGTTATCTGAGCATCTGTGATGTTCTAAAAACTCTGCTGGTTTCTACAATGGCTAGGAGGGCTCCATGAGACTTTGAATGTGACCAAGGAGTGTCAGGACTTATTCACTAACATAAGAGAATGGAGTTGCACTGCAACCCCAAACGTGCCATTTTCGCAACAAAGATTGAATACTGCTCAGGGCTCGTTCACATCTGCGTCGTCGGTCCTTATTGCAGGTTTCCGTTTCCTGCATAAAACAGATGCAGGAGACGGAAGCCTGCAGGAGACTTTCTCACCCATTCATTTGAATGGGTGAGAAAGCTGTCCGGCCGTGCGCGGCAGTGAGCGTTTTGCGCTCTCCGCCGCGAAACCGGGTTTTATAATCCAGACACAGAGTCGGACATGCAGTACTCTGTGTCCGGATAAAAAAAATCCGGTTTCGCGGCGGAGAGCCTAAAACGCTCACCGCCGCTCACGGCCGGACCCGATCTATGGTTTCCGTCTTCTGCCATGCAGAAGACGGAAACCATAGTACGGAGACCCCAGACGCAGGTGTGAACCCAGCGTCATTAAAATTTTCTTTTTTGATGAAAAGTCACAGTTATAGCACTCTTGGGGTCGTAATGGAACTCCATTCACTTACAATAGTGAAGGAGTCGAAGAGCGATCTGGCAAACTTTGGTTGTACATTGGGAGTTGCAGTCAAAGTGGCGGTGTAACCCTGGCCTAAACATTAACTGTATCTACTCTCATGGACCCTCTTTTAGGTCTTTGTTAACCTGGCCTAAACATACAGTATGAAAAGGAACTGGCCGCTTCCTGCTTGTTTCTCTGTTCACCAACTGCTGAGATCAGCTCATTGATGGGGGTTCCGGATGTCAGAGCCACATCGATCTGATCTAATGACCTATCCTTAGAATAGGATGAAGCCAAATTTTTATTTTAGTAAAATTTTGTAGCTTTCAAGCTGTTCTGCTGCTGACCTTGTTCCTCACACCGTGCCTGTGATTGTTCCAGCATCTCAGTAGCTCACTAGGACGCCTTATAATGAGCGTGCTGTTGGATTTGATGAATAAATGCACGGCCGCAAACTAGCGCGGCGCATACGCTCCCCACTCCCATTGAAATGAATGGGAGCGTGTACGGCACGCAAAGGGTCACGCGGCGTACACGTGCCAAATCTCGCGGGACGTTACGCCGTGTGAACCCGGCCATACTGTGTAAGGAGAGCTCCCTGCATATCACATAGTGTAAGCACAGATCCATAGTGCTAGTGCTAGGAATTTCTCTTAATTCTCCGCCACCGGCATTTTCGGTGCAGTGTAGCCGCAATGGGAAGCCGATGCAGTGCATCTACATTCCGTCGCAGCATCCCGCTCCTGATTAGGCCCAATCAATGGAAATAATCAGGAGGGAGTCTCAAGTTGAAACAGCCGCAGAATCCGCTTCGGATTGGGGGGTGAAATACATCCCCAAATCCGCGGCAAATTCCTCCATGTGAACTGACCTTAAGACAGAAAGAGTCCGAGGAACAGTTGTGAAGCCAACCAGAATTGACGTAAGAAAGAGCAGGCTACAAAGTGGTTTAATTAAATGGAGCTTAGACAAGTGCATAGAACAGCTTGTGTTTGTCCTGACTCATCCAAGGGTGCATGTGGAGGGGACACCGAGTTCATAGCAGAATGCACACGGATGACCACCAAGTGCCATCTGACCCCAGTTACTTCAATAGGAGGTTCTGTTACATTCTGTTCCAATGCCATTGTGTAGGATAGGTCCTGCTCTATAATCATCAGAATGGAATGGAGAATCAGACCATCTATTAGAAGAGCCTCGGCTTGCTCCCTTGGTTGTGTGCATTGTAGATAGGATTGTATTATCCATGTACCAATTACAGGCTATTGCATAATACCGACAATTACCAGAAAGTAACCTGTAAAGGGGCAGAAGTCTAAACAGTGAAACCAAGGGAAACATTTTTATGTCATTGAAGAAGAAAAATGTATATAGGGTTGAAATGTGAAACCTCTATACATATGTAATGCCTGTGCTGTTTTCCTCGTGTAACCTATCCAGCTTCATTAGCAATTCCCAGCTTGACCCTTTACAATAACTTCCTCACTCGGCAGATTCCATCGTCTGATTACTTTCTGGATATTTCAACTGATAGTTCTTGTCATCGGCCTGGAATTTGCACTTACATAACCGCTAGATATCTACTGTATATGGATATTATGAAGTACTTTATATAAAGGTGGGGATAGTTTAGCTTTTGTCACCAGTTTATGCAGTATTTGGACCCTTGTGTAGGGATTTCATGCCGAGAATCAGCTACTGAAACACAAGTATCAAAGGTACTATAGAGACACATAATACCAAGAACTGGGGCACAGATTTACTGCCTAGGATGTGCCTAGAAAATGGTCAAAGATAAGCCTCAATTTAGGTGCACGTTTATGCATCTCTGCTCCTGCACACCACTCGCCCCTTTTTTAGAAATTGTGAAGAGCAGGGCAGGAATATAGCCCTGGGCCACCAGATTTATGGCTATATCATAGATTTTAGGTCAGAACTTCTTAGTAATTCTGCCTGTCGGGGAATGAACTAAAATTGGAGAATCACCAGACTTAAAGGGGTTGTCCCATCTCAAGGATCCTATCTATACTGCTAGCTTATGTGGATATAAGACTTTTCCTAAATACATTGCTTCATCAAAACTGCTTTGTCTGGCCGCTATCTGAGATTATTCATTTCATTGTTTACACTGTGTTTCCATAACCACAGACTTGGGGATGATCTTATCTCTCTGCCCAGGACAAGTGACGTAGCTCCCTGCTCTCAAAAGGGAGGGGGAGCTGAGTGCTTGGGAGCAGCTTGTATTTCTGAGCTGTTTCTCTCCCAGTTATGAGGACAGCTAACTGAATTTAGCTAATAAGGGCTGAGACAGGGAGTCTGTTACCTCTGTATGTAAACACAGACCTAAAACTGAATTTATTGCAAGCTGACTCTTGATCCTGTAGCATGTAAATTTGGAATTCTCATCACATATCAAATCCAGCTCTGCTACATCAGCTTCATATTGTGCACCTTCCAGTGATACTGTGCTAATTTATTTACAACCATCCCTCATTACTAACTGTAAACATATACTGCTATGAAGAGAGATAGCAGAGCAAGTGAAACCCCGACCACCAATTTACCAAGAAAATCAGGAAGCGAAGAGAGAACACAGCATGCAAGTTGGTGAGCAGGCGAATTGGGAATACCCCTTTGATAAATTTCCCTCTAGGTGTTCAGTTTTCTCAACCGTTAAAGCTGATATTTGTCCGTATATCATTAGTAAGTTCTGCTTCCATAGCAACACATTAGATGGAAACATTAGTCAATGCACGTAAGGGGCTGCTTTCTAGGAAGGGAATTTTTTTATCTTTTTACGTCTCCGGATATTTCTATTTTAGTAAATAATTGCATTGCCCATAAATGTAATATTCTGGAACCGAATTTTACAGCTTGTTACTCCATCATTCTATTATTCTACCCGGAAATGTAGGTCACTCTCCCTGACTATATACTTATGGTCTCATAGATTATTTAGAAAAGTATTGAGGAGAGGATATTCACAATGTACTCCAGCAGGCCAAGATGGTACTATCGCTATCTGCCCTCAAGATGCTAAAGCATGATGAGATTGATAGTAAAGCACAGAGGAAGAGAAATCAGGAAAAATCTAATGTAGATGGAGTCTTATTATAAACAAAGAGAAAGCAGGATGTAATATACTTACAGTCAGGTGGGGATGCAGTGATGGAAAATTGTGTTTCCACTAGAGGTCATCTTTAAAGGGAGTGTTTGGAACTTCAAATGGATGACCTTAAATCAACCCTCATACCCTCTCCACTGTAGTTAACAGGCACAGTCTGATGTATAACATTGTGCATAAATAGACAATGAAGGGGCTTACTAGAGATACTTGGGCCTCTTCCTTAGGGTTGAGCCAATCTTGAGATTTCAGTATCGTTTTTAAAATCCGATTTCCGATCATTTTCCATTTGAACTCGATCCCAATTCCGATCCCAATGCAAGTCAATGGGATTTTTTTAATAATCGAAGATCAGATTTTAAAAACGATCCTATTCACTACACAGCATGGAGTCTAAAAATTGAACACTCTAATTGTTAGACTCCACGCTGTGTAGTGATTAGAAAAAAAACCTCTGGCTACTTAGTCTCCCCTGGTGTCCACTTACCTGCACAGATCCGCTGCCGTTGGTCCGGATCCAGCTGTTCTCACTCCTCTTCTCACCTCGCTGCCCCCGTCTCCCAGGTTAGTGTTACAGACCTAGGAAGAAGGTGGGGCTTGTGGCTTAGGAGAGTGTGGGCAGATACAGGGCGGGGAGACATGAGTGCATCACTCACATCTCCCTTCCCAGTACCCGCCCACACTCTCCTAAGCCACAAGCTCCGCCTTCTTCCTAGGTCTGTAACACTAACCAAGGAGGCAGGGGCAGTGAGGCGAACAAAGGCAGAAGAGGATCGAGAACAGCGGGGAGCGGACCAGCGGCAGCGATCTGTGCAGGTAAGTGTTAGCTACTAGAGATGTAAGGGTTGGTTCACACTAGCTTATGTGTTCCATCCATCCGCATGAGGACCCCCCCGGTCATTGATGATCATTGGGGGGTCTGACCCCTTCATACTGCTGATTGTGGGGATCCTAGTGGTCAGACCCCCCAATGATCATCAATGACTTTCCTAAGGTAAGTCCTGGACAACTGTTTCGATTGCAATATTAATAAAGTATATAACCATCAAACTAAGATATAATATACAGTGTAATTAACTTTGGGAAAATGGAACTTGTCCAAGTCATTTATTCTGATGGAACTTCCACCATGATAATTACCTGGAAGGGGTGGTAAAGATGTAATATAACCACCAGTAATCTCAATAAAGTGTACATACTGTGCATAGGTTTTAGACAACTGTGGAAAAAATGCTACAAAGTAAGAATGTTCTCATAATAGAAGTGTTAATAGTTTATGTTTGTCAAATAATAAAATGAAGAGAATGAAGGAAAGAGAAATCTAAATCCCATCAATATTTAGTGTGATCGCCCTTTGCTTCCCATCAATTCTTCTCAGTATACTTGCAGACAGTTTTTGAATGAACTCGGCAGGTAAGTTGTCCCAAACATCTTGGAGATTTTCTGTGAGAATGAAGTTGTGTTTCATACATCACTTGGTAAGTTGGGGAGAGCCCTCTAAGCCACAATTAGAATAAAAATAAAGTCATAATAGGAACCTTTAACAGCTTGTAGCCTACTTCTTGATGGTTTCCAAGTTGCCATATATTTTGCACAAAATAAAACAATAAGAAAAAAATATCACACCAGTGTGGTCTACAAAAGACCCTTTAAAATATTGCTATGTATAAAGCTCTGTGCAGTGTTACAATAATATATGAATTGTTAAAAAGGAGCTTTCAAAGCTCTTTATATCCATTTTTAGGTGCAGTTGTTTTTTTTTTCTGTAGCCCCCACCATTCCTGAGCAATAAGTGCTGTTAGTTTTGATACCTGATTATACAATTTAGGCTCTCTACTGTTAAGTGGTTGGTGTTAACAGCAGTAAACATGCGTGCATGATTCTGATGTTATGATTAAGATGAAAGGCCACAATAAAAGCTATAGCGGGAGATTGGCTGATGTCGTAGAAGAAGAAGGAGTCGGTATCAGGAGGGAACGTCAGAGACCTAATCAGGAGGCATACACAAATCTGGGAAACAGGCCAAGGGTCACAAATCCAAACGGGATTGTCACAGCAGAATCAGGAGACAAAAGGAAATCCGAGAACAAGCCAAGGGATCAGTAAATAGAAAATAGACACAACAGGTAAAAAAGCCAAACCCAGAGTAGTAAACTAATTAGCCGGCACCTGTGTCTGGAAGTCGGGGTCTTATATAAACCTCCTCAGCTGTTATATTGGTCAAGCCAGGAAACTCTGAAACTGCAAAAGCTTTTCAGGTTGGCATTCACATTTACATTAAAGGTGCAGCAGCCGGATAGAAAATACTGACATCTGAATTCCAGTCAGACACAGACAGTATCAGAGCTAATGGTGGTGACTAAAAAATACAACTGCATTGGGATTGATTAGCTTCAATTAAAGGGTGCAAAGAACTGCAGTTGGTGGAAGGTCCTCTTTAAGGTTAATAAAAAAAAACATTTTGTTTGTAAATTGGAGGAAGGGGCTACCAACTATTACCTGCTTACTCCTCCCAGGTCATGAACAACCATTGCCATGTAAAAAAAAATCCGCTTACAGTAAATTTGTTCATACGCTGGCCTGTAGACTGGTTGGAATACATTATAAAGCATTTATTAAGGATATGTCATGTCCAATTGATATGAGTAATGTAATATCTTTGTAATTTTTGGCCAGTAAAAGCAAATGGCATTACACTAAGACCTATAATGAAAGTTGTAATATGCTGTTTCAACACCCAGTGGGCCAAGATAAGCTTTCAAGGCAAGCACTTCCAGTATTCATGTCCTCTGCCATGAAGCACAAGCAATAATGTCACCGAAGCTTTATGGTGATGGTAAAGCCTAATGAAAACTTAATCCAGACATAACGAAATAGACATGTAACATCCGATTATGAGAACCCTAAATATGGACTAGTAGATGTCTGTATAACAGTCTTATTCCAGACCTTGCAGGTATTAGTTGCCATCATAAACACTCTCACTGTGAGGTCTCAGGTATTAACATACAAGAAACATGGTTACCAGTGCAAGATCAGCTGAACAGATAGTTAGCCTTAGTCTTAGGCTGAGGCACCACATTGCAGAAACACAGCTTTTTTGTTGCAGATTTTGCTGCAGTTTTTTGAGCCAAAGTCAACGTCTTGAAGAGGAATGTCTAGACGAGGAACGGGAAATCTGTTGACTCCTGGCTTTGCCTCAAAAAATGCAGCAAAATCTGCAATAATAAAAACAGCAAGAAATAAGGGAAGAAAAAACACAGAGAAAAACAGAAAAAAACAACACAATACATTCTTGCTCCATTATTTTCCACAGTGTTTTTTTATGCATTTCGATAAGGCTAACCCCCCACTACTACGGAGCATCATGATCATTTCTCACCAATCATATTCTAGAATATCTGCCATTCATCATAAAGGGATTTAGAACTTTCTCAGTTCACAGGAATATACCCAAGCGAGATAGCGAGCTGCCTCACTGTTACTATAGCAGGTCACATAATCATTTTCGACCAGTAATATTCCACCCATATCTCCCATACATAAACTAAAGTGAAAGAAAAAAACTTCAAAGAAAACTCTTAAATGGATAAAGAATATTAAGACCTCTTGGACTGAGTGTAAATCCAATACCCCAAATTCTTAATGAAATCTTTAGGGTGGGTTAACACTACAGTTATTAATGTCCGTTGCTGTCTTCTATCATAGGATGACAGCAACAGACATTAAACTATTGCAGAGGACAAACACAGACTGATTGTGTCCCTTCTCATTGACACTAATGTAAACTGAAACTGTATATCTTCTGTCATATTTGTTTACTTTTTTTAACAAAATATAAAGTCGTGCATGCAGGAACCCAGTGTGAACCAAGCCATATTCTGACAATTTTTTCTGTACCACTTCCAAAAAAAAAAAAAAAAATTGTACCTTTAGGCTCTTTATTATGGTAATCCTAATGGTTCACATACTTTACTTCTATAAATAATGACCATGTATGATTTATTTGACTCATTTGTTTGATTTGGTCCTCTTTAAGTACTTCCAGGGCTGGATCGAATACAGTTTTAGGTCAAATTTATGCAGAAATATAAAAAATTCTGAAGGGTTTTGAAAATGTCAAGCACCGCTGTAGAGAGAAAGAAATGGAGAAAACATCTTCTGACTCATGGACTGAGCTGCACATACTACAGATGGAAGGTGGGAATTGGGCTCAGTGAAATCGGTGGGAATTGGACCCACTCTACAAAAACAGAACCTGTAGCTTCATCAGGCCCCATTGCTGAGTATAAAAGCGTCTACATGGGTGTGGCGATATTTCCTGTCACATACCTCCTTAGAGGATTTGGTTTCACTGTTGTACACAACCGCGTTTCTCCCCCAGTTGAGGATTCGCAGTTGGATAGCAAAAGGTCTTTGCAAAATATCCCATTTCTATGAGAACGATTGCTTTAAATCCTTCTCTGTATTGCGGGAGGAATATGACCTCCCTTACAAGGGAAAAATTCCTGCAACGTAGGCACCTTCTTCAAACCCACGGAGCGTCGAGACTTGTTTTTCCCAGGCTTCCATGGAGACTGTGGAGACGAACCACACCTCCTAAAGGTGGCATCTCAGCTTTTTATACTTTTTTCTCCACCCCCTCAGAGCAGATCAAACCTCTATGCCTTTCAAGGTGGCAGGTGGACCTTGTCAAATCTATTTCTCTGCCTGAGTGGTATGAGGCTTGTGGGTTTGTTAAGTGGGTGTCGAAGGGTGCAGCCCACTGGGAGTTGGCTCAAAAAATCCTTCTACACTGGTACAGATCTCCTGTACAGTTGGCGCATATTGATGCCTCTTTCTCGAGACTCTGCTGGCGGGGTTGCAGTCGCGAAGGCACTCTATTGCACATGTGGTGGGAATTCCCCCCAGTTCAGACCTTTTGGACCGCTGTCTTCGGCTTCATGTCCTCTGTAGCTGGTCTCCCCATCTCCCCCTCCCCAGGGCTGGCATTATGCTTTCTACACACTGGGTCTTTCCCCACGGGTATGCATGTGGTGCTGGGTCAGATAATTCTAGCGGCCAGATCCATGTTAGTGAGGCAGTGGAAGTTTACACCCTGTATGACAATAAATGAGCTGATCCATCATGTGGACTTGGCTTTCACCCTGGAGCAGATGTTGGTCACCAAAAACCATACCTTCTCCAGTTTCTGCTCCAGATGGGCCCTTTGGTTCACTTTTATGGAAGATAGGAGAAATCCCCGGGCCAAGACTCCCCTCTCCAACCCTAGTGCAATTCCATAATGGGTCACGTGCACCGGATCATTGTTGCTAATATTATTGTTGGTACTCCAATTGTTATGGCCGTTTGCACTACTATTTGTATACTGACCTCCTTATCATTGCCATTCCCATTTGAATTGCACCATTCTGCTCTGAACATGCGGTGTTTCTTTTTTTTTTGCTCTTAGATACTTATTGACTTTATTATGCCAAATTTGTTTTTACTTTTAACAATGTTTGTTTTCCTCCCTGCCTTCCCTGTCCCTCTCTCCCCACCCCCCCTTACCTTGTCCCAGGCCCTGTTCGGAACGTTATTGGCTGCCACTCGAGAACTGATAGGACTACTGTTCATGCTTTTGTAACCATTGTGTATGCTCCTGAGTGTCTACATTAGATAAGAGGTTGTTTGGATTATTGTACTTGACGCATAGTACTGTATGGCCCAATTTGGCCACAGGTTTTTGTCTTTCCTCCCTTTGGCTCGTTGTTTTGCTTTTCTTGTATTTTGAAAAAAAATTTCTTCAATAAAAATCATTTTAAAATAAAAATACAAAAACAGAACCTGAAATCTGAGATCTTTTGTGGTAACTGGAACACTACCTCTATACCTTCCATTTGTGATGGTACTATCATTGCAGTGACCTGTGGCCCCGAGCTCAGCTTAAGAGATAGAAAGCTGCAGTACAGTTTAACTCCCTTACAGTGACATGGGACATATCCACCATGTCAAGCTTTCAACGGGCATGAGAAGACCCTGCCTATGTTATTATAGTATGCAGCACCACCGCATAGGAGTGTTGGTAGACTGGAGTTACTTAGGGCACTATGAGACACTTGCAGACCTGCAATATCCATAGACAAACATTGGGTATGGGTTGTAAATAATGAATAGCTTAGTGACATAGTGATGTTTTTCATAATGCTGTGATCACCATTGAAATTCTGTGAAATAAATGGGCATGGTGTTATTTTTAAAATCTACATTAAATGTCCATTTAGGTGCAGAAAATATTCCCAGTATGTAAATGAGATTTGTATAAATCTAATCCACTTTCCTGGTATGGCTGTACTAGGGTAGAAGACATACTAACTGCTATGGGGCCCAGAAACTAACTGGACTTATTTCCACTGAGACCTCGGGTGCAATTACTGATAACTATGGATGATGGAAAGGGATGTAGAAAACTTGGAGGTTACATAGAGGATTAATATGGCAGTGTATATGAGCCCTGAGGCCTACAATACATTGCAATGAATGATTAAAATGCAGGGTATCACAAATGAAAGTACATTTACAATGAGGATGTGGGACCACTAATGTCTGCCAACACATGTAACACCATCGGTATGACAACATATGCCTAGAAGTCAACAGACGTGACCGTACTTACATAAATCCTCTTAGTGGCCCACTGGTCCATGAAGTCTTACCTCTAAAGATGCTTCCCTAATGGGTCTATTATAGTATATCTGCCTTTCTTTCTTTGCATGAGGCACATATATATTCATTTGTCCTGTTTCTGAGACCCCCAAGAAATACTTTCCACATTTTCGAAGCTATGTATTACTGCCAAGTCATAAAGTGTCATAGGATACTGTCAAATATTGGCGTCCATACAATGCTTAATGGTTGACTTCATGGTAAGTTATTACCTTCAATAAAGGGTAGAATTGTGACAACAGGGGATTAAATGGGAACATTCAGGTCTTGGAAAGTCATTCACACATGACAAGACCATTTTTTAGATTATGATAAAAAGTTTGTGTGTCATATCTCAAGATTATAGTTAGTGTCTGATCTCAAGAACATAGTTACTAATGTGACTCTATATTGTGGGATGTCCTCCTGTCTCGTCTGATGGCATGACATCCTTCTATATCCCTCTTGTAAGTCTTCTGTAGTTTATTTGCTTTTTTAGATCTGGTTTCCACTATGTACTGTGTCTGCCAGCCACTCCCGAGCTGTTAGCTGAGCTGCTATATAAAAAGACCCCCGCACAGCTCCAGAGGAGAAACACAGCTCTGCAGGACAACTGGGAACACAAGAAGCATTGGTAAGACCTAACACTTCCCAACAATACCTCTGTGACTTATCTTATACATCACACACATAGAAACCGCACAACAAGTACAACATAATCATATAACATACAAATATGAATAACCAAGTGCTATAGATAGATAGATAGATAGATAGATAGATAGATAGATAGATAGATAGATAGATAGATTTATACTCATTTCATTTTTTCTATCAATTTTAATTTTATTGTAATTTTTTTTTTGTTTTATAGTTTAACACAGTGCTTTATTATATGTATTTTGTTAACGTTCTGTCGGATTGAAACGTCTCATTGTTTATTCAGTTCTCAATCACTTTTTGTTATGTACCAGAATATTACATATTATATCAGTTCTGTAGATACTTTTATATGAATTATTTCTATATGATTTATAAATTTAGTAGCACCGAAGGGAAGATAATATATAGCAATTTATAAGTAGTAGCTTCACATCTATCAATGGGCAAAGTATCTGATATTAATGTATTAATAATATATCTAAGCCATTGAATAATAAAACATATCTAGGTGTAAAATCTATAGTCTTTGCATGCCCATAGAGAAAACTATGGATGTCATACACATACGTACACATCCATATAAAAAGTGGTGCGATGTAAACTGAATTGAATTCTGACATACAATCTATACTGCGCTTCCATATGTACCACAGTACTACGTAAGTTTAGTTCTCCTTTGAAGTATATTTGTCCTCTAAGAGCAGATTGTCATAACTTTGGCGCTGACACTGGTCATTTTGGTCTTGAGCTGGATATACCGAGCAAGTTCTAGCAAACATGATATACATTAAATGGCAGAAGAGAAATAAGGTATTTTGTTTATTTCCTTATTTCCAAGTTGCTGTTTGTTACTAGAGGCTTATAACTACTTACTAGTACACATGAAGGAGGGGAATGGGTAAAGAGTATCTGGTTTTACAAGTACTAGTTTTCCCATGAATATAACCCTATTTAAATGTATAGACAATTAAAGGGTTAAACATTTCTGCAAATATAAATAATAAAACATTTTGCAGCATTTTAAAGATTTTCTCTAACTATCTTAGTGGTGATAGTCTTTTGTATTGATAGGCTGCCAATACATACAGCCATGAAGGCCGGAACGTTCTATGGTCTGGAACATGTCAAAAAATCGGCCAGGATTTCCTTATTGTAGACTGGTTACCATGCACATGTATGAGAAGATAACCTGGCTACAATAACCATAGAAAGTTCCTGCATTCATGGTCATATCCACTGGCAATGGATCGAGAAGGCAATAGATTGTCACCAGTAAGATGGTAATAGAAAATCTTTAAAACTGCAAAAATTTTGAATTATTTATAATTTATTATGGGTATGATCATAGAAAAACTAGTACTTGTGCCAACCGCATGCATTTTACTCATTCCAGCCTCCTTCATTATAGTAATATGTACTTATAAGCCTCATAGGAAACCTGTATAAGGTGGCCAGGGCAGTACCGACCATACACAAGGTTATACAGTATATTAATATATATTGTGCAACTGTTAAAACTGATGATTTATTGCTGTAAAATACGCCAAATAATGAAAACAACAAATTGGCTTTCGGACTATAGATGAAAATCTGCTAAATTTTTAGACAGTGTCGCCATGTTTATTTAGCACTGCGAGTGCTGCTTGCTATGTCTGCATCAGTGTACAAAAAGAGAAGTACAACAGGTGTTTGTATGACCTAAGGGGTCAGAGCGAAGTAAAGGCTAAAACTGGATTATTTACTATGTGACTCAATATATGAACCTCTCAGTCAACTATACGCTACGTGAATTGCAATGTAATAATATACAGACGCAAGTTCACTGTAAGAAACTGAGTAATATGCAATGAATGAGCAGCTGTAATAGTTGAATATGTCCATGGGCGGTTATCCCTGTGAACTACAGACTGCCCCAGTAGGCCCAAGGTTGGCCAATGGATCTATAGTGTGACACTGTCACTGTAGATTATTTGTTATATGTCATATTCCTGGCACATGTATCTGTACAAAGGTGCCACTTTTGGCTGAGGACAACTCTGCAACATTATATCAGCTTGACTATTTTGTTGACCAATGCTACGCTCATGGTATGTAGGGTAAAAGAGTATAGTACAATACTGTGGTGGGGCGGCTTAGAATACAGGATATGTTGTGTTAGCTGTTTCTTTAGTTAGTATAATTCTTTTTCCACTTAAACGTAGCCTTGTGTGAAAAAACGCTTAAAGCCCGCGGACCATGAGGATGACATTAAACACCTCATTTGGCTTCTATTGCTTTATTCTAGAGGAAAAATGATTATCGCAGTCACAAGCAATTGTAATACCAAGCAAAAGATGGCTCCGTTTTCATTCTCATGATTGTCTGATCTGCACCAATCACCTATTGATGCCATCACCTATAGATAAGCCATTGCTTATTACTCATACACAGCGTCCTATAACCTTGTGCATTGTGTCTATACTGCAGTGCTATCTGCAGGCAGCATGTTATAGAGCAGGAGAAGCTGAGCACAATGAGATATAGACTTGTGGGAAAATATTCTGAATAATTTTATTCTTTAAAATCTCTGCTAATTGATATGTCATAAAGTCAAGGAAGCGGTCCTATAAGTGACTGACGGCTACTGTATCTCTATATACACAGGATTAGAGGGAAGGCTGTCAATCACTGATAGCTCCGCCTCCTTGACTTCATAACATAGAAAGATCAGAGACTTCAATGGATAAATGACAAGTTGTACTGAATAATTTCCCATACACAAAACTATATATCGATTTGCTCAGCTCCTCCTGCTCTATAACATCTTGCCAGCAGATCACACTCCTTTTTCCTGGTGACAAGTTCCCTTTTAATAAACCTGTACGGACTTCACTAAGAAGTGCCCCTTCCTTTTTTTTTTGTTGTTGTTGTTTAGATTCCCTTTAACAGTATATTTGCGCGAATAAAAGGTGAATTCATATATGTACATATTGATGCCACCGCCACCATTCTGTGGTGTAACATGTTGAACAATGTTCGGCTGTTCTGCAATCTGGTATCGCTTGTGCACGTGTGACTTTATCTGTCTATCATGGAGTAACACTTCCAGTAGTAACACACAATATCACACTGAGATCTAACACAATGGAACAGATTTCATAAACGTGGGACGCGTCTAATGCAACAAATGTCTGTGTGTATTCCCAGCTTAAAGCTGAGGTTCAGTTTAGAAGATCCATTTTATATATTCTATTGGGGAAGTCAAATATGGGTCCCCTGTTCCAAATTGCCATTGTGAAGAGAGGTTCAAAGGGATTCTTTCGTTTTGGAAGACTTGTATATAGTACAAAAGAAAATACAAATACATTCTCCTTTGTGGAAAATGGGCAACTTGCTCTAGCGCTAACCCTTTGGAAGGTAGCTCCTTATAGATCAATGCCTGTCTTTCCTGAAACCTAGTGGCATGATCTGAGAATAAAGTCAGCTATCCAAAACGAAGAGGAACCCATCCATAGACAGCTATTTCAAGGCTACTGTGTCATCAGAGCGAAGCAGAGTATGGCCGGGTGAGAGGTGACATAGTACCCCTTTATTATCAAGCAATATAGAAACATTAATGTGTCCCGGGCCCTGTGGCAGCCGCTACCACTGCTACCCCAGTAGTTACACCCCTGTCACTCTGTTACATTATATGATTATTGATAGTGAATGTGGTCACATTGCAAAAGCCAAGTTATTGCACCTAGGGTTGTGCAGGATTAGAAAACAGGGTTGATAATCTGTTTCTCAGGAAGTCTATTTGACAATCAAAAGATTTTCCTTCCCCAACAGGCAATGTGTCTGTAAGGGCTCATTCACATCTGCGCCCGGGACTCCGTTCTGCAGGTTTCCGTTTCCTGCACAAAACCGGGCAGAAGACGGAAACCTGCCGGCATCTTTCAAATCCATTCATTTGAATGGGTTTGAAAAGTGTCCGGCAGTGAGCGCCGGTGAGCGTTTTTTGCTCTCCGAGGCGAAACCGTTTTTTTAAACCGGACACAGTCGGACTTGCAGTACTCTGTGTCCGGTTTTAAAAAAATGGTTATGCGGCGCAGAGCATAAAACGCTCACCATCGCTCACGGCCGGACTCGACATGGCAGGTTTCCGTCTTCTGCATGCAGAAGACGGAAACCTGATAACGGAGAGCCAAACGCTGGTGTGAACCCAGCATTAAGTGGTCTTTTTTATATACATCCTTCATTATAAGTTAAAAACTCATGCAAAAATAGCAACAAATCCACGCCATGTGAACAAAGTCTGGCACACAATCCCATAGCGGGAATATTTTTTAGATAGACTCTGAGGTTTCCCTTGACAATTGTGTTGAGGAGGCATCTGGCAGGAGACTGCACATCACAGCACATGCTCTCATGAGGCCCTCAGATATCACTGTGAGGCACAATACATCATCCAAACACATTTCAGGACAAAGGTGCAATGTAGTGAATGAATGCCAGGCTTCCCTAAGTAATCTGTTTGTGAACAAGGTCCCTTTCTATAAACAATTGCAGCTAGCTAGATGTTCCCTGTCCATGTACTAACAAGACACATGTTACACATTACAGCACATCTATACACAACTATGCAATTACACATTAATTAGAATGTCAAATCAGAATGATCTGAGCACCATATGTTACTACATCACATTCCAGGCTAGAACGCAGCATAGAACAGATCAGATCTGGTGGATATTACATGCATTTGGTATTACATCCATTGTGTTCGCTGGAAATAGATGTTAAAAAACATTAGGGCCCCTTCACACGGAGTAAACGCGCCGCGCATTGTGGCGCGTTTACGGCGCGTGTACGCCGCGTTTTTTTACGGTGCGTGGTTAACGCGGCGTAATCGTGCACCGTAAAAAAAGCGGCGTACACGCGCCGTAAACGTGCCACAATGCGCGGCGCGTTTACTCCGTGTGAAGGGGCCCTTACTGTGTAAAGGTCAAGATGGCCATTGGAGAAACTATAAGCAAAAAAGTCACGATTATGTGATGGAGCATAACAGTACAATTACACTTTGTGCAATTATTCCCCTTACCAGTTACAGGGCTGAACTACTATAAGTACTAGATATTTATCGAAAGTGTGCTAAAATATATAATCCCATAAAATGGCATAAACTCTGCAGAAGAACTTCCAAAAACTGAGTTAGAATGTAACCCCTCATTTAAATCTGTGTTTGTATTCCGTTCGGAGGGTCCCCATGCAGACGCCTCAAATGGATTACCGAATGCAGACGTGAACGAGGGGTAAGAAATGTTATAGCAAATATGGAACTTTTAAGGACCATGCAAGACCCGGTAAAGCAATACTGTAAGGGTAAGTTCACACTGGGTTTTTTGGATCAGAAACTGAGGCGGAGGCTGGCTCAGGTTCCGATCCAAAAGCCAGGTAGCCGCAACTGAAAGCCGGTGCACTGCACCAGCATCCAGATGCGCACTCCGCTCCAATGAATGGGCCTAGTCTGGAGGAGGGAGTGTCTTTAGGTCAAATTGCGAAGCGAAACAGCCTGAAGAATGAGCACCTCGTTTCTTTTTCCGGGAACTGGAATAAGCCGGCTCCCGGAAAAAGTTCCTGAGCGGCAACCATTGATTTTAATGACAGCTGTCTTTTTGGTCAGGATTTTGAGGAGGATACGGCCTCACAATCCTGACCAATACACCCCGTGGGAATTTACCCTTACCATTAGGGTTTATTCACATGTTGAGATTTTATGAAATTGTGACAAACATTATATACATTCTTATTTTAACATCATAGTTTTTCTATATCAATGAAGTAGAGAAAACAAATAAATACTCATTTCACATAAGCATCCATTCTATTCCCATGTGTCTATTTCTGCTGCACTCCTATAACTCCATTAGTACTCTTATGGCATTACTATTATCCCTGTGCTTGTACTTGGGTAGCACTCCCTTATTTATTGTATCTACTCCTATGGCACAACCAATACTACCAAAGATTACTACTCCAGCATATCTTACATAGTAACACTCTTAAGGGTCCATTCACACAGAGTTTTTTGGCGCTGATTTTAATGCTGAATCTGCCTCAAAATCAGCCTCCCAAAAAATGCCTCCCAATTGAACTATATTGGGAGGCTTTTTTTGGAGGCTGATTTTGAGGCAGATTCAGCCTCAAAATCAGCACCAAAAAATTATGTGTGCACTGACCCCACTCCTACCAATGTTAGAGTATGTACAGTACACACAGAGCAATTTGCAGTTGATTTTGATTTTCTTTATGTAAATATGTAAGTTGTCTAGTTACAGTGGTATGCTTTAGGGCCCTTCGACACAGTTATACTACCATGGAGGTAACTAACGGTAGCATACATAAGAGCTGATATGGGACCCAACAACTAAGGGGCCCATTTCCACTGAGACCTAGGGTGCAATAAGTAGTAATTATGGATGATGGAAGATGATGGAACTTTCTTCATATGCTGTGTTGTCACAGTGTACACAGTGATATTCTGTGTGTGCATTATCCCTTTGCTGTGATGTCATAGTGGACATTATCCCAGTACTGTGACATCACTGTATATATGATCTACATACTGTGATATTACTGTGCACATTATCCTGCTACTATGACATCACTGTGTATATTATCCCTGTACTGTGACATCACTGTGTGTATTATCCTGTACTGTGACATCACTGTGTGTATTATCCCTGTACTGTGACATCACTGTGTATATTATCCCTGTACTGTGACATCACTGTGTATATTATCCCTGTACTGTGACATCACTGTGCACATTATCCCAGTACTGTGACATCACTGTATATATGATCTACATACTGTGATATTACTGTGCACATTATCCTGCTACTATGACATCACTGTGTATATTATCCCTGTACTGTGACATCACTGTGTGTATTATCCCTGTACTGTGACATCACTGTGTGTATTATCCCTGTACTGTGACATCACTGTGTATATTATCCCTGTACAGTGACATCACTGTGCACATTATCCCACTACTGTGACATTACTGTGTATATGATCTACATACTGTGATATCATTGTGCACATTATCCCTGTACTGTGACATCACTGTGTATATTATCCCTGTACTGTGACATCACTGTGTGTATTATCCCTGTACTGTGACATCACTGTGTATATTATCCCTGTACTGTGACATCACTGTGTGTATTATCCCTGTACTGTGACATCACTGTGCACATTATTCCAGTACTGTGACATCACTGTGTATATATGATCTACATACTGTGATATCATTGTGCACATTATCCCTGTACAGTGACATCATTGTGTGCATTACCCTATCCATAGATTACTATGATGCTATAAATTCAGCACTGCTACATCTGAGATTGGACCACAATGGAAACTGCTGTGGACGGATGTTAGACCCCGCCTCCTCCGGCAGAACCAGCGTTGATTGGCTGACCAATTAATGCTGGTCAATACATTCCTATGGAAAAAAGTCAGCTCGCGCATATCGCAAGCTGACAGGGATCCCGACCAGATAGAGCCCCAAAGAGTCGTGTGAGTAACATTCCCCCCTAAATAAAGGTTATCCCTAGCTAACCCTGCCTGTACATCTGTCCCTGTCTCACAGTCACATAGTTCACATTCTCAAATTAATCGAATGTTAAATTCACCATTCATCTAAAGTGGAGGTCACCTGATTTCGGCTGCCAATTCCTTTTTCCGATTTTTTTTCGATGCCTCCGTTGTCGTAGTTCCTGTCCCACCTCCCCTGCGCAGTTATTGGTGAAAAAAACACGCCAGCGAAGGTGGGAGGGGATATAAATTTTTACTGCGTTTGCCTCGTGGTATTCGATTGTAATCGAACGGCCTGATATTCGATCGAATATGTATTCGATCGAACGTTGTTCGTTCATCTCTAATTAAAACCTAAAACAAGCAGTGCTTGCCTCACCATGTCCTATTGCTCCTACTCTGGTGCTGCCCAAGTCCAATGATCTCTCTTTATGGTCCCATGTCAGCACAGTGGTAGGAAATACTGTGCAGAGTTTTCTCGTGTGTTGAGAGGGACCAAGAAGTAGCGACTAGAGATGAGCGAATACTGTTCAGATCAGCTGTTCCGAACAGCACGCTCCCATAGAAATGAATGGAAGCACCGGGCACGTACACTTTGCCGGCGGCCGGTCACCGTGCCAGGTGCTTCCATTCATTTCTATGGAAGCGTGCTGTTCGGAATGGCTGATCCGAACAGTGTTCGCTTATCTCTAGTAGCGACCAGTTGGACTGGTGAGTTAAGTACTAAGGTTTTTATGTTTTCAGCCCGTTCTGAGTCTGTTTAAAAAGAATCGCTGCTGGACAACCCCTTCAATGTGGGAAGCTAAAATGAAGATTGCCAAAACCATCAGTCAGTAAACTAGTTAACCAGAGGAAATGTGTGACACGTCCTCATTAGACATTGGCAGACATCTCTGGAGGATGTGTTTATACTGAAATAATGCCAAGCATACTAGTGGCACGTGGGGCAGCCTGGCAGGGCAGGGGTGTACAAATATCCAGTTGGTGTAGATATGTACCTATAGAGAAGCGATTGCATGTTTATTTTCTTTGGAAAGCAAGCGATGAACTGATTCTGGGCTTCTACCTCAAGGATACAGGAGCAGAAATAAGTAATGAAAAACCCAGACATCCCTTTTAAATCGCTTCTCTAGCAGATGAATGGATCCAGAGCGAGAGACTTTCGCGGCTATAAATAGCATTACAGTCCAATGAAACATATAGCAGAAGATTGCTCTGGCACATCGCATCAGATCTGAATGACTTAGAGACGCATTTCCCCGGCGCTGATGTATAAAGCAGCCTGTGTTGTCTCATGACATCTTTACACAATTGCACAGCTTATTGCATGATGTCACACACCTTCGTGCAGTCGGCTGGTTACAAGGATTCATGATCAGACGCTTGGTTAACAAGCAGCACATTTGCCTTCTATGTCTGGATTCTTCAGAGCTCAACAACAGCTCAGTGGATCCTTATTTCAAGGCAAAGAAAGTTAAAAGTTTGTCCGACATGCCAATATAAGTATTTCTTCCTTCTATTGAATTACAAAGAATGGGATTTAGGGTATAAAGTTCCTTAATTAGGATTAGGGGATTATACAGGGATGTTGCTTAATCTCAATTTGCTTTGGGCCAATAGAGGAAACATTACGGTTGGATAATGGCTTATCTTCCCATGGTGGGACTATTATAGGATTATCTTTATATTATTTTATCTTATTTATGCACAGTGTTCTGACATGTTTTCTCTGCCTATATCAATTTTTCTAATTTTTTAGTTGAGCATGGGCACAACTAAAGATTCATGGGTCAATGATTGGACCCTATGGCACAACTTCCTTACCATCAGCAAGTCCCATCTAACATCTTAGCAGCATTTGTATTCCCTTTTCCTTCTCTATCTAGGCACAAACATGAAGACTTTTTCACAACATGTCTGTGCACACTAGTTTACCATCATTCCTATATCTGGTCAGTGTCACGGCTTCCCTCTACAGAATCCCTCCTTGACTATATACTGTTTACCAACTGCTCTTTTGACATTAAAAGGTTAATAATTTTATTTCCCTGTGTATGATATAGCGTCTACCCCTGTCTTACCCGCACTAGAGAACAGGGCTAATAAATTTACAAAGTACAGACTCGCAGTCATCGAAGAAAATCAGAAAGGAGATTAAAGTTTATTGAGTCCTAGTGTGGTGAGGGTGACCTGTGGCCCCCTTGGATTATGGGATCGGTTGCAGCCGTGACCACTGCGTCCCCTATAGTTAAACCAGTGCTTATGGACCTCCTAAGGATCTTGGTACGAGCAAACCCATGAGTTAGGGTGCGTTCACATGATGTAACATGGAGCGTGATCTGGCACGTATGCACATGTCGGCAGATTACACGCTCAAAATGCTCCCATTCATTTCAATGGGAGTTAGGAGCATATATGCTGCGTTATTTTGCGCCCGCAAAATAATGCAGCGTATACGCTCCTAACTCCCATTGAAATGAATGGGATCTTTTTGAGCGCGCAATCTGATGACACGTGTATACGTGCCAGATCACGCTACACGTTACATCATGTGAACGCACCCTTTGGTCTGGAAATGCAACAGATACCCCGTTCAAGTGACTTGTATTACCAAATAGATTGAGTATAGTAATGCTTTAGCCACTTAAGGGCTGCCCTTCCTTGGAATAACCCTAGTTTTTAAGTTACAAGTGTACTCCCAATTGAGCCTCCATTATCCAGATATTACCATCAGGAAAGCCTGTGTTCAATTTCCCTCTAGCACCATCACAGGTGAAACTAAGTATTACACAGTTCCTATTATACCAATGGATTGCCTGTGTAGGTATGGATGGGTCAGGTCCTCCAAAGTGAGAGACACTCTTATACATTCCCTAAACAGAGGACCCCCTTTATTAATATAATACTCCATATGAAAGTTTATAGCGATGGGTTTGTACAAGACAACTCACACCGGCATCTTGTATACCAAGTGGACTGAGGGGATTCAATTCTTTGGACACTGGCTTTGAAATGAACTAGAAGGATCCTCAGAAATGAATAGACTTTCCAGATGCGGCTGTCATACTGATTTCTTGAGGTTTAGTTGGCAGAGGTGAGATGTATGAAGAAGCAGTTAAACTTTTTCTTTAATACCTGAGGATTTTCAGATTTTGGCCTGACGTTTCTTCCACTACATGCTAATCTGCGCGTGGGCAGCAGTTGACTTTACGGTCTTTCCAAGTTATGTGAGACATAGATGTAGACAGAGCAAAATGTCAGAGCTAGACACGTATTGGTAGTCAAAGACACCTGATGTAATGTCTCAAAGGACATTGACAAGTAGCGTTACCCTCAGGTGACTTGGGTGATCTGAAATCTATGGAGCCCATGGCATCGGCACACGCGGGCAGCTCCTCCTTAGTGTACTGGTAGTTTGGTTTGGTAAATATCATATGTAAATGTCATATGTATTCATTGGCGTATAACTGTAATAAAATATGGCCAGTCTGGAGATTTTAATGTGAAGTGCGGAGGTGGAAACATCTATAGAGCAACAATTTCTTACAGTAATGCAAAAGGGAAATTTTGACTTTTAACAAACCATCTGTCAAATACCTTGGTCCACCAGAGACATGGAGCAATTTTAAGATCTCCTTGAAATCTAAGAAAGCATCTTTCTCTGCAGAATCAGTCAGAAGTAACACATGTTGTCTGGAGCAAACGCTGTCACCAAGTAGTGAAGGAAATCTGGAAGACAACATTTAGGCTGGTTGCACATAATCTTTTTTTATGTTTAATTTTGCAGCTAGATGTTACAAGTTACTCAGTACAAAATTGTGAACAAAATACGTAAATCGTTGCATTTTTTTGGTCTGCTTTTTTTCTCAACACGCAAGTATTTTTGGCATTTTTTTTCTGGTGTTTTTGTATTCATAGGAAGCAAAATACCAGGAAAAGATGAAGGAAAAATGCTGTGTGAATACAAAAAGCCAAGGGTAAAAAAAAGTCACCAAAAATGCAAATTTCATGCATGAGAAAGCGCATCTATTTCCAAAAACATACAATTACATGGACATCAAGGATGCAGTTTCTGATAAAAAAAAAAAGAACTGCCGCGTTATGGCCTTACTTCTATATACTGTATTTTCTATATTGTGTTATTCATGTTCTTTCTCCTGGAAATGTATGAACATATTGACAGACCCCATTGTAATCAATGGACCCGAACTACAGAGAAGTGACTGTAGTGTAAACATAATGTTAGGGTGACATATCCCTATACAATATGACAATGTCCAGTCAGTGCTGACTGTATCAGACTGTATGCAAACACGCCACATAGACAGGAGGAATGGTAACTTCCAGTTATTTATTTCAGTATTTTCAGGATGAATAAGGCTCTGTTCTCACAGAGTAACACATCGCTCATTTAGACACATATACACGTGTCAGAGCGAGGCGCTTCAAAACAGATCCCATTGATTTCAATGGGTGCTGGCTTACGCATGTAACACATTGAAATCAATGGGTTACAAAGCCTCCCATTGATTTCAATGTGTTACACGCGTAAGCCGGCACCCATTGAAATCAGTGGGATCTATTTTGAATAGAACGGAGAGAACGGAGCCTAACAGAGGAATGGCACATGACAGAGTTAAGAAAAGATGTTCTAGTACTTACTTAATAGAAAATGCAAGTATTTAATAAAAGATTCATGTTACATCACTGACAGTTCCTCTTATGCCTGGTTCACATCTGCATTCGGTATTCCATTCAGGGAGTCCACATGGGGACCCCCCCCCCCCAAATGTAATACCGAACGCATTGACAAGCAGTGAGCTTATGAAAGCACACGGACCCCATAGACTATAATGGGGTCTGATGGTGTTTTCCGTGCACTGTCCGCACAAAGCATGTGGAGAGAAAAGTACTTCATGAACTACTTTCCTCTCCGCATGACTCGTGCGGACACCACACAGAAAACATATGGACATATTCTGTGGGGTCCATGTGCTTTCATTGCTCACCGCTTGTCAGTGCGTTCATCATTCCATTTGGGGGGTACCCATGTGGACTCCCAAATGGGATACCAAATGCAGATGTGAACCAGGCCTTACATGCACACTACAGGTCATTGGATTCTATTCATCTTCAGGATTTGAGAAACATGGCTGGTTCCTTGGTTGTACTGCTGTTCAATGTAGCTGAGTTGCAGTACCAGACACCACCAGGTGTGGCATTGTTTCTGGAAGAAAGCAGCCACTAAATCCTGGACAACTCCACACTCCAGACCATGTACAGTATCTATCAGCATTCCCTCACATCCATCCATACCAATGATAACAGTTTCCTATATTCAGTAATCCAATGCAAGGCGTATGACAGTGGTTATATAAACTCTAAGTAAAGTAACCGTCACATAGTTGCTGCAATGATTCATATGCACATAATGTGCATAGACAAGCAATGTACATAACAAGAATGCCTATTAAATGGATGTTGGTAAAATGTCTTTGCAGGTATTTGAGCACTTGGGACCACTGAATCCCAGGAGAAGACGCTCCAGAATAAGATGAGGCCTGGCTTATTGGTTTGCCTGCTGCTCTTGGAGGTAGCCTATGTGTCTGGACAAGGTATGCGTTCATTTTACAAGATGTCATCTTAATCTGGTAACATTTATATGAGGAAAATTATTTGCACTGGTTACAGATGTCTTGAATAAATCAAGTATAAGGAACATACATTCCAGATTTATCTACTGCCATTGGGGACGTATTGTGGGGTTTTGTCCCGCTCGCAGCTGTCTGTAACATGTCAGGCGGATACATTGCTTTCACACCTGTGTATGCTCAGTACATGGATTCTGAATACATTAATATGATAACATGCAGCAATTCCCATCAGGAAATGATTGAGACTTGTATAACTGATAATAATGAGAATATTCATAGGAATAAAATCACGTGACTGCTTACTGCAGGTGAAAAGTGTACTTTTGGAGGCACTTAAAATAAAAACCTACTGTTATGTGTCTAGAACTCCTACGCAAACCTCCATATACTGTATATGTATCTTTATGTAACCCTGTAATAACATGTATTCAGCAAACTGAAGTGTGAACACAGAATCAGACTACACAGTCTGTTTGTAGTCTGTATCCTTGGAGACGTATTTGAAGACACACAATGTAAGAAATTTTTAATCATGGGAATGGTTATAAATATGGACATGCCCTTTAAATGTGACACAGATTTTAATTTTAAATGAAATAAATCAGTCTTAGGACATCGCTTCATGTTACAGTGTGTGCTGCGTTCTTCATCTGTTGTAGTTTCACTGTAAGGGCAGGTTCATACCAGCACCCGGTCTCTGCTTTAGGCAATCTGGCGAGTTTCTGTTTTCTTCCCTGAGAAACTGGACAGGAGACGGAAACGCGGCAGTCAGTGTCTGTCTGTGAGCGTCTTGTGCCTCTCCACGGTGAAACCATTTTTTTTAACCGGACACAAACACCTGCATGTTCGACTTTGTGTCCGGTTAAAAAAAATACGAGCACACGGGCAGACAATTTGCAAACCCATTCAAGTGATTGGGTTTGAAAACTGACTGCCGAGTTTCCGACCCCTGTCCAGTTTCTCGGGCAGAAGACAGAAACCCGCCAGATTGCCTGAAGTGGAGACCCCTGTACTAAAATATCTACCACATCTACAGTCCCAAAGCAAGGCAACTCATGATCTGAAAACAAAAATGCAGCAGATTAGAATTTTTTTGTGACTAATATGTGATAGTCACATCATATTGCACATAATACATTCAGAAAATATTACTTATAATATTGAAATGTCACTGTGCAATCTTCATGTTGCACAACCAAGGTCACCATATAGCTCTAGGCTAAGTAATATAAATCAGTATACTGTGTAATATGATACAATATCTTATGTTTAATTGATTTTATTTTGCTTTTTTTTAACGAATAATAAGAAACAGCCTATGTATAATATTACAATATAAGTATACAGCAAACCTGGCGGGGGTAAAGATCTGTCAGTATGGGTTCATATAAAACAATCTGTATCCATTTGACTACTACCCATCATTACTCCCCATTATTTATTACTACTACTTGTACCCATTATTTTAAATAATGATTTAATTTAATTTATTTTAATTAAATTTTTTGACAATGGCTGCATTTTTAGACTGCTTATTTCCTTCCATGTGGGATAAAAGATCACAAACCTTTAAAGGTGTTACTCAGAGGCATAACTTGATGTTCCTTAGACCCAATGCAAAATATGGCGCCCCCACTTACAATGCAGTATGCACAGTATCCATAAAACTGGTGTCTTTTTATGGGACTCTAAAACTCCAGGGTTCGGTGATGATTGCAGCCTCTGCTCCTCCTATAGCTATGTCCCTGGAGATATTTCATTGAAGAGTGACTGAATATTGTCAATATAGGCGATTGATGTCCGATCAGTAGAAAAAAGTATCTGGTGACCAAAAAGTGGGACCTACATGTGCCAAAGGGACATATCACTTCCCTGCTGTCACTTTATTCCAAAGAATGTGAGGGTCACCGCAATCAGACCTCCACTTTAATGGTTTCCAACTAATGTATGAAAAAGGTGATATTTACAATTTAGTCCCACATTGTACATGGGAAAGATATAGATAAGTACTTTGCGTGACTGTCGTAAATATCTACTTAGAGAAGGACAGGGGAGGATGTATTCACGTGCTGGATTATTTAGGGTGCAGTATACACTTCCTGATTTAGCTGTTCTTTCTCTAGAGCAGCTGTTGTGTGATTTCCAGCATTGCCACCCATCCCTGGAATTTACCACTAAGGAATTATTCTTAAAGTCTTCTTCCCACTGGGTCTAACTATAGAATACTTGAGGTCAGGTGGCCCCAGCTTTATTTTTGGGATCTTGACATTTATTGGATGTCAAATAATAGATGAAGAATTGTCTTCTTAAACCACATGACGATGTTGTGTGCGTCATCCTTAAATAACCCGTCGGTCATCACTACAAAGACTCTTCAATACGGATTTATATATATATATATATATATATATATATATATATATGAATAAATACATTTCCATATTAGTGATGAAAGTCAAGTTGATAAGTTATAATGTAACCATCTTTATAGGGGAACTAACAGTACAAAGATATCAAATATCATGTAAAGACTTTTCCCCTATCCATAGAATAGAGGGTAAATTCCCGAATGGTAGGATTATAGATGGATATTTTTCAGGGCACAGCTCCTTTTTTGCTAATGTAAGATTGCTTCTGTATGACAAATGTCAAGACATTGATTAAAATGCATCAATCATCATCAATTTCTCTTTCCTGGTCAAACTAATATTTTTTTGGAGTTAAAAGGGTTGTACCAAGTTTTGAAGTTATCCCCTATTGATAGGATAGAACAGGGGTCCAGTTCTCCTATCCTGATGGATCGTCAGGCCCAGCATGCACTGTACTCAGTTATCTGCCATAGAGAAGGAGAGAAGGAATGGCATGGCAGAGTTCATGCTTGGCCTGCTCTTCCATCAGGATGAGACAACCAGACGCCTGTTCTTGAGTTAGTGAGGGTTGTAACAGTGGATGTCTATGGATAGGGAATCAATATTTAGTATAGTCCATTTAACTTTTTAAGATACTTATGAATTTATGAAATATTACACATAATTTGTTACTCGTCACATTTTTTATTGGAAAAAGTGGGGCACTCTTGGCTTAGTTTTTATACCAACGTGCTGGTGGAGTGCTCCTTTGACTTCATTTTCAACTTCTTAAAATAGTACAGTTCATAAATTTTTGCTAAAAAGTTACTTTTTCCAATAACTATGCACACCTGACTTTTCAAAAAACTCTGCATAATACGATACTACAAGCGATTATAAGAAACTTTGTAATATATCTTATTAGAGATAGATGCCTGTTTCTGCTCATATCTGACTGTTTCCCTGCTCCCCTCCTAAACTAACAGCCACCTCAAGAGGGACTGTAGGTTACATTAGTAAAATAACACATATCTATAGACATTAGTTCATAGTTCATTATTCACATCAGTACAGATCAGTACTTCTGTATATATGTCCTGCATCATTCTATGGCTGTTTTGGAGTGAGAGTGAGAAAGTTATGGATTCTCTTTTACTTACTGTGTACAGCATATGAAACTTACTTTCTACCCACCAGCTCAGAGAGAGATGAAAGCAACAAATATAGCATACAGAGTGGAAAACTGCTCTATAGTGCAAGATAGACACCTGATAAAAAATAGTGTTATTCCACATGTATACACATTACAATTGAGTTATACAAAGTTTGTTTAAAGATTAGGTATGACTTAAGCACAAAATGATGCACAAAGTGCACAGAGTAACCAGGCACAGCACAGTATGTCTCATACTCTGACCTTGAAAAATTAAAGTTGTGCTATGATTTGTTGCTGTGGGCAGCTTTTCTTTTAGACTAAGGCGTGCCGCAGCAAAAAAAAGCACTGCGTGAAAAACCGCAACAGCAACACATCACAGTTTTTCCTGCAGAGCTTTTCGCAGAAAGCCTGAAGAGGTTTCCTCTGTGGACTTTCTGCTTCAATTATACCTATAGGGAAATCAACAGCCTTTCCCAGCTTTCCCAGTACATTTTCCTTTTCCAGTACAACTACTGTATTAGGAGACTTACTGATGTGATCCTCCTGCATTTGTAATGGATTTATGACAATCGTGTCAGAATCCTCAAGAGAAAGCTCCAATTCTGAGTCAGGAGAAGTACATGCTAAGGATGAGAATTTTAACATATACTGCTCCATATAATATTGTCATAAATTCATCTCTTCACTGGAACGCTGCAAAGCTTCCGTTTCAAAATCCTTAAAAATCTGTTTACTTTTATAAATAATCCTCTTAGAAATGAGCAAATCCTTATTGGCTTAGAGCTGCCAGCAACATATGGAATGAATAATCGTAATGCAATGCTCATGGAGTGGACAGCAACAGGAATCCCTCATAAAGGCATGGCCAGATTGCCACTATCCCTGTAAAAGTTGGATATTTTTACAAACTGTCTATACTTTAATAAACTTGCTATGACTTGCAGGAGTCCGGAAAGGAGATGCTGTACTAAATCATTCCGCAAGAAGAATTCGCACCGGGAAAAAAATCACCACTGCTCCTCTAAAGATCGAAGTTAATGGTAAATCATTCACCTGTGATATAAGATTCACGGAACTATAATATCTCATTAAAGAGATATGTTATTATATGAAAAAGGCACATAGAACCATATTAGAAACATTGAGAGATGTAACTTTTGCACATACAGATGTGTCCTTCCTTACCGTTTATGGACAAGTCCAGATATTTTTTTTTTTTTTATGTAAATTGTGAGCCCCACACAGAGCTCACAATGTACATTTTTCCCTATCAGTGTGTCTTTTTTGGAATATGGGATGGAGATCCATGCAAACACAGGGAGAACATACAAACTCCTTGCAGATGTTTTTTTTTGTTTTTTTTGCCTGGGATTTGAACACCAGGACTCCAGTGCTGCAAGGCTGCAGTGCTAACCACTGAGCCACCATGTGGCCCCCAAGACCAGATATGTTTGTCATGAGATGATCAGTTTTTCAAAACACCATGATTTATATTTTCTTATGAGATGTCTATTCTATATGTGTCTAAATTCAAAGTAAGGTTAGGGTGGACACCTTTCAACCTCAAAGTCATGATAGGCCCCGTACGATCCTGTTTGCTACTAATAGAGAATCATAGTTTGTTCTCTCTGTATATTTTGGATATTAAAATAGTGGTAAGATCCCTACGATATTATAAAGGTAACTTGTGCCGGGAATCAGACCCTAATCAGTATTTATCGCTTGTAAAGTATAAGTACAATTACTATCTACTGTAACCTTTGTAGTTCATTGGCTCCATCATAATTCCTTTATTCTGCTTTGGCTCAGAGTTACAGCAGTGGACATCCTGGTTCAACATTGATCACCCAGGTGGCAATGGAGACTATGAGCGCCTGGATGCCATTAGGTTCTACTATCCTAACAGAGTTTGCGCAAAACCTCTCCGTATGGAAGCACGGTCAACAGAATGGGTCCCAGCAGGAAAGACTGGAGAAGTAGTACATTACAGCCTGACAAAGGGATTCTGGTGTATCAATACAGAGCAAGCAGAGGGCAAAAACTGTTCCAACTATTCCGTCCGCTTCTTGTGTCCCGTTGGTAAGTTCACAGTTACTACATTTTATGCAGTTTACAAAACAATTGTATTTTTATGATGTGCGAATGGCGAGGATTTGTTGAGATCATCTGGAATATGTACGTAATGCAACATAAAAAATGTGGCCAGAGTATAGTATTTTATGAGTTTATATTACATTACAAGTGTCACTACGTTACGACAGTGTTCACAACTGTATACTAAATAAGCAAAGCTACTGACCCCAGCACCTTTGCAAATTTTTTTAATATATTTTTACGTTTTTTATGCTTATTTTCAAGATGCAAAGTGCAACTTGTAGTATGGACTACTGCACAAATATTTCTCAAATTAAGTCAGTATGGAGAGGAAGAGGTGGGACTCTTCAGGCACAGTATGACTTTATATATGTGTTGCTATGAGGGATTATGGCCCCAGTATCCTATTTTCCTGCCAACTTTGTGCTATTTTTCTATATAGAGATTTTTTTGCTGTGAAACTAAAAATTAATTAAGACAAAATTGTAGAAAAAAATCTACAGATTTGGCAATTGTCTGTCTATTATTAGGCTTAGTGAACACAGTGAAAATTGCAGGACTTAGCTATTTTTTAAAAATATAGACAGAGACATGGAAAATGTTAAAAAAGTAAAAAAAAAAAAGATTATTAATTTTTTTTTTTGTAATGAAAATTTTGCTTAAAATTTAAATAGAGTAAGGTTAAGAGGTATGGAAAGACGATCTGTGTTATTTTTCCAGTAAAATCAACACTCATGTCCTACGGTAGGTAGTGCATTTCTAGACTGAGTTTGAGGCCCATAAGCAAAAGTGTTTTTGGATAAATGGATAAATAAGCAAAAAAAAAACAAAACAGTAATTTCATACAACCCCTATACGTTCTATGACATTACTGTTTAAGAATTATAAATCCCTAACTGAAGAGGTTTTCATTGGTCAGAGTCAATCATTATAACTAGAGATGAGCGAACAGTGTTCTATCGAACACATGTTCGATCGGATATCAGGGTGTTCGCCATGTTCGAATCGAATCGAACACCGCGTGGTAAAGTGCGCCAAAATTCGATTCCCCTCCCACCTTCCCTGGCGCCTTTTTTGCACCAATAACAGCGCAGGGGAGGTGGGACAGGAACTACGACACCGGGGGCATTGAAAAAAATTGGAAAAAGTCATTGGCTGCCGAAATCAGGTGACCTCCATTTTAGACGAATAGTGGATTTCAAATCCGGGTCATATGAGAATGTGAACTTTGTGACTATGAGACAGGGATAGCTGTACAGGCAGGGATAGCTAGGGATAACCTTTATTTAGGGGGGAATGTTATTAAAAATAACTTTTTGGGGCTCTATCGGGTGTGTAATTGTGATTTTTGTGAGATAAACTTTTTCCCATAGGGATGCATTGGCCAGCGCTGATTGGCCGAATTCCGTACTCTGGCCAATCAGTGCTGGCCAATGCATTCTATTAGCTTGATGAAGCAGAGTGTGCACAAGGGTTCAAGCGCACCCTCAGCTCTGATGTAGCAGAGCCGAGGCTGCACAAGGGTTCAAGCGCACCCTCGGCTCTGATGTAGGAGAGCCGAGGGTGCACTTGAACCCTTGTGCACCCTCGGCTCTGCTACATCAGAGCCGAGGGTGCGCTTGAACCCTTGTGCACACTCTGCTTCATCAAGCTAATAGAATGCATTGGCCAGCGCTGATTGGCCAATGCATTCTATTAGCCCGATGAAGTAGAGCTGAATGTGTGTGCTAAGCACACACATTCAGCTCTACTTCATCGGGCTAATAGAATGCATTGGCCAGCGCTGATTGGCCAGATTACGGAATTCGGCCAATCAGCGCTGGCTCTGCTGGAGGAGGCGGAGTCTAAGATCGCTCCACACCAGTCTCCATTCAGGTCCGACCTTAGACTCCGCCTCCTCCAGCAGAGCCAGCGCTGATTGGCCGAATTCCGTACTCTGGCCAATCAGCACTGGCTAATGCATTGTATTGGTGTGATGAAGCAGTGCTGAATGTGTATGCTTAGCATACACATTCAGCTCTACTTCATCGGGCTAATAGAATGCATTGGCCAGCGCTGATTGGCCAGAGTACGGAATTCGGCCAATCAGCGCTGGCTCTGCTGGAGGAGGCGGAGTCTAAGATCGCTCCACACCAGTCTCCATTCAGGTCCGACCTTAGACTCCGCCTCCTCCAGCAGAGCCAGCGCTGATTGGCCGAATTCCGTACTCTGGCCAATCAGCACTGGCTAATGCATTGTATTGGCGTGATGAAGCAGTGCTGAATGTGTATGCTTAGCACACACATTCAGCTCTACTTCATCGGGCTAATAGAATGCATTGGCCAGCGCTGATTGGCCAGAGTACGGAATTTGGCCAATCAGCGCTGGCTCTGCTGGAGGAGGCGGAGTCTAAGATCGCTCCACACCAGTCTCCATTCAGGTCCGACCTTAGACTCCGCCTCCTCCAGCAGAGCCAGCGCTGATTGGCCGAATTCCGTACTCTGGCCAATCAGCACTGGCTAATGCATTGTATTGGCGTGATGAAGCAGTGCTGAATGTGTGTGCTTAGCACACACATTCAGCTCTACTTCATCGGGCTAATAGAATGCATTGGCCAATCAGCGCTGGCCAATGCATTCTATTAGCGTGAACTGAGTTTGCACAGGGGTTCTAGTGCACCCTCGGCTCTGCTACATCAGATTGCTACATCTGATGTAGCAGTGCCGAGTGTGCATCAGATGTGTAGTTGAGCAAAACTGACTCAGCACTGCTAAGTCTCTGCATTCGCATAGGAATGCATTGGCCAGCCTTCGGCCAATCAGCGCTGGCTCTGCCGGAGGAGGCGGAGTCTAAGGTCGGACCTGAATGGAGACTGGTGTGGAGCGATCTTAGACTCCGCCTCCTCCAGCAGAGCCAGCGCTGATTGGTCGAGTTCCGTACTCTGGCCAATCAGCACTGGCCAATGCATTTCTATGGGGAAAAGTTAGCTTGCGAAAATCGCAAACTGACAGGGATTTCCATGAAATAAAGTGACTTTTATGCCCCCAGACATGCTTCCCCTGCTGTCCCAGTGTCATTCCAGGGTGTTGGTATCATTTCCTGGGGTGTCATAGTGGACTTGGTGACCCTCCAGACACGAATTTGGGTTTCCCCCTTAACGAGTTTATGTTCCCCATAGACTATAATGGGGTTCGAAACCCATTCGAACACTCGAACAGTGAGCGGCTGTTCGAATCGAATTTCGAACCTCGAACATTTTAGTGTTCGCTCATCTCTAATTATAACAAAACACATAAAAATAATTCTTAGTAACCAAGTTTGTGGTTGTATTTGTGACCAATCGTTGTATGATGTACAATATGTCTCCCCTTACCTTGGTGAGATGTGAATGTTCTGCACTGAATTATTATAAAAGACTAAAGTGAAGCATCTTGATATGGTTATTGCCTAGTACTGTGTAATAACTCTGTATACACAGGATATTCAATATTACAATATTATAGTTTTACAGCCCACTGTGCCAAGTGAGCCATGGTCAGAATGGTCGGCATGGAGCGCCTGCCCAGCCAGATGTGGTAGGAATGGCATGCAGATCCGTCGGAGGACTTGTTTAGCAGAGGATCAGTGGCACGTCCACTGTAACGGACCCACAGAAGAGGGACGCAGGTGTACTGGTGCCCCATGTACAGGTAACAGGAAATTCGACTAACCCCACCCTATGGTATAATGATTAAAAAATAATATCAATGTTAGTAATACTTCCCATCTAGTTGTCCCAAATATGAATGTTACATTGATTCCTATCTCTCTTCACAGTGTGTAACCTCAGCTGTCCTGTGGGCAAAGCCAGTGCGGACTGCAGTGTATGCGAATGCAAAAACCAAATACTGTATGGCACAGTCACCCTCCCTGATGGGGCGCCCGCTGCTGGTGTAAATGTGTACGTCATCTCTAAGAAACCCCGAGTGAAAGCTGTGTCCGATGCCCAAGGACAATTCCGTGTAATAGGGCTGTGTCCCGATAGTACATTACAGCTGAAATTGGAGAAATACTCGGTAGTGAATGTAAAAATTCCTGAAAGCAATGGATCTTCTTCAGTTATCAATATTAGTATGAAGAGGAACGGTAAGAGTATTATATCAGTATTATAATCTGTAGCACGCCTGTATGTTATTCTTCTATATACAGTTTTGTCAGTGTGATACGTAATTTTTAACAGTGGCTGTACTATGTCAAAGGGGTGCTCTAATTTCAGCCGATAAATGTTTTTTTTGTTTAATAATAAAGTTATACAATTTTACGTTCTGTATCAATTCCTCACGGTTTTCTAGATCTCCTTCATTCTGCTTGCTTCTAGTAGATAAAATTCTGACCATGGTCATGTAATATACGGTCCATGGTCATGTGATATAAGGTCCTAAGGTCCGTGGTCATGTGATGAACACAGGTGCTGCAGAGCACCTGTATGTTCATCATATGACCATGGACTTTATATCACATGACCATGAACTGTACATCACATGGCCATGGACTGTATCTCACATGACCATGGACTGGGTTTTATCCACTGGGAGCAAGAAGAATGAATATCAGCAAGCACAGAGCTAGAAAATCGTAAAGAATTGGAAAATTGTTTAACTTTTGATTTTACAAACTAGTGTTTCCCAACCTTTTCAGACTCAGGACATCCCTGAAAAAAAAAAGAATTCTCAGAAATTTGTTTCACTTGTAAATTTAGAAAACCTCACTAAAAGAAACACATCAAAACTGCATATATTTTTATTCTGATGCAGTTTAGATGCAAATGTGCTGCATTACAATTGCACCATGTGAATGCACCCTTAAGGGTGCATGCAGACTACGTAACGCCGGGCGTGTATGAGAGCCGTACACGCCGGCATTACGGCAGACTGCCGAACACTTCCCATTCACTTCAATGGGAGCGCTCGTAACAGCGGCGTTTACGAGCGCTCCCATTGAAGTGAATGGGAAGTGTTCGGCAGCCCTGCTGTAACGCCGGCGTGTACGGCTCTCATACACGCCCGGCGTTACGTAGTGTGCATACACCCTTAGGCTGTATTCACACAGAGTAACGCCAGGCGTTTTTTGTGTGTTTTTTGCACATAGCGCCGCGTTTACGCCGCGTAGCGCCGCGTTAACACCGCGTATACGCCGCGTTAATGCCGGGCAACGCCACCGCTAAATAGCGTGGCGTTAACGCGGCGTTAACGCGGCGCTACGCGGCGTAAACGCGGCGCTATGTGCAAAAAACACACAAAAAACGCCTGGCGTTACTCTGTGTGAATACAGCCTTAAAGTGATACCATCCTATACTTCCTATCTAGCACACATAACCATTCACCTTTTACCTTCACCAGCTCCCTTAGTGGCCCCCACATGGTATCATGCTTTCTAATTGTCCAACACGCAGTATATGATTCCTCAAAGGACCAACACAGTGTGATGTGCCTTAGTGGCCCACAATTAATAATGCTCCACAGTGTCCCCCAGACACCTGATAATGCTCCGCAGTAGCCCCAGACACGTAACGATGCTCCACAGTGGCACACAAGCAAATGGTAATGCCCCCAGTGGCCCACAGGCAAATGGTGATATCTCCTAATGACCCCCATGCTACCGTTGTGTCATATCAATTGAAAAAAAACAAGCAAATAAGTAACACTTACCCATCCTCATTCCATGGGGAGTCTGCTGCTATTGTCTGCAGCTCAATGCGTCAGGTCTCAACAGCACCCTGGTTGGGCAGCCCTGATATAAACAACATTTATTTGCTGAAACTGGACAACCCCTTTAAGGTGACCATAGCTGTATTTTTTACACCCTTCATGGGGCTTCACCTATTATACTTTAGGTCTGAGGGGACCCTAGCATGTAATAATAGCCCTTCTGGTTTGCAGGTGATGAACCCCCAAAGCTTAAGGTTCGATTCAAACCCAAAACTTTTGGAAAATTCAAGTGGAATTTGGTTCAGACTGAAATGATTTGCTAGTCTCTACAAATGACACTTATTCTTTGTCTCTACAGGAAAACCTTACATTGTAGAAAACCCTGAAGCCAAAGTGAGGAGAGTGGGACAAAGCGTGACGTTCTGCTGCAATGCTGTGGGAGAGCCAGCCATAGAGCAGTATCTGTGGTAAGCCTCAGCTGATTGTTGTCAGCATACATGTATGAGCTTGCTACGTTTGGACATCAACATTAAAGATGATGCTTTTCTATGGGGTCATGGGCTATGTGGCAACTTTATTATGGGATAATGTAGTCAAACTTCTCAATACCTGCTCACAAACTTCACCGGGTATAGCAAATCTATGATTGCCTTTACCCACAACCGCTTCTCAAAGTTGATAGACTTTGAGAAGATCTTGTCACTGTTCTGAGAGAAGCAGGGTGGCCATCTTGGCCGTTCTGACCTAGCTGGGCCCAATGGTTACACAGAGAACTGGCCCCAGAAGGCCTAGACAAACCACCAGTAGAAAAGATCTCTTGATCTGCTGACAACTCCCACAGTTTCCTTGTGGACTGGTACTGTATTTTAGTGATGTATCCAGGTTTGTTTGGGAACGGACAATGGTTGGGTTCGAGCAAAGAGGTCTGGTGGTAATCTTCAATCCTGCCTTGATATGGAGCGACACAATGCCCCTGGGGAGTTATTGCATATGACAATTGGTCACCCCTAGTAATCATATAAGGGTCACTAACAGCTCAGCGACATTCTGGGGCCACATGTGTTGTTTGAGTTTCCAACTGGCATTTTGGAGCAAAATATTTCTTGCCCACATAGCAAGAGTTTCCCAGGAATGATTCGTCATGATTGCAACTTCCTTTGCTTGCACAGTCATCAGATTTATCACCAATAGTGAATTTATGGGACACCAGCTTTGGAAACCTACAAGTGTGCATTATCTAGAGATCCAGCTGCAACATCTGTGGGCAAATGTGCCAAAGCATACCATACAGAACCCTACCCAAGTATATCTCATCTTGTATCCAGGTTACTGGCTGCCCAACAGGGTACCAAAGCCTATTTTCAAGTGTACAGTTTTCCCCAATAAACTTCTCCTTTCACTCTAATGTTGTAATCTCTTACATATATTATCATTACATTCACACATAGAAAGTTTCATCCCAATCCAACAACTCTTTGGTTATTTTTTTGTTAATGAGTGTATTTTAGAAATCTTTTTACACTACAGTGTAGCTGGTTGTTTCCAATTATACAATTTATTTTTCAGGTACCATAATGGAACCCTGTTGGACCAAAATATACATAAATCCAGCAACCAGCTAATTCTTCGGAAACTTAAGGCAAACCAAGCAGGAAACTATTACTGCAAGGCTAAAAACGATGCAGGATTTGTAAAGTCCAGCCATGCCAAGCTCACGCTCATTGGTTAGTTGAAATTTGTCTTTAACAAAATTATCTGTAATTCACAAAATCATGAAAAATTATGTAAAAAATAATAATGACCTGACCTGATGACCTGAACCAGCTGCGTCGAAGGAATCTATGATGTGCATGTTTGGTTCATTAGATCTGGTCTGGTCTGCAAAATATTCTTGCCTGCTATATGTGATGAATGTCAAATATTAATTAAAATGTGTAGTATCACACTAAAAAAGACTCTTTTTTTTCTACAGATCAGGATGCTCATGCTTGCAACCCAAATCCAGAGGTTCATCTCATCCAGCTTCCTCATGACTGTTTCCAAAATGCTACTAATTCCCTCTACTACAATGTGGGGAAATGTCCGTCCACATCTTGTCCTGGTGATCTGGACAATGGACTGCGGTGCAAGGACACTGTGCCCTACTGCTGTGGAATTGCTAAGACAGAAGTAAAAGAAGTCTCCTGTCAGGGTTATGTTCTCCCCATTAAAGTTGCTGTGCAATGTGGTTGCTCAAAGTGTACAGAGACCAAAATAATTGTCCGTGGAAGAGCAGTAGCAGCAGATACTGGAGAACCAATGCGATTTGGATACATATACATGGGAAACACTAGGCTTAGCATGACAGGTTATAAAGGTACCTTTTCTATCCAGGTTCCTGCAGAAACAGAGAGATTGGTTCTTACTTTCGTTGACCGACTAAACAAATTTGTTAATACCACAAAAGTTCTTCCATTCAATAAAAAGGGAGGTGCTGTATTTCACGAGGTTCTTCTTCTCAGGAGAAAAGAGCCAGTAACCATTGACTCAATGAATACAAACCAGATATCGCTGGGAGATATAGAAGATAGTGATCCTATGGCTGAACTGGAAATTCCACCAAATTCCTTCTATCGGCAAAATGGAGAGATCTATAATGGAAAAGTGAAAGCAAGTGTAACATTTTTAGATCCAAGAAATATATCAACAGCCAGAGCTGCACAAAGTGACTTAAACTTTGTCAATGAGGAAGGTGACACCATGCCACTACGTTCATATGGAATGTTCTCAGTAGACTTTACAGATGAAAAAGCCACCGAGTCCTTGAATGCTGGAGCAGTTAAAGTATACCTTGACTCATCCCAAGTCACAATGGCAGAACACCTTCAAAGCATGAAATTATGGTCTCTAAACCCCGAAACTGGACTTTGGGAAGAAGAAGGAGACTTTCAACAAGCAAAAGTTCGTCGAGGTAAGAGAGAGGAGAGGACATTTCTTGTAGGCAATATGGAAATTAGGGAGAGAAGATTGTTTAACCTGGATGTTCCTGAAAGTCGAAGGTGTTACGTTAAAGTTCGTGCATACAGAAGTGAACGTTTTTTGCCAAGTGAACAAGTTGAAGGTGTAGTAGTAAACTTAATCAACATGGAACCTATGGCAGGATTTTCATCCAATCCTCGAGCATGGGGACGATTTGACAGTGCTATAACTGGTCCAAATGGGGCATGTCTACCTGCATTTTGTGATGACAAAACACCAGATGCTTACACTGCATTTGTGACTGCCACCTTAGGAGGAGAAGAACTAGAAGCAGTTGAATCTTCTCCAAAGTTTAATCCAAATATCATTGGTGTGCCACAACCTTACCTAAATAAACTGAATTACAGAAGAACAGATCATGATGATCCTAAAGTTAAGAAAACTGCATTCAGCATCAATGTGGCCAAACCAACTCCAAATGTTCCCGAGGAGAGTAATGGCCCTGTTTATGCCTATGACAAACTTCTAGAGTGTGAAGAGGCTCCTTATAATGCTGCACATTTTAGATTTTCTAGAGTAGAAGGTGACCAATATGACTTCAACACTGTATCTTTTAATGAAGATGACCCAATGAGCTGGACTGCAGACTACTTAGCCTGGTGGCCCAAGCCACTGGAATACAGGGCCTGCTATATGAAAGTTAAAATTACCGGGACTCAGGAAATTATTGTAAGATCTCGAAACATGGGTGGCACACATCCACAAACCGTTGGCCAACTATATGGAATTCGAGATGTACGGAGTACCAGAGACCAGGAAGAATCCAATCTCTCTACAGCATGCGTGGAATTCAAATGTAGTGGCATGTTATATGATCAAGACAGGGTGGATCGAACACTTGTGAAGATTGTTCCTCAAGGAAGCTGTCGGAGAGAGGCCATAAACAGCATGCTTCATGAATATCTTGTCAATCATCTTCCAATGGCGGTTAACAATGACACCAATGAGTATACTATGCTTGCTCCTCTTGATCCACTTGGACATAATTATGGCATTTATACAGTAACTGACCAGGATCCAAGAACAGCCAAGGAGATTGCTCTTGGTAGATGCTTTGATGGCTCATCTGATGGGACTTCTAGGGTGATGAAGAGTAATGTAGGGGTAGCTCTTACATTCAACTGCTTGGATCAGGATGTTGGCAAGCAAAGTGTCTTTCGTGGGAATGGACTAGCAGCTTCAAGTGCCGCAAGACAGGGGGGAAGAAATGGAAGGCAGCAAAGAGCAAGTAACAGAAATAGCTCAACAAGCAGAATAACCTCTCTTTTAAGGCAACGAAGCTCATCTCAATAAAAAAAAGAAGAACAAATGCCAGACCAGACTGGTGGTGCACTCTTTAAATTCATGGGTATAGCAATGTTTTCAGAAAATTCCATACTTCAATTTTTTATGTTATTTTTAAAGTTATTTTCCCTGGTGAGGGGTATGGAAGTATAGCTGAATGTACTACATTTTACATTTCTTTTATTAAAAGCCGAACAATAAGAACTGTGCTAGTACAACTGCAAACAAAACCTACAATAGATAAAGGTAGAAAAATAGCTTTTAGCTTTTACAGCAGCCATCATTTTAGGAAAGACTGCTTTATTTCTCTGTCGTTCAGTATGCTGAAAAACAATTAGTGGTACACATGCTTTATACCTACTTACATGCTTATTTCATCTGAGTTATGTATCAGACTTAATGGCTTCCTTCCTTCTGTCAGCCTTTGATTTGTACCTTTCAGCAGCCAAAAACTACCCCTTCCTCGTGGGAACTGGTTAGAACCTGTGCCATGTATTTTCCACTCCTTGACACTAGTATAAAACAATAACATCTTTCCAGATGTGAGCCCCACTGAAGATGTAACGTAAAATCCAGAAGTGGAATGGAATCCAGTATAAGACTCCTAAAGCGAAATCCCTATATTCTCTTAAAGGGATTCTACCATTAAAAAACTTTTTTTTCTAGGTATCACGTCGGAATAGCCTTTAGAAAGGCTATTCTTCTCCTACCTTTGGAAGTGATCTCCGCCGCGCCGTTCGTTCGAAATACCGGTTTGTACCGGTATGCTAATTATTTCTCTCGCAGCGATTGGGGGCGGGCGCCCCCATTGCTGCTCGAAAACTGAGTCCAGCGCCGCCTCTGTCTTCTTCTGCATCCTCGCCTTCCTTCTTCGGCATGACATCGGACGCCGTCGCAGTACGCTCTGTTCAGCGAACTTCACCAAACGTACTGCGCATGCCCACGGCCATAGTGCCGACACCGCAAGTTTGCCGAACAGAGCGTACTGCGCAAGCGTCCGACGTCAAGCCGAAGAAGGAAGGGGAGGATGCAGAAGAAGACAGAGGCGGCACTGGAGTCGGTTTTCGAGCAGCAATGGGGACTCCCCCATCGCATTTCCTGCTCTGGGGCCCGCCCCCATCGCTGCAAGAGAACTAATTAGCATACCGGTACAAACCAGTATTTTGAACGAACGGCGCGGCGGAGATCACTTCCAAAGGTAGGGGACGAATAGCCTTTCTAAAGGCTATTCTGACGTGTTACCTAGAAAAAAAAAGTTTTTTAATGGTAGAATCCCTTTAAAGGAGATGCTCGGAGGCTTTTATATTAAATCTCTGGCCTTTCATCGAGAGAGGTCCTATGTGCTAAAAATAACACCAAAAATAACACCAGGGATTGACGCAGATTTCTGTTCTACCTTAGGCTAGTTTTTCGGCATGAGTTGGGCTGAGGTCCCCGCAATACCTAGATTCCTGCCCACTCTGACCACTTTTTTTGAAAAGTGGGGATCGTATAACAAACTTGCAACTTTTTGCACAAAAAAACAGTCATGTGACAAAAATGCATTGCATACCAGAAAACTGACATACAAGATATATCGGCCCCTGTACCCCTATATTTTCAGGTTTCAAAACCAAAGCAAATATATGAATGTCGTAGAGGCAATTTCGTACAATTACATAAATATCTTAAGTTATTTTTACCGACAACTTATCAAAAACTTTTCTACATACTGAGAATTCTGTTGGAGTTGCAATGTGTATTTTCCCAATAAAACAAAGCTACTTTCTATTACCTACACCAAATAAAATGAACTGGACTTAGTCTGAACTTAGAGTGAATAGAACAAGTTGTGGCCTCCGCGTTAGGAGTCGGGGTGGCTATTTGCCAACACTAATGAGAAGGAAATATGGTTTCAATCAATGTTCAGTCCAAGTGTGCTAAGTCTATCAGTTCATACTGGTCGCTTCCTTTCTTGAATTGGCTATTCCCCCGAGGAAGATTTTTCACATTCAATCTGTAATACTGTACTTGAAAATGTAAATAACATTTTATTTATTTTCTTTTTTTATTATTTCTTGTAATTGTAACTGAATCTGATTTTTTATTTTTTTTGCTTTATGGAATAATGTGGAGGTGGAAAATGTTACTGTAATTATTAAAACAGCTAAGTATTAAATATACCTTGACCAAAAACTAGAGTGTATATGTCCGACTTTGTTCAGACTCTGTGCTATGCTAAGTGTAATGGAAAAAGATACCTTGTAGTAATAAATAAAATGTACAAATAACTAATGACAGAACTAAAAAAAATTAGATCTTTTCACTGGCGTCTACAGTACTAAGAGTCACCTAAGGCCGGTGGAAACGCGGCGGGAAAATCGCGGCATTTTACAGTACTTGCAAAGTGGATTGGATCAATGCGAATCCAATGCCCACTGTGCAGTAAAAAACACAGAGCGGTGCGGTTTTGGAAATCGCAGCATGTCTATGATATCTACGGAAATGCCGGCGGCTTTCCCGTAGATATAACGGTAACAGAAGTCCACGGAGGAAAACTCTGTGAACTTTCTGTTCATAGCGCTGTGGGAAGAACCGCAATGCGTTGCCGCCGCGGTTGTTCCCTCAGAGCTTTAGCGCGGCCGTGGGGCCTTAGCCTAAGGGTGTAATTTTAGGGAAGGGCTACACGAGGACTTTGCCCATTACTAACATTGCACAAGTAAAGATCTCTGTGTCTCCCTGTGACTCCTATGCCAATGTAAGTTAATGGAAGCACATTGTGACCAATAAGGTGCTATGGCTGTGACCGCTAGTCGCAAAAAGACCAAGCAGTGCTGGGGTGTCGTGCAAATAGAAGTTCCAATCACATGGCTTTTGAAGTCGAAATGTGATTTTCATTGGTGAAGGAGTCTCAGGGTAACATGGCAATCTTTGGCTACATGACCTAGCTTTAGGAGTGGCAGATGTCACATTCCAGCTGAGATGTCAGACAGGAAGCTATTGGAATGTAGCTACTGGTTTTCCAGCAAGCTAGTGACATGTTGTGAGGTTAAAGTCAAACCAGAATGTATCAGCCAAAAGGAAGCGAGACACATCCACTGACAGCTATTTTGGAGATATTGCCTCCTTCTTTTCCCAAATTTATTAGAAAGGCATATATGGTCTATAAGACCCTGCACACTGCATGGTGATGTGAAAAAGAAAGTCTCCTTGAAGAGAAACTGTACCCCTTCTGACCCACATCTATGACCTCTCACCTAGCCTAGCCTCACCTTGCTTCATACTGATAAGGAGCAATATCCCCAATACAGCTGAGGGTGCATTCAGACTACGTAACGCCGGACGTGTATGAGAGCCGTACACGCCGGCATTACGGCAGACTGCCGAACACTTCCCATTCACTTCAATGGGAGCGCTCGTAAACGCCGCTGTTACGAGCGCTCCCATTGAAGTGAATGGGAAGTGTTCGGCAGTCTGCCGTAATGCCGGCGTGTACGGCTCTCATACACGCCCGGCGTTACGTAGTCTGAATGCACCCTAAGGGTGCATTCACATGGCGGAAAATGAGTTTGGTGTGGAATCCACGTAAGATTCAGCGCTGAAAAAAAACAGCCTCCCATTGACTTCAATGGGTTCCTTTTTCTGCTAGCATTTTCCTCCGTGTGAATGAACCCTTAGGATAGGTATCTCTTACTCTTGAGGGAGATAGTCTTGCAGGACTTTATTCCCAGATTCAGACAAAAAACACCAGGCGTTGATATATAGGTAGCTAACCTCCAAAAGGTGGCGCTAGAGCAGGTTCTTCTTTTTCTAAACTGGAGGACTTATTTGCATATACAGTGGTGGCCAAAAGTGGATTTTGGCAAATGTATGTGATGCGTATAAATTGAGCCCCTACAAATGATATGTATACCTCCTACTATGAAATCGACTGAAAAATGTCACGTGACATGTACAAAATTGCCAAGTACTCGTCATCCAGGAGAGAAGAGGATAAAAATGGAAAAAGACAAGAAATCATTGTCGTATCATTCCTTACAACCAAAGTAACTTTTATAGTTTTTTTTCTATCACAAACACAAATGGAACATATTTTGGAGCTTAATATTTTGTTGATCCTCTATTAGCGGCAATAACTGCTTTGCATCTGTCTGGCATGGAATAAATCAGGTTCTGAATATATTGCTGGTCAATTTCATGATGCCACTCTCTATTAATGACTTCTTGGAGTTAAATTTTACTCTTTGGCTTCTTTGCAACAATTTTACAACCCATGACATGCCAGCAATGTTCAATAGGATTCATATCAGGACTGTTGTCAGGCCATTCCAACAGTGTGATGTTGCTCGTTTTGAGGAATTCCTGGACCTGAAGGGAGTGGAGAAAGAGAAAATGTTAATAAAATGTTTTAACAACATTAGGAAATAAACATATGAATAGATCTACTTACTTTGCTGTGTAGAAAGTCGCTGAGTCATGTTGAAATATGCAGTTTTGGTTGTCTGAGTAGTGATCGGTGATAGTTGGTTTCAGAGATGTCTCTGACGCTGGGTTTACACCAGGGTTCAGGTCTCAGTTATCAGGTTTCCGTCTTCTGCATGCAGAAGACGGAAACCTGTCATGCCGAGTCTGGCCGTGAGCGCCAGTGAGCATTTTATGCTGTCCGTGGCAAAACCGTTTTTTTTTTTTTAAACCGGGCACAGATTACTGCATGTCCAATTCTGTGTCCAGTTAAAAAAAAAACGGTTTTGCGGCGGAAAGCATAAAATGCTCACCGGCGCTCACAGCTGGACACTTTTCAAACCCATTCAAATGAATGGGTTTGAAAGAGTCCTGCAGGTTTACGTCGCCTGCCCTGTTTTGTGCAGGAAACAGAAACCTGCATAGCGGAGTCCCGGGCGCAGATGTGAACGAGCCCTGAGAATGAGCAGCGTTTTGCGTTCACTATTCCTGTGATAAACGTCATTCGAACTACTCCTTTGCTTGTTATGCATCCCCAGATCATTTGGCCTGCTGGAAACTTTACAGTTGGTAAAATACATTCTGGTTGGTATGCCTCCGATTTTCGTCTTCTCACATACCATTTCCCATCTGATCCATGGAGATTGAATTTTAATTAATCAGAAAAGATGATGTTGTCCCACTGTTCTTTTATCCAAAAATGCCTCTTAGTCCAAGCACGTCGCTTTTTCCCCATTTCTTTGGTCAACAGTGGCTTTTTTGGGGGACGATAGGCCTGAAGACCACATTGTGTTAGACGTCTTCGGATAGCTTGTGCACTTATTTCAACAGCAGACGCAGTCTGAAACTGAACTTTTAGGTCTGAAGCACTAGCTTGACAATTATGGAGACACAACTTCTTCAAATATTGGTCTTGAGATGGGGTAGTAACTCTTATTCGACCGGATCCTGCTTTTTGCTTCAAATCACCTGTTTCCCGCTTTAATTTCAGTAACCAAACCACTGTTGAGTGGTGACAGCTTAGTTTAACAGTAATGGCACGTACGGACAACCCTTCCTGGGACAGAGCAAAAGCTACACTTTTTTTTTCTTGGCGTTAACTAGACATAATGCGCCATCCTTGTAGTTCAAGTAATTGAGACACTTAAGAGTAACATTTCCCTTCCACCGTGCCATATATAGAAAAGGACGATTCAATACAAGTGTATCACTGAAAATGATACCATTTTCACTACAATCATTACATTTTGTGAAATGGTGCGGTTTTTTTTGGTCGACACTGTACTTGGGCATGTCTTTACAACCTTGTGAAAACTACAGGAATGCAAGATCTTTTGTCCTTGCACATTGTTTTTCCTTACTGTACACTACAGATGAGGCCAACATATTATTAAACATAGTAAAATATCAACATGTAGATTATACTTTTAACTTATTTCCATTAAACTGCAAGGATGAAAAATACTTTAAATAAACTTTTTTTATGCAAAGTCGAAGGAGATCAATTGTGCCACAAAGTTAGTGGCTGCCATATAGGTGTTTTTTTTCTCAGCACTCACTGTTCAATTTCACAGAAAATCGATTTACCTCTTAGGTAATTGTGTGGCCATTCAGGGATTCTACCCCCCTTCCACTTGAAAAATGCAGAAAGACAAGTCCTCAGAACTTTTCTCTCTACATTTTTCGGGCAAAAACCCAGCAGACCTCATTATAATTTATGGGGTCTGTGTGTTTTCTCGGGTAACCACTTTTTTAGTAGATTGGGGTTCTGTTTTTTGGACCCCCAAGAATCTAGCCTCAGTTTGGTTGCTGCTCACAAGAGGGGGGTGAGTTTGCAGAAGAAACATCACAGCATTATGTTACCTCAGACAAGGGAGTGAACCTGTGATTTCATTCCAGGGCAGAGTGGAGAAGAAGGCGTTCACAAAGAGTGAGAGCAGGCAGGTGAATCATGGGAAGTGTAGTTTGTCCACAGATTCATGTCCACAAATACAATGGGAACAATGTATGTATGCAGTACTGCTATGGATGTATTTGCAGATTATTTTGGGAAGCTGGATAACCCCTTTAATGCAATCTATTTCACTATGATATAGAAGGTAGTAAACATTAAAGTCATGAAGCCTGCCTTCTCACAGACCTCATACCCTCTCTGGTTGGTAGGAAAAGGGGGTGGTAACAGAAGTGAAATTCCTGTCGTACAGTCCCCCAGATCGTACTGCTGGCGGAGTCACCATGACAGGCAGTAACGATCTTTGATGTCCAAATAAGTACAGACTGGAAACATAAATAAAAAAGTCTTAGCTCCCCTTTTAAAGATACACCAACTTGACTTGAGCTCTTTTCATTCTTTAATAGTCTCTTCCCTATTGGTTCCAGGGAAGTTGTAATTTTTTGCCTAGCCTCTCCCATTCCTGAGCAATCAATGCAGTTAGTTTTGGTGCCCGATATATTATTTAGATTGTGTACTGTCAGGTGGGCAGTATCAGGCAGGAGCAGATAAGAGGTATGATTCTGAGCTCTGACACTGGCTGCCTCTGATTGGAGTTGAGTCACGCCCCCTTGCCTGCTCCTGTCTGACACCACCTGCTTGACCTTATAGCGTTTAGTTAAAGAGGTTGTCCAGGAAGTTAATATTAGCTTACTTCATCTGGTGGACCCTTGATGATTACTCGTGAGATCAGGGGAGGAGAGAAGGGTCAGAGTGAAATCAAAGTCCACTGGATCAAGTAAGCTTATCTTGACTCTCCAAACAACTCCTTTAATATATCAGGCACCAAAACTAACTGCAATAATTGCTCAGGAATGGTGGGAGCTAGAGAAAATACTCAGATTCAGTGGAGTTGCATGAAAAAAATCTCAAAAGTGAAATGTCTTCTATGAAGGGTAAACTATGGATTTTTTTAAATTTATCTTATACAATTTTCTAGCCTGTATTTATTATGATATATATAGGGCTACTACAGTGGCAACTTTAGGCATTCTCTAGAGCCCTTTATATGAAAATTTAGAGCAATTTGAGATTAGAGTTCATCAATCCAATACTATTACTATTTATATATGACCTTCAGTATATAGTCTATATACTTTATTCACATTCTGCTCTAGAAATAGGCTTTTCAAAACAGAGGAGGAACTTGTGTCAATGTCATTCACGACTCAGCTTTGTGAATTAACTTTAGAAGCCTATTCTTATTTTAGAGAGTATTGCTTACAAGCTTTCCCATTGCCAGAAGGTTTCTCATACTTGACTCATTGTTGGAGTGTTGATACTGTATATTTGATGTGGAAAATTCACAAATGACATTGTCCTGTGTGGATGAATATATTTCCTTGTAATCACATGATAAATGCTCTAGTGGAAACATCAAAGTTCCTAGAATTCTCGAGTGTGTTATTATGGCGAGCTGGGATCAGACAAACGAATGTGAAAGCTGACCAATGTGGACAGACAATAGTTAACACTCAATCTAATGAGGCATGTTCAGATTTGTAGACAGAGTAGGCTTTTAATAGGAAGAACAATCCTAATTTGTGGGTGGGAAATGCGCAGTGTATTACTGTAAGAGAAGAAGAGATGAGATGTTCACAAATCTCACATGTTGAGTAAAAAATCTGCAGCAGAAATTGACCTGTGGTGTGGATTTTAAAGCCGGCAGCATGTCAGCTTATGCTGCAGATTTTCAAAGTCGATTTCATCCTTTACAATGGTTTCTGTAACAAAAACATGCAGCCAGCGGCGTAACTAAAGTCCTGTGGGTCCCAGTGACATCTTTTGTCTGGAGCCCCCCCACATCATCCCTACAGCGAATTCTTGATAGTGATGGTTATGGGTACTAAGTAGTTTAATCATCCTTAGTGTGGTTAGGGGAATCTGTGGGTCTCCTTGGTTTATGGGCCCGATGGAAGCTGCAATCTCAATGCTAATGTCAGTGCTTATGGTCCCTCTAAGGCTCCTGGGCCCTGTTGCGACCGAACCCTCTACAGCCCTGCATGCAGCATAACAAGCATATAGATGGTGGATGGTCCTGAGCTGGAGCACATAGTCTAAGACTGCCCATCTGACAGTAGAAAGCTTAATTAGCATATTGGAAGTTGAAATTAATTGCATAAATTGCTCAGGAATGGTGGGGCTAGAGAAAAGAAATACATTTGTATAGGAATAAGTCGAGCACCTATTAAAATCTTCCCACCACAGCCATTTTTTGATTTTCGATTTTCATTTTTTAGTCCCCACCTTCCATAAGCTGTAACTGTTTTAATTTTCCATTAACAGAGCGATATGAAGGTTTAAGTTTTGTAGAACAAATTGTATTTCATAATGGTACCATGTAATAGTCCTTACAATGTACTAGAAAGCTGTAAAAAATTCAGAATGAGGTGGAATTAGAGAAAAACTGCATTTAAGCAACATTCTTTTGGGCTTCAATTTCACGGCATTCACTGTGCATCCAAAATGACAGTTTACTAGAGATGAGCGAACAGTGTTCTATCGAACTCATGTTCGATCGGATATTAGGCTGTTCGGCATGTTCGAATCGAATCGAACACCGCGTGGTAAAGTGCGCCATTACTTGATTCCCCTCCCACCTTCCCTGGCGCCTTTTTTGCTCCAATAACAGCGCAGGGTAGGTGGGACAGGAACTACGACACCGGTGACGTTGAAAAAAGTAGGCAAAACCCATTGGCTGCCGAAAACATGTGAACTCTAATTTAAAAGAACAGCGACGCCCAAGTTCGCGTCATTCTGAGCTTGCAATTCACCGGGGACGGAGGTTTCCGTCCAGTTAGCTAGGGGTTAGATTCTGGGTAGGCAGGGACAGGCTAGGATAGGAAGGAGAAGACAACCACAACAGCTCTTGTAAGAGCTAAATTCCAGGGAGAAGCTTGTCAGTGTAATGTGGCACTGACGGGCTCAATCGCCGCAACCCAGCTTTCCCAGGATCCTGAATGGAATACACTGACAGTGTATTCCCGTATACCCCATATATACACCCCAAATCCCCGTTCCAACGGTGTGCCCCCCCCCCCACCTTCACCTCAGAAATACCCTGCAAGTCCCCTAGCAATAGGATTGGGGCTATATACACCCACTATTTTTGCTACTGCCATATAGTGCCATTGTCTGACTGGGAATTCAAAGAATATATTGGGGTTACATATAACTTCAATTCCAGGGAGAAGCTTGTCAGTGTAACGTGGCACTGACGGGCTCAATCGCCGCAACCCAGCTTTCCGCGGATCCTGAATGGAATACACTGACAGTGTATTCCCGTATACCCCATATATACACCCCAAATCCCCGTTCCAACGGTGTGCCCCCCCACCTTCACCTCAGAAATACCCTGCAAGTCCCCTAGCAATAGAATTGGGGCTATATACACCCACAATTTTTGCTACTGGTATATAGTGCCATTGTCTGACTGGGAATTCAAAGAATATATTGGGGATACGTGCACCCACAATTTTTGCTACTGGTATATAGTGCCATTGTCTGACTGGGAATTCAAAGAATATATTGGGGTTACGTGCACCCACAATTTTTGCTACTGGTATATAGTGCCATTGTCTGACTGGGAATTCAAAGAATATATTGGGGTTATGTGCACCCACAATTTTTGCTACTGGTATATAGTGCCATTGTCTGACTGGGAATTCAAAGAATATATTGGGGTTACGTGCACCCACAATTTTTGCTACTGGTATATAGTGCCAGTTTCTGACTGGTAATTCAAAGAATATATTGGGGTTACGTGCACCCACAATTTTTGCTACTGGTATATAGTGCCAGTTTCTGACTGGGAATTCAAAGAATATATTGGGGTTACGTGCACCCACAATTTTTGCTACTGGTATATAGTGCCAGTTTCTGACTGGGAATTCAAAGAATATATTGGGGTTACGTGCACCCACAATTTTTGCTACTGGTATATAGTGCCATTGTCTGACTGGGAATTCAAAGAATATATTGGGGTTACGTGCACCCACAATTTTTGCTACTGGTATATAGTGCCATTGTCTGACTGGGAATTCAAAGAATATATTGGGGTTACGTGCACCCACAATTTTTGCTACTGGTATATAGTGCCATTGTCTGACTGGGAATTCAAAGAATATATTGGGGTTACGTGCACCCACAATTTTTGCTACTGGTATATAGTGCCAGTTTCTGACTGGGAATTCAAAGAATATATTGGGGCTACGTGCACCCACAATTTTTGCTACTGGTATATAGTGCCATTGTCTGACTGGGAATTCAAAGAATATATTGGGGTTACGTGCACCCACAATTTTTGCTACTGGTATATAGTGCCAGTTTCTGAGTGGAAATTCCCCAAATAATTTGGGGATTCATTCACCCTACATCTCAGGCTCTTGCCATATTCACCCAGGTTGTCAGTGCTGCACCAGCTCGTTCCCAAACAGCTCGGCCCGAAAAACACATTACCTATATAGAGGACTAGCTGGTACCCGCGACTTCGTCTGCGGTGATTGTAGCAGTGGGTATATACAGGCGCGGGTAAGGTTTTTGTACTGTGTATAAGGTATGGGATATGAAATGTAAGTTTGTATCTTGTTTTTGCTTTAATTCAGAGAATACGTGAGACTTTTGTGTTGAAGTTAATTTGTATTTGAGCTGCTATACGGTGTTGTGAGAAACTTTACATAGTGACTTTAGGACAGAGGGATTTGAAGTTAACCCTTTCCCGCCGATGGCATTTTTTGATTTTCGTTTTTGACTCCCCTCCTTCTACACCCCATAACTTTTTTATTTCTCCGCTCCCAGAGCCATTTGAGGTCTTAATTTTTGCGGGACAAATTTTTCTTCATGATGCCACCATTAATTATTCTATATAATGTACTGGGAAGCAGGGAAAAAATTCAAAATGGGGTGGATTTCAAGAAAAAATGCATTTCTGCGACTTTCTTACGGGCTTTGTTTTACGGCGTTCACTGTGCAACCAAAATGACATGTCCCCTGTATTCTGTGTTTCGTTACGATTCCGGGGATACCAAATTTATATGGTTGTAGTTACATTTTGACCCCTTAAAAACAAATCCAAAACTGTTAAAAAATTTTTTTTTGAAAAGTCGCCATATTCCGACAGCCGTAACTTTTTTATACGTGCATGTACGAGGATGTATATGGCGTCTTTTTTTGCGGGACCGGGTGTACTTTGTAGTTCTACCATTTTCGGGAAATGTTATTGCTTTGATCACTTTTTATTCAAATTTTTATCAGAATCAAAACAGTGAAAAAACGGCGGTTTGGCACTTTTGACCATTTTTCCCGCTACGGCGTTTACCGAACAGGAAAAATATTTGTATAGCTTTGTAGAGCGGGCGATTTTGGACGCGGGGATACCTAACATGTATGTGTTTCACAGTTTTTAACTACTTTTATATGTGTTCTAGGGAAAGGGGGGTGATTTGAATTTTTAAGACTTTTTTTTGTTTGTTTTTAATATTTTTTTTACTTTTTTAAAACTTTTTTTTTGCATTTATTAGACCTCCTAGGGTATTGACATGGGTGGGCGGTGTCGCGGATTGTCAGAGCGGTGGGGATTGGCAAACATGGCTGCTCCGGAGCGTTAAAGAGAGCCTCCTGGAGTATCGTTAAGATGAGGGGCAAAGTGGTAAAGTATATGTATATGAGATTGTGTGGGGTTAGGGGCGAGGCTGCAGAGGGCAATATGAATTTTGTGGCTTGCTATGGTCCAAAGTGTGTGAGATTGAAGAGATGGTGATGTGAGTTTGGGGTTTGTGGGGGTCCTGGGAAAAACGTATGTGCGCTATTGTGACGAAAAGTAGCCTATTGCGCAATGGGGTGTATTAACTATGTTTGTGGAAAATTTCAGCCAAATCGGTCAAGCGGGTTTTGCGTGATTGACTAACAAACATCCGAAAAGCCAAAGCCACAAACATCCAAACTCACAAACTTTCACATTTATAATATTAATAGGATTTGGACAATGAAGACAACATGTTCTAAATCTAATGTCTGCACCTTCTCCAGAATTAAAATAAAGGCAGCGTTTAACTTTGAAATAGCACTGCCCAAAGGAAGATCTTATCAGCTTGTCTCATGACATGCTACTAAAAAGTGTCATTTGTGTATCTTAATGTAAATATAGTTGTATAAGCTTTTTGGGTTTTAGGCACTGCCAAGTTATTTATTACCACCCGCTCCCTTATAATGATGATGACGCCAAAGTCACTGTGGGTGTTCAGAGCTCACAGCTTAGGTTGACATTTGTCTTGCTCTCTGTCGGTACCAGCTGTCTTTTTGGATACCGTAAAGTTATGTTGACTTTATTAACAGCTATAGAAGCTTTAGCCAGGTTGTGACGGTGTGTAACCCTAACAACACTAAGTGGGATACACATTAATAGTTAGTCTATGTACGCTAAACGTATCACTGAAGTAATTTTTTTTCCCTCTCCCCTAATATAAGAAAGGAACAGACATTAGACCTAGACCGGGGTTCGAGGCTTGTAAAAATCCAGTATTATTTGTTCTTCATGATGTGAAATATGTGTTGAAAAGCAACCCAAGATGAAGTCAGCCATGTGTGCCAGTGTGTTACTTGGCATGCCTTTGCTGGCCCCAACTGTAAGGGTCACTCTCCATTTCCTCCATTTTCCACTCCCCTTCACACCATTTGTGGTGAAGCAATGGGATGCACTGAAGTGCACCCTCTAGCCTTGTGTGGGACAGGGACATCAGATGCCACTCCAACCCCCTCGTCTTCCTCCGCCAGCCAACGGTGCGAAGATGAGAGGAGTGTGCTCTGAATGTTTTCTGCCTAGCAGAGGCTAGTTCTCACTTACGAAAATGGCCCCACTTTGACCTGTATATCAGGCACAATGGTGTAGGTTTCAAAGAAACATGGCACCAACAAGTTGAAAAACGTGGGCCATGCGTGGACCGTGTTTGAGTCTGGCAAGCTCCAGATCTGCTACCAGGTTCCAGCCATTATCACAGGTGCAAAAATGCCAGGCCCCAGGTGTAGCAGGGAAAAAAAAATACCATCTCAGCCAGGATGGCATCCCTGACCTCGGAGGCACTGTGCTGTCTGTCCCCCAAGCTGATCAGTTTCAGCACGGCCTGCTGACATCTCCCCACGCCAGTGTTACAGTGTTTGCCGCTAGTAGCTGGGGTGGAGGTTGCAGCATCGTAGGGTTTCAGTCTACTCCTGCCATGAATTTTGGCCTGGGAGAGGAGATAGGCCACCCCAGTTTGCACCCGGGGACCAGACTCCACCACATTCACCCTGCCTGTCATTAAAGATAAGCACTGCAGCATCCCTGACCACAGGCGCTTGTCCATGTGTCGGTGGTCAAGTGGACCTTGCAGCAAAGCGCAGAGCTCTGGGCCCGACTGATGTTATGGGACACATGCAGGCGCAAGGCAGGGACAGCACACCAAGAGAAGTAGTAACGGCTAGGCCCAGCATAGGGAGGTGCCCCAGCTGCCATCTGCTGACGGAAGGCCTGGGTATCCAGAAGCATAAACAAACACCAACATCTCCAGGGCCAGCAGTTTATCGATGAGGCTGTTAAAGGCTTGGGCATGGGAGTGGGTTGTGTTGTACTTCTGCCTGCAATGAAAAGCTTGGGAGATGTGGAGTGGCTGGGAAGAGGCGCATGATGGTGCAGGCCAAAAGGGGGCATGAGGGTGAACTCCCCAATGTGTCAGAGATAGGTGTGTAGGTGTCCTTTCATCATATACTTGCACCATACTTGGCTTTGGAAGTTAATTTTGTGCCAAAAAGTGGTTAAGACAGCGATACCTCAGCTACTCCCGTTACACTGTCTATTGACAACTCCAGCACTGAAATTACCACCTTTGGAAGTGGACCACCACTTCTAAGATCCCAAAGGAAGTAGGCAAGAGATGTGCAGTGCAGAAAAAAAGATGAAAAAATAAGTGTAGGCAGTAGAGCACAGAGGGATCGGAGAGGACAGAGCTGGTGTCGGCCAGGTATTCGCACAACATGCGCCTATACTTGTCCCTCCTGGTGACACTAGGCCCCTGAGTGGCAGTAATTTGTCAGGGGGGGGGGGCATTAACGTGTTCCAGACCTAGGAATAAGTCTTCCAACAGGGTAGAGTTTTGCATGCCTTTGCTTCTACCCACTGTTTTTGCTGCTTAGCTTCCCTCCACATCTACACTGCTTTAGCCCCTAAACATCACCCCAGTTTATGCCTTTGCTTCTACCCTGTTTTTTTGTTGAATTAGCTTCCCTCCACATTTACACTGCTTTAGCCCCTAAACATCACCCCAGTTTATGCCTTTGCTTCTACCCTGTTTTTTTTTGTTGAATTAGCTTCCCTCCACATCTACACTGCTTTAGCCCCTAAACATCACCCCAGTTTATGCCTTTGCTTCTACCCTGTTTTTTTTGTTGAATTAGCTTCCCTCCACATCTACACTGCTTTAGCCCCTAGACATCACCCCTGTCCATGTGGGGTCGGTGGCCTCGTCATCCACCAACTCCTCTTCCAATTGCGCACTGCCCCCTTACTGAAAACCGCACATGACCACAGCTTGCCCTGATGGCAACTGTGTCTCATGATCCCCACTGAGGTCCAGACAAGTCGGTGGCGGGTCCAAAACACCAAAATTGGAAGGAAATGGTGGATGCTGCAGTATTTCTAACACCTGTTCCTGGTGCTCGGGCCTGGTCTGTGTTGTACCCTGCACCCTGCTTAACGCAGCTGCCATATCCGGAGTTGTGCTGAGCGCATGCTAATGTTTCATGTCCAGTGCAATGGATGGGATGGGATTTCACATAAGTCTGCCACCCATGGCCACTCATGGTTGAGCAACTGAGGGAGTTGACTTTGACGAATCCGAGGGTTTTGGAGTTGGAACTACATCAAAGGTCTGTGCTGCTCACACACTCTGCTCAACACATGATATGTTTAGTGCCAGCAGTGTGGAGACGTCGCACAACAGCCGTTGTTCCAGCAGGTACAGACGTTGTAAGAGTGCATAGAGGCTAGCAGCGGCAACTATAGACTTTAAAAACTATCCGCACAAGCGCCACACATTTTAACCAGTAGCTCAGGAACATTGGGGTACCTTTTTAAAAAGATTAGCAGCAATGAGTTAAAAACGTGGCCCAGGCATGGAATATGTTGCAGGCTGCCAAGCTACAGAGCCGATCCCAGGTTACGGCCATTATCACACATGACAACATGCCTGGGCCCAGGTGCAGTGGCAAAAACCACATTGCCGTCTCATCGAGGATGGCATGACTCACTTTGTAGGCAGTGTGCTGTCTGGCCCCCAAGCTGATGAGCTTCAGCATGGCCCGCTGACGTCTCCCCACACCAGTGTTGCAGCGTTTCCAGCTCGTAGCTGGGGTCAATCTAACAGCGGAGGAGGAGGAGGGTGGTGTTTCAGCCCTCCTCCCAGGAATGTTTTGTGGGGAGACAAGTCAGGAAAATTCTTGAAACAGGGGAGAGTTTTGCATCTTTGCCCTTGCTGCCTATGGACATCCCTTTGCCTCTAGCCACCATTTTCCCTGCTTTGCTTGCCTCCACATCCACACTGCTTTTGCCCCTAGACATCACCCCAGTCCATGCCTCTGCTTTTACCCCCAGTTTTTTATGCTTAGCTTGCCTCCACATCCACACTGCTTTTGCCCCTACACATTACCCCTATCCATGCCTGTGCCTCTAGCCATAACTCTGCCACCCATGGAAACTCATGGTGCAGAAAGTGAGGGAGCTGACTCTGAGGAACCCTTGGGTTTTGTAGCTGGTACTGTGAAGGTAGACCATGTCCATTCTTATTTTTATACATGCTTTATACTGCTTAAGAAATTATATTTTTCTTTGTGCAACATTTATACATTAAGATGGCGCCTGTATCCAGTACCGCACCCAGATGCTGACGCACATGATCGTCATGTGGTTTACAAGAAAGACAGTATCATTTCCTGGGAACTCGAAAGCTAAGAGATGTTGAAATTTAACAGCCAATGACTGATCGCCAGTGTATTCGGATACAAGACGTATATGCTTACAGCCTGCCTTTTTCTTATCTTTCTTGCATTCCTGTATAAAAACTGTAACTTCCTCAATAAACCTCAGTTCTGTGTGAACAGGCATCACGCTCATTGCATGGACTGAGATTGAAACTGCATCAATGTCAGTGTTTATCTTTGTCAGCGTGCACATGCATGATTAATTTGGAGCAGGTGACTGACCACTGTAAGTGACCCGTATTCTGACGGGGGTTCTCCCTCAACAAGTGGTGCCGAAACCCGGGACCACGGCCATGGGACCACCGCGGATGACCGACCCGCGCAGGACCCTGGATGCCGGACGACGTCTCACCGACCCGAGGCCTGATCACCCTCATTAGAGTCATGGTAAGTGTATGCATATTCATATGAATATGTGTCATTTGCCTGTGACTGTCGGTGTGTCGTTGTCTGGCTGACAGGTGATCCAGTTGGATCGATTGTCCGGTCTGAGTGATACAGATAGGTGGGTCCTAGAGCCGTAGTCTGAACTTGTTTTTCCTCACTGGTATATATATATATCACCGAGTGTTCAGTCACCTGTGGTGCTGCAGATTCCAGGAAGTGAATTTCTTGCCCTCTTTGATGTAGAGTAGTGCATGTGACCTTTTGGACGATTGCAGCATTTGGTCTGGGCACGGGCCGTCAGTAAAGAGGACGGGTGCTGTAATTTACTTATTTATTGATCCCTAGCATAAGGCTGTCAGCTGGTGGATTGCTTCTGCTTATTCTTTCCTATCTGATATTGCCCAGTGACCGCAACCTTTGGTCAGCGGAGGACCTGTCAGCAAGAGTCTGAGACCGGTAAAGGTGACTTTTGTTGGTGGTTGTGGGGTCACATATCTGCCGTGCGCACGCAGATAAGCAATATTGGGACCGTAAGAATGTTGCGGTTGTTCAAGAGGGAACATGTTCTGCCTGACGGGGCACAGACTGCTGTTGATTTAGTTCGAATCAGGGAGGGCAAGAAATACGTGAAAGAAGCTTTGAGAATGTATAAACTGGCTGAGGTGCCTCCTACGGACCGATTGCAACCTAGTATGTGGAGAAAAATGTTAGAAGAGTCACGGGGAGTGTTAGAAGATAAAGGTTTGCTGGAAGCTGCCCAAGCTCATTACAGGGTCGCAAGGACTCTAGAACGTGAGGGATATGAAAATGCTGAACCTTTGTTTCTTTGTTTGGTTATCTGAAACTTAATGATAAAAAGAATATGCCGAGTATAATTGCTTGCGCGCCACTGCCCTAAAATGGCGCCGAGAGTAGTGGAGATGGGTGGATCTGTGATGTCTGTAGGCAGCTGAATCCTGATTTGCAAGATGTCTGTGTAGCCTGTGGATCTCCCCGCCCATGCCCCTGTTGTCTCATCTTCCGGACCAATGCCCAGGGATGGCGGAAGTGAGGTTATGGCTGTTCCCAATGGCAGCCATGTTATTACACCCAGACCAACATCTCCGGCCCCCACCGTCCCTCAGATCACGCCCCCTTTATCCGGTGATTCCAGTGATAGCCACATCCAGTTCCTATCACAAACCCTCAAGCCCGGAAGGTCAAACTCCCGGTAGCCCCCTTTCCGAGTGTCTATGCCCAGTTCAGCTATAAAAGACCTCACTGTATACCACTATTATGATGTTTAGAGGATTATACGTTCAAAACTTTGGTTGGGATCTAGTAAAGAAAAGGAAAATTGGGAAGGAAGGAAATTTCCCTTAACATCAAGTATACTTTAAGAGATTCTGAACACTTGTGGTAATTACTAGAGTGAGGTTTGGTATGAAAATAAAAAAATTGCGCAAAAATATTGATGTGTAATTTTGGTGTCAGTATATTAACTGCTGTTTGAGTTTTATTCCTATTTTATTTCTGTAAAGGGCAATCAAAGCATTTCAATTGACTGCCAAGAGCTTCAAGGTCGTTTTATCTCATAGACTGCCAGATGCTGGAGGACGCGCAGAGAAGATGAAACTTGGCTTTGTGCCAGCACCACAGTCCACAGTCTATGTATTATATCCAAAGGAGTGATTTAGTACAAAAAAAAAAAAAAAAGGGTTAACCTGAGTAACGTATAATGACAATGTGTATATAGGGATATTCAAACATATGATGTAATGGTTATGTTTTGAATTATTGTTTGTCTGGTATTGTCTTTCAAACTGTTGTATCCACAAAAGAGCAAAAAGGTGATAGTGAAAAGTTTTGAATCTTCACAGCGTGGGTATGGGAGGTCACGGAGGGGGAGACGGCCACTCACCCTCTGTCGCCTCGCCAACCTACAAGTTGGGGTTTTACCCCAAGTTAAAATCTTTGTGCAAAGGTTCACGGCATACAGAGATTGAATTTGTGGTATCATCTATGTATTACAGAGAATATTCAGATTTTTACTTGTTTGGTTATATATCTATGTGTTTATGTTTTATTTATGGGAGTGGGAAATAATGAGATGAAACTTCTTCTTTGTGTCTTATCCCATAGTTTTGTGTTGAAACCTATGTTGGAATTTTATATCCCGTTATGCTAATTATTCTAACGTGTCTTCTTCTTGTCTAAAAATTTACCATAAGAGACCAAAATCCTTTTCATGAGCTGACTCAGATCACGGTTATGAGGGAAGGTAACTCATCTGGTCTGTGCTGTATTTTAATCTTTGTATATTAATCTTTATAATTTGTATCATACAGAAGTGTGCACAATATCACACTAGCTTCCATTCTCTTTTTATGTAGTCACTGATCCCACATAGAATTGTCTTAGTAAAGCATTTGGTGTTGCCTTCTTTAAAGCCGTACCCAACCCCTTAAGATAGTTGGAAAAACATATAGTGCAATAAGAGGGGTACGGTAGAAGGTTTTTCTTGTTAGGACTGTGTTGTTAGCAACATTTTGATCTTAAAAGTAAAATTCTAGGTAAATTCTGATAATCTGGAATTTTGAGACGTCCATCCAATAATCCGGAATATAGTGTGAAATTGTGTTAAACATGTATTTTAGTCAATGAGCGGTCACAATGTGTTAGATTATGTGAATCATGAAATGAATGGTTGAAAAATGTTGATGTAATGAAGAGGTGCCAGAAAGTGGCATGAAACAGGAGGTTTAAGTATGCTGCCTAAGTTTAGGATGTCAATGAGATGGAACTTGGAATGTTGAACCATAAAGTGATGTGACAATATGCACATAATAGGATGGGTATCAGATTTTAGGGTGAAGCAAGTGGAAAGATTGCGCAAGAAAGTGAACGTAGGTTGATGTAAGCTGATTGAAACCAGGATCGTCCCCCATTGTAGGAAAACTGTTATTGAAACTTAGAAACTCAGTAAGGTGTCCGAATTTGAAAACGTGTGTGTGTATGTTGATAAAAAAAAGACGTAGAACAGATTATCTTTGTAATGATGTTTTGGTTTTAGGAAAAAGGAAAGAGAGAGAAAAATTCCTTTGTGTCTATAAAAAAAAAAAAAAAAAAAAAAAAAAAAAAGAATTAGAAGTCACTCTCATACCTGTTGTATAGTATTCTGTGTGTATGATTTTGTTGTGTGACCAGGAGATTGATTTGATCCCTCAGTTAATGTTTCTGCTTTCTCTGCTGATATATATATATATGTTCTATATATGTTCTGAATATGTGCCTAACCTTATTGTATTGATATTATGAGATTGTACAAATGTGTTTCTGTTTCTTTAAGAGAGATTGCTGAAGTCTGTAGTCCTACACAAGACACAGCTATGAGATACAGGGGGGGATACCCAGCCGCAGCTATGAGTGGGATGAGCAGCTATGTGAGCTGCAGCATGATAAGATAGTACTGGCTCTTCTTGTATTGTCTAGCTTTGACCTTGCAGAGACTCCTGCGCCCCGTCAGACATGTATCTCTCTCACAGAACATGAAGTACTTTTGGAAAAAAAAAAAAAAAAAAAGAAAAGGGTCCAGTCCACGTAACATTAAGATTGTGTTAAAGTTCATTTTTCTGACAAGTCACATTTGCTTGCTGCATTAGGGCTAGTTCACACGTGGGCAAAGGGGAGGTTTTTGACAGCGGAATTCGCTTCAAAAACCTCTCCTTTAACATGGTGGTCTATGTAGACCACTAGCTTTTTTTTTCCTCCTAGCGTTTTCCGCCTGAAGAAGCGACATGACCTTTCTTCAGGCGGAAAACGCCTGAAGAATTGCATAGAAGTGAATGGGAGGCGAAAACCGCGCGGTAAAAAACCGCGCGGTTTTTTGCACACAAAACCGCGCGTTTTTTTGCAAAAAACCGCACGGTTTTTCGCCTGCAGTTTCTATAGCACATATAGGAAAAAAAAAACCCTAGCGAAAACCGCGTCAAAAACCTCGTCAAAAACCACGTGGAATGCAAAAAACAGCGTCAAAAAAACTCCCCGAGGTTTTTTACCTCGCACAAATAAGCTAGGCGGTTTTCACGTGTGAACTGACCCTTAGAAGGTTTTTGTTTTGTGTTTGTTTGTTTTTTTGTTTTTTGTTTTTTTTCCAGGGGGGAAAGACAGCACAGTCATGTGTGGGATGTGTAGCTGCTTGCACAAGAAGACACTGATTAAATCTCACATTGGAAGTAAAGATGGGAATGAGTCTTGTTGAAGTGTGTCGTGTTTATGTCTCCTAATGTAGCCTTTCCACTCTGCACTAAAAGTTCTTTTTAACTGGTTAACTGTCAGGATCTGAGTTGTTTGGGAAATTGTTGTTTGTTTTCCTGCACGCCCCATCCTATTTGTTACCGTTGGCAGCTGCACCTATTCTTTCATTAGGGGTGACCATCTTTAGTATCCCAGTCCCTAGCCTCTTTCAGCTCTCACCCCACCTGTCTGTTAGGTCTTCGTGTTTAGAGAGTCAGAAGTTGTCGGGGCCAAGCTTAGCTTGGGAACAGCTGACCAACACCCGCAGGCAGGGCCTAGTCAGCCAGTAGAGCCAGGGAGAGTTTTCCTACCCCATTCCCATAGAGGTGCATGCAGCATTCAGTATATGGTTGTTTGGGCATTGACACAACCGAACCGTGATGTTATCAATATCTTCAAAGGGGGGGGGGGGGGTGAAGAAGCATAAGTTAACTTAAGAAAACTTTGCTGATATGAATCTGTTGATAACTTTTTTGATTGAGCTCTATTATAGATGGTCTTATATTTGGGAAAGATGGTGAATCCTGCATCAGATATGCCACAGTCACCGTATATGAGGTAAACCAAGCGTAAGGAGACCTATTATGGGACTCCACGGGTCTCAGCTGGACTTGAAGCCATCGCTTGAACATGGTACAATCTCTGAGGGTAGGTGTTGGATATAGTAGAATTATGGTCCGATCTGGAGGGCAAGGACTTTTGTGTGATGGAGACCCTGCAGCTGCTCATAGGTATAGTCAGAAGTCATGGCACACACCAAGGCTGATACGAAAGAAAGTAGAGGTAGCATGTGGGCAGACACTGCCATTAGCCCAGCTGCACAAGCCTAGGGGACATGTTTTACTGGTAAGACCCAAACCTTTTAGCTCTCTTTTCAGGTTTTATGACACTGATGCACCGAAGATGGTCCAGGAGGAAAGGAGACTTGGAAAGAGGATGTACAAGTCCTGGTGTCTGGTGGTAAGAGAGTATGTACTGAGAACATTGTTCCCACTGATGGCATAAGCAGATTATTATTATTAAGTGCACTGTTTAGTAGTAGCCATGTGTGACCTGGTAAGCGGAGGATGGGCAGCTGCAGGATTTAGCATCACTATAGTCAGATATATAGATATATATGTGAGCCTGCATGGCATGTGCTAGGCCGGAGAGCCAGGCCTGAAGCCCTTGTACCTGTTCCAGAGATTTCAGGTTGAGTATATACAGTGAGACGGTATGAGTACGTGCTTGTGTGTTGTTGTCTCCCTTCAGGATGGCTTGGGGCATATCTGGTGAGGAAAAACCATCACAAACAGTCCGTGTACAAAGTCCACTAGTTCTGGGGCAGACGTGTCTACGCGTGTCATTATTGGTTACCTGAATCTATTGTCCATAAGTATACAGTGTGTTTCACACTAAGTTGAAAAGAGGAAAATTGATATTTAGCCCTGTCTTTGGATTGTATTCTTTTATAAATGTTCCAGATGTAATATGTTGTGCTGACTGACTATGTGACGAATCATCAAAGACATATGATTAATGTATATTCTCGAGTTTTTTTCCCTTTTTCCCTCCAGATTCTAAGTCAGTGGAAGGAACTTATAAACTAAAACCCAAAGATTGGATGGTGATAAGGAGATATATGAGATTCAATGGTCACTTCCGGTTCCTGTTGATCGCCAGTACAGCTGTGAGAGTATAAGGAAAACCTTAAACCTTCGCCCACTTGATGATGTTCTTAAAAATAAATGGGACAATAAACTGTTAGAGGATATGGACCTTGAGAAGAGAAAATTTGAAGACTGTTGGATCCATCTGAACTTATATTCCTGTTATGTTTCTATAGTTATTATATTCATATTGTTTATAGGTCTGACAATAGTCAATGTATATGCTTTTTATAAGATGTGAAGGGTATTTCCTTACAGTCCGGTAGTGAGAGATAGGGACAGACATCCCACCCTGCATTCCCTTTGTCTGGAGCTGTTTCAAGGGGGGACTATTAAGGTCATGTGTATATACATGCTGGTAACTACACCTGTTTTACTGCCAATGAAACATCTGGAGTCAAACTAGGCATATTTGGCTCTGACTTCTGCATGAAAAACTCTACCACACCCTCCTCCTCTCTCCAAAACCGACTAGCTATAGATATGATCACAGCAGAAAGAGGTGGAGTCTGCTCCATGATTGGTGAAGAATGTTGTACTCACATTCCAGATAACACTGTGTAGGGAAAGAAAAATATAATTTAGGGGGGAATGTGAAGGTAGACCATGTCCATTCTTATTTTTATACATGCTTTATACTGCTTAAGAAATTATATTTTTCTTTGTGCAACGTTTATACATTAAGATGGCGCCTGTATCCAGTACCGCACCCAGATGCTGACGCACATGATCGTCATGTGGTTTACAAGAAAGACAGTATCATTTCCTGGGAACTCGAAAGCTAAGAGATGTTGAAATTTAACAGCCAATGACTGATCGCCAGTGTATTCGGATACAAGACGTATATGCTTACAGCCTGCCTTTTTCTTATCTTTCTTGCATTCCTGTATAAAAACTGTAACTTCCTCAATAAACCTCAGTTCTGTGTGAACAGGCATCACGCTCATTGCATGGACTGAGATTGAAACTGCATCAATGTCAGTATTTATCTTTGTCAGCGTGCACATGCATGATTAATTTGGAGCAGGTGACTGACCACTGTAAGTGACCCGTATTCTGACGGGGGTTCTCCCTCAACAGTACTCCATCAAAGGTCTCTGCTGCTCACACACCCTGCTCAACATACGGTATCTAGGGTTTGAGCGTGTGGTGACCTCGCACAACAGTAGGTGCTTCAGGCAGATGTAGGCCTTGCTGGAGTGTATTGCGGCTAGCTCCAGGTACTGTAGACTTGGGAAAGTGGGTGTCCAAGTGCCCCACTTTCACCCTTATCTCTGCTAATTTGGGGTATGTTTTTAAAAATCGTTGCACCACTAGATTGAACACGTGGGCCAGGCATGGAACGTGTTGGAGGCTGGCAAGCTCCAGAGCCCTCCAACAAGACAAAAAAGCCTGGCCCCAGGGGCAGCGGGGATAAGCAAATTGCCATCTCATCCAAGATGGCATCCCTGACCTCAGAGGCAGTGTGCTCTCCATCCCCCAAGCTGATGAGCTTCAGCCCGGCCTGCTGACGTCTCCCCACACCAGTGTTGCAGCGTTTCCAGCTCGTAGCTGGGGTCAATCTAACAGCGGAGGAGGAGGGTGGTGTTTCAGCCCTCCTCCCAGGAATGTTGTGTGGGGAGACAAGTCAGTCTACCACATTTTGCGACCCGGTCCATGCCTCAAGTACATTCAACCACTGTGCCAAGATTAAAAGTTAGCGTCCCTGTCCACATGCACTTGTCCATTCATAGCTGGTCACGTGGAACTTTTGGGCAAAGCGCTGAACTTAGGGACCGCCTCATGTTTGGGGAAAAGTGCTGGTGTGGACGGCACAGTGAGGTGGCGCAGTAGCCAGCAGGCCCAAAAAGGGCAGAGTGTCCACAAGCCGGGACCCCAACATCTCCTGGGCCAGAATTTTTGAGATGAGGCCGTTGAAGCCTTGGGCATGTGGGTGGGTTGTGCTGTACTTTAGCCTGGAATGAAAGGCCTGGGAGATGGGGAGTCGCATTGCAAAGTGTGTAAACCACACTCAGTTTGTCCTCGACCTATACATTTAGAAATTATCTCCCCCAGCGAGGAACGTGGCCTCGATGGGGGAATTTTTCTAAGGAAGCTAGAAAAGAGGGCATCTTGGGCCTTGCTGGCTCAGGTCTAGCTTCTGTCATGCAGCTGTCTTCTGCCTCTGGACATCCCTTTGCCTCTAGCCACCTTTTTCACTGCTTAGCTTGCCTCCACATCCTCACTGCTTTTGCCCCTAGACATCACCTCAGTCCATGCCTTAGCTTGTACCCCCAGTTTTTGCTGCTTAGCTTGCCTCCACATCCACACTGCTTTTGCCCCTAGACATCACCCCAGTCCATGCCTTAGCTTGTACCCCCAGTTTTTGCTGCTTAGCTTGCCTCCACATCCACACTGCTTTTGCCCCTAGACATCATCCCTATCCATGCCTCTGCCCCTAGCCATAACTCTGCCACCCCTGGAAACTCATGGTGCAGAAACTTTGGGAGCTGACTTTGAGGAACCCTTGGGTTTTGTAGATGGAACTCCATCAAAGGTCTGTGCAGCTCACACACCCTGCTCAAGATATGGTATTGTAGGGTTTCAGAGTGTGTGAATGACGGACAACAGCCTGTGTTTGGACAGATGTAGGCCTTGCTAGAGTGTTTTCAGGCTACAGCGACTCCTGTACACTTGCAAAAGTGGGCGCACAAGCGCCGCATTTTCAACAGTAGCTTCGGTACATTTGGGTATGTTTTCAAAAAAACGTTGCACCATTAGGTTAGACGTGGGCCAAACATGGAACGTGTTGGAGGCTGCCAAGCTCCAGAGCCGCTACCAAGTTCCAGCCATTATCACAGGCGTAAAAATGCCAGGCCCCAGGTGTAGCAGGGAAAAAAAAAGCCATCTCAGCCAGGATGGCATCCCTGACCTCGGAGGCACTGTGCTGTCTGTCCCCCAAGCTGATGAGCTTCAGCACGGCCTGCTGACGTCTCCCCACACCAGTGTTTTAGCGTTTGCCGCTAGTAGCTGGGGTGGAGGTTGCAGCGTCGTAGGGTTTCAGTCTACTCCTGCCATGAATTTTGGCCTGGGAGAGGAGATAGGGTACCTCAGTTTGCACCCCGGGACCAGACTCCACCACATTCACCCTGCCTGTCCTTAAAAATAAGCAGCATCCCTGACCACATGCGCTTGTCCAAGTGTCGGTGGTCAAGTGGACCTTGCAGCAAAGCGCGGAACTAAGGGCCCACCTGATGTTGAGTGACACGTGCTGGTGCAAGGCGGGGATGCCACACCGGGAGAAGTTGTGACGGCTAGGGACGGCATAGTGAGGTGCCACAGTTGCCATCAGGTCCGGGAAGGCGGGAGTTTCAACAAGCCGGAACGCCAACATCCCCTGGGCCAGCAGTTTAGCGATGTTGGTGTTCTAGGCTTGCGTGGGTGGGTGGTTAGCGGTGTATTTCTGCCGGCGCTCCAATGTCTGAGAGATGGTGGGTTGTTGTAAAGAAGCGCCTGATGGTGCCTTTGATGGTGCAGGAGAAGGAGATAAGACAGAAACAGGGGAGGATGAGGGAGAAGTCAACAAAGTGGCGGAGGCAGATGAAGTGATGTCCTGGCTCGTCCTCTGGAGTGTATCGCCAGCACTGTGAGCAGAGGCAGTGGCATGAACGGCGGGCGACGTTTGTCCTGCCGTTGCTGCCTGCCACTGATTCCAGTGCTTGGATTCCAAATGACGGTGCATTGAAGTGGTGGACAGGTTGCTCTTCTCAGGGCCCCTACTCGATTTCGAGAGGCAAATTGTGTAGACGACACTATATCTGTCCTCGGCGCATTCCTTGAAAAAACTCTACACCTTCGAGAAACGTGCCCTCGATGTGGGAGTTTTTCTGGTCTGGGTACAAAAGGGAACATCTTCGGACATTCCGGGTCTGGCCTGGCTTCGGCGAAGCTGTTGACCTCTGCCTCTAGCTACCCTTTTTGGTGCTGCACCTGCCTCAACATCCACACTACTTTCCCAGCTTGACATCCGCCTTGTCCAGGTGGGGTCGGTGTCCTCGTCGTCCACCACCTCCTCTTCCAACTCCTGTCTCGCCTCCTCCTCCTGCACAATGCGCATGTCAACTGGCTGCCCTGACAGCAACTGCATCTCATCGTCGTCGATGAGGGTGGGTTGCTGGTCATCCGCCACCAAATCGACCGGAGATGGAGGAGACTCTAGTGTTTGAGCATCTGGACACAGATACTCGTCTGTTAGGTCCGTGGAATCGCGAAATGGAGGGGCAGGTTGCGGTACAGTCAAAGGAAGGGAGAACAGCTCTGGGGAGCAGGGACAGTTGGGGTTATTGTTCTGGGAAGATTGGGAATTTTGGGTGGAAGGAGGACAAGACTGTTGGGTAAGAGGAGGTAGAGGCTGACTGGCTGGTGGACAATGTGCTTTAAGCGTTATCCGACAGCCATTGCAAGACCTGTTCCTGGTTCTCGGGCCTACTAATCTTTGTACCATTCAGCCTAGTTAATGTGGAACTTTTGTGCAAAGCGCAGAACTTAGGGCCCGCCTGATGTTAAGGGACACACGCTGGTACAAGGCTCAACTCACCCTAAGTGCCAAAAACACTGCTGGTGCAAGGCTCTACTCATGCCAAGGGCCTCAATCTCTGCTGGTAGCTCAGCTTAAGGTCCTGTAACTTTGTTTGGAAGGGCTCATGTTAAGGGCTAGAAAAGTGAATTTTGGAAGGTCTTACCACATCACACACACACACACACACACACACACACACACACTCAAAATGACAGTTAAGGGTGAGGGCTTTTGGATTTCCCATTGTCTATTCCATCCGTGGTTGTCATGAGGAACGTGATTTAAAGGGGTGGTTGTTACTGTTTGTTGAGCTTAAATTGGGGTTTGTGTCCATCCATTTGGGGAGTAAAGAAGGTTTCCAGGTATTTTCCCACTTTGATAGAGGTTTTTTGGAATGTGTAAAGTGTGTAGTTGTTAGGCTGTGATGTTGGGGTAATAGAGGGTCTTTGGTGTGTTAGATGCCCCCAGACATGCTTCCCCTGCTGTCCCAGTGTCATTCCAGAGGTGTTGGCATCATTTCCTGGGGTGTCATAGTGGACTTGGTGACCCTCCAGACACGGATTTGGGTTTCCCCCTTAACGAGTATATGTTCCCCATAGACTATAATGGGGTTCGAAACCCGTTCGAACACACGAACAGTGAGCGGCTGTTCGATTTGAATTTCGAACCTCGAACATTTTAGTGTTCGCTCATCTCTACAGTTTACCTGTATTCTATGGATTGTTACCATTATGAAGATACCAAATTTATATAGTTTTTGTCATGCTTTAACACCTTAACAAAAATCTAAAGTTTGACAAAAAAATTTTTTTTTTTAAGTCACCATATTCTGAAACCTGTAACTTTTTTATATTTCTGTATATGGGGCTGCATAAAGAGTATTGTTTTTTGTGGGCCAGATGTATATTTTTTATACCATTTTGGGGAATGCCTGTCACTTTGATCAGTTTTTATTCAATTTTGTGGAAGAGTCAAAATTGTGAAAAAATTTTGATTTATTTTTTTCCCGTTAAGGGGGGATTCACACTGTAACACGGCACTGATTCTTGCACGATAACTCGTGCAAGAATCAGCTCTGCAAAAGAGAATCCCATTGACTTCAATGGGTTCCATTTAGTGCGTAACACATTGAAATCAATGGGAGGCTTTTTAACCAATTGATTTCAATGTGTCACACGTGCTCAGGCATTCTCAAATGTGGGGGTGCAAAATTTATGTTTGTTTTCTTTATTTAACATGTAGGGAAAGAAGGTGATTTGAATTTTTAGATTTTTTTTTAAATATTGTTTTAAAAACTTTTTAACCTTTTTTCAAACCTTTTTTAAAGTCTATGAAGAAATTGCTATAGATAAGTATTAACATAACTTAGTTAAGACACTCCTGCGAGCCTTTAGGCTCCAGGCTGTCATGAGCAATCTCAACACGCTGGAGCTGTACTGGAAGGGTCCATTCACACGAAGGAAAATGGCTAGGAATTTGGTGTGGAATTTTCCATGCTGAAAATAAAGCCTCCCATTGATTTCAATGGATTCTGCTAGCTTTTTTTTTTTTCACTAGCGGAATTTTCCCGAAGAAGAAATGAATGGTTATGTAGATGACCTGTTTTCCCTAAGTCCCAACAGCGGCACAATATGGGGTATTTTCTGCCCCTGTGTGCTGGTAGGACAGGCGGAATTTTTAATTAGCCAAGTTTTAATCACCTGGCTGGTCCCTATAGGAGGGCACCACACCCCTCCCCCTGCGTGTTAATACAAAGTAACCAACATAGGTCCTATACATAGCATCTAGTACATTGTTGTGATGTTTATACATCCTTATATACACAACACACATCAGTTTTACATTATAATGCACGTAACAATCAGTACATGTTTTGTATTGCTCTCCTCCAGTGATTTCTAGGGAGGGAGACTTGTGCCGCTGTTGGGACTTAGGGAAAACAGGTTATCTACATAACCCTTCATTCCCTTGCGTCCCACCAGCGGCACAATATGGGGAGATAACAAGTAATTCTCCACTTAGGGTGGGTTTTGGCGCTCAACTGAGCTCAACACCGTCCAGCCAAATGCCGAGGCCTCAGCAGTATGGCTGGCTAGCCTATGGTGTTTCACAAATGTGGAGTCTGAGCTCCACGACGCTGCCGCACAAATCTGCTCCAGCGGCAAAGTGCATCTCTCTGACCAGGAGGTGGCTACCGCCCTCGTGGAGTGCGCTGTCAGCAAGGAAGGTGGAGGTAAACCTTGGGACGTAAATGATATTTTAATGACCTCCTTCACCCACCTAGATATGGTGGATTTAGAAGTCGCCAGCCCTTTCAATTTCCCAAAGAAATTGACAAACAGGTTTTCTGCTCTCCTGAAAGAGCGAGTGCGCTCTATGTATATCCTTAGACATCTGGATAAGTCCAATGAGTGCAGCTTGACTTCCTCCGCTGTAGAGGGAGCTGGATGGAATACAGGAAGCGTGACCAATTGACTTCTGTTGGAAGGGGAGGGTATCTTGGGTGTAAAACCCAGGAGGAATCTCAATTGGACCCAGTCCTCAAAGAAACTGGTATAAGGCTCCTTACAGGAAAAAGCCTGCAACTCACCCACCCTCTTGGCCGATGTTACTGCCAAGAGGAATGCCACCTTAAAGGTGAGAAACTTTGGTTCAACAGCCTCCAGAGGCTCAAATGGCTTTTTGCATAGTGCCGTCAAGACCGTGCTGAGGTCCCTACTTGTGGACAGGCGCCGATACTGCGGGTCTCAATCTCCCTACACCTTTTAGGAAGGTGCTTACTAGAGAGTTTTGAAAAAAACGCCTCTCCAGACAGGCGGACAGGGCGGCCACGTGCACCTTCAGGGTTGCGACCGCGAGCCCCCTGTCTAGGCCGTCCTGAAGGAAGTCCAGGATCACCCCCACTGGGGGATCCATGGAGTCCACTTCGTGCTCCCGGCACCAGTTATTAAATATGTTACCGATCCTCTGGTAACTTTTGTTTGTTGATACTGCGCGGGCACATGACATCGTCTTCAGGACGGCACTTGAAAGTCCTCTATTCCTTAATAGGGACTGGTCAACTTCCAGGCTGTCAAGTTGAATCTCCTCAGATCCTGGCAGATCAGCTCTCCTTGAGTTACCAGGTCTGGGAGGGGGGGAAGCCTCCAGTATATGCCTTGACTCATCCTCATGAGCTGGGCAAACCAAGTCCTTTTTGACCAGAACGGGATTATGGTGATACCCGAGACTTGGTCCTGTCTTATCTTCATCAATACCCTGGGTATGATGGGAACTGGAGGGAAGATGTAAATCAGCCTGAACCTCCATGGGATGGACAGGGCATCCACTGCCAAGGGATTGTCCTCCTGATACAGGGAACAGAAGGTTTCCACTTTGGCGTTGAGTCGGGTCGCCATAAGATCGACCTCTGGGACCCCATCTGGGACCCCATCTTTGGACGATCTGTTGGAACACTCCTGGATGAAGCGACCATTCTCCCGATACGGTGATACCCCGACTCAACTGATCCGCTACTATGTTCAGGGAGCCCTTGATGTGAACAGCGGATAGATGGGACAGGTTCTTCTCTGCCCATGTGAAGATTAAGTTCGTGGTTCTTTGAAGGGCCGGGGATCTGGTGCCGCCTTGCTTGTTTATATATATAACCGTTGTCCTGTTGTCCGACCGGACCTTGACCGCCCTCCCTTTGAGGAGGGGGGCGAAATGACACAAGGCAAGGTATACTGCCTGAAGCTCCTTCAGGTTGGGTGACCCCTCTTCCGGATGCGCCCAAACGCCGTGTATAGTCCTGTCGTGTAGGTGGGCTCCCCATCCCCCAAAGGGACGCATCTGTTGTCAGCAGGATCCATTTTGTTGGAACCGTGGACCTTCCGTCCTTCAGGTGTATCCACCATCTGAGGGAAAGACGGGTACTGGGAGAAAGGCAGATCTTCTCCTGCAGTCCCCGTGGAGACCTGTTCTAGGTGCTCAACACTTCCTTCTGGAGGGGACGCAAATGCCATAAAGACCCAAGGGACCGCCCTTGCCGAGGATGACATCAGGCCTAAAACCTTCATGGCGGTCTGGATGGTCACCCGCCGAGTTCTGAGGAGGAATCGGGCGGCCGCCTCTATCTTTAGTTTCCTTGGGCTGGAAAGATAGATCTGCATGTTCTGGGAATCCAGAATGAACCCGAGAAATTTCTTTAGGGTGGCTGGCACTATCTCACTATCTCAGATTTCTCCCAGTTGATCACCCATCCTAACTTCTGCAGGAAGGATACGGCGATCTGAAAATGCTGAAGAAGCACTGAAGTAGACTGAGCTTTTATGAGCCAGTCATCCAAGTAAGGAACCACGAAAAGGCCTTCTAATCTCAGAGCGGCGGCAACGGGGGCGACCGTCTTGGTAAAGACGTATGGGGCTGATGATATGCCGAAAGTGAGGGCGGTGAACTGAAAGTATCTTCTGTGTGGAAGGAAGATAGGCATGTGTAAGTAAGGGTCCTTGGGATCCAGGGTTGTCATCATCTCGTCTTGTTACATGAAGGATGTCACGGAGTCTATAGTTTCCATCCGGAAGGGTTTTCTTTATAGGAACCAGTTGAGAAATCTCAAGTCTATTATCATCCTCTAGTCCCCGGATGGTTTGGGGACTAGGAAAACAGGGGAATAGACTCCGTTCCCTACTTCTTGAGGAGGGACCTTCTCCAAGGCCCCTTTTTGACCTGTCTTCCAGGACCGCTGCCTCTAGGATGCTCTGCTGGGCAGCAGGAAGGACCCTTGATGAAATAATTCCACACGGTGGCAAAGTGGGCCAGACGGCCACCCACGATGTTCGGCCACAAAGAGCAGCGTACCCTTAAAAGGTCGGCTTTCTTTTTGGCTCCTCCCTGGCGCGCCCCCGGCCTGAACCTCTGGACCGGAACCTGGACCGCCTTTGAGGTTGGGCTCTGGGAGAGGCCCCGCGACCCCTCACCGGAGGAGGACTTCTACTCCTGGAGGCTTGCGGCAGAGATCTGCCTTTATCCTCAGCCAGACCCTCCATAAGGTCATCCAACCCGCCCCCGAAAACCTTACCAGGTTGGAAGGGTAAGCCGCAGAGTGCCTGTTTGGACGACAAATCCGCTCTCCAAGGGCACAGCCACAATGGTCTTGCGGCCGTAGTCTGAGCCATTGTTTTGGCAGATAACCGTAACTGCTGTCTTGAGGATTCCCCCAGGAAATCAGCTGCCAGATGAACAGGAGCCATCGACGCCAGGATCTCATCTCTACCGATGCCAGCATCTATGTCATGTTCCAGTTGCGCCAGACGAGGACGGAGAAAATCCGAACCTCAGTGGAGGATATTGCTACCGCCGACTGCGCAGATGCGGTGGAGTATGCCTTTTAAAGGTGGAATCTATTCTCCTGTCCAGGAGATCTTGCAGATTGGACCCATCCCCAGGGGAACTATGGTCCGGCGGGATAACTTCACCACCGCGAGGTCCACCTTAGGAGGAGGACCCCCGCGGTCGAGCTGGGCCGAGTCCACAGGGTACAGATCTTTGAACACTCTGGAGGCGACATGAGCCTTTTCCAGGACTTCATCTTTTGCTCCATAACGCCAGATAGGGCTGCGTCTACATGGAAGGCCGTCTGCCCCCCAGAGGTAGACGCGGAGGCTACCCCCATACCATCCTGGTCCCTTGACCGGATGGCCTTCAGCAATGTTGACGTTTTGTCCCATTGAAAAATGGGTTTGCTGGAAATACTCGACTGCACCTCAGAGGGGCAGGAGTCATCCTCGACCTGCAGTCTTTCCAGGGAGGGAAGGGAAGCGGAGCGCCACTCAGTGAGCTGCTTCTTAGAGAGCTGGGTAATGGAGGTACGAATGTCCTTTAATGACTCATCCTAAAAGAAAGGAGGAGGAGCTTACCAGAAGTGAGGAAACTACTTTTCCACTGTATTCTGTGCCGTACTCACCATATACTCCTTTACCCACACCACTATGTCTCTAGGATTTCCTTCTCTTCTGGGACCCAGGGGGGTGGTGGAGGAAGACATGGTGGAAAAAGGTAGCAACTGCTACACTCACCTAAGCCAAATTACTGGGTAAGAGGAGTACAACCATAAGATAATAAGAGATTTCTCACCAGGCGTAGGTGATAATGCCTGAACTGCCCACCGGCGGCACAATACACGACGTTGCAAGTTGTACTCTGCTGGACCGTAGTCAAAGACTAGGAGCCCCACTAGGGGATCTAGGAATGCAGAGATACAAAGCACTGCACTACCTTTTAATGTGCCGCCTTTTTTTTTTTTTTTTTTCGGAGGGGCGGGGCCACCTGGGAGTCCGCCCTTAACCCGCCCGATTTCTCACCAGGCGTAGGTGATAATGCCCGAACTGCCCACCGGCGGCACAATACACGACGTTGCAAGTTGTACTCTGCTGGACCGTAGTCAAAGACTAGGAGCCCCACTAGGGGATCTAGGAATGCAGGGATACAAAGCACTGCACTACCTTTTAATGTGCCGCCTTTTTTTTTTTTTTTTTTCGGAGGGGCGGGGCCACGTGGGAGTCCGCCCTTAACCCGCCCCCCCCCCCTTAAACCTCATACAGCCATCCAAAAGAGGGGGGGGAGGGGAGAGGGGAGAGGGGAGAGGAGGCCCCTGCCTCCCTATATTCTCCCAAAACCCCTTTGCCAAGGGGACCATAATTTGATTCAAACGGTCGCTGCTGCGACCGGAAGTGCGGTCGCACAGGAAGTGTGCGGCCAGGAAATCCGTCCTCCCAACACAGAGGACCCTGACTAGGGTTCCGCCTTGCAGCCATCCACACGCCGGAGCCAGATACCCTCCTGGGGAAGCGCCGGGCGCGCGCTCCCCGGCCGAAGATGCCGGCATGCTGCAGGAGGTAAGTGAAGGGAGGGGGGAGGACGGGAGGGAGGGTAGAAAGCTTTGCTAATCCCCTCTGCTTCCTCTAGGACCATGGAAGCAGGAGGAGACAAGAACAGGACCCAGGACTAAGTAGACTTACCTTAGCCCTGAGCCCCATTGGAGGACACCAAGTCCTCCCCACCTGTCCACACACAGGACAGAAAAAAACACGCAGGGGGAGGGGTGTGGTGCCCTCTTATAGGGACCAGCCAGGTGATTAAAACTTGGCTAATTAAAAATTCCGCCTTTCCTACCAGCACACAGGGGCAGAAAATACCCCATATTGTGCCGCTGGTGGGACGCAAGGGAATGACACATGCAGCAGCGGCACCTTATTTTTTCAAGTTTGGGGGCTAGGTTTAAAGGGTTAATGCGTGTGACTGGCTGTATAATACAATGGAGACACAGCGGCCAATCAGCTAGTGAGCACCCACCATGTTTAAAGACCTGACATCCACCATACTATTAAGCAAAGAATTGGAGTTGGTGGAAGGTCCTGTTTAATACAACTTTTATACTAATTTATTTATTTTGCTTACTTGTATAGCGCCATCATGTTCTGCAGTGCTTTTACAGACATTGTCGCTGTCCCATATAGGGCTCACAATATACATTTCATGACAGTATGTCTTTGGAGTGCCGGAGAAAACTGGAGGAAACCGGCACAAACACATGAACGTACAAACTCCTTGCAGATGTTGTCCTTGGCAGGATTCAAACCCAGGACTTCAGTACTACAGTTCTAACCACTGAGCCACTGTGCTGCCCCTGTAAAACTGAAGGATTCCCCCAAATTAGCATAGGTCATATAGAAAGACAATTGTTGATAGAAGTCAAGTTACATCATAAATAGAGATGAGCAAACAGTAAAATGTTCGAGGTTCGATATTCGTTTCAAGTAGCCCCTCAATATTCGACTACTCGAATCGAATATCGAACCCTATTATAGTCTATGGGGGGAAAATGCTTGTTTCAGGGGTAGGCAACATTCAATCAAATTATACTTACCAAGTCCACGAGTGAGGGTCGGGCTGGATCCTCCGAGCAGTCTTCTCCTTGCAGCGTCCCCGCGGCGTCTTCCGGCTCTTCATTCACTCTGACAGGCATTGGGCCTGAGCAGAGCTGACTGCGCATGCCCGCACTACAAGAAAATGGCCGCTTACAGTCAAAGCGACCATTTTCTTGTAGCGCGGGCATGCGCAGTCAGCTCTGCCCAGGCCCGATGCCTGGCAGAGTGAATTCAGAGCCAGAAGACACCGCAGGGACGCAGCGAGGAGAAGACTTCTAAAGGTAGGAGAAGAACCAGCGTTGATTGACCGACTATATAGCGTTCGGCCAATCAATGCTGGTTCTGCATCAAACTTTTACATTCGAACAGCGAGTGGTAATCGATCGAGTACGAGTATTTCGAATACCGTAGTATTCGATCGAATACCTACTCGATCGAGTACTACTCGCTCATCTCTAATCATAAAGTCAGAACTTTAGTCATACATTTTTGAGTACATCTTTTGAGTACATTTTGAGTACATTTTTGAGTACATCTTTGGGGGGCCCTTCAAATGTTTCTTCCATTACAAGAATGCCTAAAAAGAAATGTTATTGTACAAGTGCAGTAGACAGACATGCATTCCGTTCTATCCACACAAGTATGAGTATTGTATCAAGAGACACTGGAGGTATCGCACTATGTTCAGACATAGAGCTGTCAGACCAGACAGGAACAAGTATTTATCATGTGCTGAGCACCTTACTGGATTAAGAGGTGTCTGCCTAAATTCCTATGAAACACGGCAGCTGGTGACAGCATAATGACATCATGTTTGTATGGTGACACAGACATACTGTAGTATCTGTTTCCTATTTTCAGTCTAGCAGCTATAAACATGAAAGATATTTTAGTCTGGTTAGATAGATCACATTTCACATTAACTGGAGCACAAAGCAAATCCAAAAATATACAGCTTACTCCTAAAGTGGGATTTTACATTTACCGTTTACCAGGGGCGTAACTACCGTGGTAGCAGCAGTAGCAGCTGCCACAGGGCCCGGGCCATTAGGGGGCCCGGTGACAGCCGCTACCGCTGCGTTTTTTGTTTTTTTTTTTTTTAAATAGTCCGCTACTGGCCCCATTCACTTGCTGATCCTGGCTGGGCCGGGATCGGCAAGTGACACCGCGGGCCCCACAAACACTATCATTATACTCGGGGGTCTTTGCAGACTATGTGTGCAGGGGCCACTATTGGGGTTAATACTGTGTGCAGGGGCCACTATTGGGGTTAATACTGTGTGCAGAGGACACTATTGGGGTTAATACTGTGTGCAGGGGACACTATTGGGGTTAATACTGTGTGCAGGGGACACTATTGGGGTTAATACTGTGTGCAGGGGACACTATTGGGGTTAATACTGTGTGCAGGGGACACTATTGGGGTTAATACTGTGTGCAGGGGACACAATTGGGGTTAATACTGTGTGCAGGGGACACTATTGGGGTTAATACTGTGTGCAGGGGACACTATTGGGGTTAATACTGTGTGCAGGGCCACTATTGGGGTTAATACTGTGTGCAGGGGACACTATTGGGGTTAATACTGTGTGCAGGGGACACTATTGGGGTTAATACTGTGTGCAGGGGACACTATTGGGGTTAACACTGTGTGCAGGGGACACTGTTGGGGTTAATACTGTGTGCAGGGGACACTGTTGGGGTTAATACTGTGTGCAGGGGACACTGTTGGGGTTAATACTGTGTGCAGGGGACACTGTTGGGGTTAATACTGTGTGCAGGGGACACTATTGGGGTTAATACTGTGTGCAGGGGACACTATTGGGGTTAATACTGTGTGCAGGGGACACTATTGGGGTTAATACTGTGTGCAGGGGACACTATTGGGGTTAATACTGTGTGCAGGGAACACTATTGGGGTTAATACTGTGTGCAGGGGACACTATTGGGGTTAATACTGTGTGCAGGGGACACTAATGGACATAATACTGTGTGCAGGGCTTACTAAGGGACATAATAGAGTTCTGAGGAGGGGGTCGGTTGAGGTCTTAGGCGTCGGTTTGGGGGGGGGGGGGCATGTCAAAAGTTCGCCACGGGGCCCCGCCATTCCTAGTTACGCCACTGCTGTTTACCGAGCAAGTAAAATCATGAATTAATATTAAAAAGGTTGTCACTTGGAGACAGTCCCTTACTATATGTCCTATTAGGTGGCAAACACAATCTTTGTAGCGTCTGTTTCATTTACAGTATAGTATATCCTTGGATATCTGTACGGCAATAGGCAAATAATGTGCAAGAAACTATTGAAACCGTTTCTTATAGGACAAATATGTTTTGGAGAGGCTGTGTACTTTGCCATTATTGGAAGGCCCCTTCACTGTGGCACCAAGATGGGGATAGGGGATCCACCTTTTCCAGATTGGTGCAGAATTCAGAGCTGGGACCCGCATCTATAGGCATTGATGACTAGAGATGAGTGAGTAGTACTCGATCGAGTAGGTATTCGATCGAATACTACGGTATTCGAAATACTCGTACTCGATCGAGTACCACTCACTATTCGAATGTAAAAGTTCGATGCAGAACCAGCATTGATTGGCCGAATGCTATACAGTTGGCCAATCAACGCTGGTTCTTCTCCTACCTTTAGAAGTCTTCTCCGTGCAGCTTCCCCGCAGCGTCTTCCGGCTCTTCATTCACTCTGCCAGGCATCGGGCCTGGGCACAGCCGATTGCGCATGTCCGCTTGTAGTGGGGGCATGCGCAGTTGACTCTGCCTAGGCCCGATGCCTGGCAGAGTGAATGAAGAGCCGGAAGACGCCGCGGGGACGCTGCAAGGAGAAGACTGCACGGAGGATCCAGCCCGACCCTCACTCGTGGACTTGGTAAGTATAATTTGATCGAACGTTGCCTACCCCTGAAACGAGCATTTTCCTCCCATAGACTATAATAGGGTTCTATATTCGATTCGAGTAGTCGAATATTGAGGGGCTACTCGAAACGAATATCGAACCTCGAACATTTTACTGTTCGCTCATCTCTATTCATGACATATAGGAGTTTACACATAGCTTTACTCTTCTTTAACTAAAGAAACTTGTGACCTCGATGTTACAGGAAGGATGCCAATAAGGAATCCTGTCTTATTCCAGGGTATTCAGATACAGGGCTGGGGAAATAGACTAAATATTTGACCCAGGTGCAGAAATACCTGTAGTATCAGTCCAAGACTTCAATGGCTTTGGAAAGCAACCACCACTTTCTCACGTAAATAACCTTAGAGCAGTGACCATTTCCCTCCTTTAGGATAAGGCCCCATGTACTGTCTCGAAGCAAAAAAAGTGATGTTGGAAAAACTGCAGCAGCAACACATTGCGGTTTTTCCCACAGCACTTTTTACAGAGAATCCATAGAGGTTTCCTCTACGAACTTTCTGCTTCAACTGGCATCTCTGTAGGTACAATTGACATGCTGCAATTCCAAAACTACAATGGTTTTGGAAATCATAGCATGTCCACAGCACGTATTTTACCACACCATAGGTATGGGATTCACTAGGATCCCATCCACAACACAGTAACTGTAAAACATAGCGTTTTTTCAGTGGCGTTTACGCCAGTTTTGGGTGTAAATGTGATGCATCTTTAGTGCATGGCCCTTTCTTGTGCCAGAGATGCACCACATTGCTTGTCCTTTGCCTTGTTTGTTTCACTTGCCCCTTTTTGCCCAATAGGACCAGAATAGGACGGACAACCAAGCAGTCCAGGGCAGGAACACCTTGGCCTAACAAATTTACTATAACTCAAAAAACTGGTGTTATACCTAAAATCTGAAGCACTTCCTGATGGCTGTAGATTTCAATGTAGGTGCACAGAAGTCTTTTAATAGTTTGGACACAGTTAGCACCAGTGGGAGAATGAATTAAGACTGGAACACAGACCGTCAGTCTTATAAATTGTCGCCACTGTTACGACCAAACCCCTTATCACTAAGACATGTCCCATCACTGTAAAAATGTCTAAAATGATTGACAAATGTGGGGCAAGGGATGTATTTCAGATTTTTAGTGCAACTTGCATTAGAGTTCCGGCAGATTTTCATTAGTTGTGTACATACAGTCCTATGAAAAAGTTTGGGCACCCCTATTAATCTTAATCATTTTTTGTTCTAAATATTTTGTTGTTTGCAACAGCCATTTCAGTTTGATATATCTAATAACTGATGGACACAGTAATATTTCAGGATTGAAATGAGGTTTATTGTACTAACAGAAAATGTGCAATATGCATTAAACCAAAATTTGACCGGTGCAAAAGTATGGGCACCCTTATCATTTTATTGATTTGAATTCCCCTAACTACTTTTTACTGACTTACTGAAGCACAAAATTGGTTTTGTAACCTCAGTGAGCTTTGAACTTCATAGCCAGATGTATCCAATCATAATAAAAGGTATTTAAGGTGGCCAATTGCAAGTTGATCTCCTATTTGAATCTCCTCTGAAGAGTGGCATCATGGGCTACTCAAAACAACTCTCAAATGATCTGAAAACAAAGATTGTTCAACATAGTTCTTCAGGGGAAGGATACAAAAAGTTGACTCAGAGATTTAACCTGTCAGTTTCCACTGTGAGGAACATAGTAAGGAAATGGAAGACCACAGGGACAGTTCTTGTTAAGCCCAGAAGTGGCAGGCCAAGAAAAATATCAGAAAGGCAGAGAAGAAGAATGGTGAGAACAGTCAAGGACAATCCACAGACCACCTCCAAAGAGCTGCAGCATCATCTTGCTGCAGATGGTGTCACTGTGCATCGGTCAACTATACAGCGCACTTTGCACAAATAGAAGCTGTATGGGAGAGTGATGAGAAAGAAGCCGTTTCTGCACGTACGCCACAAATAGAGTTGCCTGAGGTATGAAAAAGCACATTTGGACAAGGCAGCTTCATTTTGGAAACAAAAATTGAGTTGTTTGGTTATAAAAAAAAGGCGTTATGCATGGCGTCCAAAAAGAAACAGCATTCCAAGAAAAACACATGCTACCCACTGTAAAATTTGGTGGAGGTTCCATCATGCTTTGGGGCTGTGTGGCCAATGCCGGCATCGGGAATCTTGTTAAAGTTGAGAGTCGCATGGATTCCACTCAGTATCAGCAGATTCTTGAGAATAATGTTCAAGAATCAGTGACGAAGTTGAAGTTACGACGGGGATGGATATTTCAGCAAGACAATGATCCAAAACACCGCTCCAAATCCTCAGGCATTCATGCAGAGGAACAAGTACAATGTTCTGGAATGGCCATCCCAGTCCCCAGACCTGAATATCATTGAACATCTGTGGGATGATTTGAAGCGGGCTGTCCATGCTCGGCGACCATCTAACTTAACTGAAATTGAATTGTTTGTCCAAAATACCTTTATCCAGGATCCAGGAACTGATTAAAAGCTACAGGAAGCAACTAGAGGCTGTTATCTTTGCAAAAGGAGGATCTACTAAATATTAATGTCACTTTTCTGTTGAGGTGCCCATACTTTTGCACCGGTCAAATTTTGGTTTAATGCATATTGCACATTTTCTGTTAGTACAATAAACCTCATTTCAATCCTGAAATATTACTGTGTCCATCAGTTATTAGATATATCAAACTGAAATGACTGTTGCAAATACCAAAATATTTAGAACTAAAAATGATTAAGATTAATAGGGGTGCCCAAACTTTTTCATAGGACTGTATTATAGTACGATTCACATCATCTCACAGGTTGCAGTCTTCAGCCTAATTCTATACACAGATTCACACACACACACACACACACAGACACACACACACATATATACACTCACCGGCCACTTTATTAGGTACACCATGCTAGTAACGGGTTGGACCCCCTTTTGCCTTCAGAACTGCCTCAATTCTTCGTGGCATAGATACAACAAGGTGCTGGAAGCATTCCTCAGAGATTTTGGTCCATATTGACATGATGGCATCACACAGTTGCAGCAGATTTGTCGGCTGCACATCCATGAGGCGAATCTCCCGTTCCAGCACATCCCAAAGATGCTGTATTGGATTGAGATCTGGTGACTGTGGAGGCCATTGGAGTACAGTGAACTCATTGTCATGTTCAAGAAACCAGTCTGAGATGATTCCAGCTTTATGACATGGCATTGCATTATCCTGCTGAAAGTAGCCATCAGATGTTGTGTACATTGTGGTCATAAAGGGATGGACATGGTCAGCAACAATACTCAGGTAGGCTTTGGTGTTGCAACGATGCTCAATTGGTACCAAGGGGCCCAAAGAGTGCCAAGAAAATATTCCCCACACCATGACACCACCACCACCAGCCTGAACCGTTGATACAAGGCAGGATGGATCCATGCTTTCATGTTGTTGACGCCAAATTCTGACCCTACCATCCAAATGTTGCAGCAGAAATCGAGACTCATCAGACCAGGCAACGTTTTTCCAATCTTCAATTGTCCAATTTCGATGAGCTTGTGCAAATTGTAGCCTCAGTTTCCTGTTCTTAGCTGAAAGGAGTGGCACCCGGTGTGGTCTTCTGCTGCTGTAGCCCATCCGCCTCAAAGTTGGACGTACTGTGCGTTCAGAGATGCTCTTCTGGCTACCTTGGTTGTAACGGGTGGCTATTTGAGTCACTGTTGCCTTTCTATCAGCTCGAACCAGTCTGGCCATTCTCCTCTGACCTCTGGCATCAACAACGCATTTCCGCCCACAGAACTGCCGCTCACTGGATGTTTTTTCTTTTTCGGACCATTCTCTGTAAACCCTAGAGATGGTTGTGCGTGAAAATCCCAGTAGATCAGCAGTTTCTGAAATACTCAGACCAGCCCTTCTGGCACCAACAAGCATGCCACGTTCAAAGGCACTCAAATCACCTTTCTTCCCCATACTGATGCTTGGTTTGAACTGCAGGAGATTGTCTTGACCATGTCTACATGCCTAAATGCACTGAGTTGCCACCATGTGACTGGCTGATTAGAAATTAAGTGTTAACGAGCAGTTGGACAGGTGTACCTAATAAAGTGGCCGGTGAGTGCATGTTAAATGCAGAATGTCAAATGATATTTTTTCTATTAAAGTTATGCAACAGGCTATCATTTACAAGGTAAATACAGGTGATGAAATTTCCATATTCAATACTTCTATTTTCTGCTCTTTTTGTTAGTCATAAAGTGAGACATGTAACAGGAGCGAGGATAATGGATACAGCGGATATACAACAAACCTCAGTGCATTACAGGAATTTTCCACACGTCATACACAATCATAAAAATAAAGCCTCTTATGTTATGTAACTTCTGGCTTCAAATTTACACATAAATGAAAGGTTGAAAGAGTTTAGGCTATTACATTCGTAAGCAGTTATAAGCTAGGGTCTAAGCCTCAATAGTGATGGACCAAAATCTTAATAGCCCCCCACTCTCATGCCAAATAATGCAGTGACAGTCTCAGGAAACACAGGAAAAATATATACCTATTATATTCAGTGACGTTGTTCCTCTTTCCTCATCTTCTCCATTTGGCCCAGACCACTGTGAATGCTTCCTCCAGCCATGCAAGGAGCAGAGAAAAAACGATAGGGTCAAGGATATATCATAATAAACTAATAAATAAAACTTTGCTTTTATTATTACTACTAATTTAAGGACAGAATACACACACGCATCCTAGTACTACCAAGTGATAGTGTTATTGAGGAACTGAGAGCATATATAGTATGCGGTCTCTGTATGCTTCACACTATTCCCATTCAGAACTATCCTCAGTTTGCTTATAGGTCCAATATGATCCACAATTCGTGGACCAACAGAGCACAAAACAAGAAAGACCTATACAGACACCTGTGGATGGCTTTAAAAATCCAGTGAAATGAATGGGTTTTCAAACTGACCGTATGCAAGTCGCTCCCAATCTGTTTATCTGCAATTTTGTCAGAATCACGGCAGCCAGACAGCAGGTGCAAGTGTGAACGCTTACTTAGTTATTCCCCCTAGACGTTTATGCTTCATCTATGCATTAAATGTTTAATAATTTACCATTTATAATTGAGGTATAAAGCTGAGTTCACACTAATGTCCGCGCAAGATTTTAGCATCGGACACTAGCTGTGTCCGTTTACAATTTGCATTATTTTAAATGGAATATCATGTAGTGTCTAGAGATGAGCGAGTACTGTTCGGATCAGCCGATCCGAACAGCACGCACGCATTGAAATGAATAGAAGCACCTGGTACTTCCGCTTTGACGCCGGCCGGCCGCTTAACACCCCGCGTGCTGGCTACGTCCATTCATTTCAATGCGTGCGTGCTGTTCGGATCGGCTGATCCGAACAGTACTCGCTCATCTCTAGTAGTGTCCTTAAGTGTCCGTTTACAAAGAAGTCCGATTTTTCAAGCAGACAGCTAAATCCTACATGTACTACTGGAAACAAACATCTCATCTGACATATAAAATACTTCTAACTTCTAATAGTAACATACTAAACTTTTTAATGATGCTAAAGGGATGAAATAGTGCCGGAAGGTAAGTGCACTTTCTGGTAGTCACACCAAACCACTACCTTACATATACCATACCAGGCAGAATCTGCTGTAAAGGAGCCAACAAGTACTTAATTCTACATCCTTTAGATCACCTCACCACCATAATCCATTGCTATCATATTTCTTTATGAATATATAATACAGTCATGCTGACAGATATTTGCTCATTCTAAATAAATTGGAATAAAAAACGGAGCAATACACAAATATAAAATGTTTTATACTGGCATGTAATATTACTTATATGGCCTTAGAACAGCATCTGCAGAAATCATCCCCTCACAGTGCTGCTCTGCCCTCCGCTGGTAACACATGAAACCAAGAAAAGCATGAAGGTGCACTAAATAAAGACAGAATAAGGCTTCTACAGTATATAGTGAGGCTTCAGGTCTATTCAGTGTCTTAGGAGTAGGGCCACTTTAATCATAGGGCAAACTGCTCTTAGGGTGAATTCACACTGAGTAAACGCTAGCTTATTCTGAACGTAAAACACGTTCAGAATAAGCGGCGTCTAAAGCAGCTCCATTCATTTCTATGGGAGCGGGGATACGAGCGCTCCCCATAAAAATGAATGGGCTGCTTCTTTCACTCCGTGCAGTCCCATTGAAGTGAATGGGGAGTGCCGGCGTATACGGCAAGCTCTGCTCATGCCGGAGCGTACACGCCGGCACTCCCCATTCACTTCAATGGGACTGCACGGAGTGAAAGAAGCAGCCCATTCATTTCTATGGGGAGCGCTCGTATCCCCGCTCCCATAGAAATGAATGGAGCTGCTTTAGACGCCGCTTATTCTGAACGTGTTTTACGTTCAGAATAAGCTAGCGTTTACTCAGTGTGAATTCACCCTTATGGTAGTTGGGGACTCCTTAGCCAACCCGGGTCAAGGGACACATTCTTGTAATACAGGTGCTGTCCTGTTATTCCGCACGCTGTTACTTCAACTCAAGCTGAATACAAAAGTGGAGAATGGAGCTATGTTCCCTATGCTTCACCATTCAGGCTTGTGCTAATGATATCTATGGCAGGGAGGTGTGAGGAGTGTCCAGCTAAAGACATCACTATAGTCAGGGCCTGCAGGCAGCATTGTAGCAATGGGTATATCGCTTCACACTAGCGTTTAAGTCACAGTATGAGACTCCGTTACCCATTCCACTTAAAATCAGAGGAAAGAAAGGTCCTGCAAACCCGAATTGTAGTGTGTGTTTTTTTATTCATATGTAAAACATGAAATGAATAGTCACAGAGGGCAATTTGAGGGGACACTATATTGTGTAAGTTACCTTCCATGCACTTTAGCTGTTTTATTAACTAGTTCATTATTATTAATTATGCTTAATTTCATTGGCCATAGAGTGGATGAATAATACTGCCACACACTGACAAAATATTTATTTATTTTTTAAATTCAAAGGTTTTTATTGAAACGTTTTGACAAAGGACAACAATTTAGTGTATAGCAATCGAAAGTAAAAATATCAAGAACATATGGAAACATATGGCATATGACATAAAGAAAAACAAAAAGACATAGCGAGAACAATTTACCCCAATAGAGAGTAACTAGAATGATGTACATTCATGAATTGATCTACCTAATGTATGGGTAAATAACCATAGGCATTATTGAGCGCACAACTAGATAAGGATGAGAGGGGGGGAGAAGGGCTGAGGGGGGTAAAAAGGGAGAATGGAAAGTCAGAATCACGAAGAGGAGGAAGAAGAAAGAAAGAAAGAAGAAGAAGAAAGGAGGAAGAAAAAGAAAGAAGAAGAAGATTAGTAAAAGAAGGGGGGAAAGTTCCACTAGAGACTTCAGAAGAGAGGGTGATTCTCAACTCTGCGGTCATTTTCTAATGGCGCTCAACAACCAAGGCGACCAGATCTTCCTGTAAGCCTCATTGGTCCCCGAGGCCCAGCTCAAAAGCTCCTCAAAACGTGCAATTTTGGAAACCTTTTCTTCCCACACTGATAACGGGGGTGCCAGCTTCTGCAGCCAGTATAGATTGTCAGGGTCTGGGGTTGCTAGGTGGGGTGGCTCAGACACACAAGTCCAGTTTCTTTTAGTTCAAAACAAAGGTAGAGTTCATTTTCACTCAAAAAGATGCAGCAACAAAAGGAAACAATACAAAAATAAATCCCTGCCCGGCTAGGCTCTAACTAAACATAGAATAAGTTACCTCACCTAGAATAACAGAAATCCAAAAGCCAGTAGAATCACTCAGGACACAGCTCCAAAAATATGACCTCTCTGTTGGATCTCCAGCCAAGCTCTGCCAAAGTGTTGCTGCTGGAGCTGGCTTCTTAAGCCTCCTTGACGAGGAGACTCTCTGCAGCTGAGTCACTGCCGGAACATCCCCAAAGTGTGGACTGGAGGGGGGTGAAATGACAGGTCCCACTACCAACTTACCTGTCATTCCTAAAAATCCAGCCCAGTAACTGAGCATTTACCAAAATGCTCAGCAGACGAAAGTTGTCTGCTGAGAACAAACATTTCTGGAGTTTTCTCATCTGACCCACCTGAGTAGTCTGGGTGAGATGTACACCCCCTCCATTACCTGACCAGCCATCGGCTTACAAGAAGAATAATTCATTTTGCCACCGTAAGGAGATGGGTGATAAGTCTGTCTTTCTTAGGCTGGTAAGCAGGAGACGGCATGTTCAAAAATATCATTGATGGAGTAATCATGAAAGACTTGCTATAAATGTCTCTTATCCAGTTTTGAATGTCAGTCCAAAAGGCTTTTATCAGGGGGCAGTCCCACCAAATATGAAGATATGTACCATGATGGGATGAACATCTCCAACAGTCTCTGTTGTCAGTCAGGTGTTTGTGAAAGAGCCAATCAGGCGTTCTATACCACCTTTTGAGTAGCTTATATTGATTCTCCTGGATGCGGACACACGGTGAGATCCCATGGGAATTCGATAAGATAGTGTCAACATCGTCTGGGGTCAACTGTAGGTGCAGCTCTTGTTCCCAGGATGTAAGGTAAACGGGTTTATAAAAGGTCTTTGGTATAAAATGATAATGCAGCAGATGAGATATTTTCCTGAGCATTCTGGTAGGTGAAAGTAATATCTTTTCAAATGCAGTGAGTTCAGTTCTAAGGGGAAACTTCTCTGTGAACTTAGCCAGTGTAGTAGTCAAATGATGCATATGAAGAAAGGAGAGCGGGAATCTCGGGATGATGTCCAATATTCCAGCAGTTGGCAAAAAAGAGCCATCTGTCAAGACATCTCTCAGTGTGAGACAATTGAGTCTATCCCACAGTGATTGGTAAGTGTCCACTTTGAAACCCAGAAGATCTGGGATAAGGCCAAAAGGAAGCAATGGAGAGGGATTAGGTGCCAGCTGAGAACACAAAAGAGACCAAATCGAGGAGGCGCTACCCTGGAATTGGTCAGTGCAGGCTTTCCTTGAGTGTGCAGAGTTTGGGAGCCATAGGTAACGGAGAAAGGATGATCCATATTGGTGAGACAATGCTAGAGATGAGAAAGGCGATTGCAAGGGAGCAGCCAATTCAGTCCATCAGCTCAATAGAGTTGCTTTGTAATAGTTATATATGTCCGGCAAGCCGATCCCTCCTTTCGTCTTGCTTTTTGTCATAAGAGCCCACGCCAATCTAGGTGATTTCCAAAACAAACACGTGTGTTTATTGGTAGAGCTTTAGCTGGAGCAAACGTTTTCGGTCTGAATAGACCTTCTTCAGGCTCTACATAAAAAGACAATATAACACAAAATGATACAGTGATAAGATCCCAAATGATCATAATAAACACAACACAAAAACAAATCAACAAATTAAATGTATGCTGTTTACAAAGAACCAAAATGTAGTCAGAATGCGTTTGTTATCCGTGAGGAAACCTTGGAAAGGTATGAGAACATTGAGTCAAGGTAGATAACATGTCATAAAATAACATACATAACGAATGTTATTAAGATCCACCCTAACTTCACTAATGTAGGATAAAGAGTACAGTTCCAAAGTGAAGCATGACCAGGGGCGGAAAATATGTATCCATAAATAAGAGTTGTAAACAAAAAAGTATCACAATACCTGTAATGTATAATACAAAGACGTAGGTAGCTATGGTCTGGGGGTAACTGGAAGTGAAAGGAGCCAGTAACCTGAAGATAGCATGTGATAATTGATTAGATCTAATTGCAATACCATAGGTATAACAGTCATAAGTATAAGAGGCCATAGTTCCCTATAGACAAGGCTCGTTGCTAGGGGTTCCTTACCTCTGCCGACACCAGTCCGTGGCCCGCTCACTCCGTGAAAAAAATCAGCACAAAGAATATGCAATGTAGTCTGCGCATAGAAAATAGGCTAACCGCCGCAAGCAAGCGCGTCCGTGCTGTGTCTTGCGGGTCTTTAAATAGTCTGCCGGACCAGGTTCGTCCGGAGCGCGCATGCGCCCATACACCAGTTCAGGTGTAATATAAGTGCGCATGCGCGAATACGCTTGTTGCGTAAGAATTTCATGCAGAGTGAGGAAGCAGGAAGAGACCTAAACAGCGCATGCGTGCGCTGTGTCCGTACGTGTAGATGATGTAAGTCACAGGTTAAGTGCCGGTATTGAAAGTAAACGAGTTGTGAGAAACAATGAGACTAACAGAAAAGAAGAATAAGACTGACACAGAGACCAGGCTGCAATACAATGAATCAAAGGAAGTTAGAAAGGAGTAACAGGTAAATGTAAGAGAAAAAAGGAAAAATGAAAGCATACTATAAAAAGAAAAAGAAAAGAGAAGATCACCCAAGTGAAAATGAAAGGATGAAAAATAGAAAAAAATAAAAAAGTGAAAAGTAAAAATAAAATGAAAAATAGAAAAAAATGAAAAATATAAAAATAAAAATAATAATAATGATAAAAAATGAAAAATAAAAAAATAAAAAATAAAAAATAAAAAATAAAAGATAAAAAAAGTCTGAAAAAAGTCTATAAAAAACCAACAAGAAATAGAAAATGAAGAAAATTATAAAAAAATAAAAATAAAAAACAAAAGAAAAAACCAAAAAAATCAAAAATTGCGTTAATAAGGATACCAAGATGGGCGGGCCCGGTGGGGTCAGTCAGATGGTGGCCTAGCGAGTCTGTAAGAAAACATATACAGGTAAGTGAAAAATCATGACATGTTAAGAAAATGAACAATTAGAATAACTGCTAAACAGATAGTGACACCTGGTTCATAAATATGCCTGAATCTCATAATCCCTATTGAGACCACGTGGCTCCATAGTTTGTAATTTGTGTATCCAGAATGCCTCCCTCTTTTTAAGGAGGGAGATTCTGTTACCACCTCTTCGTGGATTCTCCACATGTTCAAGCACTTGAAATCGGAGCTGAGAGACACTATGCCCTGCCTGAATAAAATGGGATGGGATGGGTAAAAGTAAATTACGACAGCGAATATTTGATTTGTGTTGTTTGATGCGGTCTCGCACACGTTGGGTGGTCTCCCCAACGTATGCGAGACCGCACGGACACTTAATAAGGTAAACGACGAAGTTTGAATTGCAAGTGAAGAAATCCCGAATGGGGAAGGTCTGACCTGAATGTGGGTGGTAAATTTTATCGCCCCTCAATATATTAGAGCACTGATGACAGCTAAGGCATGCAAAAGTCCCATGTCGTGGGCTGCTCAAAAAAGTTTGGCGAGATTGTTTGATATCAGATCCTAGGTCAGCTCTTACCAATCTATCACGTAAGTTCTTTGGTCGCTTAAAACAGGCTCGAAATGTGTTTTTGAATTCTGGGATTTCAGGGTATGCTCTAGTCAGCAAGGGCCAGTGTCTTCTCAATATATTATGTATTTTATAGCTGTAAGGGTGGTATGTGTGTACAAATGTGATTCTTTTATCCTCCCGCTCTGGACCTAATGAAGTTGGTTGAACAGGAGCATCACGTCTAACTTCCCTAAGAGCTGCGTCCAAGATTTTTTTGGGATAACCACGAGTTGAAAATTTATTCCCCATCTCACTATATCTAGTCTCCCTTGCCCCTATTTCTCGAACAATTCTCTTAACCCGAAGGAATTGGGATTTCGGGAGTGAATCTTTTGTGGGTTTAGGATGGCAACTAGAAAAATGTAAAATACTGTTGCGATCAGTCTCTTTGGTATAGATGTCAGATGTCAATGTACCTATTTCGGATTTTGTGATGAGTGTATCTAGAAAACTGATCTTATTTGAATCGTGATGGAGTGTAAATTGTAGCTCGGGCCACACGTTATTGAGGTAATGGACAAATTCCAAAAGACTCGTGACAGTCCCCCTCCAGACGCAAAACACGTCATCAATATATCTCTTCCAGATAATTGCATGTTCAACAAATACAGTGTTGGTGTACACAAATGTTTCCTCAAAGAAAGCCATATAGGCATTGGCATAGGGCGGTGCTACATTAGAGCCCATGGCGGTCCCTCTTCTTTGTGCAAAAAAGGTGTCCTGAAACATAAAATAATTCTCATTGAGAATGATATCTAATAGGTCAATGACCAATTCGATGACTTTCGGATCCACCCTGTTAGATTCCAAAAGGGTGCGGCTCGCCAGTATGCCTTTTTCATGTTGTATCGATGTGTACAAACTTGCCACATCTAATGTCACTAAAATCGCATCTGGTGGGAGGGTGTCCATATTGTGTATCAAATTAAGGAATGCAGATGTGTCGAGTAGAAAAGAACGTGTATTCTTGACGTATGGTGTCAAAATTTTCTCAACAAATATTGAGAGGGGGGAGAGGACAGAATCACTTGATGCTACTATTGGGCGACCCGGAGGGTCGGTTAAACGTTTATGTATCTTAGGTAGCACATATATAACTGGAGTAATTGGGTTTTGTTTATTCAAAAAGTTGGCAGTATATTTGTCGATAGTATTTAAGGCCAGGTGTTTGGATAGAATTCCATTAATGCGGGAAACAATCCTGGGTAGAGGGTTATGATGTAATGGGGTGTAGACCTCAGCATCAGCTAGCTGTTTCTTAATTTCTGAAGTATATTTGGACTTGTCCATAATGACGATAGCCCCGCCCTTATCGGCTGGTTTTATAATCAGGGAATCGTCATTAGTCAACTGTTGTAATGCTATCTTGTCGTTTTGGGAAAGATTGGATACACACTTCAGTTTATTCCTCTCAACACTATTCCTGAAGTGTTCTAAATCTTTCTGAATCAGTGAAATTACTGTTTCTACAGCAGGGGAATTTTTTGGAGGACTGAATGTGCTTTTAACAGATAGACCCAGTTCTTTACATGACACTAGGCTTGGTGTATCCTGTGTGTCAATAATCCCAGGGGATTTAGAAAAGTGAACTTTAAGTCTAAGTAATCTATATAGCCTATGCATGTCTAGGTCATGTTGAAAAAGGTCAAAACCGTATATGCCGAAAAAGGCCTTAGGTATAGTTATAGGGAGCATCGAAAGTTTATACAGTATTTTGGGCAACAGGTAAGTCTGTAATATAGTTTTGCGGCCAAACCAAGAAACCGAGAGGGTAACATATGAAGACAAAGATCTCTTAATGTCCTCTAGTAGTGGTGGGAAATTACGGGCATACAAGTCTGTAGGATCAGAGGTGAGACGTATACCAAGATATCATATGTCTGAGGCGGCCCCCGCAAAGGGAGTACGCTGTTTCAGTATGTCAACCATAGATTTAGACAAAGTAATATTTAAGATTTCTGATTTCGAGAAATTGGTCTTGTACCTCGATATCAAACCAAATTCTGTCAGTCTATCAACTAAAGCAGGTAAGCCATCCTCAGGGTTTGATATAATAAACAGGATATCATCTGCGAAAGCCGTGGTTCTTTGTCTTTCACGGATACTCCTCTAATCCTAGGATCTTGGTGAATAGCCTGAAGGAAGGCTATTCATGTCCCCTCCATCTCTGCCCCCAGATTCATGTCTCCTCCATCTCTGCCCCCAGATTCATGTCCTCTCCATCTCTGCCCTCAGATTCATGTCCCCCATCTCTTCCCCCAGATTCATGTCTCCTCCATCTCTGCCCCCAGATTCATGTCCTCTCCATCTCTGCCCTCAGATTCATGTCCCCCATCTCTTCCCCCAGATTCATGTCCCCTCCATCTCTGCCCACAGTTTCATGTCCCCCATCTCTGCCCCCAGTTTCATATCCCTCCATCTCTGTCCCCAGATTCATGTCCCGTCCATCTCTGCCAATGACACGGAAAAAGCACAAGTCAACTGAATCAAACAACCAATCAGATCAGTTATATATAAAAATATCAAAAAGTTTTTATTGAAATATTAGGTAAATAAATACCACTAAAAACAAATGGTACAGCAGGGCAGATGGATATAGTTATCAATAATGTCAAAGCTTTGTTATGCCAGTAATAGAGAATACCCACTGAGTGGTATGCACTTAAGTGTAGACACCCACCCACAATAAATCTCTCACATAATCACAGCATATACACATCAGTGTTATTTGACCCTATAACTTACAGGGAACAATGCAAGAAATATCTAAAAGAGAGTCTGAGAGGTGTAGTAATCTCTAATAACTATAACGCCATGGAGAAAGTCATAACAATACTACTGCATGTGACTATACATGTCTCAAATCACACATCACCAGGGCGAACACAAAGCCAGACCCAATATAACAAATAATGACTGTTTAGATACCTGCAGTCATGTTACTTCAAAGTAAAAGATAGTCAGCCGAACGTCCACAGAAAAGATTACTGACAAGTAGAAGGACCACCCCTCCATCTCTGCCCCCAGATTCATGTCTCTACATCTCTGCCCCCAGTGTCATGCCGTCCTCTCCTTCATCTGCCCCCAGTTTCACGTTCCACCTCAGTGTACACATTACACTTACCTTCTCCTCGCTCCCCCGCTCTCTCTCCACGCCTCTCTCTCGCACACAGTTGTAAACGCGATGTGACATCATCACATCGTGTCTACACAGCCAGTAGGTGGCGTGCAGCGGCGAAGCAAGGAGCTGACCTGTGACAGCTCCTTGTTTTAGTCGCGTATGTGTTCAACTCAGATCTGCGTCCTCTGGACACAGATCTGAGATGAAATCGGGACATACCTCCCTCCAACCGGGACCGCGGGACATGTCACCAGAATTGTGAATGCCCCGCGGAAATCGGGACGGTTGGGAGGTATGCATCTTTACAAACGGATAGTTAAGGACAGGCAAGGAGTGCAAAAGAACGCACCCGATCGCCATTTAAATGAATGAAAAGTGTCACGGACACAGCTAGTGTCCGCTGCTAATGTCCGTGCGAGATTTTGAACGCACATAGGAGCAGACAATGACGGTAGTGTGAACACTCCCTAAGTTACTTCATGTCATTTCTTCTATTATACGCTGTAATGAATAAAAGGGAGACAGTCAAAATACACATGATGGCAACAATGATGACCAAAATGAGATGAGCTGTAATGTGAACATGCTGTAAGGTAGGTAGGCCAGGTTTGTATATATACATATCACAGACAATAGACAGATATCTGAAAGATTTCATGCAAACTCCAGGATGTGAAAGCAGGACCAGGCCCTGATGTCTGCAACCCTGGTAACTCACTTAGGAAATGTCCTAGCAACCCTGTGAAGAAGTAGAGGCGGGGCCATGTTGCCATAAGAACTGGAGCAGGACCCTGAACTACGTCATTGACTCGCCCCGCCCCCTCAGGAGGTTCCCCGTAGCAAGGCCCAATCCCCGGCCTAGACTTCTACTTCCTGCCGACTGTGTGCTGTCTGCGGCGGCTGTGTGTCGTGGAGCATGGAGGGCTTCTCGGAGGAGCTGGTGAGCGCTCTGAAGGAGGTGGTCAGCCACAGTAACTGGCAGTGTGTCGGGGACAAGGAGAGGTTTAAATCCCCCTGTACTAAGTAAGAGCCTGGTAATGTAGATACTACGGTGATATGTGACTGCTGCACCACATGTGTAATGACTGCTGACAGATGGCTGGCACTATGGGTATGTGTGCCCACTGTACAGGAATGGCATTCAGTGTAATAGCATGAATGGAGGTATATATCATGTATATGGCGCTCTGCGTAGATTTTCTGTATAGTGTCCCCCCTCATGTCCTGATAAAGCCATGTTCACATCTGAATCAGTTACATCTGTCACACATGAACATGCCCTGAATGTATGACTTTTCCCTCAAGCAATGTCAGGCAGAAAATAATGGATACCCAGCGCACCCCATTATAGTCATTGGGGCCCCCAGGATCTGTTGTTGTTCATCATTTAACAAATCTGTTTCATTGCCAGAAGAATAGATTAATCAATGCAAATGTGAATGCACCCTAAGCTAATAGTGGTGGAAAGCAGATTGGGTGATGTTAGGATGGATTGTTTAAAGGGATTGCCCAACTCCATTTTATTATTTCAAGGGGTTGTCCAGAATATACAGGGATTTTTTTTGTTTTTTGCAAGAAGGCCAGGGATGGTGAAAAAAACAAAAAAAAAAAACTCACCTGGGACTTATTCTAGCAGAATTCCTTGTCTCACCTGACAACTGAGGCCTCAGTGACCTAAGGAAAGGAACCAGGATGTCACTCGCATACGACAACCCCTTTATTACTTTGGCCAGGGGTATAAGCTATAGAGGGTGCAACAGTCTCCACTGGACCCTGAAGGGGCTGCAAATTTTCCAGTGTCACATTAAATATATCACTATTCTAAACGGCAAAAGGTAGTTAGAGGTCAAATGATAGGTTTTGCATTGGGGCCCATGAGCTGAGGCTAAGGAGCCCTTAAACATAAAAAACAGTACTCCCCTCTCCTGGGGCCTTGGGTCCCAGTAGCAGCAGCTCAGTTCATCTGTATACAGGTCCCCTGGCTGCTATCACCAGTGATGTCCTGTTTGTGCTAGGGGACATGACAATTGGCTGTTGTTTATGCCATTGTGAATAATGTGTGGGGTAGTTGTCCCATATTGACATACCCTGATAGATCCCTTTTTTTAAGTGATCGATCACTGAAAAAAGGATGTTATCATGATCTCTGCGCCGCTGTCCTGCTTGGCGTTGCCTGTGCGCTAGTTTCCCAATGCCTAGAGAGGCATGTCACATACTTATCAGTGGCCATTCCAGGTATTGAGAGACAAATGAGAACCATTAATAAAGCACACAAACCTTTTAAAGGAGCTCTGTCACCAGAACTGGACCTATCAAACCTGCAGCACATTCACATAGCAGACTTTCACTTAAAGAGGATCTTTCATCACTTGGGGCACATGCGGTTTTATATACCGCTAGAAAGCTGTCGGCTTTCTGATCAGTGCCCCAGGCAAAGAGATATCGGTGCCGGTACTGTAGCTCTTCACCATCAGAAGGGCGTTCGTGACAGTCAGTCAGGAACGCACTTCCTCACAGTAGCATCTATAGCGCTGTACTGTGAGAGCGGGGAGGAATGTCTCCCCAGTACTTGTCTATGGACGAGTACTGTCAGAAGGGGAGGGAGGCATTCCTCCCTGCTCTCACAGTACACCGCTATAGGCGTTGCTGTGAAGAAGGTCGTTCCTGACTGACTGTCAGAAAACGCCCTTCTGATGGTAAAGAGCTACGATACCAGCACAGATCGTGAAAGCTGACAGTGCGCTGAATTCAGCGCACTGTCTGCTTTCTAGCGGTATATAACACCGCATGTGCTCCAAGTGGTGAAAAGTCCTCTTTAAATAAAACGCTTCCCTGCCCCTTCTAGATCGCTTCCTCTGCTCTTGAGATCTTATCTTCACTTTAAATGTGTTCTTTGGAGGAACAAGGTAGTCACCATTGCTCTCATAATAACAAAGAACTACGCGACCCAGTGCCCTGGAACGCCCTCCCTCTATGATCTGGTCATCATCCATGGCCCACTTTGGATATTGGAGCATGTGCACAAGGCAGTGGAAGAGTATCGTTGGGATGCGGGGTGTTCCTCACAGCCCAGCGATGATCCTAGACTGTAAGGCTGCCATTTTGAGTGTGGAGGCATGCTGACTGCACCGATATCTCTAGCATCGGGGTGCATACTGGGAAAGCTGACAGTGTGCTGAACTCAGTGCACTGTCAGCTTTCTAGCAGTTTGTAATTCTGCACATCTCTGAGGACGTCTGAGATCCTCTTTAAACAAACCCTCTGTTCCATTCATTATGAAAAGGGAGCCGCGCTTATCTACTTATTTGGGGCCATTCACATCATGTTTTGGTCATCAGTTTAACTGATCAGGTCCAAGTAACTGATGCGAAAAATGGATGAAAGTGGATGGAGACTGATGAACTGTAGGACAAACCCCACTACAAAAAATGGACAGAAACTGATCCGTTTTTATTTAACATTGACCTTTTTATAGAAAGTCATGTCATCTGCGTTCATCTGTTTCTCACATCAGTTTTTTTTTATATTAGCAAACTGACCAGTTAAACTGATGAAGAAAACAAAGGAAACCCATGATAGGTGCCCATGTTATTAGGCCAGATTGAGTGATGTGCTTGTTATTACAGCTTACTTGTACAGACATATTTTCTATAACATTTGCTTTCTTTTTTAGATTATATTCAGAGGATGGAGAACATTTGGTCGTAATACACACACATGGCAAATTTTATGCCATGGATTCGGCATGTCCCCATGAAGGTATTCTATCAGATGCTTTGTAATAGTGAGAGTGTTTTCTATAAAATAAAGAGTTATGCGTTCCATATTTTTTATAATTTAATAGTGGGGAAATCCACATAACTCTCCTGCAGCTCCATTCGTATGTGTACAGGTCTTGGGCTGTTTGTGCCAGGTGACATCTATAGCCAATCACAGGCCTTCGAAGTCACCTCTTCACAAACACAAATAGCGTGTCACATGCTGTTTGTGAAGGGGTCACTGATGAGACCTGTGATTGGCTGCAGAGGTCGCTTCTCATACACAGGACGTCACCGGTGACATCAGCTGGGTGATCTGTATATAGATGAATGGAGGTGCAGGGAGAGGTGAGTACTGAATTGTTAGGTTTATCGCCCTACTAGCATAGAGTCAGACAACTCTATAAGGACCTTTTATAGAACTTTTAGTCTCTTTTCTTATTAGGATATTATTGCTGCAGGACAGTTTAATGTAAGGATTTGTTCAGCCATTAGTATGTTTGACTGTATACCTTTACATATGTTCAAACTGTAGTGGCATGTAAAGATAACTGCACCGGAACACTCCATACAAAACCTATACATTGTGTTCAGGGAGTGAGTGGGATGGTGCTGGACTTAATAATAATAGTATTCATGCAGTGCCTGCAGTGAACTGCTGGTAGGGATCAATGAGAATTCTGCTTCAGTTACAATTAGATGGTATCATGGTAATAATAATATATTTTAGTTCCTGGTTGTATAGTGTCGACGATTAATGTAATGGTATTTGTCCTCAACCACTAGGTGGGCCATTGGAGCAAGGAGACATAGAGGATCTGTGTGATGGGCGACTGGCATTAACCTGTCCGTGGCATTACTTTGAATTCTGCTTGGATGATGGCTCTTCTTCCTCTGGATTGCAGGTCCAATAATCCATAGTTTTCTATTGATACAGCATTAAACGTTATAATATTTTTATTTTGTATACAGGATAGCATCATGTATAGCAAAGATTACAGACTCTGTCCTGATGACCAAACTATGGGTTACTATCATAACATGGCGATGCTTTAAACAAGAACATCTATAACCTGGATCAGCAAGCTTTGGCAGCTCAGCTGTTGGAAAAATACAATATCCAGCATGCTCCATTCACTTCAATAGCAGCTTCAAGAGCACATGAGCAAGTGTGCATGCTGGAAGATCTAGTGCCGCAGCTGTAATGCTGAGGATGCTGATCCCTGATCTATGAGATACCCAAAGAGTAACTATTTGGTGCATTGAGTCCCAGTGTAAGCCACTGAATCAGAGTCTGGGGAGGGTAAGCGATCCGCCTCATGTTCCGGTCCAAAATACGGGTAGCTGCAAATCCACTTTGGATTAGGGCCTAGTCGGGAGGGAGCGTCTTCAGGCGTATGTCGCAAGGCAAATCCGCCTGAAAGAATGAGCATGTCGCTTCTTTTTCCGGAATGGAAGAACTGACCGGCTCCCATTGATTTCAATGGCCTCAAAATCCTGACCAAAAAACTGTGTGAACTTACCCTTACAGTCCCTGCAAAGTGGATCCCACCCACACATTGTGGGAAAATAAGCGCAGCAGACACGCCGTGATTTCCAAAACCATTGTGAATAGGACTGACTACAGATCTCTGAGAATACCACTGTTGTACAGGAATGAAGTAAAAGGAGACACAGTGCCGCAGAACCTTCATTTTAAAGGGGCTCTATCACTAGGAAAAGTAATTTTTAACTAATCACATCTTTGCATAGCCTTTAGAAAGTCTATTTCACACTTACCTTTTGTATGTAGATTTCCTCAGTGGTTTCTGAATAAGTCCGTTTATATTCATATGCTAATTAGACTAGTGCACGATAGATTGTGCACACCTCTCTCTGCTGTTTCCTATGGGAGACTGCTGATGATGATGACTCGCTTCCTGTTTGCTTCACACACATAGAAGATAATAGGAGAGAGGAGGCTGCTGGGAACTTCCTGTTCTGGCTGGAGGCTCATTAGCATATGAATAAAAACGGACTTATTCAGACACCACTGAGGCAATCTACATACAAAAGGTAAGTGTGGAATAGCCTTTCTAAAGCCTATGCAAGCATGTGATTAGATAAAAATGACTTTTCCCAGTGATAGATCCCCTTTAAGGATCATTTGGGGTCCCAGAGATCAGGCCTGCAATGATTATAAATTGATGGTATATCCTAGCTATTTGACATTACTTTATTAGTAAGAATAAGCCTTTAATGCAACAATTCAGAAAATTATTTATTGAGGAAGTGATATTTTGTAAGGAGTAGCACTGGGCAATAAATCTCAAAATAACCAATAGTCCACTCCATTAATGGATGTGAACGCGCTCAGTTATTTCGCATCTATGACATCATGTCTCACACTGCCATTGGCTACAGGATATGTCACTAACTGTATACTATCCAAACAGGATTACTGATATGTGAATAACTAAAATTCAGTGACATGGTCTTGCATATAAATAAGGGGATATGGCATGTAAAAGTGGCGTTCCCTAAAATAATTGTTCATTAATCAAAATCAAGGTAAAATAGTTAATTAATTGATGTAGGTCATAATTAGCCAGATTTAGGAAAGAGCCACTATTCACAAAAAAAATGATAAAACTCTAGCAACTGGGATAGACGCTAGGCCAGGCTGCTTCCTTTATCTGATTATTGTTTTAAAATTTATTTTTCTAGAATCAAGTGTATGAAGTGAAGGTTTGTGAAGGGAAAATTTATATCCAGACTCAAAATGCATTATCCTTAACCCCTTGGAAGAAAACTCAGTCTAAACAGCAGGGTATGACTGTTTTTATTGCATTTTATGTTTTGTTTATAGAATTTCATGGCATCTTAAGGGCTCTTTCACACGGGGCAAGAGGGGCGGATTTTGACGCCGAATCTACCTCAAAATCCACCCTTTGTAGACCGCTAGCGTTCTTTTTTGAGCTAGCGGTTTGTTCCCACTCGCGCAAAAAAGAAGCGAGCTGCCCTTTCTTCAGGCGGATTCCGCGGCTGATTCAGTGCAGTGCACCGGATTCCACGGTGCCCTGAACCAGCATCCTGTCGCGGCAGCTGCAATGGAATATGTTGATGTAGAACCCCGTGTGAACTAGGCCTAAGGGGTTGTTCAAAAATACTCTCCCATCTATTCAGACATCCGGCCTGAAGAGATTCTGACGTCCAGCAGATACCGCACACCAGTCTGGTTAACTAATATAGCCCCCTGTTCAAGATATTTGCTGGGCATCAGCCTTGACAACTGCCCCAGAGATGCGTTGGCATCTCTGAACTCCAAATGTCGAATATGCTTGGCTAAACCCTTGGATATGTCAGAATCTTTTCCTTTATCCTGTGCTTATAGAAAGTCCCACTTCCCGCCCACATAGTAATATCTTTTCCCACATACATACCTACAGACGTAACAAATCTTAACATTACTTGATGTACAGATGTAACAGAGTTAATCCAAACTAATGCAAATGATTACACTGCCGCAACGTGATATCTTATCACAGAAGGCAACAAAAACCAAAGAAAAGTCATTGTGAAAACATTTTTCAATGACTTTTCCTTGGTTTTTGTTGTCTTCTGTGATAAGATATCACACTGCAGCAGTGTAACCAATTTCAGAAGTTCAGGTTAACTCTGTTACATCTGTATTCACAAATCAGAAAAGAATTTTGACAAAATTTCCCCTTTAACTGAGCAAATAAGTTTGAAGTGTAGTTTTTAAGAACCCTAACATTGGGTTATTATGTGTTATAGGAAGTATTGGAGCTGCTGGGAGCACACAAGCCATAGATGATGAATGTTCCTTGACTTACTGGGCCAGCAAAATCCTCTGCACTCCAAATCCAGAAGAGAAGGTGAGGCTACAAGTGTGGAAGATGTGCTATAAATTGTAGGAGCCAATTGGTTGTCTTTAGACGTGGATGTCTATGTAAACAGATCAGCATCCATTTGCATCAGTTTTTTGCATGTACTAAACAGATATCAAAAAAATAAATAAAATTCTCCCTAGGCTAAACTGACCAATCAAGTACAAGAATTGTGGAACTCAGGAAAAATTACAGAAATCGGACACACTGAACCCCCTGCCCAGCCAAGCCGCAAAGAGAACCTCACCATAGTGCAGCCCGGCCGAATCAAGAGAGGCAAGGGAGGCACGCTGGTAAGACTTTTTTCCTTTCCTCTTTTGCTTCTGAAAACTTTGCCATATTGGCAAAAGCCTGTTTGATATATAGCACATTAATATTGGATTTTTGTGACTCAGTGTATTGACGTGCTTTAAACAGATCACGTACAGCTTACTAAAGAGTGATACATATGGTACACAATACAGAGTGTTATATACGGTAGTTGAGGATTCTTATCATGCAGGTATTCAGTATAGACACTGGTTATATATGGGCCTTTTGATTCTGTTACAAAAGTGGAAGTTATGTCATGTTGTTTAGAATAGGAATGAACACAAATGGAGTTGTATGACTTTGCTGAATCTGATGAATGTTACACTGTAATTATACACTGGCATAACACTCCGTAATGTGCCATTGTTGGTAATTGTTCCCCCTTATTACTCATAACAGGGTTTTATGTATTAAAGTTGTGTGAATACATTCTATGTTTACAATGGAGCCGTGTGCTGGCCAGTAAAAAAAACAACAACCAAAAAAACTGGCTAGCACACGGCTGTGAAACACTGTTATATGAATAAGCGCTTAGCCTAATGGCACACCTTTCGGGGGTGTGTGTGTGTGTGTGTGTGTGTGTGTGTGTATATATATATCTATATATATATATATATGTTATATAATAGTGATATGAATATTTGAATGATTAGTGTATGTTCTTCCATGCCCATGGTAAACCTGACATGTTTTTACAAAAGATTCTGCTACAGAAATCTGAGGCTGACACTTGTAATTTTGGTAGATCTGTTCTAGGATCCTTGTCATTTAATGGTGCAAATCCATAGGCTTTACATCTACAGTAAATCCTCATCAAATCCTGAATGTGTTAGCAGGGAACAAAACCTCTATATCTAATAGAAATGTCTCTATTCCTTCTCAATCATGACAATATATATTCACAAAGTATCAGTTCGCAGAGTAGTAATTTAGAGCATACTCCTAGTTATAAACAACTTTTCTATGTAAATAGTACGTGTAAAAATAAGAAACTTCATAATAAATCTTATTAAAGAAATCTGTTTTCTTCTCCACATTGCAGGCAGTTACTTTCTCCATATTAGTCTATGAAGATGGAGGGGATATTAGAAAATACACTCAAATAATTGCTGCTTCTACATTCTGCCATTTCTTGTGTTTCAGCAGTGCCATAGTAATAGATAAGGGACTGATAATGCACAGAATGAGGCATTTAAGGAGCCATCAGGAGAATTATCCTCTCCCTCCCCATCCCTATGTGTGAGGCTTAATATGCAGAATAATATAATGTAAACAAGCAGTCAGATACGGAGCAGGAGTGCAGCTTAATAAGTCATTAACCCTTCTCTTTGCATAAGTTTTCATGTTTCATATATATATATGTTCCAGAATAACTTAGTAAACATGAAAACTTATATATATATATATATATATATATATATATATATACAGTATATATATATACACACACACACACACTCTCTCTCTCAAACATATAGATATAGTGTGTAAATATACTCTTTTTCTGACCATGTATAAATTCCCCTCATATGTGTTTTTGGACGGACAGATTATTTTACTTTAGAACATTTTATACATTTTAATTCCCTTGTCCAGAATATCCACAGAACTGTCTGGTCATCATGTAACACTTATTAAATTTTGGTGGAACGGTAAGTATTTGAGTTTCCATAGTAACACAGAATTTGTTTGCATAAAACACATTCCAACTGGCGGTTCTGACAAAAACTTCTGGATCAGAGTCTTACATAAATAACTTCAGCAGATAAATCACCTTTTATGGCTTTTAAACTAGTTTTGTCCTTTGGAGTATCTTAACAGAGTATATTGTGGAGTGGCTTGACTAGCATTTCCCTAACATAATAGACTTCTTTTTATCCAGCACCAGTGCGATTTCATAGATACTGGATTATCAGACAGTTTGCGCCAGATTAATGCTGGGCCCCATGTAGCGTAAGCGCCACAATTTTCCACTGCAGCAAAAAAACGGTTCGTTTCACATTAACTGCAAAATGGATGATATTCTAGCTAATCCCATCCACACATTGCAGGAAATTATCCGCAGCAGAAGTGCTGCGTTTGGAAAAATGCTAAAAATACCTATTGTGAGAAGGTGACCGGCAGAGTGCTGGAGTCTCACTATAGCAGCCCCAGGTTTCTAACTTATGTGTGGTCCCGTGTGGGTCTTAAGTAGGCTTCAGCCCAGGTGCGGGTCATAGGCTCATAACTGACCCATGAAAGGCCGAAGAGCCTGCACTTCAGGGCAGATCCAGAGAGTGAGACGAGGCGTTTGGGCCTGTCCTGTTACTCTGTGTCCGGTGAGACTGTGCTCATTTGTTTGTTCATGTGGCTGTTGGTAAAAATAAGCTAACTATACGTGTGACTTACTGTTTAGTTAGTAGCTCAGACGAGCAGGATTTTGTTTCTTACTGTTTTGCCGAAGTTAATGCTGTATTTTGTTTTGCTTATCCTGTACCTGACACAAAGGTTTATTTTTTTTTGCTGTGTTTTTGTAAATAAACCGTTTTTTGCTGCAAGATTTGTGTCCCTGTCTCTGACTGGTTGGGTCTGCACCACTGCTGCTACCGAGCTACCTTCCCCACACTACAGAAATGCCGGCAGTTGTTATATAGGTATAATGGAAGCAGAAAGCTTATGTAAAAAGTGATGTGAGAAAAAAAAATGTATTTTTCCTGCATTGCTTTTTGGCTGTGGCTCACTATGTAGGGACTTAGATTAAAGGGGCAGACATTCCCACCCAATGTAACATTAGCTGTGGAGAGCCACACTGAGCTCTGGATGGAACAATTGCCAAGGCCATGACTATTGTTCTTGTGAGAGCACTAACCTCAGAAGTTACTGTAGTGTCCCATGTGTTTGGCTGGGCAGTCATGTGATCACACATTGTAGTTTTCTCTAAATCTTGTTCTTCTGGCATTTTTGTAACCATTATTCTTTATGTTCGACTCCTAGGCCAGTAGAATAGCATTGCTTCACTCCTTAGCAAATATCGAGCAGTGGGCAATAGACCTGTCCTGGGATATCATTGCTCGCTTCGCCACCTTTCAGCTACAGACGGGTGAGAAACTTCCAAAAGAATTCTTTTCAGATTTTGTGAAAGTTGCTGGAGATGAAGCAAAGGTTTGTCCCTCTCATTATATAGCTAAAGATCCTCCCTCGTTCATGTGACACCCATAATTTTTGGCGACATGTCTTCCTCAGCATTACTGCTTGTTGGAGAAGCGACTTGTAGAGCTGGGCAGTCATTTTGGAGACCTTCCTGTGCACAATGGTGAGTGTTATACTAAGAACATGCTATAGTGTATCAGTGAACACGGCAAATAGTTTTTGTGCAGAGACCATTATATGACCATAGGTCTCTTTACCTTTCTAGGCTTGTGGCAGTCTGCTTCAGATACAGCACATCACCTTCTAGGACGTCTAGCGATTGTCCATATGGTCCATGAAGCCAGGTAATAAACTGGATAGCCTCCCTTCACTACTGTAGTGTCATGTACACATGTAGTATGCATTAACACTTGTTTTTCTTCTGTTTTTAAGAGGTCTAGATGTCCACCCTCAGACTCTGCAAAGATTTTTGGCGCAGGGAGATGAAAGTTCATCTGAGATATTAGAAGTTATTTACACAGACGAGATCACCCATGTGGCAGCGGGCATGAAGTGGTTCACTTACATTTGTAACATGGAGCAGCGGGTGAGAGACTTAGAATTCTTCATGAAGCTTCCAACACACTTTTACACTGGTGTTTTTTTGTTTAAAAGGATGCAAAGGACCTGAATGTAGTCCACAGGATGGGTGATCAGTATCAGATCAGTCAGGGTCCACCAGAAATCACTTCCCCCCTCCCTCTTTATGTGTGGGATTGTGTCTCCATATTTACTTTGAATTGTTATTGTGTTGCTGTTGTTTTGTCGATTGTTTGATTTTATGTTAAGAAAAATTTGTTAATAAAAATTATCTGATTTAAAAAAAGAAATCATATACTAGGTATATGGCCATAAGCATCCTTGCTCCTGTTAAAGTGAATGGGAGCGGGGCTGCAGTTCCAGGCACTACTGCTACACTGTACAGACCAGAAGCTGTATACAGTGCACGGAGCTCTGTACAATGTACTGGTGGCTCCTGGAACTGCAGCCTTGCTCCCCTTCACTTGACTAGGAGTTCGTCTGCAGTGCACTGGCATCCCGTCGTGGCTTTCTGCTCCGGATTAGGCCCATTGATTTGGGAGGGTGTTGTGGCAGGGCGGACGCCGTGGCTGAATCAGCTGCGGGATCCTCCTGAGGAAGGGGCAGCTCGGGAACAAACCGCTCACGGAAAAAGGAAATGACCGGCTCCCATTGATTTCAATGGGAGGCAGCAGGATTTTGACGCGGATTCCATCTCAAAATCTTGACCATTTTGCCCCGTGTGAACTAGCCCTAATCAGGACAAGGTCCAAGTTTCGGACCCCGATTTGACCTGATACAAATTACTTATCCTATCTTGGATTTTTACCATATAAAGAAAAAAAACGAAAACCATTTGGTAAAAAAAAAAATGGCATCCCAGAGCATATTGTGTTTTGGGGGGAAAAAAACACCACAGGAATCAAAAAATGCCAGGAAATGTAAAATAAAAAAAAAAATCAGTAATTTGTAATTTATGTTTAATTCCATGAGAAAATAAATACTGGGAAAAAAAATGAAATGTTTCATAGTAAGCAGTATAACATTGAGGTATCTCTACAAGTATTCCAACTACAGTTAAAGTTGTTTTCCCATGAATATAACCATTTTTAAATTTGTAGATGATTAAAAGTTAACCGATTCTGCAAATATAAGTAATTAAAAAATTTGCAGATTTGAAAGGATTTTCTCTAACTACCTTGTGGTCACAGTCTGTTGTCTTGATCGGTTGCCAGTGGATACGACCAGGAATTCAGAACTTTTCTGAAGTCAAAAAATGAGCCATGATTTCCTTATTGTGGCCGAGATATCTTCTCATACAAGTATGTCCCTGCCTGATAACCCGGCTACAATAAGAAAATCATGGCTGGATTTTTGACAAGTCCCAGACCATAGAAAGTTTCTGCATTTGTGATCATATCCATTGGTAACCAATCTAGAAAACAGACTGTCACCACTAAGATAGTTACTTACTTATAATTGCAAAAATGTTTAACTTTTAATTATCTACCAATATAGATGTGATTATGTTCATGGGAATACCCCTTTAATACTTGGCGCACACTCCTTGTATATCCCAGTAAAAGTTTTGTGCCTCTGGCTTTACCATGGTTACAATACGTGCACAGGTAAAGTAAAGGATACAGGGTTGCTCTGTTAAAGCCATTATGGGATTTATGGGGTTTCCTTCAGATGGCCATAATGTAGTCAGTTTATTTTGGGGTCACAGATCACAGCTGGTGAGTTCAGGGCTTTGGACCCTAAATGTAATGTAAACCATAAAATGCAGCCATGTAAAGGTAACCTAAGAAACATGTATTTTATAAGTACACTATCTGTACTGACCATCTTTCTCCCATTAGGACTGCTTATCTACTTTCCATGAACTGGTACCACTGTATTTCAAAGGATACCTAAAACCTCCATTCAATACAGAGGGCAGGAAATCTGCAGGGATGTCTGAAGAGGTAATGTGTAATAATGTGACCGAACTTTGATTTCCAAATACCCCTTAATCTTAGACTAGGTTCAGCTTCCACTCTTGGAACTATTTGGGCATGCTTACACCGTGCGTGTTTGCAGAGGAGATACAATGCCTGAAAAACCTGAACCAGGTCCTAGTTCTTCTGGCACACATTTTCCTGCAAGCGTTAAAGGGCTGCTCGGGGAGTTTTTGTTACTTACTGTCCTGGTTCTTTGTGTTGAACCTCATGCTTCCAGGAGGGTTTCAATACCAGGTCATGTGATTGCAATCGGCTCCCATCTCCCTCCTCATTGTAATAGCTAAACCAGTCCCCATATACATTTAATACTATTGAACACGAGAGAAGGGCGCTTTGTGCTTAATGCTGGTTCTGATCATCTGACCTGAAGTCAGAAGCAGCCTGGAAACCCAAGGTGCAACACATAAAAAAATGCAGACAGTAAATAATAAAAACTGTAATAAAGTTCACGTTCTCAGGAAAAGAGAAATTACATTCTTGATAGTTTCTGTGAAAAAAAACACTGGTTTTGTGTGGATTCAGTTGGTGGTTGCTGACATAAATAGGCAGAAGGCGGCATTTGTGCCGAATCATGCGCTGGAGTGGACACACTGGTACCGTATTTTACGGACTATAAGGCGCACTGGACTATAAGGCGCATTGCCCATGAGCGCCTTATAGTCCGTCTCGGTTCATATATAAAGCGCATCGGACTATAAGGAGCAGTCCGGTGCGCATTATATGTTATTGAAAGCGGCGGCACGCAGACTTTGCCAGCGGCCGCTTAACCCCCGCGTGCAAACCGCTTCTATTGGAAGCGCTCGGCAGGCGAGGAGTTAAAGGAGCTCTATCAGCAAAATCATGCTGATAGAGCCCAACCGTAAAAGTTATATTAAACTACCCCCCCCGTTTTAAAATAAAACCCTGAAACAGAATGTGAAACTTACGGAGCGGTGCAGGGTGGGCGGGCATTCAGGCCTCCTCTTCCTCCGATGTTCTGTCCTCCTCCTCCGGCGCTCGCGAACTGATAATGGCCTGGGCGCATGCGCAGTAGCCGTAGTAGAAGCATTATGATATTGCATTCCGTAGTGTGCATTCACACTACGGAACGCCAGCGTGTATCACAGCCGTACACGCCGGCGTTACAGCAGGGCTGCCGGACACTTCCCATTCATTTCTATGGGAGCCGGCATGCGAGCGCTCCCCATAAAAATGAATGGACTGCTTTTTTCCATTCATTTCTATGGGGAGCGCTCGCATGCTGGCTCCCATAGAAATGAATGGGAAGTGTCCGGCAGCCCTGCTGTAACGCCGGCGTGTACGGCTGTGATACACGCTGGCGTTCCGTAGTGTGAATGCACCCTTACGGTGCCTTTTATGTATGTATGGAAGCAGCACACAGACTTTGCTGCCGCTTCCATCCATATATAAGGCGCACCGGACTATAAGGCGCACTTACGATTTCTGAGGAAATCGTAGGTTTTTATGTGCGCCTTATAGTCCGGAAAATACGGTATATGATTCTGTTTATTATGGGTAGGCATTAGTTTAGCATGTATTACTTGGGCAGTCAGCTCCTTTACTGACTAGTGAATAATATGGGAGAGATTACTAGATGGTTGGGCCAGTTTTACATAGATAAAACACCAGGACTCTTCACTGCTTTACTGAGCTACTAGGGTTGAGCGATCGGGATCGGAAAAGATCGGATCCCAATCGGCTAAATTTCATGATCGCGATCAGGTTCCGATTGTGCCTAAAAAAGATCGGAACGGAATTCCGATCCCAATCGCTCAACTTACCTGCACAGAACCACTGCCGCTTCATGTTGTTCTCGCTCTTCTCTCTAATTCACACGCCTGCAGAGCACCGTGCGTATCCCCGTGGCTAGTGTTACTGATGCTGGGAAAAGGTGGGGCTTGTGGCTTAGGAGTGTGTGGATGGGTACTGGGAGGAGAGACGTGAGTGATGCACTCACGTCTCCCCGCCCACACTCTCCTATGCCACAACTGGAGGCACTTGAATTAGAGAGGGATAGAGGAGCGAGAACAACATGGAGCGGCAGCGGTTCTGTGTGCAGGTAAGTGTACACCAGGGGGGACTAAGTAGCCGGGTGATTTTTTAATCGCTACACAGCATGGAGTCCAAAAATAGGAAAATATAAACAAAATAGGAGGGAAATTGTGTCTGGTGTCACTGAAAAACTTTATAATATAGTTTTTCCTCTCCGTTACGGTAATTTTTATTTTGTATGGTGTCGTCGGGGGTGGGGGTATAACCTTTAATAACAGCGTTTTATTAGCGTATTATTTATTTATTTTTTATTTTATTTACATTTTTTTAGAACTTTTTTATTATATATTTTTTTTCAGATGGTGTCCCCCCATAAGGTGATAAGAGACCTTTGGGGACATCTGATCACTTATTTTTTTGTACTGGAGGCTGGTTTCTCCTATAACTGGGGCTACTACATTTAACCTCAGTTACAGGAGGAATACAGCCTCCTGCACGCTGCTATACACAGTATGAAGAGCTGATCTGAGTCCTGTAGGACCCAGCAGCTCTGGCAGGACACTGCTCCCAGCGGATCACGTGTCCGCCGGGTCAGAGGGCAGCTGAATTATGGCCATAGAATTGTGTCCATAGCGGTCTATACAGCGCTCATTGAGCGCTGTAAACACAGCGATCGAGAAGGCAGGGGAGGTAATAAATCTGCCCTGTCTTCTCTCTAGGAGCTCCGGCTGAAGTTACAACCGGCTCCTATTGAAAGCAGCTACACGATCTCCGTACAGCTGCTGTGTTCTGATGGACGTACAGGTACGTCCTGTCAGAACTAGGCAACCACTTCCCGGACGTATATAGTCTATGGGCGGTCCGGAAGTGGTTAAAAAAATCCCACTGACTTGTATTAGGATCGGGTTCAGATGGAAAATGATAGGAAATCGGATTTTAAAAACTATCCTGAAATCTCAAGATCGGCTCAACCCTATGAGCCACACTTTCAATCACTGAAAGCCCAGATCTAGAAAAACTATGGAATATCAGAGTGCAATGACTATGCAACAGTTATATGTATATGTTATATCCGTCTGTTTTGTTAGTTTGCATACTTACGGTTTCCTCTCTTGCAGTGGTATCTACCCTTGGTGAAACCATCCTGAAAGAATCCTCAGAGCTGCCATACATAAACAGGGATATCTGTGCTTATTTTAAAGCACGCTCTTGCCTCCTGCTGCTTCTTCACGGCTGGCACGCCATTTTTACAACACGTTACAAAGACTCATTGCTGGGCAATGTGTAGCCAAGGATACAAATGGATTTTAACCTTTTTTTTTCCTAAATTAAATTTAAAAAAGTAATTTTTATTTTATTAGGCTCACTGTATATACTGTTAAATGGGTTATGCCACAAAAATTATTTATCCTCTATTCATAGGATACAAGTTTAAATTGCCAGTTCTATGGACGTGTTCCCGCTCCATCTGATGTCAATGTGAGCATCAGACGTATACTACTTGACTGTGTTCTGCGCTCCCACTGAAACGAATGTCATGGAAGGGGGATGGTGGTATGTCTTAAATAATCACTACATTCTCAATGGGAGTAAACACCTCCAATCTCAGGATCATGTGGGGTCTTAGCATTTGGGTCCCCATCTATCAGAAATTTATTTTCTATTCTATGATAGGAGGATAATTTTTGCGCCATAAGCAATATAAAAAAGCTTTTAACATTGTGTTAAAGGCAAGCATCACATAGATCGCATTACTTGTAATGAAGGATGTCGCTGCATTCTTTTAAAAGAAACATTTTATTAAATTACACAGAAAATAAATCATCTTTACAGTTCAATTGTCTTTTGTAATTAAACACAATGAATCTTACTAACATGGCACTGCTGCCAACAAATTGCTCAAAAGGTTTAAAAAAAATAAAAAACCTCTCCTGTTAGGTTGCGACATTTGTAGATTTCTCATCTACTGTGCTGCTGTAAGTCACAGTCTGTTAGCTGCAGATGAATACACAGTGGCTAACACACAGTTAGTATTTCAGATTCTGGGCACCCCAACCAATTTGTTTCCAAAACAAAAATAAAGTCTTAAGGATGCAAACAATTTTGCATGAGGACATGCAGTAATCTTCCCAACCAGAGTGGCACCCCCTGTTGGAAATCACTGCTCAGTCACTAAAAACAGTGGTCACCTGCTGAGTTCCTGACCACACCGCTCCAATAGAGGAAAGTGGAGCTACCATACAGGAATAAGTATGGGATTTTATCACGTGCTGACCCATAGAGAACACCTTATCACCTAGCCATAGGACAGTGATAGCAGCATATAGTGATGGTAACAGTTTCCCTGTGAGTCCTAGAAAACACATTTAAAGCAATGCAATTCATAACTTAATTTCTGTATAATCTGTCTTTATTACACATAGTTGCGATGATTTGTGTCACTCCCAAGGTCTCCAGTCTTCTTCACGTATAGCTCTTTTGGATATTTCTCTTAGGCACTGTATTTAGTTTCATTCTGCTTCATCTCTGCTAGCACCCCATACTCCCTGCAGATAGTGATCTTTGCTTTGGAGTCTTTGATTTTGGTGGAAGATGAAGCGTGTAGAAGCGGCACTCCTCCAGTGGAATATCAGATTTCTTCACAAACCAAGGGTGTAGGTAACCATTATAAAAATCCTTAGCAGACATTTTTTTCCTTAGTTTTATAGCCTTGATGCCAACCCAGCCATCCTGCCAACACAAAAAGGCAACAAGTGTGCATAACTGCAACACAAACCGGAAATCACAACTTAAAGGGACCTTTCATGTCTTCATGAAAGTCTGGTTTTATATACTGCTAGAAAGCTGACAGTGCACTGAACTCATTGCTGACAGTACTCTAACATAGCATTGTACTGCCAAAGGGGTGTTTGTTGCCACCCAGCAATTATGCTAGCCTGTGCAGAATGCACTTCTGACAGTGGGGAGATATCAATGACGAAACTAATGGCTCGGATATGTGCCCTGGTGGCCGCAATGCCGGAAATTCATCACACTGTTGGCTTTTTAGTGGTGTATAAAACCGCACTTTCATGAAGACATGAAAGGTCCTCTTTAACCATGTAAGTAATGCTATCCAATTTCAGAGCTTCTCCAGGTATATCAGTATTGGTTGTAGTGTACATTAACACACATGAATTTCAGAAGACAGAAAAAAAAAAAAAATTGGTTTCTGGAAACTGAAGTTGATTTAGCTGCCTTTTCTGAAAATCTGCACCTTATTCATTTTGATGGGAGTTTTAGGAGACCTGGAGAACAAACAGCACAAATCTGCCTCCCATTCATTTCAGATAGAAATTGAAACTGATTTTGAGGTGGAATCGTCCCCAAAATAAGCTCTAAATTCATGGATGTGAATACACCCTACTACGGTGGCCATAGACAATTGGCTGAACCATCTACTGCGTATGAAGTGTTCAGCTGACATTCGCTCAGCATACTGATTTTCTATATGCAGATCTTTTTACCTTGAAGACAGCAGCTCATTCCCCCTCCGCATCCTGTTGCAGCTAGCCGCACAGAGAAGTCACATGGCGGAAATGGTTTCTGCCGTGTGAACTTACCCTTAGTAGTCAGCGCCTCATACAGGCATATTAAAAGGAAAACAATAGAAGTATGTAGTAATACAAATATTTTGCAGGATACCTACTACATACCTTACAACATACCACCATAATCTGTGGTACAGGTAGATACTGAATTGAGCCTGGTAATGTGGGAAAATCTGCAGAAACAAAGTGAGGAAAGTCATTTTTTATTTTCTTTCTATAGGCATATGCTTGAAGACTCTGGTACCTTAAAACCCCCAAACTAAAACATCGCTGAGCATACACAATAAAAAAAAAAGAAAAAAAAAGCTGATTTATTGCATGTTTTTTTCTACACAGTATAGACAGACCTGAAGTGATTAAAGAATCCGAAACTTCTACAAAGTCGAGGAGTTTAATAGGTGCACCCATCCATACGGCCTGTAGCGGCATCTGTAAGAAATCAGACAATTAGTTTGTATTGAGAACTGAAGTAAAAGATTATGCTCTGTATACACATCTAGTTTTGGACTTACAATGGGGTATTTCAGACAAGGAAAATAGTGCTGCAAACTATGCTATGTTTACTTATATAGTTCCATCTTATTTCACAGCGCTTTGCAGATAGTCAACACTGTCCATATAAGTCACATATATGTCCCATAGGAAAGGAAAACTGCTAAGCATACAGGATTAAAGTCATGTAATGGCCAACAATAGCGCTGCATAATACTGATCACAATGCGTGAAGTATAAAAAGTGGTCTTATGCTCATAAGCATGACAGAAGTCTGCCATAATAATACAATGCTGTAGATATTGTTACCACAAATCCAATGGCACGTTCAAGACGAATGATCTGATCTGGAGTTTGTTCTGCCCACTTGATGCAGCTCATGGAGGTGGTTATCTTAGGTCCTAAATAGATTTAAAAAAAAAAAAAAAATTCATAGAAGTAATCTCATTTTCCTGCATTGCCAGAGGCTTTCACCGGTACTGTATGGTTTGTTATTAGCCGCACAAGATGCCTAACACTCTTCATTAAGGGGTATACACTGTGTCACTCACCAAATGTTACTCCCTCCTTTGGTTGCTCCGTCACAGTTCTTAGATGTTCAGGTAAGTCTTTCAAGACTGATATAAGCTGCAAGAGAAGACAACAATAAAAATTACACCCAGGTGTTTATCAGGAATCTAAAAAGCAGCCGCCTTCTTCACAAGACATCATTTACCCTTTACCATTTGAGCCCCCTTCTTGGACAGCACAGCTTCCAGCTCCTTAGAGGTGCACTTGGGAGGGACAGGATATGGTTCCTGCATCACTATAGGACCCACATCAAACCTAAAAGAGAATTCATTTATTAGCCAAATCTTCTCAAAGTCCAAGATCAAAACTTAGAGTGTCCCTCCAACTCCATTCCTCAGGTTGATCTGACATCAGGTGTGGAGATACGATAGTGTATGCTAGATGGTATAGTTACTGAGGCAACTATATGGCAGCCAGGCGGGTAATCCACAGATACTCTCCAGGTGTCATATAGCTGCCTTTGCAACTGAAATGGCCAGCTTGCACTAGCATCGTGCCCTATGTCAAATTGTATGGTCTTATTTTGACAGCTGTTCTTTATGGTATATGCGCATTCTTATTCCCCTCTCTCCATATAAACACAAATGCACTTCTGTACAGAATGTGCATATATGCAGAGTCAGAAAACAAAGTTGTTGGACAAATTAAAGTAGCGTGTTCACACTGCAGCTGTCTCTTAGGTAATAGGATATTCTATTGATTAACAGAATTATCAATATCAATGTCCTATCCTTAGGATCGTCTATCAATACCTGATCATTAGTGGACGGACTCCCTGTACCCTTTAATAAGCTGAGTGATTGGGCAAGTCCCCTTCCTTGTTTACACAGACATAGTACTGTACCTACAGCTTTTTTCCATATGGAAAAAATTGCAGCTTGCCCCGTTTCAGTCTGTGTTGTGAAGGACACGGGCTTGGAGACATTTGTCTACAATGTTTTTAAAGTCTGTCTCCTCCACTGACACATAAACTTCTCAAGTGAATGATTTCACATTTGTTCATGTAATCCTGCCTTAGCAACATCTCTCTGTAAGTAAAACATTCAACCCGCCATGACTAGAGCCTGACACTCTAACTCTTCCTTTCTCTGTCTGCCATCAGAGACATGACAGTTCTTTGCTCATATACACACATGCATTGTATGGTGCTGCTGTTCTATACCTCTTCGGCCTGATCTGCATGATGGTGACTCCAGTCATCTTGTCTCCATTGAGTACCGTGTGAATTAAGGGAGCTGGACCTCGCCATCTGGGAAGGAGGCTGGGGTGAACATTTAAGATCCCGCTGAAATAAATGAATAGAATAAGTAAAGTTCCAAATAGATTGTTCCATTTCATATATCATATATATCATCACTTACTATGGAAACTTTAAAATGAGGTCTTCACTGAGGAGGCGCCCAAAAGATGCCACCACTCCAACATCAAACTGGTCACATGGGCCAATGTCAGGCCATTCATGGAATGGGATTCCTTCTTCTGAAGCATAATTCGCCACTGGAAGACCTCTGGGCAATAAGGAGGGCAGCGATACCACCTCTAGTCTTCCAACTACTTCCTCTTGTGCCTTGCTGCTTTGCCCATGGAAGACATATAGACAGGTGCAGATTAATAACAGGACATCTCCCATTGTATATGCTCCTTACATATGCATACCTGTATACAAGGGCTAAAGCGGACTATACACAGAGATAATAGTCTGTTATAATCACGCAGCGTAAAGTAATCGGTACTGACAGTGCCATAAAGGTGCATGTCTTATTTCATTGGGGGAGACTTTCATGTGACCTATGTCTAATAGGTGTATTTGGCCAGCTTTACATATGTGCTCATAATAAAGCCGTATTCACATGACCGAGTTCCACCAACAGAGCACAGGGATGTATATCCCGAACTGAACACGGCTGTATGAATAGAGTCCACTATATCATACTGCCCCACGGGCCGGAAACGCCGCAATTTGCCCGCCTAGGAAATGCTGCAGGACAAATCGTGCCATTTTATAGTAACTACAAAGTGGATGGGACTCTTGTGAATCCCATGACCAATTTGCGGTAAAATCTGAAGAGGACATGCCGCGATTTCCAAAACCAGAGCGGCATGTCCGCGCTGCAGATTTTTCCCGCAGCGTTTTATAGCTGCGGGTCGTCCCGTGGGGCCTTAGCCTTGAAGATTTATAGCATGTCCACAGAGAACCTTATAAATGTGAATCCCACATCTGAGACTTGCACCTTTCTCCAGTCCTTTGACCCATGTTCCATCTGGTGAGGTGAACGCTAGTTGCAGCATCCTGGCAGAGTGTGAATGGCGATGTGACCATACAAGTGTACAATTCTCTGTCTATTCCCTGTTAAGGGAGTCAAAGAAACAACCGAGCACCCATGTTCAGCTTACGCTCATAAATGGAAGTGAAAAGAGCAAAGAATATGTTTGGCCACCTCTCCATTCACTCTGGATGCTGCAAATAGTGGCCACCTCACCAGACAGGACGGGGATCAGGGGTGACTTTTTTAATACAGAGGACACAGTACAACCAAGATTCAATGAGAGCTCAGTGACCATGTATGACACCTGTAGTAGTCTGTGCACATAATGAAGCAGCGTCAGTTCATATGGCAGACGGTCACTGGATGTTTAGTACTTGAACCACTTGCAGAAGACATTTCTTACAAGAGATCCATCAACCAACGAGACCTCACTACCGCCCCCTGTGTTAGCTATGCCCACAATACAGCCGCCATCTTTACCTGTACTTGTTCAGGATCTTGAGACATTCTAGTGCAAAATCATCTGTGCCGAAGAACTTGACATTCCAGGGGGGGCGTGTCCGACCACAGGAAGAGTCACTGGTTGGTAGTCGGCGGCCGCAGCTATACCGCCGCACATGACCGCAGCCCGGACACTGGAGGACGCGGCCATAGTCTGACAGTGCTCGGGTCTGGTAACCTGACGATAACTTCTCCAGGTCACATCTCCACACACCGGGTGTTTTCCAAGACGTTCCCCGAGCTCCTCTATGCCTCAGCCGCGGCTGTGTGTTGTCCCCTACTACCACATGTGGCGCAGTCCTCTCCTCCCTGTCCCCGCCACTTGTTACAAGTCCATTTACTGTATGTGCTCCCCATATGCGAATCCCGGTTGGACAGACATGCTCCAGCCGGGACAGCGCTCTCCACGGCGGGATATATAGACCCATAGTCCCGTATACTAGCCAGTCACATCAAACGTGTAGTCAACCTTCCGAGCCACAGCATCCCATGGGCGCAGCCATCTTTGCCGTGTGGTGCGCTTGTAAAAAATGTCCGCCTGGAACTACAGCGGCAGTAAGGTTCCTAGGAAGCGACTGTACAGCAGCCTGAGAGTGCTGACTGACAAATGTTCCCCATAGTAGTTCATTCTATTTTATTTATCTTAGTATGTGCATGTTCTCTTAACCGCCATGTTAGGTGGGGAGACAATGTAGTTTTTATATATGGGGTTACTCAGGAAGTCCTGACGGTCCCTGCCCATTTATTATTATGATTTCTGTATTGGTTTGGCCCCCCAACCATTTACACAGGAGCCAAGGGGCTCACAATTGTTTATTGATCAGCTGCTGAGGTGATCAGGTCGATGGCACGTTACCGCAGCAGTCAGTCACTAGCGTAAGGCTAAGCTCACACACAATTACTCGTGTGCATATTCCGGGGCACCTGCCGCAATGGGATGCCAGTGCAGTGCAGGGAATCCTGTCGCGGCTCTCTGCTCCGGAATAGGCTCAAATGAATGGGCCTACTCCGGAGGTTGCTGCCGTGAGGCGGACGCCGGGGCTGAATCAGCCGCGGAGTCTACCTGAAGAAAGGGCATGTTGATAGCCTGGTGGTCTACATAGACCTCCTTTGTGAGGGGGAGGATTATGATATGTATTAAGCACCATAATCCGCCCCCTCTGTGCCCATGTGAACTAGCCCTTAGCGATGTAGTTACAGGAGTCATGTGCTGTGGATCTGCCACCAATACTGCAAATTAGGAGAACAGAAGAGGCTAGACATGAGCTGGAGCTAGAGATGCCATGTAACCCTGGCCTAATGCCCCATTTGTTATTATACCCCTCGCCTTTAAGTGGTCAATGTAAGGCTGGGTTCACACAGTCTGGAATTTGAGGCAGGATTCTGAAGCTGAATTTTTTAGCTTGTACAAGTTCCATTGTGTGAATATACCCTTGAAGGGATCCTACCATTCAGATACAATTTTTTGTCCCTAACAAGTCTGAATAGCCTTAAGAAAGGTTATTCGTTGACAACCTTTAGATGTCTTCTCTGCGTCGCCGTTCCGTAGAAATCCCGGTTTTCGCCGGTAAGCAAATGAGTTCTCTCGCAGCACTGGGGGCGGGCCCCACCGCTGAAACTGCACTGGGAGTGTCCCCAATGCTGCCAGAGAACTCTCCAGCGACGCCTCAGGCAGGGAAACTTGTATGTCTCGGGCAGAGTCTACTGCGCATGCCCGCGGACACAAGAAAATTGACCGCTTACGTGTTAAGGACAAAAAAATTGCACCTGTTGGGGCCGCACGGTGACTCAGTGGTTAGCACTGAAGCCTTGCAGTGCTGACGTCCTGGTGTTCAAATCCCACCAAGGGCAAAAAACATTTGCAAGGAGTTTGTATGTTCTCCCCGTGTTTCCATCCCATATTCCAAAAAAGACATACTAATAGGGAAAAAAATGTACATTGTGAGCTCTATGTGGGGCTCACAATCTACATTTAAAAAAAAAAAAAAAATTGCATCTGAATGATAGGATCCCTTTAATGCTGCATGACGGATATATCCATCATGAGCCAGGGTCAATTAATGTTTTATGATGTCACTGCCACTGTACCTGCATGATCTGTGTTAGGAGTCCAGGTTCCTGCCGCAGCTGCTGGGGGCAGATTACTCCCCTTAGATGTCACTACCTCTAAGCCATACTAAATCATATAACTACAATGAGTGTGGTGTTATTTCTAAACACATGAGCGTACACAAAGAGTTCAGATACAAGAAGTTACAATATAGACTGCATTTTATTTAGGATCATTTCTCATTTACATTGTAAGTCAATAACAATCAGGTCCAACCCTTGTTGACTCACATACAAACCAAAAATGTATTTATCCCCTTCCCCCCGGATGGCATTTTTTGATTTTCGTTTTTCGTTTTTGACTCCCCTCCTTCTAAACCCCATAACTTTTTTATTTCTCCGCTCCCAGAGCCATATGAGGTCTTAATTTTTGTGGGACAAATTTTTCTTCATGATGCCACCATTATTTATTCTATATAATGTACTGGGAAGCAGGAAAAAAATTCAGAATGGGGTGGATTTACGGCGTTCACTGTGCAGCCAAAATGACATGTCCCCTATATTCTGTGTTTCGGTACGGTTCCAGGGATACCAAATTTATATGGTTCTATTTACATTTTGACCCCTTAAAAAAAATCCAAAACTGTGTTAAAAAAATTTTTTTCTAAAAGTTGCCATATTCCGACAGCCGTAACTTTTTTATACGTAAGTGTACGGGGATGCATAGGGCGTCTTTTTTTGCGGGGCCGGGTGTACTTTTTAGTTCTACCATTTTCGGGAAATGTTATTGCTTTGATCACTTTTTATTCAAATTTTTATCAGAATCAAAACAGTGAAAAAAACGGCGGTTTGGCACTTTTGACTATTTTTCCCGCTACGGCGTTTACCGAACAGGAAAAATATTTTTATAGATTTGTAGAGCGGGCGATTTCGGACGCGGGGATACCTAACATGTATATGTTTCACAGTTTTTAACTACTTTTATATGTGTTCTAGGGAAAGGGGGGTGATTTGAACTTTTAATACTTTTTATATTTTTTTATATTTTTTTTTTATTTTTATTTTTTTGCATTTATTAGACCCCCTAGGGGTGTTGAACCCCAGGGGGTCTGATCACTAATGCAATGCATTACAATGCTAATGCATTGCAAAAAATCATCCTCTCTTTTGCAGGCTGCATAGACCAGCCTGCAAAAGAGAGAATTTGCAGACAAGCCTGGGAGCCTTGTACAGGCTCCCGGCTGTCATGGCAACATGACGTCGGCCCTGGAGCATGCTCCAGGAGCCGGCGAGCCCGAGCAAAATGGCGGCGCCCATGCGCCGCCGGGAAAATGGCGCCTCCGGCACCTTTGAGCGCGGCGCCGGAGGGGTTAATGCCTCCGATCGGTCCAGGGACCGATCGGAGGCATTAGAGCCGTTTGTCTACTGCTTAAAGCAGTAGACACCCGGCGGCTATGGCGGCCGCCCGGCTCCCGGGCGGTCGCCATAGTTACAGACCCGACATGCGCCGTACTATTACGGCGCATGTCGGGAAGGGGTTAATCAAAGTTATTCTCTCAAAGTATTATACAGCACTGTACAGATATTCATTACTCAAATAAGTCTCTCTCCCTATTAGGGCTCACAATCTAAACTTCTAAATACAGTTTGCCCTTGCGGTGCTAATGCACAGAGTCCACACCGGGTTCTAGGGTCTGGGAAATCACCATTCCTCTAAACCTTCATGTCGTGGCAGAGTCCAAACTGCATCAGCACCTCAGAGGAGCCCATTCTAATAAAGACAATGTCCTCCACCCATTTCCAAAACATTGAGGAGCCACTCAAAGAAAGGAGCAGTCGGGCCAAAGCCACAGACGGTTGTCTTCATCCTGTATTTTTAAATGATATTTTATAAATCTTAACATTTCTAAAATCTGTAAAGAAAAAATAAAATGTTATAGAATCCTAATATACATGATTGAGGTTATCCACTTTTTGCATTTTATGGCCTATCCCTAGGATAGGCCATCCATATCAGATCTGCAAGGGTCCAACACTCAGAACCCTAACACATCACCAGTACCAAGACAGCACAGCTCTTGCCATGTTGTTCACATGCCGTAAAATCTGTATCACAGAATGAAGGTACTATAGTGCTGTACCATAGACTTCAATAGAGCAGTGCTACAGTGCCTACACTTGCCACCGGAGCAGAAAGTGGATAAACTCTTTAAAGGGGTTGTCTTGGATAGCTATAAAATCCTACACTAATCTAAACATCCTCCCCATCCTACTTTCTAAATTACATTATTAACCAAAAATGTATATTTACCCAAATTCCTGGGGCAGTCAGGTGACCACTCCAGGTACATTTTCTGATTATCCAGTGACGATTTGTTTCCCCATTTCCGGAAATGGATCATCACTATTACTCACCCCCATCCACTCCATCATACTTACCTATCTTCTTCCTGTCTAGGCTTCCTTCCCCAGGGAACGGCTTTCCGTTTCCTCATTTCTGGAAATGGATCATCACTATTACTCCCCCCATCCACTCCATCATACTTACCTATTTTTTCCTGTCTAGGCTTCCTTCCCCAGGGAACGGCTTTCCGTTTCCCCATTTCCGGAAACGGATCATCACTATTACTCCCCCCATCCACTCCATCATACTTACCTATCTTCTTCCTGTCTAGGCTTCCTTCCCCAGGGAACGGCTTTCCGTTTCCTCATTTCTGGAAATGGATCATCACTATTACTCCCCCCATCCACTCCATCATACTTACCTATTTTTTCCTGTCTAGGCTTCCTTCCCCAGGGAACGGCTTTCCATTTCCCCATTTCTGGAAACGTATCGTCACTATTATTCCCCCCATCCACTCCATCATACTTACCTATCTTCTTCCTGTCTAGGCTTCCTTCCCCAGGGAACGGCTTTCCGTTTCCTCATTTCTGGAAATGGATCATCACTATTACTCCCCCCATCCACTCCATCATACTTACCTATTTTTTCCTGTCTAGGCTTCCTTCCCCAGGGAACGGCTTTCCATTTCCCCATTTCTGGAAACGTATCGTCACTATTACTCCCCCCATCCACTCCATCATAGTTACCTATCTTCTTCCTGTCTAGACTTCCTTCCCCAGGAAACCACTTTCCATTTCCCCATTTCTAGAAACGGATTTTCACTATTACTCACCCCCATCTACTCCATCATACTTACCTATCTTCTTCCTGTCTAGGCTTCCTTCCAACAGAGCCAGAGTCCTGGCTTAGCGCTGAAGCCAACAGTACATCTCTATTGCGCAAGCGTGGGAGCCTGCGCAATAGAGATGTATTGAAGGCTACAGCACAGTGCTGCGTGTTCCCCGCAGAGGAAGACAGGTAAAGTATAATAGGGTAAAGGTGTGCGCTGAGTGAGTTATGAAGGGATAGCAGTGGAAGGAATAGCTAGGGACACAGGGAGGGGTGTTAAAGAGGAAGGGGGTGAGGAGTGAGTGTGAGAGCCTACAACTACCAGAATGCATTGCAGCAGAAAGCTACACCATGTAAATAAATGCAGAAGATGCTAGGCGCTCCCAGAGAATCCCAGAAATAAATAACCCAGAACACCCATAAAGTTATATAGGTGCACTTACTAACCCATAAATAGCACTAACAGACTTTAAAATAAAAAAAAAAAAAAAATTCCTGGAAACCCCTTTAACTGGAAAGTTATTGTCCTAAATACAATTTGGTTTCAAATGCTAACACAGATAGTACATTTGGCAGCACTGTACATTGTCATAATTCAAATAAGTTCCTGTCCCTTTTAGGGCTCACAATCTAAACAAAATACAGTTTGCCCATGCGGTGCTAATACAAGTCCACACCGGGTTCTAGGGTCTGGGAAATCACCATTCCTCTAAACCTTCATTTCGTGGCAGAGTCCAAACTGCATCAGCACCTCAGGGGGGCCCATTCTAATGAAGACAATGTCCTCCACCCATTTCCAAAACATTGAGGGGCCATTCAAAGAAAGGGGCAGTCGGGCCAAAGCCACAGACGGTTGTCTTCATCCTGTATTTTTAAAATATTTCATAAAAGCTGTGCGGTTTGTATGGCATTTTATAGAACTATCATTCAGCACTATTAACTTTCTCCACCACTATTAATAGAAATAGGACACTGTAGATTAAAGCTACGTGGTTGCACATTTCTATGGGCATTAGTAAAATAGATAACCACTGTGTTTTATAAAGGAAACCTGTCACCTGAATTCTGCATTATAATCGCCACCATGCTACTAGAGGGCTCTTATGTAGCTTCCTAATCATGTGATTGCCTAAATCACACACAAAAAAAATTAAAACACGTGCAAAAATAAAAAACAACATAAAAATAAAGCCCTATCTGTCACTGAAAAAAGACACATACAAAAAAAAACCTATAATTTGTCTGGTCCTAGGACCAGAAATTGGCCCAGTACTGAAGTGGTTAACACTGTACATAGATGATGCTCCCTCTAGTGGCAAACACTGGGAAATAATAAAAGATTATGTCATTATTTTTACTATTTCCTGAAAATGGGAAAAAAAAATTCCAAAAAATCCTAAATATACATAAATATATACAAATTAATTTACATTAAGAAATAAAGGGTTTCTTTTGGTGACGCATTCCCTTTTAAGAGCACTGTGGTTGTGGGTCAGTGTATACAACACATAATATAGGGGACAGTTTCTCTTTAAATTCATGACAACTATTTCAACCAACAATTAGAGGTAGAGTTCTTCTCCGTCTAGGATCAGGTCCATGTTTGCAGGTCTGTAGTGACTGTGGACAGGAGATGAGCAGTGTCCATAGTACGAGCAGCTTTCTCTACATGGATCCTGGTATCGCTCCTCTCACACTTCACAATCTAGAAATAAATCAGAAAGAAAATTATCACCACAACAAAGTCCCACTCCTCAGTATTAGCACAGGCGGACTACAATACCCAGCAAACACTTCATTGTTACAACGCAAAGAAACGCCCTCACATAACAGTAAATGGCCTATCCTGAACGGTGACTTCTCATCTGTCCCACACATAAGTCTGTCACCATAACCCATCATATAACCCCAGCCCCGCAGATAGATAGGTTAGGGTCACCTAAATCAGACGTGATATTTCCTCTTGTGAATCGCTGTCTCCATTGCCGAGGTGTCATGCTCTTGTTGCTTCCAAGTCCTACTTTGTATACTAACAAAACCAACCATATCTTGTCATCGGAGGCAGCGATTTACAAGGGGTATACACCGTCTGATTCAGGTGGCCATAACCTATCTATCTGCAGGGCTAGGCTGATATATTGGGATGGGGTGACAGACTCCCTTGTGTTGGGGTCCGCTCAGGAGCAGCCAGTCTGTGTGCGGCTATGTTCGGCTGCAGCCATCTTGTATATGGATCTGTCTAGCAGTGGTCAGTCTGTGTATGGATCCATTACATTGTGGTTTGCCATACATTGTACAACACTGCAAAATATATTGGGCTAAATATATTCCAGATTCCTTCATATAATGCCATCATTTTCCATGTTCCCTAACCTCATGTTAAATGTAGTACCGTATATACTCAAGTATAAGCCGGCCCGAGTATAAGCTGACCCCCTTCCCCCCCCCCCCCCCCCCCCTAATTTTACCACAAAAAACTGGGAAAACCTATTGACTCGAGTATAAGCCTAGGGGGGAAATGCAGCAGCTACTGGAAAATTTCAAAAATTAAAATGGTTTTTGGGTGCAGTAGTTGCTGGGAAAGGGGAGGAGGTGCTTTGATTGTCTGTCTGCCCCTTCCCTGAGCTTGAGGACTGGTTTTTTTTTTTCCCCACTTGGAATTCAGCCTGGGTGAATATAGGGTATCTGCAGTGCTCCTATTAACCCCTTCCCGACGGAACAGGAGCACTGCAGATCCCCTATATTCAGTAGACCGGGCACTTTCAGACACAGGGATACCTAATGTGTATGTGTCTCACAGTAATTTCCTACTTTTATATGTATTCTAGGGAAAGGAGGGATTTAGAACTTTTATTTATTTTATTTTTTTATTGTATTTTTTAAAGCTTCTTTTTTTTCACAATTTTATGGGAGATTCTATACATTACTATTGCGGCTGTTCATAGACCCCGCCCCCCCAAAAAAATAAAAAATAAAATAATAATAATAATAATATTTTTTTTTAAGCTCAACTCGAGTATAAGCCGAAGGGGGACTTTTTCAGCTCAAAAACTGTGCTTAAAAATTTGGCTTATACTCGAGAATATACGGTAGCTGCTTGCTGACTCCCTCCGACTATCTCAAAATGACTGCCATTAGCATAGCAACCAGTGCAACAATGTATATATAGTTCCATATAATGCCTAAACTGTCCCTATAAATGAATCTTTTTTCTGTGTACTTTTGGGTAACAGAGTGCCCCCCTGACCCCTCACCCTCTTAGAGCTCCTGCTCACCCACCTTACAGTTATTATTCATTCAGTCACCCTGTAGGAAACCTCCAGTCCCGAATCTGCACTTACCTTTACGAGGTTACAATCTTATGCTCCATATATTAGCTTGTGTTGCGGATTCTTCATTGTGGCAGCCATGTTGGTATTTCATAGTGATATAATGGCGATCTGGGCTCTTCTCCTCCTTACAGGATCTTCTTCGCTCTTGTCTTGTGGAAATTAAGCTCTGACAGACAGGAAAAGACTGAAAGAAATGGTGGGAGATGAAGCATCATGGGAAGTATCCGCTATTATAAGATGTGTGGACGGAGCTGTATTGGTTATTATTATTATCGGCCATTATGGCCAACACTCTGCACTTACCTAAGCTGACTACAGGGGGCGCATATTTACAGGAGCCATCAGGGTCATTGATGTGATATTGAGCCTCTTGTATAATCCTGGAATAAACTCCACATTTTCCACTTTCTGGCCCTTACTTACTCCCTCACTACGGCTGCTGTTACTACGGCAACCAGTACTGCCCCCCACCTTCCATATAATGCCTACACGGTCCCTATGACGGTCCTGTGGCTTCAGTAGTAGCATTAGGTATATTTACCCTTAGATGGGGGCATAGTTTTTGGGGTTTGCTGGACATGTCCCCCAGGTGCCGGGTACACGCAAGTCTTGGCTGTGATTTTGAGAAGATCCAAAGCTATTCTCATTAACCCCTTGTCTCCCCCTCTTAGCTCCACCCACTGACGCACCGCATCATCTTTTAGCCACTCCCCTTACACATAATGATTATTTCGCCGCCCTGAAGGAGCCCTCCAGTGTCAGACCTGACCTTACCTCCATGTTGTCAGGCTTTGGGCCCTATTTCTTGCTGGTTCAGGCCGGATCTGTTGCTCTTGTATTTCCCTTTCTCTCTTGTTGGATAGAAGAGATGGCGGCTGGAACAGAACAAGGGGGCGGGGCTTTGCCTAGAGACAACCGTCTCATATCTGACCATAACAACCAATCAGATCACTGCTTTTAAAACTGTATTGCAATAATGAAAGCTGCAATCTGATTGGTTATAATGGACAACACCAGTCCTGCAAATCTCCAATAGGTTTATACAGTCTGGGCAATGTGCAGGTCACTGAGGTGGCAATTCTGGGGCCCCAAGTAAAGTTATATCTGGGGGTGTCCTTATTCAACGTGTTTAGGCCATGTCCCATGTTTACAGGAACTGCACCCTATTACCAGGTCAATAAATCTGGTCAAAATACTGTCCCTATGTTATGTCCCATGGGCCTGTATGGTACTGCTAGCACAGGCTTTGGGCCTATATGGTAATATCCCAGACCACGTGACGTCTGGGACATTACCATACAGGCCCGAAGCCTGCTAGGAATTACGTTGAATCCTGGAGAGGTGAGTAATACTATTTATTATGTTCCCTCACCTCTCCTGGGGCTCCGATCATTATACTCGGTGGTCTGAAAAGACCCCTGAGTATAATAATAGTTCATGGGTGTGCAACTGTGGGGTATAATAGTTGGGTGGGCAACTGTGGGGCATAATAGAGCTTGAAGGGTCCACTGTGGCCCCTGCAACCACTATTATGCACCACAGTCTATTGTGCCACTATATAGGCTGCAGGGGTCGCTGTGGGACATATATATATATATATATATATATATATTTTTTTTATTTTTTTTTCTATCTACACTTAAAGCATGGTGGCAGCATGCAGGCAGTGATGGAGAGACAATGAGGAAGAAGCCTCCCCCTAGGAACAGAGAATGCGGTATATCTTTATAGAGTTTTATGGTTAATGGGCACAATGGGGGCACGTAATGGGATAATACTTGGAACTAGGGACATATGTGGGGGTATTATATGAGTCGCAGCCAGGGCCGGCGTCAGCGCACGGCATAGTCGGGCAAGTGCCGGGGCCCACAGAGCCTCTGGGGGCCCCCTGGCACTTGCCCGCCCCAGCACTTACCTGTCCCGATTAATACATAGACGATTATCATAGACGTCATCACATCACGCCTACACACGCAAGCCGGGCCGCGGCTTTAAAGCAGGAGCTGCGCTCACAGCTTCTGCTTTAATCGCCTATGTGAATGGAGTGAGAGCGGAGAGAGGAGCGTCGGGGGAACGATGGAAGGTGAGTGTAAGTGTTTGTTTTGTATTATATTAAGGTGGAACATAATGAAGAGGGCCCATGAAACTGGGGGGCAAATGAAGGGGAGGGGGATTGGCATGACACTGAGGACAGAGATGGAGGGGGCCCAATGAAACTGGGGGGGCAAATGAAGGGGAGGGGGATTGGCATGACACTGAGGACAGAGATGGAGGGGGCCCAATGAAACTGGGGGGCAAATGAAGGGGAGGGGGGAACGGCATGACACTGGGGAAGATGAAGGGGGTGGGGAGAGAACAGCATGAAACTGGGGACAGAGATGGAGGGGGCCCAATGAAACTGGGGGGCAAATGAAGGGGAGGGGGGGAACGGCATGACACTGGGGCAGATGGGGGGGTGGAACAGCATGACACTGGGGCAGAGACAGGGGACATGAAACTGTGGGCAGATGAAGGTGGAGAACGTGATGAAACTGGGGACAGAGGTGGAGGGGGGGACATGAAACTGGGGGCAGAGGAAGGGTGTATATGAAACTGGGGGAGAGATGGAGAGGGCATATAATTTACGGGTGACTGTAGAAGGATTATACTGTGTGGGAGCACATGATAAATGAATGAGTGGGCGGAGTCAACATAAAAGTGGGTGGAGCCAAATTTGCCGTGGCGCGCAGAGCGCGACGCACATTTTTCCCTTCTTTCTATTCTTTAAAAGTTGGGAGGTATGGTGTTGGTGACACCACACTCCTGCATGACGTCATTTGCTTCATCTGCAACGCACAGTGTCTCGACTCCCCCGCCTCCTTTACAAGGGGGCCCACTGAGGCTCTGTCACCCAAGGGCTCATAAAAACCTGGAGCCGGCCCGGGTCGCAGCACATGAGGGAGCATTAATAGAGACTAGGGCACAGGGAGGGCACCTCGGGTGTCCAGTGCTCAGGCATTGGCCCAAAAGAGGTAACAGAAGATAAGTATATATGTTTTTTATTTTTGTCCCCTCCTCTGGGCCTCCAGCTGTGATACTCTGGACTCTGAAGAAACCTGAAAGAGGCCCTGGAAGAATTTTTAAAAGTGGCCCCATGTTATAGGCAGGCTCATTGCAAGTAGGAAGAGCCAGCACAAGTAGTTCCTCCAAGTAAAGCAGTCCTGTGTAAGGCCCTACATTGTAAAAACGCAGTGTTTTGGCAGCAGCGTAAAAGCTGTAGCAAAAAAATACTGTGTTTTACAGTACCTGCAATATGGATGGGACTCTGGCTTAACCTATCCACACATTGCAGAAAAAAATCGGCACTGGAAATGCTGCGATTTCAAAAAACGTTTCTGTAAATCACAGCATGATAATTATACCAACGAAGTTGCTGGCGTCTTTCTGTGAAAAACACTGTAGAAAAAAAACATGATATGGTTCCACCACAGTCTCTTCCCCAGTGTTTTTTTGCCAGGGATTTGCGGCATGAGGCCTTAGCCTAAAGTCATTTTTCAAAGGACTGCTTTACATGGAGGGAGAGGTAGCAGTCCTATGTAAATAACAATGTCAGACTGAAACTATTTTACACAGGACTGCTGCCTCTCACTCCATGTAAGTAGATATTTCTGTTACACAGAGATGCCTGGTTTAAATGTAAAGGCAGCAGTCCTAAGTAAGTAAAGTTATAAGTAGTGGGGTCAGGGTGGCCACACTCACAGTCCACTGACTCCTCAATCTAGATACCATCAGGACCTGGACAAATTCCATAGGGGCGCAGGACAGGTGTAACATGAAAAAAGATAAACATATTCCCTGACGCTCTTGTTTGCCCTTCCACATCCCATTTGGTTGTGTTCTGTGCTTTGGTCCTCGGAACCTACGTACCCCACGTGACTGCTAAGGCTGGCTATGTCATGTGTTTTATGTATTTTATTTTTTTGAAGCTTCCCCTATCATGATAGGGCAATGCAGACTAGCAGGAGCTGTAGTTTTCTTACCTCAATATTCCATGCTGCTTGGTCGTATCCCCTCCTGCCCACTCTTATGTTCCCACACCCGCTCACGCCAAAACAAGACACAGACAGGTGTTGGATAAAATCGGCCACAGCAGCCGTATTTATTAAACAAATAACATACAAAATATATTAACTTTGAAATATATAAATTACCATAAATAACAATAAACCTCTCAATAACCGAAATTTAAGCATGGCCCGATCGGGTGGCCGCCATAGTTAAACACCCGACATGCGCCGTATTAGTAGAGCGGATGTCGGGAAAGGGTTAAAAAAAAATCCAAAAGTTTGCAAAAAAATTTTTGTTTCTTAAAGTCGACATATTCTGACACGCAAAACTTTTTTGAGGAATGTGTAATGTTTTGATCACTTTTTATAGGTGAAACAGAGAAAAAACGGTGGTTTGGCTCTAGTATGTTTGTAAACCAGGTGTTTTTAATTCTTTTTATTTAATTTTTTATACTGACCACTGAAAATATAAAGATACCAAATTCTAACAGGGAATATAAAAACCCAGGTACCTTCACCTGTAACACACCTAATGTAGTGTATGTAATAATATGCACCAAGTGTTCCACCAAAAATCTGTATGTTGGAGAGACGGGTCAGAAGCTTAGAATGCATATGAACTCACATCACCATACAATTAGAGAACAAAGAACGGACCTTCCCATATCAAAACATTTCTGTAATGAGGATCATAATATCACCAATGACATGAAAATTTTGGTTTTAAGAGGAAATTTCAAATCTAAGAAAGACAGGAAGATTTATGGGTACAAGTTCATTACACTGTTTCAAACACTCCAGGAGGGGTTAAATCTGTCACATGGTTTATGGCCCCATACGGAAAACACTGATCTGAAGCAGCCATAAAAGACCACTCTTTGAACTGTGGGAACTGACAATTGTTTACTTGTATGTTCCAATAACATTGTATTCCTATGTGCCCCTTTGTACATAAATATGCATCCTTCAGAAATTGTCTTTAAATATACCTGAGGAAGAAGCCGATCGGAGGCATTAACCCCTCCGGCGCCGTGGTCAAAGGTGCCATTTTCCCGGCGGCGCATGGGTGCCCTTCAGCCGCCCCATAGGATCATGCTATGCGGTGGGCGGAGCTACACACTAATTTGGAGGTGGAGCTAAACAGCAGGTTGCATATGAAACCCCGCCCACCAAATGACGCAAGAAACCAGGAAGAAAGATTTTACAGCAATGAAGACTGGTGAGTATGCGATGTGGGAATACCCCTTTAAAAATTCAAATCACCCCCCTTCCCTAGAACACATATAAACGTAGTTAAATACTGTGAAACACATACATGTTAGGTATCCCTATGTCCAAAATCGCCCGCTCTACAAATATATAAAAATATTTTTCCTGTACGGTAAACACCATAGCGGGAAAAATAGCCAAAAGTGCCAAACTGACGTTTTTTTCACTGTTTTGATTCTGATAAAAATTAGAATAAAAAGTGATCAAAACAAAAGCATTTCCCGAAAATGGTAGAACTAAAAAGTACACCCGGCCCCGCAAAAAAAGACGCCCTATGCATCCCCGTACACGGAAGTATAAAAAAGTTACAGCTGTCAGAATATGGCGACTTTTGGAAAAAAAAAATTTTAACACAGTTTTGGATTTTTTTTTTTAAGGGGTTAAAATGTAAATAAAACCATATAAATTTGGTATCCCCAGAACCATACCGAAATGCAGAATACAGGGGACATGTCATTTTGGCTGCACAGTAAAACCGAAGCCCGTAAGAAAGTCACAGAAATGCATTTTTTCTTCAAATTCACCCCATTCTGAATTTTTTTTCCAGCTTCCCAGTACATTATACAGAATAATTAATGGTGGCATCATGAAGAAAAATTTGTCCCACAAAGATTAAGACCTCATATGTCTCTGGGGGCGGAGAAATAAAAGAGTTATGGGGTTTAGAAGGAGGGGAGTCAAAAACGAAAAACGAAAATTAAAAAATGCCATCGGCGGGAAGGGGTTAAGGGGTTAAAATGCATTTAAAAATATATAAATTTGGTATCCCCGGAATCGAACCAAGACATAGAATACAGGATAAATATTATTTTGACTGCACAGTGGACAGTGATAAAAACGAAGCCCGTAAGAACACTGAACAAATGCATTTTTTCTCCAACTCCACCCCATTCAGAATTTTTTTACAGCTTCTCAATACATTGTACATAATAATATATGATACAATTATGAAGAACAATTTGTCCTACAAACATTAAGCCCTCATATGGCTATGTGAATGGAAAATAAAAAAGCTATGGGCTTTGGAAGGCGGGGAGTCAAAAATGAAAATCGAAAAATGTCACCAGCAGGAAGGGGTTAATCTAATAACAGGCACCTGGGAGGTTCTGAAGAGATTTAATGTCTCTACCTGTTCAGGCTTCTGTACTGCTCTCCATTCATGCACTGTGGTGCAGGAGGTGTGTTCAGCTATTATTCCTTGCTTTAGGTTCTTTGTGTACTGTTTGAACACTGTCCTATTCCCTCACCTCTGTAACTGATTTTCCACCACACCCACCTCCTTCACCTTGGTTTGGGAGTCTATCATTTGAAAATCTCTTTTTCAACTAAAGCCTTTAAAAAAGGCTATTCTACTCTTACCTATACTTCTTTGATTCTCCCCGCTGTTTCTTCAAAATTCGGTTTCTTTAATCTCAGCCTTACCCATGTCATTGACAGCCTATCTTCCAACCAAGTATTGGACAGGTACATCCTTCCTATTTACTGTTTGCTCACACTCACTTTGGGGTTTTCTTTCTCTGTAGTTATCTTTATACACATATCTGACCTCTGGCTTTAATTATGACCATTCTCTTGGATTTTGATTCTGTACTGCACTGCTCGAATGGTATCGACCCCTTGGCTAGCTGACCCCCAGTGTTGTTGTTTGTCTTGTACTCGTTGTGTGTCATCACTTATATCTAAGAAGCGACTGTAACCCAGATGTCTTCTGTCACCTAGGACAATGAATCAAGTAGGCAAGAACAGAAGATGGTTCAGTTTAGGACGCACTGTCTTGCCGTGCTCCTCCTCCCAGAGTTCAGCAGCAGCTACAGGGGAATTTTAAATATCCCTCCTCAGCTGCCGATTGGCTCTTCTCCACAGAGTTCTGATAACCTACAGAGTCAGAGAAAGCTTCATATGTCGGCAAGGCATCCCAAAAGAAACAGTAGCAAGCATCCTTGTATAGGATTCAAGAGTGTCAACACAGCTGTACAAAAGTAGAACAGCCGGAGACAGGATAAAGGTAGAAATGTCATGGCAAAAAGTTGTTTTTTCAAAATCCATACTTGTAATCTGGAAAGCCTGGCGACAACCACTAGTACAGAATAATGGTGGGTGTTAAAGAGAATCTGTCCAACAGTTTTCCAATTTTGTGTTGCCTTATTGGAAAGCCACATAAAATAGTGACAGACCCCTGGTGTCAGTAGTTTTTAATGTGGTGTAGCTTTCAAAAAATCACTGGTTATAAAGTTTAGGGAAAACCAAGATCTGTGAGCCAGGAGTTTTCTGAATGATTTGCATACATATACATGAGCAGTGGAAACCCTTATTGACAGTTTTCTCCCTATGAACAGTAATAGGGAGAAGGCAGTCAATTGGGAATGTAAGCTTGCAGCTGAAGAATATGGAGGAGTCCTTTCAGTAATGAGCATGTATTCATGAGCAGTGGGAGCCCAAGCTCACCTGTCACTGATTGACAGCTTTCTCCCTACGCACAGTAACAGGGAGAAGGCTGTCATCCAGCTAGGGAAGCCTGCATCTAATTGAATATACAGGACTCTTCTCAGTGCTTGGCTTGAGCCACAGCATATTGACAAGTACTTGACTTATCCCTTTCAGGCAGGGCAGCATAAACATGGTAGATTGATAGTTGTCACCTTGTGATCATATCTTTTCACAGACGCTGTGTTTACGCTGATCATATACTCAAATGTTTACCTGGCAGGTCAGCTTTTTGTTATTGATCATTATTTATGTAGTTCCTTGGAGTTTTGTTATCTTAAGTAGAATTACTCTGACTTCTAAGCTCTGCAGTAAGTCACCCATAAAGTAGCACAGAGTATCTATGGAGACATAGCTGGAGAATGATATAATGGTGACATACTCTGTCTTCTGTCAGTGCGGTAGCTTTTACTTTAACGAATCTATAAATACGACTAACAGTGCCTGAATTATCCATTACAGATAATTTACTTGTTTTTACTGTTAGTAATGTTCCAGACTAAGAAGACAGAACTATTTGGCTACAGACTGTCTTGTCACAAAAATTATTTTCAGTATGAGACTAGGCAGAAACACTAAAATAAATGATGTCTGCATTTTGTACGCGGATACATTAGAAGCATTCCTTACAGAATAAATCAGGTCTCAGTGCCATTTTAAAGCCCCTAATATCCCCTACAGATAAAATAAAAGGGCTTTAAAGGTTAATTCTTATAAATCACAAAGGATTCCCCTGTCCTTCTGAAAATTAGGGGTTACTAAATATATTTGAGCCGTTGACACGTAACAGGGTTTGTGGACAGCACTGGATACCATTGCTACTGTGGTGACCGTGGCTGTTAGGCCCCATGACTCTTGGCCCTATAACTAAATATAGCTGTCTCTGGTGATCCCATGTGCCAGAATTGATATTTGGACCAGCTGGGAACTGATCGAAATTGCAGGTATAACTTTACTTTTGTGAGAAGAGTGTTGGAGTCCAGATATATTAGTCCCAGGTTTCTGACATGTGCATGGTCCAGGGCGGATCTGGAGTAGGCCTCAGCCCCAGGTGTAGATCCTGGGCTCATTACTGGGCAAGAAAAGGCTGCAGATCCTGCAGTGCATGGCAGTTCCATGAGGTGAAAGGAGGTGTATGATTCTGTCCTGTAACCCTGAGTCCGGTGAGAATGTATTGCGCCTGTTTTGTTCGTGTGGCTGGATGTAAGCCACACGTATAGTTAGGCTATCCATTCTGCTTAGTTAGTCGCTAGGACGAGCAGGGTTTTTTTAAAATTTTGTTTTTGCCTGAAGTTAAGGCTTTATTTTTTTTACTCATTTTGTGCCTGAAGTCAAGGTTTATTTATTTTCAAGGGGTTTTTTTCAAAATAAGTCAGTTTGCTGCATATTTTGTGTGCCTGTCTTGACTGTTTGGGTCCACTGTTTCTACCAAGCTAACTGCCCCACATTTTATAGGTATAACTTGAAGTGACTATGCACACTGGCGCCCAACAAATTTTATCATATGTAAGGGTGTGGCCCCTTACATATGATAAAATTTGTTGGGTGGCTCAATGGTTAGAACTGCAGCCTTGCAGCGCTGGAGTCCTGGTGTTCAAATCCTGACAAGGTCATAAAACCATCTGCAAGGAGTTTGTATGTTCTCCCTGTGTTTGCATGGATTTCCATCCCATATTCCAAAAAAGGCATACTGATAGGGGAAAATGTACATTGTGGGGCTCACAATCTACATTTATAAAACAAAAAAAAAATATCATATATCGAGTATATACTCAAGTATAAGCTGACCCGAATATAAGCCGACCCCCCTAATTTTACCACAAAAAACTGGGAAAACTTATTGACTCGAGTATAAGCCTAGGGGGGGAAATGCAGCAGCTACTGGAAAATTTAAAAAATTAAAATGGTCGGAGTTTTTGGGTGCAGTAGGTGCTGGGGAAGGGGAGGGGGTGTTTTGGTTGTGTTTGTCCCTTCCCTTCCTTTTTTTCCCCCACTTGGAATTCAGCCTGGCTGAACATAGGGTATCTGCAGTGCTCCTATTAACCCCTTCCTGATGGAACAGGAGCACTGCAGATCCCCTATATTCAGTAGACCGGGCACTTTCAGACACAGGGATACCTAATGTGTATGTGTTTCACAGTCATTTTTTACTTTTCTATGTATTCTAGGGAAAGGAGCAATTTAGAACATTTATTTATTTATTTTTTTGCACTATTTTATGGGAGATTATATACATTAATATTGTGGCTGGTCATAGACCCACCCTGACTCGAGTATAAGCCGAGGGGGGCTTTTTCAGCCCAAAAACTGGGCTGAAAAATTCGGCTTATACTCGAGTATATACGGTATACAATGTAGTAATCATAATGATAGGAATAAATGCAAGTGTTGTATGAAATTGTAAGTTGTCCTGCTAGAAAAGTCAGAGCATAGCCCCTGCTTTAAAGTATGGTATGAGAATGGAAAACATGGCTGCTTTCTTCCACAAGCAGTGCCGCTTCTCTTCATGGATTGTACCCAATATTGCAGCTCAGGTCCACTGCAATAAGCGGAGATGAGGTGCAATATCACACACAACCTGTAGACAGATGTGGCACTGTTTATTGGAAAAAAAAAAAAACAGTCATGTTTTTCTAATCTGCTATAAAAAGGTGATGTAGAGTGATAGTGATGCAAGTAATAAAAGTGAAAAAACAAAGCGGATGCACAGCTTGACGTCCCTTGCCCCTTCAGATGCCAGAACTCAACCGAGACTGCAATCTCTGCAAATCTTATAACTTGGTCCTTCATGAAAGCTATAACAGCTTCTTATGAGGGATTTTTGTTTTTGAGTGTTTACTGGCAACATGGATGTTAATATCAGTAGGCGATGCAGTTACACTTTAATCCCATTTGGTTTGGAAACTTCCCAAATAGATTTACTTGGTCTTCCATGTGCCAACTTTCCTAAAACATTGTTCCAACGTTTCCATCCATGATCTGTTAGAATACTGACTTTCATATTTCATGCTCATGACAAGCGGATATTAGTGGAACAATAACTGCTTTACCATACCGGTAACCTAAAATAGAATAACATCTGACAAATGTAATGCTCCAGACCAGTGGCGTAACTAGGAATGGCGGGGCCCCGTGGTGAACTTTTGACATGGGGCCCCCCCGACACCGAAGATCTCGACCGAGTCCCTCCTACGCATTCCTGCGCGCTCTATTATGTCCCTTAGTGGCCCCTGCACACAGTATTATGGGTACTATTCCGTTATCGGGCCAGCAGAGCTGTTCAGCACTAGTATCGGGACAGCAGCAAGCAAGGCCGCATACCCGCATCGCAGTACAGTTCCGGACAGCATCGCGCATCGCAGATGAGTTTGGGACAGCATCGGGTTCAGCAGCATTCACACACACACACAGCTAATTGTAAGTGGATATACTTTATTTCGTAATTGCCGGCAGAGATGCTCAGCACTAGTTATCGGGACAGCAGCAGCATCGTAGTGAGAGAAATGGACGTGTCGGGCTGTGTTATATAACTTGTCTTAAACAGGAGGCATGAAATTAGCGATCTCTTTTAACAAATCTGTGAACATTGTTTCTTTGGAATGATTTTGTCGCCACATAAATTCGGCTAAGTATGACTCCAGATGCTGGTGGGCTGTTCCGCGCTGTCTTTTATTGCGCCATTTAGCACTTCCCCACAAACGTTCCACATTTTGCGTGTGGCACTGAGTGTTTGGGTCAACAAAATTGTACTTGTGGTTCACTGTTAAATGGTCGTAGCCAGCAGCTTTTAAGTCTGTAGTATTATACCCCTTCCAGCAATCAGAGTATATTATACTCCCATCTGCCACGTTGGCTTTAATAGAAGCTATCAATGTTGTAGCTGATCTTTCTGGGACTGCAACAACAAAACACTCCTTAGTCTCACGGCACAATCCTCCAAAGATCCATTGTGGTGGCAGAACCCGGCCGCTGTTGTTTTTCCTTTTTGTAAAAAGGCTTTCATCCACCTCAACCACTTTGTTTAGGCCTCCTATTTTTGTAGAAGGTCGGGATATTAAGGCACTTGTACACACTTCGCGGAGGTAATTATTCCAATCTACGAAGGTGTTGTGATTCATCTTCAATTGCTGTTCACAAAACTCTACGGATGTCAGCTCTTGGCACCAACAATAAATGAAACGGGCAGCCGTAAGAAAAGGAATGCGTGAGTTGGCAAACCAAGTTTGCGATCTCACACCCTTTTTTTCGTCACACGGACGTTTGCTGCACCGCCATTTTGGAGATGCTTTGGCCAAAAAACACATTTTCATCTGGTGGTTACGAACACAAAACCGGCTCTTATGGATCAGACCATTGGCTTGGAACAGTTCAATTGCTGATTTTTCATCTGCAGGTAAATCCCACAGCGTGTAATCCATCTGACAAAACTGCTGAGAACTGTGACTGAAACAATGGTGAGTACTGTGACTACAACTACGAACACACTAATTTGGCGCCCAATTTTTCTGTCAGCATCGGACCAGCCCGGCACGTCCATTTCTCTCACTACGATGCTGCTGCTGTCCCGATAACTAGTGCTGAGCATCTCTGCCGGCAATTACGAAATAAAGTATATCCACTTACAATTAGCTGTGTGTGTGTGTGTGAATGCTGCTGAACCCGATGCTGTCCCAAACTCATCTGCGATGCGCGATGCTGTCCGGAACTGTACTGCGATGCGGGTATGCGGCCTTGCTTGCTGCTGTCCCGATACTAGTGCTGAACAGCTCTGCTGGCCCGATAACGGAATAGTACCGTATTATGTCCCTTAGTGGCCCCTGCACACAGTATTATGTCCCTTAGTGGCCCCTGCACACAGTATTATGTCCCATAGTGGCCCCTGCACACAGTATTATGTCCCATAGTGGACCCTGCACACAGTATTATACCCCATAGTGGCCCCTGCACACAGTATTTTGTCCCATAGTGGTCCCTGCACACAGTATTATCCCCCATATTGGCCCCTGCACACAGTATTATGTCCCATAGTGGCCCCTGCACACAGTATTATGTCCCTTAGTGGCCCCTGCACACAGTATTATACCCAATAGTGGCCCCCTGCACACAGTATTATGTCCCTTAGTGGCCCCTACAGGACTAAATACTGTCACCGCTGACCGCTATACCAGGACAAATTGTGGATAAAAAAAAATCTGGTCATGTGCATTACAATTTAGTAACTCCATGTGCCTCATATTAATAACAGTTAACCCCATCATCTCCCTCACATTAACCCCTGTCTGCCTCACCATAAGGGTTACTGATATGTGAGAGACATGGAGGTAATAATAAAGTATCTTCATTATTATTACCCCCATATGTCTCACATATCAGTAACTCTTATGGTGAGGCAAACAGGGGTTAATGTGAGGGAGATGATGGGGTTAACTGCTATTAATATGAGGCACATGGAGTTACTAAAACACAAGTAATCCCCCCAAATGCCTGATTTAATAAGTAACCCCAGTACGTACCTGTGTATTTTCAGTTTCATTTTCCTGGAGCAGCTTCTTCCTCTTCTCTTCTGTGCTGGACGGCAGGGATAAGCCCCGCCTCCTCCTCTCATTGGTGGGCAGAGGACAGCAGAGAAAGGGAGGGGGGAGAGAGGGGGAGCGTCCTGCAGCGCTGACAGGAGCCAGAGCTGCAGCTCCTGTGTCTCAGCCGTTGCTGCAGCTTCGGGGCCCCCTGTTGGTGGAAAGTATTCCACCAACAGGGGGCCCCGATCATTATACTCAGGGGTCCGAAAAGACCTCCGAGAATAATGATAGCAGCGGTAGCAGCTGTCACCGGGCCCCTAATGTCCTGGGCCCTGTGGCAGCTGCTACCGCTGCTATGGTGGTAGTTACGCCACTGCTCCAGACTCCTAATATAGGAAAGCCATTTTGAGATAATAACATTTGTGTAGAGGTAGTAGTCTAATATAAGAAACAAAATATACAGAATGCAAGTAAAATTGTCTAATGGAGTCAACAAATATGTACAGCACCCCTATAGAACACATATAAGGAAGCCCAAAATCTGGTATTTAATGCTTGGCATCAGTGGCGTAACTATCGTAGAGGCAGCGGAGGTGGCTGCCACAGGGCCCGGGCCGTTAGGGGGCCCGGTGACAGCCGCTACCGCTGCGTTTTTTGTTTTTTTTTCTCAATAGGCTGTTACGGGCCCTATTCACTTGCCGATCCTGGCAGGGCCGGGATCGGCAAGTGACACCGCAGGCCCCACAAACACTATAATTATACTCGGGGGTCTTTGCAGACCCCCGAGTATAATGATCGGCGGATCGGGAGAGGTAAGGGAACATAACAAACACTGTTAATTACCTCTCCACGATCCTGCCAGGCCTCCGTCATTCATGTTTGACGTCACATGACCCAGGCCTGCTTCCCGGGTCATGTGACGTCCGACGTCATTAAAGCAGGACAAGAGCGGCGGCCGACAGGAACAGGTAAGCAACTGTTTCTGTTTTTTTAATGTTTTTATTCCCCCGGGTCTCCGATTATTATACTCTGGGGTCTTTTCAGACCCCAGAGTATAATAATTGTTTATAGGTGTCCACAGTGGGACCTATGGGGGATAATACTGTGTGCATTGGACACTATAGAGGTTAATACTGTGTGTGCAGGGGACACTATAGGGGTTAATACTGTGTGTGCAGGGGACACTATAGGGGTTAATACTGTGTGTGCAGGGGACACTATTGGTATAATACTGTGTGCATTGGACACTATTGGGGTTAATACTGTGTGCAGGGGACACTATTGGGATAATACTGTGTGCATTGGACACTATTGGGGTTAATACTGTGTGCAGGGGACACTATTGGGGTTAATACTGTGTGTGCAGGGGACACTATTGGGGATAATACTGTGTGCAGGGGACACTATTGGGGATAATACTGTTTGTGCAGGGGACACTATTGGGGTTAATACTGTGTGTGCAGGGGACACTATTGGGGTTAATACTGTGTGTGCAGGGGACACTATTGGGGATAATACTGTGTGTGCAGGGGACACTATGGGGGATAATACTGTGTGCAGGGGACACTATGGGGGATAATACTGTGTGCAGGGGACACTATTGGAGATAATACTGTGTGCAGGGGCCAATAAGGGACATAATACTGTGTGCAGGGCTTACTAAGGGACATAATAGGGTGCGGACAAGGAGGTCGGTCGAGGTCTTCGGCGTCGGTTTCGGGGGGGGGGGCCATGTCAAAAGTTCGCCACGGGGCCCCTCCATTCCTAGTTACGCCACTGCTTGGCATCATGGGGCCCTAGCCTAAAGAGGTTTTCCTATCTCAAGAATCTTATCTATATTGCTAGCTTATGTAAATTCAATAGTTTTTTTCTAAATACATTGCTTTAGAAATGCTGCTTTCTTTGCCTGGTATGTGAAATTATTCTTCCCGATGTTTACACTTTGTTTTTTTGTCCCTTACTTGTTATCTGATCCAGGTGAGATGACCTGACTCACTCACTCACTTCTCTGTGGAAAGGAGGGGGGGGGGGGGGGAGTTCTCCAGATAGTGCTTGCTTTCAGTGCTGTTATTATCAGGTCAGCTAATTGCAATTTGCTGATAAAGGCTGGATAATTTCTGTTATCTCTCTATGTAAACACAAAGATAACATTGAGTTTACTAGCATGTGTAATATAATATACATTTACTGCATATAATTGATCTGAATTTATATTAGATCATAATAAATAAGCTCTTATGGTAAAGGTAATGTCAATATTTACTGAGTAACTTCATAGTGACCTGTCCATCAAAAAGTCAAAACTCACCCGCCAGCTTGTTGAAGAATACAGGAAGTGAGAGCAGGCAAATTGCTAAGAGAGGAAGATGAAAAATCCCTTTGAAACAAAGAAGCAAAGTAAGGCTGTTACTCTGCTGACTGAGCCATAATCTCTATTATTTATTATTATAATATGGGTCTAATATTATTATGGGTCTAATATTAATATTAGATCCATATTTAAAAGGCCACACCCCTTAAAAGATCATTCCCACTTTTGCCACGACTTGCCATTCGTGAATTGCCCTAAGAAGGTCTCTTCCGGGTCGATGTCTCCCCTAGAGACCCCTCTTCTTTTCAGTCATTCTTGGCTTTCACGGCATTCCTATAATTCTTGAACACCAGCATGACTCCCCTCTTATTCCTAGTCTCCAGCATGGCCCTCCTTTCATTTTATACAGTCCTATGAAAAAGTTTGGGCACCCCTATTAATCTTAATCATTTTTAGTTCTAAATATTTTGGTGTTTGCAGCAGCCATTTCAGTTTGATATATCTAATAACTGATGGACACAGTAATATTTCAGGATTGAAATGAGGTTTATTGTACTAACAGAAAATGCGCAATATGCATTAAACCAAAATTTGACCGGTGCAAAAATATGGGCACCTCAACAGAAAAGTGACATTAATATTTAGTACATCCTCCTTTTGCAAAGATAACAGCCTCTAGTCGCTTCCTGTAGCTTTTAATCAGTTCCTGGATCCTGGATAAAGGTATTTTGGACCATTTCTTTCTACAAAACAATTCAAGTTCAGTTAAGTTTGATGGTCGCCGAACATGGACAGCCCACTCTCAAATGATCTGAAAACAAAGATTGTTCAACATAGTTGTTCAGGGGAAGGATACAAAACGTTGTCTCAGAGATTTAACCTGTCAGTTTCCACTGTGAGGAACATAGTAAGGAAATGGAAGACCACAGGGACAGTTCTTGTTAAGCCCAGAAGTGGCAGGCCAAGAAAAATATCAGAAAGGCAGAGAAGAAGAATGGTGAGAACAGTCAAGGACAATCCACAGACCACCTCCAAAGAGCTGCAGCATCATCTTGCTGCAGATGGTGTCACTGTGCATCGGTCAACTATACAGCGCACTTTGCACAAATAGAAGCTGTATGGGAGAGTGATGAGAAAGAAGCCGTTTCTGCACGTACGCCACAAATAGAGTTGCCTGAGGTATGAAAAAGCACATTTGGACAAGGCAGCTTCATTTTGGAAACAAAAATTGAGTTGTTTGGTTATTAAAAAAAAAAAAGCGTTATGCATGGCGTCCAAAAAGAAACAGCATTCCAAGAAAAACACATGCTACCCACTGTAAAATTTGGTGGAGGTTCCATCATGCTTTGGGGCTGTGTGGCCAATGCCGGCATCGGGAATCTTGTTAAAGTTGAGAGTCGCATGGATTCCACTCAGTATCAGCAGATTCTTGAGAATAATGTTCAAGAATCAGTGACGAAGTTGAAGTTACGCCGGGGATGGATATTTCAGCAAGACAATGATCCAAAACACCGCTCCAAATCCTCAGGCATTCATGCAGAGGAACAATTACAATGTTCTGGAATGGCCATCCCAGTCCCCAGACCTGAATATCATTGAACATCTGTGGGATGATTTGAAGCGGGCTGTCCATGCTCGGCGACCATCTAACTTAACTGAACTTGAATTGTTTGTCCAAAATACCTTTATCCAGGATCCAGGAACTGATTAAAAGCTACAGGAAGCGACTAGAGGCTGTTATCTTTGCAAAAGGAGGATCTACTAAATATTAATGTCACTTTTCTGTTGAGGTGCCCATACTTTTGCACCGGTCAAATTTTGGTTTAATGCATATTGCACATTTTCTGTTAGTACAATAAACCTCATTTCAATCCTGAAATATTACTGTGTCCATCAGTTATTAGATATATCAAACTGAAATGGCTGTTGCAAATACCAAAATATTTAGAACTAAAAATGATTAAGATTAATAGGGGTGCCCAAACTTTTTCATAGGACTGTAGATTAAACACAACTTGTATTTTTTTCCATTTAAATCTCTGTTCTTTCTATTTCTACCTTAGGGTATGTTCACAGGGCTGAATGTGCATTCCGCGTGTGAACACTCAGCATGGCTAACTGCGAGGGGATGCTGGGGTGCAGTACACCGGTATCCCATCACAGCATTCCGCCCTGGATTAGGCCCGAATGAATGGGCCTAATCGGGAGGGAGCCTCGCGCCGCGGACGCCACAGCTGAGTCAGCCGCGAAATCCGTGACAAGATAGGGCAGCTCGCTTCTTTTTTCCTCTACTAGCTAGCGGAAAAAAGAATCAAGCAGCTGCTATTGAAGTCAATGGGAGCCATTTTTTGGCAGCGGATTTTGAGGCGGATTCCACGTCAAAATCCGCTGCCAAAAAACTCAGTGTGAACAGACCATCACACTTCTCTATATGTGCATACAAAGATAGTTGTCAAACAGAAATCCTGCAGGTTATCACCCTGATAATTTATCATACCCAGCAATGTGAGCACACCCAGCAATATTAGGTCCATAATAGGGGTTTTCCAGGCTTGAAAAAAATCTTCAAATCGACTAAAAGCTAATTGTCCATGAACATGTCAGTGTGATTCGCTGTTGCAAACCTGGGAAACCGCTGAACCAGTGTGGGAACAAGATATTAGAAAGGTGGGTAAATTATTGTTTAACCCATATCAAGCTAGTTTCAAAAAAACTTTAAGGCTAAGACCCCAGACAGTGGGCAGCAGCAATAAAGCGCTGCGGGAAAAACTGCGGTATCAACACACCATGGTTTTTCCAGCAGAGCTTTTCACAGAAAGTCTGCCGAGCTTTCCTTTGCTTACTTTCTGCTTCCATTATACCTATAGCAAAACCTCTGGTATTTCCGTAGGTATAACTGACATGCTGCGATTTCCAAAACTGCAACGGTTTTGGAAATTGCAGCGTGTCCAATCTGTGTATTCATCCACAGTGTGTGAATGAGATTCACTAGAATTCCATCCACTCTTCAGGGACTGTTTTTTTTTTTTTTTTTCTGCAGTGTTTCCCCCATTGCTAAACTGTGGCGTTTATACTAAGTAGAGCCTCAGCCTCATGGTGTGTTTATATGGTGAATTGTCTTTTTTGATCCACCTCTGATTTTAGCTTTAAAAATGGCATCGGGAAACATGAACAGATAGAAATACTCTAAGGCCACGACCACAAGTTGTGAGTCTGCAACAGTGCGGGGGCTAACCCAATGCAAATTACATGAGGGGAATTTGTAAAGCCAGTTTTGCTGGAGTCCGGTGTAATTTGCTCCAAACGTTGGACAAATTTTAATACACCCGGCACCTCTACAGGTCTTTATGGTTATTTGGCGAGTGCAGGACTTGACAAAAGTGTTTTGCACTGTAGTTTCACTGAGACTCGCAACTTATGTACTGCATTGAGTAGTACTGGAGATCGATTTTACCTAGTGACAGCAGCTCATAAGATTACATACGATTACTTAATATCCATTAGTAGTACTGTACTACAAAATAAATCACAGTGTAGCCCTGGCCCTACAGCTAGTGTCTAACAGGTCCACGACAGAGTTAAAAGATCATTCACTATCAGGGCTTTTCTGCTTCTATGTTGGGGATGGGCTGGTTACAATATAACCAGGATCCTAGGGTCAAAGACACTAATGGAATCAAAAAGTTCTTGCACTCACAGATAAGCGGGGTTGTATGCCAAGGGCACTGGGCATTCCTTCCTTGAAATATAAAACACTGAGAACAGCTTGCCAGTCTGCCAATGACTTCTTACATACTAGGACTGACTGCTCATCTGTGAAGGTACATGTAAGACATGTTTATCTCTGCATGCTTATAGAATGATTTGCTCATCTGTCTATTGTGTATACGGGAGTGTCTTTCTGACTCCTAATTTTTATTTAACATATTAAGGGTAAGGCCCCACGTAGAGGGACGCAGCACTTTTTCTGCATCGTTTTTCCCGCAGATGCTTTAATTATACCTATAAGGAAATTGACATGCTGCTTTGTTTTGGCAAGGTGTGAATGGGATTCTCTAAAATCCCATTCAACTTGCAGTGACTGTAAAACACAGTGGTCATTTCTGTGGTGTATATGCCACATGCGGCCCCAGCCTAAAACTGTTTTGAGATTTTAAGCAGGGGTGTATCTATAGGGGATGAAGAAATAGCACTCACAGCCATGTCCTGATGTCAAGGAGTCCCATATACATTAGACATGAATATTAGAATTTTCACTTTTCCCATTTAATGGCATGTATCATGTACAGAGACAGATACAGGATGCTTTATATTTGTTATGATGTGAATTGAATGCTTTATCATGGGATATGCTTATGAGGATCTGTCACAGGGGCCTGTGACATGGAAGTTCATCACCAATCACTGGACTTTCTCACTGGCGTTATCTATATTGTGACTTCATTGTAGAAGTGCCAGCTATTTTGTTACTTGCACAAGAACTAAAGTGTACATAAGAAGATTTGTTTCAAATGGTCAAAGGTTTGTAGACTTGGGAAGGATCTTACAGGAGGCTGCTTGTCTTCTGAAGTCCCCAATCATTGTCTGCTGTCTCATAAAGTAGAGAACATAGCATTGTGCATCCTTCAGAGCAGACAGCCATGTGTGGTACTTCTATTAGTAAAGATTCACAATACAAATTTCTAAGACATTAAATAATTTCCATTAATTTGAATGGAGATGTTTTTGCAGCGAACTTGATTCAAATGAACAGGACAGTCACAGAAAATTCAGCAACAAGTCTGCCACATGTCTGCTTTTAGAATGTCCATTATAGTAGTCTGCATGTATTTTTATAAAAATGTTAAGCGGATCGGTGTTCAGACTATATTGCCCTATGAGAAGGGCCACATACTGTAAGGACAGGTCTAATATTCTATTGGCCAATGCTGTGCAAATGCACTGGACTCATGAGTTATGGAGGTAATTTATTAAAGAGGATTTCTGATTATATATAGTTCATTTATTGCTGTACACTTGTATGCTATATTTCTATATAGTGAGGCAGAAGTCATCCCTTAGCCTTCCCTACTGCCTCTACAGCTCCTTGTGAAATCAGCAACTCTGCTTGAGTATTTTTCATGGCATGACCCCGTTCCTCCCAGCGTCAGCGTAAACCTAGACTAGACAGCATTATTTGGCTGACGCTAGGTTCACACCTATGTTGGAGAGCCCATGAACGGAGACTTAATCCGCTTAAAAAAGCGCTTACCACGAAAATCCATCTATTTATGAAATCCTATCCCAACAGTGTGGTAAAATAAGAGCAGCGTTTTTGGAAATCGCAGCATGTCAATTATAACTACGGAAACGCGAGCGGTTTCCCTATAGATATAATTGAAGCAGAAAGTCTGCAGAGGAAACCTCTGTGAAATTTCTCCGAAAACTGCTGCGGAAAAAACTGTGATGTGTTGTCACTGTGGTTTTTCCCTCAGCACTTTTTGCAGTGGAACGCTACTGTAACGTCTCTGCCTGTTTGGGTCACTGCGCCACCATCTGCTCGCATGCGACGGTGCAGGAGGTGTGTGCAGTTTGGTTCCTTGCTTAAAGTCTTTGGTTGCACTGTGTGACCTCGGTTCTGTGATTGAATTTCCACCACACCCGTCTTCTGCCCTTGTTTGCCGCTGTTCATGAAGTGATTAATTCTGGTCTTGCCGTGTGATTGACAGCCTATCCACCTATGAACTCCAGGGCAGGTTCTTCCTCCCTATTTATGCTTGGCTAACATTCACACTGGTGCTTGATATTGCCTTGTGCGTACTTGCTTTTTCTCTCGCTGTTATTACATATATTCTAATTCTTAACCTCTGGCTTTTCCTATTGACTATTCTTTTGGATTCCAATTTTGACACTTTATTGCTCGAATGTTACTGACCCCTGGCTAGCTGACCTCCCTTTGTTGTTGTTATTGTCTTGTCTGCGTTTTGTGTGCCACGTATATAGGTAGGGATCGTCCCCAAGTTGCCGCCTATTGCGTAGGATAGGGCCATGCAAGAGGAAGGGACAGTGGGGGGCTTCAGCTTAGGGCTCACTGTCTCTTTTGCCCCTTTCTCCAGGGTTTCCAGCAGCTTCTGGGAAATTGCTGTCCTAGCAACTCCCTAACAGCTACAAGAGACTTTAGCCTAAATAGAGAGAAAAGAAAAACTGTTGAAGTTATTTTAGGCTATATACACGCATATGTCCTTAAATTAATGCGATGTCTGTGTTGTTAATGGACAACAAATGTTCCCAATAATTTTAGTGGGTACATGTAGACATTTGTTTTCTGCCATGGACTGAAAGGGACATCCACTACTTTGGCCATTTTAGACTATGGGTCCATGAAAATCAGGGATGCCATCCCTGTGCTGACTCTTTATCACACATCCAGTACATTCAAAATTATTGCAAAATGGGGTTTTATTCCAACCATGGGCGAAACATGTGCAAACCCCAGACCTTAGTAGATGAAAAACTTAGATACCAAATTTTTGTCTGCATAATGGCTATAGCCATATGAGTAATTCTTAAAGGAGTTGTCCGGGCAAAACTTGGCATTAAATTTAATCTGTAATTAGGCTGGGGCAGTGAAAATTTTTTTTAAAAAAAATTATACTCCTCTTTCTACGATGCTACAGTGCCTCCCAGGGCAGTTCGGTCGCTGGGAGGACACCGGAGCATCGGGGACAGGTGAATAGGATTTTTCTTTTTCACATCCCCCCGGCCTATATATAATCTAGCAATTTACCTGGACAACCCCTTTAATTCTTTCATAACCTCCCTTACACAAATGGTTAACACCCTGATCTCCACAAGATAGGAATATCCATTGTGGTGACTTCTAAGTTCTAGGCATGTGATAACTAACAAAATTTATTTCATTCGGAACACTCTGAGAATTGTGTAGTTTTGGCTTTACTTACTTACAAAGTGGCCTTGGTGGATAAACAAGGCAATTTTTTGGCACAGAACTATATTAGGATTATGGATTAGGATTATGTTCATGCTCTAAAATGATGGGTATGTACTACAGCTAAATATGCTATTGTAATAAGTTTACCTTTACATGTGCCATGTGGCTCTAAATCAGAGCTACAAATATCAGCTTGTTTTCATCATACAACCATTAGCTAATAAAATACATTATATGTGATTTATTCAGATTCGCTCCCGGGTGTCCCTTTCACCCACTGGCTCGCACGGGCTTAGGGCTGATTGATCCTTCTCATGTGGGAGTTTCCTGGGTGAAAGTCATTTTGTCCATTCACCTCGGGTGTGTTTACTTGGATAAGAAGACAGAAAAAGAAAACGGAGAGAGTGAAATCATGAGTCACAACCGCTGACCTGGGGGACACGTACCCTGTAGAGAATCAGTATGTGAACAAGGAGAGATAAGGGGGTGTTTGCAGAAACTGGTCTGACCCTTGTACCTTTGTAGTCAGCGTCATACATCAATCCACAGCTGTGATCTCTATGACTAAGAATATTTTATATACAACAGTGCTTACATTATTGTACAAGTATGGCTTCAGGAGGGAGACTGAGTCACAATGGGCTAACTGAGCCTTGTATACTGCTTTTCTGCTGTTTATGTGCATAAATTCTGTTTGTACATTAAATGATTTGCAAAAAAAACGGGAAATTGTATAGAGCGCTGTTGTGGAACAAAAAGTAACTCTAGGCCGGAGACAAGACTGTGTTTCGACACGGGTGGGGGGGGGGTGTCTTCTTCAGGCCAAGCCTGATTTTGGTTGTAGGGCTTATGCTGGACACCTCCTGCTGGTATATATACCCCTCGTGACACTACAAGGCTTGATTTGGTTCTGAGACTATTGCTGGACACCTCCTGCTTGGCCTGAACAACACACCCGCTGTTGAAACACGTAGACTTGTCTCCACTGTCATTGGAACTGAATAACCACGGCCTTCCAGCCTATAGTTACTTTTTGTGTTGCATCCTTCCACAGTTGCGCTCTATACAATTTTCTGTATTTTTTCGCACCTCATTTTCTGTTTCCACCACCCTTCTTGGCTGGTGTCTGGGTAGGATCTGCAACTGTCACCATTGGCTCCACACCAGAACCCATCTACGGGCGCCAGGTTTTCTTTTTATTGGTCTGTTTGTACATTGTAACGGTGAGCTATTTCATTGTGTATACTTGGTGTTTGTATACGGTGCTGTCTGTGCTGTACATTGTTGAATTTGCACCCGTCACATTTACTGAAATTAAGAGCTATTTCAATGAAAAAGATCTTAACAGGTCAAGTACCATGGTAACATAGGAACCCATCTCTGATATCACCTTCACAATTCTTGCATCCATTGAACTTGTGAGTTTTTGAATAGTTTCTGCTTGAATTTCTTTGTAGGATGATGTCAGAATATATACATGTATACATACATATGGGCATTACAGTCAGTTACACATACTTAGCGTTGAACAAAACAACCAATATAAAGACTGAGTCATGACTGGTGAGAAGAGCGGTGTGTTGTCCTTTGTGTTGTGCTCTGTCTTGTGATCTGTAATGAGGTAATTTCTGACTGCATTTATGGCGTCTGTGAAATCTGTGTTGTTGCTGCTTCTGCTCTGTGTGTGACCAGCAGGGGCAATTCCAGGACCCTGCTCCGTGTGGATCTTATAGACACCGAGCTAGGACCCCTGCTCTATGTGGATCTTGTGGACACTAAGCTGTGTTCAGTATTGCCCATCCTTTTTGGTGCAGGTGGGATATATATTTTTTAATTGTTGCACCTAAACTGTCTCACTGTGTGCATCCTACAGTCACTCAATATATATATCATAGATAGATAGATAGATAGAACATAATTAACAAAGTCAAGTGAATGAACAAAAGAGAAATGGATCCCATCAATATTTGGTGTAACCTTTGCCCTTTAGAGGAGGAATCCTGGAAATTATGATTCGACCCTCACAGAGCCCTGATCTCATCATCATCCAGTCTGTCTGGGATTATGTTAAGAGTGAGAAGGATTGGAGCAAGCCTACATCCACAGAAGATCTGTGCCTAGTTCAACAAGATGTTTAGAACATTCTCTGTGTCGAGTTCCTTCAGAAACTGTTTGCAAGTGTACCAAGAAGAACTTATTGAAGGCAAAGGGGCAGTCAAACCAAATATTGATGGGATTTAGAATTTTGCTTTGTTCATTCACTTTGCATTTTGTTAATTGACAAGAATTATCTCTTAACACTTCTATTTTTGAAAGATTCCTTAATTTGTAGTATTTTTCCATATATCCTACTAATATTATAAGTGTGAAAGTTTGTGTGTTTGGATGTTTGTTCCTCAATCACGCTAAAACGCATGGATGGATTTGCGTGCAATTTTCCACAAACATAGTTTTCCCTTAGGATTGAGTCACAGGCTACTTTTGGTGCCACTAAACAACATGGCTTCCTAGCAGGAGACTCACAAAAGCAGGACTTCTAGCCCCAGCTATAGACTCACACACACTGCCTGGCATTTCCTGCCTCAACCTGCCTTCACACTCCTTACTGTCACCTCAGGAGTAGCCCTCACTCTACTCACTTACATTTACATATAGCTTTCCAATAACACATCACGTTGTCTGTATCACTACATACACAATAAAACACATCACGTTGTCTGTATCACTACATACACAATACAACACATCACATTGTCTGTATCACGACATACACAATACAACACATCACATCACATTTGCTATCCCACCAAACTTTTTAAAGCACTTTTACAGTTTCACACGTCTGTGTCCGCCCAATTCTCAAATCACAGCAGACGAAGTCGCGGGTAAAAGCTAGTATGTGTATAAACACATATATATATTTATTTGTAGCTGTGTACACAGCATTTGTAGTGAGTGTTATTTTACTGTACTAAACCAGTTCTATAACGCTAGATGCCCCTTCGTTCATCTCTCCATCATTCAGGTCCACATGGGGATCCAAAAGGCTTACTCGCGGACCCCATAGACTATAATGGTGTCTGTTGGGTTTCTGCTGGTTTTATACTGAAAATGGACAGAAAAGTTCTCTTTGCAGGACTTCTATCTCTTGCCATTTTAAACGGAATCTGCGGTGGAGTCTCCTATGGAGATTTACCTATAATGTATATACTGTAGGTGTTATAGTTTTATTACAGTTGTACTGTATACTTAGTGTAGTAACTTTTTTATACCACAGTTTTTTACTAATATATAAACTACAGAATTAGCATCAGTTAGTTACAGAAGGTTTTTTTTTTGGTTTTTTTTAAACCTTTTATTTGTGCAATTTCTTTACGGGTTTGCTCAGTAAATTCTATATAGTAGGTTTATTACACTTACAGTAGTTAGAGGAATTCTGTTCATTTTTTTTACTGAAGACCATTCAGAATTTTATTTTTAGTTTAGTGTAAATTTTGTTAACGAAATATGATTTTTTTAAATAGTTTTATACAGTTTAATGTAAATTTAATATAGTAATTGTATATCATGCTATATTTTCATACATGAGCACTTGATCCATTTTAAAAGATATTCTGCCAATAAGGGCTCGTTCACATCTGCGCCCCGGTCTCCGTTTTGCAGGTTTCCATTTCCTGCCTGAAACTGGACAGGGGACGGAAACCTGCAGTCAGTTTTCAAACCCATTCATTTGAATGGGTTTGGAAAGTGTCCGGCTGTGAACGCTGGTGAGCGTTTTGTGCTCTCCGCGGCGAAACCGGGGTTTTTTAACCGGGCACAAAGTCGGACATGCAGAACTTTGTGTCCGGTAAAAAAAAACAAAAAAAAACGGTTTTGCCGCGGAGAGCAAAAAACGCTCACCGGCGCTCACAGCAGGACACGGTCTGCCAGGTTTCCATCTTCTGTTGGCAGAAGATGGAAACCTGGAAACGGAGATTGGGTGCTGGTGTGAACCCAGCGTAACTGTCTTGTTAGAGGGAATAGTAAGGAATTAAAATGGAGTCGCTTCTTTGGGGTTTCCACTGTATTGGTACCTCATGGTCTCAGAAAATGTGATATGGTGCTCGAAAATAAGTCCAACAAAATAGGTCCTTCAAAAGCTGAATGGCGCCCATGTGCCCAAATAGCATTTTATGACCGGAGTGAAGTAAAAAAAAAAAAAAAAAAGTAACAAATTTTATAAAACACTGGTAGTCCCCACTGATCTTTGCTTATTTTTCCAACGTGCTGTACTGACATGGTACCCCTCCAACCAACCACTGGCCTCAATGATCACATATCATACATGCCAGCATCACCATTGAGGTCAGTGCTTGGCTGCAGCACTTCTGTGCCAGTACAGTGTATTATTGCTCCAATAACATGAAAAAGACAAACGTGGACCACTGGGGCAGAGGTCCTGAGACAGAAAGTAATTTAATAGGTGAGGAATGTTTTTTATTTTAAAATATTTCCTGCAGCTAGGTTCATTCATTGGACAACCCCTTTAAATAATAAGCCATCATAATAATACTTGTCTTTCTGACAATTGTGAAATTAAATACGTATGGGTCTTCCATCATATAGCAGTATCAGTGTCAGATATAACCTTTAGATTTGTAGAGACATGCTGTACCAGTAAGCAGATAACTGTAGTCTACCCTACAGGGCACTCACCTATATGACGCAAGAAAGTAGTGCGCACAGTATATGACTCTAGTGAATACAGTAATAATCATTACCTACAATATATGATGTTATATAGGGAAGGAATATGCTAATAAGCTCACCTTGATAAAAAAGGGAAATTTGCTCTAGGGCCACCTTGTGGGAACGTAGCTCTCTGTATATCAATATCTGGTTATCAAGAAACCTGGATGACATGATCTAGGGTTATAACTAAATAAAAATATCACCTAAAAAGAAAGAGACCCATCTGCAGACAGCTGTAATGTGTGAATCAGGGTAGGATGGCTAGGTGAGAGGCCATAGATGTGGATTAGACTATGTCTCCTTAGGCCACATTCACACAATGGAAAATGAAGAAGAATTTAAGGGTTAGTTCACACTGGGAGCGGAAGGGGGGATTTTGGCACCAAGAGTACCGCAGGGATCCGCATCACTCTCGGGCCAAAATAAGACTGTCGCAGCTTCCGACAGTCGCGGCTTCTCCCTCTGGATTAGGCTCAAATGAATTGGCCGACTTCGGAGCGTGCTTCCACGAGGCGGACGCCGTGGAATCCACCTAAAGAATGGACACCTTGCTTCTTTTTTCCGCTAGTGGCAACATGCCGCTAGCAGAAAAAAGAATGCCAGTGGTCTCCATAGGCCACCATTGTGAGGGGGAGGATTATTACGTGGATTCTGCGCCATAATCCGCCGCCTCTGTGCCCGTGTGAACGGGTCCTAAGGCAGACATCCGCCTGAGATTCCTCTTCCTGCCCCCAGGCTCCCCATTATGGTCTTCTACCTCTGATTAGGCTCAGATGAATGGGCCTAGTCAGCAGGGAGCCATGCGTCAAGATCAAGAAGGAAACTTATTCTTTCTGTGTCCTGCTGTGGTCTCTGCCAACTATTGAAAAAAATCAGGAGCAGAATAAGGGCAGAATCTGCCATAGATTGTGGGATGGAGTCTGCTGCAAAATCAGCTGCAGATTCCACCGTGTGAACAGGGCCTTTCATTGTGCTCGTGTTGGTTAAGCTAAAGTCATAAAACAAATGAAACTACAAACCATGGTTTTAGAATAGATACACATGGAACTGTAGGCTAAAGAAGAATATCACTTTTTGTTTTAAAATGGTTTTCTATGAGGATCTCCTGAAATATAGTTTAGAGCCCTCTGTATCCTACCACAATGGAAGTGATCAAAGGCATTAACCTGTGATAGAAGTGTAGACTTTCAGCAGGAATTATAGCCATTTATACCTAGTTCCTGTATATTCACAAGAACACAGTTATAGATGGAAGGATTACTTTTAATACTTGGGTGCCGATACTCAGCAGTCGCTGGTTGTGTGAGGTTTGGAACCCATAGACATCACCAAATGCAAAGTTTTCTCCTCTGACATACATTGTCAGGCCTTTGTTGCAGTCGCCTCCCGGTGGCTACATGTTTGTGGGCTGTTTTGCCTCCAGGTTTGTGTTAAGTAAGTGGAAAGCATGCTCAAGATGGTGACCAGTACGGCCATTAAAGAATATTCCAATCCTACATTGAAAAGCTACAAGATTTTGTTGCTTTTGCTGTATGTTTCGTTCATCATCCATCATTATGTTGAGGCGTTGTCCTGTCAGTCTTGCTCCATTTGACTGAATCCAGTACACGTCACAGTTTATCCTGTCACATCTATCCACATTTGTATCTTCAGTAAACTCAAGTTACGGAGCCCCATAGGCAACCATACACGCCTATACCATAACATTGTCTCCACCATGTTTGACAAATAATGTGACTGCTTTGGATCCTGCGCCCTAGTAAAACTAGTAATTTATTTATTGCTTCATTCTGTAAAATGTAGAATTATAGATATATAGGACATCTAGTAGAATCACAATTGTTATCTTAGTAACTGTAGCAGAACTTAGCACTTGTAGTATGTGTATGTCTATCCAACAGACTCTTCCCCTCCTCTCTCCATAGACTTCTAAATTAGTCTGATAAATGAAGAACAAAGCATTTTTCTTCAATAAACATATTACAACGTTTCTTATATTCACTTATATTATTCACTCATGAAGTTGTTTTATAATTGCGGGTTTTCATCAAGATTTTTTGATACTGTAATTCTTTTCTTTCAATATAATCCAAGTGTTTTTTCTTTACCAAGCCTTTTATGAGACATTGTTTCATGACTCTTATATTGAGGGATTGCCATGGGTCTAGCTTCTGGATCCCCTAGAAATTAGCTGGTGTTGTTGTTCAGAAGTTTTGTAGGGCCATACAAATTGGAGTATTACATGGTGACACTAATAGGACGTATGGCAGAAGCTGTCTTGATGAGACAACCACTCCAAATAATTTGGCTTGTTTCCAAAAAATACTCATAAATAGGCGTTGTCTGGTATTCTTGTAAGTCCCAACCATTTTTGTCCAAAGGTTGTGTCTTGCATTTCAGCTCAATTACTATTTTCTTGACTAGCGATAGGAATACTGGACTCAGCCCATAGACCACCATGGGCAGTTTTTTTTAAAAAAAAACAACAAAAAACAAAATAGACCCCTTTTTCTAATCCCTTAAAATTCCTTTAAATTTTTCTGTCATTCAAGGGACATGACACGGCAATCACGACAGTAGACACTTGGCGAACATGTGTACATGTGTACTATATTTAGTATTTAAAGTGCTGCTCATATACTGTTTTTCAGAACAAACAAGAGTAATTGCAAACATGGCTGACGCAACTACTGGGCAAGATCAGGCAATGGCTGCAGCTATGGAAGCTCAGAAGAAATTGCAAAAAGCTATATATTTCTATCGTACTGGAGACTGTAAGTATTCCTATAGATGGGAATTTATAAAGGACCAGATAAGCTGGCAAACATGAAAATCACGCAGGATGTAATTATTAAAGGCTAGCTTTGTTGGTTTGTGACATGTGAACATGCAGGGCCCTTCTTTTGTCATGACAGAAGGGGGTCACTGGCGCTCATAATCTGAGCACCCAGAGCTTGTACGTCTGATCCTAAATTTCATGTTCAAAGCTATGGAATGGCAGCTACAAAGATTTAGCTACATTGGTTATTGCAACTGTTTGCTGGTGTCATTTGAGCACCTTATTTCAATACAGTATTATGTGAACACTATCCAACTGTATTATGTGGGCACCAGTGGCGTAACTACCGCCATAGCTGCAGAGGCAGCTGCCATAGGGCCCGGGACATTAGGGGCCCGGTGACAGCCACTACCGCTGCTATCATTATACTCGGGGGGGGGGGGGGTCTTTTCGGACCCACGAGTATAATGATTGGCGGATCGGGAGAGGTAAGAAACATAAAAAACACTGTTACTTACCTCTCCACAATCCTGCCAGGCCTCCTTCCTGACATCCTTTCTGACATCACATGAACCCGGCCTGCGTCCCGGGTCATGTGACGTCCGACGTCATAGAAGAAGGACGGCAGCAGAGAAGACAGCGTAGAAACCGGGGGACAGGTAAGAAACAGTAGGTTTTTTTTATGTTTTTATTCTCCCGGGTCTCTGATTATTATACTCTGGGGTCTGAAAAGACCCCAGAGTACAATAATTGTTTATGGGTGTCCACTATGGGCTATAATACTGTGTGCAGGAGCCACTATGAGGGATAATACTGTGTGCAGGGGCCACTATGGGGGATAATACTGTGTGCAGGGGCCACTATGGGGTACAATACTGTGTGCAGGGGCCACTATGGGGTACAATACTGTGTGCAGGGGCCACTATGGGGGATAATACTGCGTGCAGGGGGGACTATGGGGGATAATACTGCGTGAAGGGGCCACTATGGGGCATAATAGAACGCGCAGGAATGCGTAGGAGGTGGTCGGTCAAGGTCTCCGGTGTCGGTCGGTGGGGGGGGCCTCATGTCAAAAGTTTGCCACAGGGCCCCGCCATTCCTAGTTATGCCACTGGTGGGCACTATATAGTAAATCATAATGGAGGAGACATCAATAGAAAATATTGCTCAGGTTACCAGGCTTGCGGAGTTCATTTATAAGGTTCTGCAATTATTGTTGTTTCCATTGACAGTGACAGCCTGGAATTATTCTGTCCTGGCCCTATCCTTTCTTGGACTGTTTTTGGGATTATTCCTCCTAAGTAAGAATATCTTAAACAACAGGTAAGATTCAAGATTTTTCTCCAGAATGCCAAATTCTTAAAAGTGTCATTTTTATTTCACACTGACATAAATGGGTTCTGTTTTTCAAAAAGAATAGTTTTCACTTCACATGGCATAATTTCACTACAGTTTTAGCACCACTGGGTTCTTCAGTGGATATATTGTATATAAATCAGTAACAATTTGCTTTTACAATTGACACAACTTACCAGAAATTGGCACAACATGGCTGATGTTGAACGGTATCTGCCAGACTCCCACACACTTCAATGAGTCTCAGATACTTATGACCCTATCATTTCTAGGTACTAACCATTGCATACTTTGAACACATAAGACAAAATCTGGCCTTGCTCAGCTTCTTACGCTTGCACGTTCTTCCCGCTTCCACATCAAGATCACCAACCCCTTGACACATTCCAATTTTTAAGTCTACTATGTGACTCTACTCAGATTTCTTACTTATTTCTCTCCTTACATTGCAGAAAAAGGAAAATGATGGCTTTGTATAATAGCGTGCCTGTTAAAAAAGATGAGGAGTCTGATGGTAAACAGGCTGTGCTGACGCTGGAGAAAGAGAAATCGCAAGAGGACTCTGCATTTAAGAAGGAAGTTCTACCAGGTGACATCTCCGTACAATGGAAGGACGGCCAAATCACTTCTCTCTACACAGATTCACCAGAGGCAGATGTATAAACTACCAGGACAGATTTCTTTCATTCCCACTAAAGAGCTCCAGGTCTTCTTCAGTTGTCCTACCCAATATCTCAGACCAGTGGGATAAAGATATTCCTACAATCTTGTTCTACTTGGGACTTGCTGGATCAGCTCAATGTCAGATTGGGCTACTGGATGAATGTATTTTATACGTAATGGGTCATTTCTTGGTCAGAGTTTGAAGGTACCATAGATCCGGTTTTCCTATATTTATTACAGTTTATGCTTGTAATAGGCAACAAACAATTTTATGTTACTTCCTCTCTGATAATAACATGATGGCAGAATTCAGTCTCCCTATATATACATAATTGTTATATGTTTTATTATGGCCAGTATAAGGTCATCCCACTGTGTCTCCCAAAAGGTCACCTACTATTGTACATCTTTTTAATGCCTTCTCCCTTACTAAACTAAATATCACATGTGCTCGGGGTTGAGGTTTATGTTGTCAAAGGTTTTTTGTCCATAGGCTTCAGCAATTTGGATCTTGTATAAATATACATTTTATATACGTAACCATTTCATATGACCCTATTTTTCATGTAGAATAAACATACATTTCGCCTATGTTGTTTTAATACTTGTTTTCAAAACTGATTTGTATATCTGTGAACCATGCTGACAAGGCTTTAGTACATGGATACATGAACAAACTATCCTAAAGGATGCCCATGTGACTGGGTTTTGACCTAGTAATGGAATCCAAAAGTCCAGAAGAAGACAAATCCATTTGGAGCTGACTTGCTTCTAAGGTCTAAGTATTATGTGTTGATCTCCTGATAGACCTTATATATAATATAACTTCATAGATGAAGAGTGGCCTGGGTAGGCCCAAGGTACCATAGTCTGACATTGCATGGAGAGTACCAAACCTATTTTTAGTAGTATTGAGCGAGTAGTATTCTATCGAATACCTCGCCGGCATAGGAATGCGTGTAATCGGCCAGACACTAAGGGGTTAAACGCATCGAGTATTCAATCGGATACTACTTGCTCAACACTAATCTTTAGTTTTCTCACTTTCTTTGGCAATGGAAAACAAAAGGGTTGGAGACTCTTGACAATATCTCACGTACACAGATTTAAAGGGGATGACCAGGAAAAATGTTTTTTTTTTCTCTGGAGGCCACAGAAGGTGAAAAAAAAAAAGAAAACCATACTCGCCTGTTCCCGGTGCTCCGGTGTCCCAGGCCACTGTCCGGTCCCACAGAGCCCCGGGACTTGTTCAAGCAGAACTCCCCGCAGCATGATTACCACTAATTGACCTCATCGCTGATGTGCGGAAGGAACTTCTGCAAGAAAAGTTTCTACAGATGTATAAAGACTCTAAGAAGTGCTTCCAAGAGCTTTTCTTAAAAATGTAAAGCACTTATAGGAATAGCTCATTGCCAAGACACTGGTGACATTGGGAAAATACAAACCTTCATGGTTGATGTAAACGGTCACTATCTTAATAACAATCTTTGCATAAATCAATAGCACAATTGAATTCAATACATTTTGTAAAACAGCAGAAGAAATGCCCCTTTCTCCATTTATCTGGGTCTCTTCCTTCTCTCTCTCCTAAAATCACTCTGAAATTCTGAATAAATCTGTCTTGCTGGAGCAAGATGTACAGGAGGTCACAGAGATGACATATTACAGCTAACAGACATCTTTGGAGAGTGGAGGGGCTGTAAAGAGCAGGATATGAGTGAGAGAGGACAGGGATAGAAATACAGAGAGACTGCAGCAGATAACAGTAAGTTTTGTATCTCACTGGGCGCTTTATTCACATCAATACAGGTCAATATTTCTCTATAATGTCCTTTCTGATCCTTGCTACTGAGTAAAAGAGAGAGAGTGTTAGATGAGCAGATTCTCCTCTACTTTCTGTGTGCTGTCTTTGGTAAAGGGAAAGCTGCTGAACAATGCAGAATACAAATCATGTAATGGCCCTGGTGTAGCTCATCATGTACACATATTATTTTATACTAGGCAAAGTTTATTAAAAGGTTAGTGTAACATCTTTGCCCGTTCAGGCCTCTGCCCCATCCGCCGGTCACATGCTACGACACAAGAGAAGTGTCCATTTATGATCTTCTGCTCCTGTTGTGTTAGCACAGCTGAGTATTCATTGCAGTGTGTCAATCCAGCTAATGCTATGAGTTCCTCTGGTTACAAAGAAGTTTATGTTAGTAGCTCTTTGATTGACAGCCTCACTTGCCAGTCAAGCTTGTTACCCTTTCTATAGTTTCCCGACCCTCTCTTGGTTGCCTGCTATTAGCTTCTCTGTGTGTGATAGCTATCTACTGTTTGCTGTTTATTTACATTTCTGACCTTGGCCTTTCCCTTTGACTATTCTTCCAGTTCCAATTCTGTACTGCACTGTCCGATTGGATCTGACCCCTGGCTCTCTTGACTACCCTTGTCTGTTTATTTGTCTTGTCTGCGTTTTGTGAATACACTTGTATTACAGGAAGGGACTGTCGCCAAGTTGTCCTCTACCGCCTAGGGTGGTTGAATCAAGTAGGTAGGGGCTGGGTCGAGCATTAGGACTCACTGTTTCTGTCAATCCCTTCCTCCCAGGTTTCACCAGCAGCAACTGGAGAATTGCTTAACTGGCAATTCTGTAGCAGTTAATTTGTCATCTACATGTTCTCTATGTCTATCTGCCAGGGCTGTGGAGTAGGAGTCAGGACCAGTTTTGAGCCTGAATTGGAAAACCATTACCAAGTCCAACTTCAATCTAAAATTATTAATTACTTTAAATTATATCATACAATTATCAATATTGTACAATTAAATAGATACATAAGTTTGTTGCAAATTTACTTTTATAGGAATTCAAACACTGGGTTTTTTCATCAATTAGAGGATCTTTATGGCTTGTGACTGACCATGGCTGGACATTTATGAAGGAGCCAGAGTTGGGCTTTGATAAAACAGAGTCAATGTTTTCACCCGCTGACTACACATCATGGTATCTGCAAAATTGAAAGGTGCTAGTGCATATGGTCAGAATTCAGAAGACCTACAGCTGGGAGTTGCAAGTCACATGCGGCATGGAAGCACTGGTATACAGAAATAAGATCTTTATGATAACTTATAAGACATGTGTCTCATGTCAACCTTCAGAAAGGCAGCTGTATATACCATAAGGCCGTGATGGAGAACCTATGGCACAGGTGCCAGAGGTGGCTCTCAGGGGCCTCTCTTAGGGCACCCATCCATGGAACAGATTATATTGTGTGGGGGCCACTTTGCAGCAGATTATACTGTGTGGGGGCCATTGTGGAGATGATTGCATTGTGGGGGGGGGTCATTGTGGAGCGGATTGTAATGTGTGGGGGTCACTGTGAAGCAGATTGGACTGTGTGATGGTCACAGTGGAGCAGAAAGTTCTATAAAGCCCCATTTGTATGACCATATTTTGCAGGTCTGTAATTGTGTGCAATTGTGGATCCGCGCATTATTAAGGTTAAATTGCCATGTTGGCACTTTGTGAAAAATTAGTGGGTTTTGGCTTGCAGTTTGGGCACTCGGTCTCTAAAAGGTTCACCATCATTGCCATAAGGTATAATGAGTTGTGTGCAGAAATTTAGATAGTGGTTATAATTGTCTTAAAATAATATTACATGTAATCTGAGATTTTCTGGACATTACAATATATATATATATATATATATATATATATATATATATATATATTTATACAGTACCATCATCTTTCATCTTTGTCTCAAAACTCTGAAATATATTTTTGCCTATTTTCTCATTACAGACTTAGGGTGTAGTCGGCCTCCATGAGCAGTCTGTAAAATGCTTTCCACCCCTCGCTTATTCACCATGTTTTATTCAGATGGAGAGAAAACCATGCACATATAACAGATCACTAACTCTAAACTTGCGTGCTGTGCATTATATGAACCTAGAAACTTTAAAAAAGAAGCTATTTTTATTTTTATATTCTTTTTTAACATTACATTTTTTGTAAGACAGACGGTATAATTTATAAGAGAATTTCTGTGTTTATAGGCATTGGGTGATTCACGATGTGCAAAAATACCAATGCTGCTCTGTTAGGGCCCATTCACACGGAGTAAACGCGGGACGTTTGCACCGCGATTTTGACGGTGCATGTTTGCGGTCGCGCCGCGTTTACTCCGTGTGAATGGGCCCTTAAGAGGCCCTGGCCAAGTATTGTGCAGCTCCCTATAGGCAGGTGTTTAGTATCTGCGGAGCACTTTTCTAGGCGGTGATCCCATCCTTGTTCAGGAACAAGGTGACATGGTAGGACAACAGAAAATGAGAGAGACGACAGAGGGCATCATAACGCACAGCCAGTGCCTCTTTCATAGGAATTGTATAAAGGGAATAGATTGTCACCGTTGTTAGAAGGCATACATGGTGTCGGGGATTTTCACCTGTTTTGATGAAACCTAAAATTCAAATCTGAGGGAACAGATAGGTAAGATTGTGTGAATTTATTCGGTAGTTATATGCCTCAATAAGGAAGTATTGACTCTGGTAGTGAGCAATCTGGAAATACACACCAGTGTTACTAAAGCATTGTATGGCACTATTACACAGTCCGGTCACATTAATGTCACCACTTGTCAAAATCCAGAATAACCACCTTTGGCAGAGCAGACCACTGTGAGACGTGCAGGAAGAGAGGGGATGTTGTGATGATGGTCACTGGGATGTAGAGCCATTCCAACTCCAGTGCTGTAGCCAGCAGCGCTAGGTTACGCAGTTGAGCACCCATGGCGTGAACAACCTGATCGAGGTGGTCCCACAGATTCTCGATCGGGTTCAAGTCCGGGGAATTTGCTGGCCAAGGGAGTACGGTAAACTCATCCTGGTGCTCCTCGAATCACACACGTACACTGCAAGCTTTATGACACGTCGCATTGTCCTGCTGGTAGATGCCATCATCCTGAGGAAAAACATTTCACATGTAGGGGTGAACATGGTCCGCAAGGATAGATGCATACTTGTGTTGATCCATGGTGCTTTCCACAATGATGAGTGCACCCAGATGACTGATGACACATGCCTTCTGTGATTGGTTATTTAACGTTGATGTCAAAAGTAGGCGGTGGTCACATTAATATGACTGGACTGTATATTTGGACACTGTATAACATTGTTTGAGCACTGGATCTAATGAAATAGACCTTGTTCTTGAATGACCTTGGCAAAAGGTAGTGTTGAACGTTGAACTGTTTGACATTAGAGAAAGTACAATCCTTATGAGAAAAAAGTGCATGGAAATGGTTTTTCCGCACACTCGGATAAAAAGCATTTACAGTTGGAGAATGCCCCACATTCAATGTCTTCTCTTGATGGATTCTGGAAAGATGCTGCGTATTACAGAAGCTGGCGAGTGTGCAAGCTTCAATTGTCGGCAGGCGGCAGCAAGAACATTCCATGTGCTCATCACAGCTCCGGACCCAACATAACTCTCTGATAACATGGTGTGGGATGAATGGTTGGCAACAAGAGTAGTCTGAACATCTGGATAACACATCATCAACAGGGCCTCAGTATGCGGTGTAGACATACAAGGGCCTTGACATATAATTCCATTCCATTTATACTCTGTTCTTCCCAGATCTGGGAATATATAATATATACCAGCACACTGCGTTCATACTTCAGGAAAAGGATTACCTTCCTCTTCTTCTTTCTGGGTTTTAAGTAACATCTTATTGTTTTTGCTGATGAATTAAAGTATCTATCAGCGGAGTATAAAGCCGCAGGGTAAGGCTGATGCATCATATAGAGAGCCTACAACAAATTGCTTCTTGTAAAATCCGGTTATTGTAGCAGGAGAAAAACATCTGTTATAGAGGACTTGTCACCAGTCTTGTCTTCCTCATGAAATAACAATGTCACGGGATCTTTTCTTATAAGACTGTGTTCACACTGGCGTCTTTTAGTCCATTTGAAAGGCAAACAAACAAGACGGAAGAAAGCTTTTATGAACAGTTTGACGACTAGGTTTGTCAGCCCTGTTCGCTTAGTGTTGGATTGTTCAATGGCACCCCTGACAGACAACGCCTACCCTTCAATTACTACTTAGGCTAATGGGTAACTTTGGTTATGACACTTTCTACACAGTATTGATGTGTTTTTTACAATTTACAATGAAAGTGAATGTGATTGTGTTGCAACCTGCAGCATGAAGCCACCAAAGATTCATGTGATTTGGAATTTTTTTGATTTCTGTATCATGGTTTCTGTAACCTGTAAGGCCTCGTTCACATCTGCGTTGGTTAATCCGTTTGGGGGAGTCCGCATGGGGACTACCGAACGCATCTGCAAGCACTGTGCAGTGAAAGCACACGAACCCCATAGACTATAAAGGGGTCCGTGTGCTTGCCGCAAGATCTCTGCAGGGAACATACGGACAGGAAAGTACTTCACAATCTACTTTCATATCCGCATGTTCCATGCGGAGATCTTGCAGCAAGCACACGGACCCTGTTATAGTTTATGGGGTCCATGTGTTTTCACTACACATTGTAAATGTGCTCGGTAGTCCGTTCAGGGGGTCTCCATGCGGAATCCCCGAATGGCTTACCAAACACAGATGTGAACCAAGGGTAAGTCACAATGCAACCACATTCACAGTCATTAGCTGGCCAAAGACATTGGAGAGAATTCATCATTCTGTCTATTCCAGGTTTCTACGGTTTAGCACAAGACCCTTTCTTGCACCAAATGTGCGTCTTGCCTACCGCATTGTATGAATGTAGACATAGTGCAACGGGCCGGGGACCCCTTTACCGAAAAAATTCACTAGAGCTCGCACCAGTTTTACAAGTAGGAATAACAGAGGAGTGCCAGATTCTTAGGAATAGATGCTCCAGAATTGCTATATCATAGGGAATAAAATTACTGTATGAGTAGTGGTGACAGGTCCTCTGTACTGTACGTGACTACTGAACACAAAACTGTGGTGACAGCTCAGAAGACACGAAGAAGCTTGACAATAGTAAAGCCACGCTGTTTTACATCTTCATATGTGTTATTAATCAGATTTTGTACAATAAAATTAGGATAAAGAACTACTTGTAAGGCTCTATCTACACCATGCTTCTGCTCTTGACTGCATTGTCATAACTTTTAACTTAAAATGCTATTTGGTCAGAGAAAGAGGTCAGTTTCATCATCATTCAAGGTAGTCTAAAGTCTGTGTTATAAATAGAGAACAAGTATGACCATCAATTCTATCTTTGGGCTTCTTCGTATTAAAAGATCTTGAACCCCTTAAGAAGGGTGAGCGTGGGTGCCTTGCGTTTGCTCACTGCTCTAGACGACTTCACGGTGACAAGTTTGGCTTGAGCCACAGAGGGAATCTCCTTGTAGCCCAGAGGGGACAAAGTGCTGAGTGTAGGCATGCCATGGCGGCCGGAGGGTGAAGCAGAGGATATAGGAGGCAGCCCAAGTAATGCCCTCTCCTCAGTGATGTAGAGTGGTGGTCTTAAAGAGGCGCATCTTTCTGCTTCTCTCCTCACCTCCTGTATGGCATCATAAAACACTTGCTGTACCAACCGGAAATCCAGACAAGCAGAGACTTCGCGAAATAGGCAGCCATGACGGGATGCCAGAGCTGAACCATCTGCTATACTGACCTGTCTGAGAGATGAGGAAAAATATAGCTTAGCTGAATGGAATATCACAAAGTGCATGAAATAAAGAATGTTACCAGTAAATCCACCTTCAATAGCTGCCAACACATATAATCCACAGGTTCTCATATGTTCTTCATTCTAGGGATATTTTAATGTCATTCTTGTCCGAAATCCAGTTAGTTGACAGGTTGTGGATGTTATATGAATCGCTATAAATACAGGGCAGTGTAATCCCATCCTCCCACCAGCTAAACATTTTACTCTTTGGTTGAGAAATGTTCCACATATTGCAATCCAAATCAACCTTCAAGATCAAGACATTTTTCTTTTCTTGACATTGGTATTAATGGGGTTGCACAGGATTTACATATAAAACACAACCCCTATCCACAGGTTGTATATGGAATTGCAGCTCAGCCCTATTCACTTAAAGGGTCCATTCACATGGAGGAAAATGGCGCTTTATTTGGCATTTTTCTCCGTGTGAATGGACCCAAAGGCATTTTACAGGACTTACTAATTGATAACCTATCCTTAGACTAGGTGATCAATTGAAGATCTGTGAGCGCCGCTTCTGCTTCACTGGGTATGTGATATCACGTTCAGCGGTCACATGGCCTGATCACAGCTCAGTCCTATTCAAGTAAATGAGCTGAACTGTGTCCCAAGTCAGCTGCTCTATGTACCTGGCTGCTTGGTAAGTACTGAAGAAGATACAACACTTACCCATCTGCAGCCTCTTCAAACAGCTGATCAGTCAAGGACCCAGATGTCGGAGTCTTGACGATTCTTATTTGATGACCTATCCTAAGTATATCCTGGAAAACTCCAGGCCCTACATAGCGAGCCACAGCTGAAAAATGTTGTGGAGAAAAACGCAGCAGAAACGCATTGCGTTTTTTTCTTCAATTATTATACCTATACATAAATGCCAGCGTTTCCGTAGGTATAACTGACATGCTGCGATTTACAAAAACTCTTGCGTTTTTGAAATCATGCCATTTCCACTGCAGATTTTTTCTGCACTATGCCGATGAGATTAGTCAGAATCCCATCCACATTGCAGGCAATGAAAAACGCAACGTTTCTGCTGCAGCCAAAATGCAGCGTTTTCACAATGTGGGGCCTTTGCCTTACATAAGCTTAGTTGCAATACCAGACACAACCAATAGACAGACCCAAAACCAATATGCTAAACAATTGGCAAGCTGATAAAGAAATGTCACTGTATTCACTGTAAATAGTGAGCCTGTAACTACCAAAAGTTAGGTACTGGAATTAATATATGTGGATCTGTCTTTACAAACGGCAGTAAATATAGGTGTAAAATACATTTTGATACCTGCACTCCTTGAATATAAGCAAAGCATTCGCAAAGTAGAGAGCAGCAGAGGAGCAGAGGACCTAGCTGGACAGGGAGAGGCAGAAGAAAAAGACAGCATCATACAATCATGTAATAAGAGGGCTTGTGCCACAGGATAGGTGATACGTGTCTGAGCGTTCCACTACTACAGTATATAACTATCCTGTGGAGAGGTGATAAAGATGGAAAAATGTGGAATGCTAAGTACTAAAATATATCTCCACTACAATGCATGCATGGACTTAGGGGGCGCTCACACTACCGTTGGTGTCCGCTCATCAGTATCCATGGCTATTATTCGTACAAGATTCTAGCGACAGACACTGGCTGGTCCGTTTGCAATTTATATTCATTTCAATGGGATTTTATCTTGTGTCCTTTAGTGTCTATTTACAACCATGTCCGTTTTTTCAAGTGGACAAAAAAATCCTACATGCAGGACTTTTCTGTGCCTTCGAAAACACAGACATGAAACGGTCCGTTATTTTTTTTTAACATTGAGGTCTATGGGCAACGGACATATAATGGACAGTAACTGAAAGCCATACGCAATACAGTGTACAGATCTATCTACTTAGGGCTACTAAGGATAGGCCATAAATTAAAAAAAAAAGCAAAAAAATGGACAACTCCAGCACTTATTAGATGTATGTAGGCCCTACAATTTGCCATGCATTAATGTGTATTACATGTCCATTCAGTAATTCCCATTCACACATAGCTATATAATGTACTGATATATAAATATACACACAGAGCAGAAGTATTAGTGATAGGGGTGATACCTATATCGTTCCATATCCAGCTTGTTGCCTAGTAGCAGAATCGGGCTCTCGTGTACGGCCCTCTTGTTATATTGAGAGATGATCTCTAAATATTGGCAGCATGCCTCAAAGCTCTGTCTGTTATCAATGCTGTATACCACCAGAAAGGCATTAGCCCAGTGCAAGTACCGCTCAGGATTCGCTGGCCCATCCTACAGCAAAAAAAAATAAATTAAGAAATTTTATGAAAATTTAGACTTTTCAGCCATTGAACTAGTAAACATGTACAAAAATACCACAAAATAAAGTACAATAGCTTCAGTATATACCATGTCGGTCTACAAACAAATGTGACTGCGAAATTATTAAAATAGCGCCACTCTTATGCACAGGAAAATGTTTGGTGCTGCTGCTAACCCCATGTTGAAAATCACATTAACCACAGATATTATATGACCTGAAAATAAACAGGATACAATACTGTACATGACTATCACAAAGACAGCACACGTCTGCAAAGTGTGGACGTGTCAATAAGGCGGAATCATTAGCATTTTCTCTCTATGTTTAATAAAGGGAGGAAAAACTCAGAAAATGTAGAATTTTCTCTCAGAAACTTTTTAGCTGCGTTTCACTATGAGGCCTTAGCTTAATGCTGGTGTCAGATGACTGTGCTGCAACCGGCCTGCCATGAGTTAAAAGCACGAGCGGCACACAGAGGACACATGGATGTTCCCTGTGTGCCACCCTAACACGCACCGTGCTTCCGTGGCTCCTTTCATTAAATGTATAGGAGCCACGGTTGCATGGGCCACAAAATAGTACAGGAATAGGACCTGTTCTATACCTTCCGGCCTGCACTGTCAGCCTACACATAGGACCGTGAAATTCACGCTCGTGTGTACGGGCCTATAGAAAGAAATGGGTCAATGTACTAACCATGAAATACATACATGACAGTATATACCTTATATCTGGAGTGGTCTTTAAATTACAGTTGTTTTTATTATCACACAGAGGCCATATTCACACTGTAGCGGATATTACACTGTAGTAAATAGGATTTGATGAAGTGCTGGTGCTTACAGTCATGCAGAAAGCGAGATAATATCTCTTCAACCCTTTCAAGTATTAAAAGTCACGGTGACGCAAAATGTCAGTGAACTCCAATCCCTTGACCCAGTGGTGGATTTGTGTGCCCTGGGATTATATTGTACTCTGGTCACTGAGTCTCCAGCCAAGGTCAGCAGGTTTGGATAGAGATAGTACAGTTCATAGCGTGTGCATTTTCAGCTAATACCAAGAGATCCTGATCATTTCTAACTCACTTCAAAGGCCTCTTTGAATTTGCCCAAGACTCAGATCAAAAGATTCATTGTCCAATACAGGAGCACTCTGTCTGTCTTACAACCTGAGCAGAGTCCGCCAGATCGCAAGCTATTTGTGTCCAACAAAGAGGCTCACTATCCTATGGGTACAGTGCACAACAAGCTTGGAACTTAACCCTTCATTGCTCTTTGAAAATAAACCTTATATGTGGTGGCTGAAATTCAATAATAAAGGGGCTGTGTGGAAAAACGTCTGGCAGAGGTTCACGATATCTGTTGTGGTCTGCTTGGAGGAGTCCATTGACTATAATGTAGTCTGTCAGGTGTCCGTCGTTTTAAAACTGAAATTGGCAGAGGATAAAGTCCTCCATGTAGGACTTTACCACCGATTTCAGGCGGACATTGTGAGTCTCCAATGGAAGGGTCAACTTACAAATATAGGTCCTCTAATGCGCCTATTCCTCCAGAGGACCAGAAGTCTTCTATTTAAAGGGATCCTACCATTAAAACTAAATTTTTCGTCCCTAACACATAGGAATAGCCTTAAGAAAGGCTATTCGTCTCCTACCTTTAGATGTCTTCTCCGGGCCACCGTTTGGTGTAAATCCCGGTTTTTTGTCAGTATGCAAATGAGTTCTCTCACAGCACTGGGGGCTGTCCCCAGCGCTCAAACAGCACTGGGGGGCGTCCCTAATGCTGCAAGATAACTCTCCAGCGCCACCTCCATCTTCTTCAGGAATGACCTCTCTTCGCATATTCTTCCAGCGCTGGCTTCAAACTTCTAGGCTTTGGGCAGCCGACTGTGCATGCCTGCCAGCCACAAGAAAATGGCCGCTTACAATACTGTGTAAGTGGCCATTTTCTTGTGGCCGACGGCCATGCGCAGTCGGCTTTGCCCTAGGCCTAGAAGTTTGAAGCCAGCACCGGAAGAAGATGCGTGAAGAGGCCATTCCTGAAGAAGATGGAGGCGGCGCTGGAGAGTTCTCTCGCAGCATTGGGGACGCCCCGAATGCTGTGAAAGAACTCATTTGCCTACCGATGAAAACCAGGATTTATACCGAACGGCTGCCTGGAGAAGACATCTAAAGGTAGGAGATGAATAGCCTTTTTTAAGGCTATTCCTGCATGTTAGGGACAAAAAATTGAGTTTTAATGATAGGATCCCTTTAACCCTGCTCTCCTGAAGGACCAAATCTTTGTTACATGACCGACCCCACTGTACTCTGAGTACAAGCAGTAGGAGTAGAGTGGGGTTGGTCACGTAACAAAGGGTTAAAAAGAAGACTTCAGTTCTTCCGTCAGCACTATGAAAAGCTCAGTTTGGATGCGGTATGGGGCCGCCATCTATATTTGTAAGCTGACCCTTGTGGTGCAGTACGTACACTGCCAGAAGTTTTTCTTCTCAGTATAACCCCTTTGATAATCTTATAACTAATCCTGGTACTTGTGAATTTGTGGCTACAACCACATCATGTAGTAAATATGATGGAAAGATTTGGTTTATCTCACCCTAAGTGCCTTATGCCAGTCGGTGCTGGTCAATACTTCTCTATAAGGTATTATGAGATGTTGCTGTTTCTAAGTGAATGAAAGAGAATTCTCCTATAGGAGACGTAGCAGATACCTGCAGTAGAAAAGTCTTCCAAAATGTTTAATATGCAACAACATTTGGAATATATAAAAAATACTAAAATGACTGATCTGAGTTTTTTTTACATATTGTACTCACCGGATCAGCTGTGTCCATAACTCTTACAAGAACCGGCTCCTGGTCTACAATTTCTTCTTTAGTATATGTGTCCTCTGCAATATCAACCAAACAAAAGTTCACAGTTGGATTTATCATCCATAGACCCCTCACAAATAAGTGTCTGCTTGGTCTCTGAGTTGTCACCAGTCACTCCCCTTCACTCAATCCCAGTTCTCAATATCCTGCACATTTGCGTCTACCTCATTTCAGTCCACATACTAGATATACAATTCTACTCTATAACATATCTCTAAGAAGGTCTACTGGATCCTGCAGAGGTTCTTTTACATGGGCAGATTTCCGTCTGATTACTAGCAGCGATGGCGGCTTATAATAGCGCGTTAATCTGCACTTGCTTAGTACATCAAAATGGAGCAATGGTTGTGAGTATGCAGATGCAGCTGACCATTCATCCCCATACAGTTTGCATATTGTTAGTAGAGATGAGCGAACACTAAAATGTTCGAGGTTCGAAATTCGATTCGAACAGCCGCTCACTGTTCGAGTGTTCGAATGGGTTTCGAACCCCATTATAGTCTATGGGGAACATAAACTCGTTAAGGGGGAAACCCAAATTCGTGTCTGGAGGGTCACCAAGTCCACTATGACACCCCAGGAAATGATACCAACACCCTGGAATGACACTGGGACAGCAGGGGAAGCATGTCTGGGGGCATAAAAGTCACTTTATTTCATGGAAATCCCTGTCAGTTTGCGATTTTCGCAAGCTAACTTTTCCCCATAGAAATGCATTGGCCAGTGCTGATTGGCCAGAGTACGGAACTCGACCAATCAGCGCTGGCTCTGCTGGAGGAGGCGGAGTCTAAGATCGCTCCACACCAGTCTCCATTCAGGTCCGACCTTAGACTCCGCCTCCTCCGGCAGAGCCAGCGCTGATTGGCCGAAGGCTGGCCAATGCATTCCTATGCGAATGCAGAGACTTAGCAGTGCTGAGTCAGTTTTGCTCAACTACACATCTGATGCACACTCGGCACTGCTACATCAGATGTAGCAATCTGATGTAGCAGAGCTGAGGGTGCACTAGAACCCCTGTGCAAACTCAGGTCACGCTAATAGAATGCATTGGCCAGCGCTGATTGGCCAATGCATTCTATTAGCCCGATGAAGTAGAGCTGAATGTGTGTGTTAAGCACACACATTCAGCACTGCTTCATCACGCCAATACAATGCATTAGCCAGTGCTGATTGGCCAGAGTACGGAATTCGGCCAATCAGCGCTGGCTCTGCTGGAGGAGGCGGAGTCTAAGGTCGGACCTGAATGGAGACTGGTGTGGAGCGATCTTAGACTCCGCCTCCTCCAGCAGAGCCAGCGCTGATTGGCCGAATTCCGTACTCTGGCCAATCAGCGCTGGCCAATGCATTCTATTAGCCCGATGAAGTAGAGCTGAATGTGTGTGCTTAGCACACACATTCAGCTCTACTTCATCGGGCTAATAGAATGCATTGGCCAATCAGCGCTGGCCAATGCATTCTATTAGCTTGATGAAGCAGAGTGTGCACAAGGGTTCAAGCGCACCCTCGGCTCTGATGTAGCAGAGCCGAGGGTGCACAAGGGTTCAAGTGCACCCTCGGCTCTCCTACATCAGAGCCGAGGGTGCGCTTGAACCCTTGTGCAGCCTCAGCTCTGCTACATCAGAGCCGAGGGTGCGCTTGAACCCTTGTGCACACTCTGCTTCATCAAGCTAATAGAATGCATTGGCCAGCACTGATTGGCCAGAGTACGGAATTCGGCCAATCAGCGCTGGCCAATGCATCCCTATGGGAAAAAGTTTATCTCACAAAAATCACAATTACACACCCGATAGAGCCCCAAAAAGTTATTTTTAATAACATTCCCCCCTAAATAAAGGTTATCCCTAGCTATCCCTGCCTGTACAGCTATCCCTGTCTCATAGTCACAAAGTTCACATTCTCATATGACCCGGATTTGAAATCCACTATTCGTCTAAAATGGAGGTCACCTGATTTCGGCAGCCAATGACTTTTTCCAATTTTTTTCAATGCCCCCAGTGTCGTAGTTCCTGTCCCACCTCCCCTGCGCTGTTATTGGTGCAAAAAAGGCGCCAGGGAAGGTGGGAGGGGAATCGAATTTTGGCGCACTTTACCACGCGGTGTTCGATTCGATTCGAACATGGCGAACACCCTGATATCCGATCGAACATGTGTTCGATAGAACACTGTTCGCTCATCTCTAATTGTTAGCAGTATGTCCCCTGTTAATTGCTACCACTAAGCAACCATTTTTATGCTAGCATCAAAGATGCCATCAAATGAACATTTGCTTGGCTGATTACTGCTATGTCTACATGATACAATGGTCAGGAATGAACGATGGAGTCCTGTATTCAAATCCAATCAAAGACAACATTTGTATGGATTTTGTATATTGTCCCCGCGTTTGCGTGGATTAACTCCTGGTACTCCAGTTTTCTCCCACACACCTAAGACATACTGACAGGGAATGTAGATTATAAGCCCTATATGGGACATGATGGCGCTATATAAGTAAAAGAAATAAATATACACTAGCATTGAAATCTCCTTACGATTCTATAAAGGGAAATGTGCACAGGACCCAAATGTAAATGGTTTTGTACATACATAAAAGTCTATAACGTGTCTGTTTTTACTCAGATTACTGCTTGCATCATTGATAGATGAAAGTATCAGCTATGTTACACAAGAAGTATTCTATCACCTTATCTTTATGTCATATATCAGGCAAAATTTAGACTCAGCAGAAAGACTTTCTTGAAGAAAACATGCCTACTATAGAACAAAATATGTCCTAAGTAAATCACTGGTAAACATCTACATTCCCCAGTACTTTATACCCCTGTAATAGTCCTGCCAACAAAAACTACATCCATCCATGAAAAATCTAGGCAAAAGGCCAGGAACATTGCACTTGGCCTAGATCTTCCCATCAGTTTATAAAAGCTAAGACACACTGCATGGCCATAAGTACATTATAAGACGCCGGGCCCTGCGGGAAATGTGATTGGACAATTGGCAGCTTCTCTCAATGTAATCGCTCACATTGGTAAAGGGAGAAGGTGTCGGTAATATACTGTATATTATTAGGATGCAACTCCTTAAAGTGGATCTGTCATCTATATACAGGCAGAGTATGGAGACAGGTCTGTTTTGCTGTAGTTACAGACTCACAAGAACAAAACTGTATTTATATACAGGACAAGACATAAAGTGCAGTTAATTGTGTATTGACTTATCCATGTTAGGTCTCTCATTAATGTAATGGTTTTAATGATTTTCATTAATTCAATCTCTTGTTTAAAGCAAAGATAAGCTTCACCTTACAGCAGGTCTGTCATCATACTGTGCTTGCCTATGTAAGGGGAAAATAATATGGGAACAAATCTGCTCCCCTATTAGGCAAAATTAGGCAAAATTGCAGAATACAGTGGTCACAGAGGTTAAGAGTCCGGTGTATTCATGAGTTTAGCACTGTTCTCATCACAGTGACTGATGTTTTATGGTGCATGCCTAACACAGTATACTGCTGTCAATCACTGCTAATAGGCAGGTGTGCCATAGGGGGAGCCCTTAGACCTTATATAGACAGGGGTGTATTTTCAAATCATGTCCAACCATCTGAATTTATCATAGGTGACACAAATCAAGTTGTCGAAACATCCCAAAGATGATCAAGAGAAATAGGAAGTCCCAGATCTAAATTTCAGTTATAGTAAAGAATCAATACTTAGTACAAAGTGCTACTAAAAAACACTGAGTAAACGCTAGCTTATTTTGTAGAGTAAAATTACACTTGTAAATTTTGCTATCCCATTGACTTCAATGATATTTTTTACACGTGTAAAAATACGCCTGTAAAAATACGCTTGTAAAAATACGCCTGTAAAAATACGCCTGTAAAATGTCATTGAAGTCAATGGGAGTCTTATTTTTACACGTGTATTTTTACACGTGTATTTTGCAAAAATACACGCGCATTTACTCAGTGTGAATGCACCCCTCTAAATACACCCGACTCATAAACTATGTGTCTGAAAGGGCCCACAAAACATCCTTATAGAGCTGACTCTTGAGCAATTCACTTGCCACTAAGGTTTAGACATAAATAACATGCAAGATCTTACTGAGGGTCTTGTGTGCACATCTTTGTTATGTGACCAACCCCACTCCATTCTGAGTACAAGTAGCAGGTCACGTAACAAAGAGTTAGACCTTCAGGAGATCAGGGTTAAATAGAAGGGTTCAGGTCCTATGTTGGCACTACAAAAAGCTCAGATGGGGTGTGATGATTCTGATGAACATATACTATAATACAATTAAAACTTGTTAACTAATATGACCTTCTACATTACACAGTCTATGCTTGGATAAAAATGTAATACTATGGTTTCCCCATAATACACTATGTAATGCACCACCACAGTGGTCTATCGCAGTATATCAATATAAGTACATATCTAGGCCTCAGAGTAGCGCATCGGTGATAGATGGATAAATTGGCGGACTAGTATATGGAAGAAACAGTTAATCCCCTTCATTAAATATGAGCGCCCTGGACTGGAGTCAATAGATCTGACAGAAAATGAATTACATTGCCTTGGAGAAGCGTTCTCCACAAACCCTGAGTGAAAACATTTACTTCGCTGCCTGTCTGGGCACTTGAGGCTTTTTTAAGCATCAGAGCAAAGATTGATATCACTTTAATCTCTGCCATTACTCACCCTGATTCCTGACCAATTTCTGCATCTTGTCACATTAATGAAGACAATTATTCCCACAAGACAAAATCCAGATAACTTTCTACTTGTCTGAAAACTCTCTGGCATGGCCTTCCTTCCAAATATATCTCATTTCCCTGCTTGCAACGTGTATGTTGCAGCAACCATCTGAAGATGTTTATGAACTGTAGATGTCAGGTCACCCATCCCGCACATGGTACAGTTTATGTTGTTCCTTGTATTAATGTAATAGAATTGATCTGGAACAGCACGGGAATTGGTTAACAAGTAATACGGCTCCTCTGTATAGCTTTGATTTATTTTATGGAATTTATTTTAAAAAAAATAAAAAATGATCTTGCCATTCTATATCAGATACCAAATTACAGAAGAATTCACCCCTAAGCGCATTCCTTCTAGGAGAGAATAACTATGCAATAAGTTGCGCTATGCAGGCACTGTAAGGGCACCAGGTAAGCTTTCATCCTAATCACTGGCTTTCCAGGAAAAGCCAATGTCCTCTTATGGACTCACATGGTCACTCTTTCCACAAGAGACATTCAGCAGTCATGGACTGTGAACTGTATATATAGTAGGCCAAACCTCTGATTGTTCTATTCTCCACAGACTGACTCCAACTTCTGTTCTGATCGTGACTGCTTCATAAATAGCACAACAAGGTTCTGCCTTTGGGGGAATAACCTCATCTCCAGAATGTACCAGAATAAGAAGTAAGAAGTGTCACAATGACTCAACATTGGCAGTGAGAGTAGCACATAGAAGTATACAGTGCAATCATGAGTCATCATTATTAGTAGCAGTGAGCCATGTACTACACAGAAAACACTTTATTGTGGGGGAAGCTCAGTGGCTAGCCTTGCAGCGCTGGAGTTCTGGATTCGAATCCCGCCAGGAACAACACCTGCAAGGAGTTTGTGTGTTCTCGCTGTGTTTGCGTAGATTTCCTCCCTATTCTACAAAGACATACAGATAGGGGAAAAAAAATGTACATTGTGATTCCCATATGGAGTTCACAATCCACATTTTAAAAAAAACCAAAACACTTTATTGTTACATAGCTTAGAATTACATAGAGCATGGTACAAGGCCTAACAGCACAATTTCGAGAATTAAAGAAGACTTTTCACCACTTCCAGCAAGTCCAGATGTTTACATCCATTAATAGTCGCAGCTCAACTGATCCCAGCAGACAGTTTTTTCTCTAGCCCCCATTGTTCCCAAGCAGTCAATGCTTTTAGTTTTGATGCCTGATATACTATTTGGATTGTTTACATCAGTAATGTCAGGCAGGAGCAGACAAAGGGTGTGATTCTGAGCTCTGACACTGGCTGCCTCTGATTGGAGCTCTGAATCACGCCCATACCTGACACCGCCCTTCTGACATTAGGGCTTAAATAGCACATCAGGCACCAAAACTACCTGCTCTTGCTTCTCCTGAGCAGTGGGGGCTAGAGAGAAAATTCCAACTGTGCTGGAATCAGTGGTATATATTCACAGATACTAAGAACTTGAATTGGTGAAAATGGTGAAAGGTCCTCTTTAAGACCAGAAGTGAACCTAGCCTCTCTGCTGACTCAGGCAACATATAGAAAGATGCCAGTGAACCTAGCGATCTTTGATTCTATGATGGAGCTCCTCTAATTAAAATTGTAGGCCATGCCACTGCCATTTTCAGACCACAAAATCCACTTATTGGGCCAGTATAAAGCCCCCTTAACTGTATATAGGATGGAGGTGAGTAAAATTAACAACACTTATACTTACCTTGACTCACCTCTCCTAGGCTTCATTGCAGTGCCAACAGTACCCAATGTTCTCTTCAGGCTTCATTCTGACATTATGTGGAGTGGGGTCCCTGCTGAGCATAGCTCAATATACCCCATGCGATCAGTGAGTGCAAATCACTGGCCTTAGATGTGACCCTTTAGCACATGATGTCTGGCGCAGGCTGGAAGAGGCCTGAAGAAGATGTTGGGAGATCGCTGAATGCCCAGGAGAGGTGAATATAACTTTTTGTAGTTTTTACTCACATCCCCTGGTGCCACACAAGTTTGGCCACTACCTATTTGATTATTCCAAGAGGTAGCGATCCCAATCCCACTCTTGTCATGTCTGGCCTCAACTTCTGACTCCAGGGTGTGGACGCTGAAGAACTCTATATCACCCTCTACACAGTATAAGGGCTAATACCTGAATTCTAAAATAAAAAGTGATTATGTGTGTAAAAGGATAATCTTCATGGACATCTACCACCATGGTACAGAATACTCACCAAGGAAGGGGTCATATTCACTTATAAACCTCCTGGTCAGGAACTTCACTGTCAATGCTGGAAAGAAGAAGTAATTTTAAATGATCATCTGCACCTACAATGGATCATGAATGACGATCGATGAGGATTTCTGACAAGTGACATTAACCATATCATCTCACATCTATTAAAGCACCATAACCTGGAGATTTCAGGCAGCCGAATAGGCCAATATAAGCCATTGTCTGACAGCTGTCAGCACTTTTTCATGACATGACTGACTGATGGCAGATATCTGTGCATAAGGTTATCTGTTGTGTTGGATTTCTACATTTGTCGTTGGATTTTGTGCCTAAACAATAATTCACATGAAGCATCAGGTCTGCATCACATCAATGGGAGCCCCGGCCAAAGATCAGGGCAGGGATCAATCTGTGATTTGTCATTTTCACTTGTCCAAAATAACATCCATGAGAAAATCTTTTAGAAAATAGACATCTGAGGCTGTTAATATATGTACAACTTAAAGGGGTATTCCCATCTTGGCATGTGGAAGTCTCTCCAATGACTTGTACGTGACTTCCAAATATAGCTCAGTAGGCAGCCTCAGCTATTTTCGGAAAACTTATACAACTGAATGGAGATTCACCCATGTGACAGAGACTAGCCGAAGTGGATGCCAAGATGTGAATACCCCTTTAACAGGTCTCAAAATAATATCAGCAAAGCTGGAAGTATCCGATTATCTCCTACAAGTTCTGTATGCATCTAGCAAACAGGGTTTAATACATTATAAGACCATTAGGGGGCGACATTTTCCTTCACTTATTCCACTTGTCAGTAATCTTTGAAGGACATTATCTTATCTTATACAACAATACTGAAGCATTAAACAGCATTTAGCCCTAAAATAAAATAAATAAAAAAAATCAAACTTTAATTTATAGTTTAATACACTTATTTTATAAGAAGACTGAGCTGACACCCCTCCATGTCTATTTACTATTGTATTATCCATGAAATGACAATTCTGGAGCATCTGTTCCTATTATTCTGGAAATCTATTTAGATTTAGTAAGTAGAATATCAGAGGAACAGCACGATTTCTATGAAAAGATGATCCAGAATTTTTTCATTTTTTATTTCAGATTTTTTTTTGGGGGGGGAGGGGCTATACAGATATATATATATATATATATATATATATATATATATATATATATATATATATCAAAAAGACATGTCAGTAGAGATGAGGGGGCCTATTTAATTAGGGTTAAAGGGGTTGTGCCATTAAGGACACTTATCTCCTTATCTCTACAGGACAGGGGATAAGTGTCTGATCGCTGGACTTCCAGTGATCTGGAGAATGGGGGACCAAGAGTGCCGCTAAAGTGATGTGAATGGAGCACTTGTCGGTGCTCCATTCACTTCTATGGGGCTGTCAGGATAGAAGTGAATGGAGCGACGGTCATGCAAGTGCACGGCCATTCTATTAACATGGAGGATTTTCACCAGTTTTCCTAACAACTGGGGGACCCAGGAGTCAGGCTCCAAGTGATCGAAGACTTATCCCCTATCTTGTGGATAGGGGATAAGTGTCCTTAATGGCACAACCACTTTCAGTGCAAGAAACAGAGCATTTGCTTACATCTCATTTGCATTCCTTTTAAAGGAAAATCCAGTGACATATGGAGTGCCCTCACCTGTAGGAATCCCATGTGTCACCATATATGGGTCAGTATACTAGTGATGTCAATGGTGTTATGGCAAACATTTTAACATCTATCCCATAGTTAGCAGTCACCACATATCAATGAGCGTTGTATTGCAAGCAACAGAGACGCAGAGCATATTATTGTTGGAACCATAGATGGCATCCATTTCTTTAGATGACATGCAGATGCAGAGCAGCCCATTTTTGTTGGCATCACATATAGACCAGTATATTATTGTTGGCGCCAGATCTGGCTGTTTTTGTATCAGACATATTTTGTACTGTTGTACATTATATTTGGCATTACTTTACTAGAGGTATTTTATGTTACTGTGAGTCACTTTAGTATTGAGCTGGAGCCATTACTTTATGGGTATGTTCACACAGAGCAATTTGAAGAGGAATTGTCTCCAAAAACAAGCCTCATAAAAGCCGGAGCAGTCGAGACTGAGATTCAGGTTTCTGGTGTGGGTTTGCACACGTGTTTAGCCACAAATGCAATAGAAGTCAGAATAGAAGAAGACCTCAAATTCCACTCAAATTTCTTCTGTGCTGTTTCAATATTTAATATTGTATTTTAATTGTGGTTGATCTTTGCAGCCTTAGGTGACAGGCACACGGCCTGTGCATTCATTGGGGCCAGCGAGTACAGCTGCAAAACCAGACCAAAACAGGACCTATCCTGAGTCTTGCACCACAGACTCTCGGCCCACATATGGAGCCGTAGAAATCACGGTCGTGTGCATGGGCCCATAGAAATGAATGGGTCAGTGTGCTATCCAGGAAAAACCCAGATAACACACTGAACTAGCATATAGTCATGTGCAAGGGGCCTTATATAATGTATATGTAATTCTACAACTTCAAATAGGAAAAACAGGTGACTTCAACAGGAACATACATGAGATATTTGGAATACATATGTAGCTGCCCCACCTTTGCCCTGGTGGACTAGGGGGTAAAAAGTACCTTCTAGGGAAAATTGCACCATACAGGGTGTGTGATACATGAGTGTATGTGTACTGCATAGTCATTTGACATATATTATCCAAAGGCTCAAGCATACCCGATGAGTTAAATAAAACATATAAGTTTTATGATGAGTTTTTTCTGAAATTTTATAATAGCTAATCCCGAGGATAGTTCATCATATCAGATCAATGAGGGTCCAACTTTCCGAACCTCCAACCATCAGCTGCTCAAAGGGGCTGTATTGGAAATAACACAGCTCCATACACTGTGCAGTGGCTCGGTGTGGTACTACAACCACTCCAACCATGTCTAAGTCAAACAGCTACTCAGTGGTGGTGCCAAGAGTTAGACCTCCACCATTCTGATAGTCACAACCTATCCTATGAACAGGTCCTGGAAAGTTCATTGAACTTTATTACATTGACAATTAATAGATAAAACAAGAGTGCCTTCTACTTGTTATATGTAGTTGAGATTTTTGTTATTATTTTAGTACAGTCTCCATAAGACCACAGAAGATCACTCCACTATCCAACACCAGATCGCCTAGGGTATTTTTTTATGCATCCTGTCAATCTTCTCCCTCAAAGCAAGGATATAATACTTTGATAATATGTTATGACACAAGGATGGCCTATGGCTCAGTAGTACATAACCATACGGGCTATATATGTTTCCATACAGCCTCTGTGCAGGTGGCCTGAAGTGATATGGAACTTAATTGAGATTTTAATGCAAGCTGATAACTACATCAAATGTGTATATAGGGATCTTCATGCCTTTGTTTGACTATAGCAGGCTCATATATAGAATTATACTATACAAGTGCACTTGTTATGTACATGTATGTGTCTAAAATCAAGAGAATGGACTTACCTGACTTGCCAGCTCCTCGGCATCCTAGCAGTACAAGGTTACATTCTGACTGCAAGCTGCGGTCGTTGGAAGCTGTGAAATGGGAAGCATTGACGGCTCTGGGTTTCCCAAACATCAGAGACATTATCTGTTGTTATGAAAGTGAGAAGTACATGAATTATTAAAATAACATGCTACTCTATGGTATAGGATATGCTCGTAGTTAACGAGTGCTCTGTCCACTGTCTACTTTAGGTAGGGTTGTCAGCTGCTAGACCTAATAGACTTTATTGGCAGTAAGATCTATTACTATGTCTTGGGTCAATTCAACTTTGTTTGCATATATGCAATGTGTCCACTAGTACCATATATAATATATATGTGCACATATCTCATCCAGGGGCATAATAAGATAATCCTTTAATAGTCCCACAGTGGGGATATTTCAGCATGTTAAAGCAGCATAGTAATACAGGTACAGGATAATACACATTAATATATTACAGACGTAGACACACATAAGCTGAGAAGAGAAGATATACTAGGAGTCCATAGCAGCTAAGGAAGAGAAGAAAGAAGGAAGACTTCATAATCATAATCATTAGTTCTCTGTGCGGAGTGATCTTCGCTAGTACTGATATAGATTATACAGCCTGGTCGCGGTTGGAAGGAAGGACCTGCGATAGCGCTCCTTCTCACACTTGGGGTGGAGCAGACGGTCACTTACAGTGCTGCCAAGTGCCATCAAGGTCTCATACATGGGGTGGGATTTGTTCTCACCACGGACAGTATTCTTCTGTCACCCACCACCTGTACTGGGTCCAGGGGGCTCCCCAGGACAGAGATGGCCCTTCTGATCAGCCTGTCAAGTCTATTTCTGTCCCTGGTTCTCCCCTAGCAGGCCACACTGAAAAAGATGGCTGAAGCAACCACAGAGTTGAAGAAGGCCCTAAGGGCCCCTTCACATGGCTGATACGCTGGCTGCTTTAGAACGTGTAAACGTTCCATAGCAGTGGCGTCTAAAGCAGTTCCCATTGTTTTCTATGGGAGCCGGCATACGTGCGCTCCCCATAGAAATGAATGGAAAAAGCAGCCCATTCATTTCTATGGCGAGCGCGCGTCTGCCGGCTCCCATAGAAAACAATGCGATCTGCTTTAGACGCCGCTGCTACGGAATGTTTACACATTCTAAAGCAGCCAGCGTATCAGCCGTGTGAAGGGGCCCTAAGAAGTGCCCCCTGGACTGGCCCTCAGCCTCCTGAGCAGGTAGAGTCTGCTATGGCCCTTTCTGTGCAGCGCCTCCAGGTGACCAGCCCAGTCTAGTTTATTATTGAGGAGCACACCCAGGTACTTATAGGTCCTGACTATCTCAATACATGTCCCTTGGATCTCCACCAGGGTTGGAGCACTTCTCCGTTTACTAAAGTCCACCACCATTATTATTATTATTATTATTACCCGATGGGCTACAATGACTACCGACCTGTAGCACTGACATCACACCTAATGAAGGTCCTAGAGAGACTGGTCCTGACACACCTACGCCCCCTAGTGAGCTCCGCTCTGGACCCCCTCCAGTTTGCCTACCGGCCAGGCATTGGGGTAGATGACGCCATCATCCACCTTCTTCACAGAGCTCTCTCTCACCTGGAGAAACCCGGGAACACTGTGAGAATAATGTTCTTTGATTTCTCCAGTGCGTTCAACACCATTCAGCCAGGGCTACTGAGGGAGAAGCTGAACCTTGGTGGTGTGGACCATCACCTGTCCAACTGGATCCTAGACTACCTGACAAACCGCCCTCAGTATGTGAGAGCCCAGGACTGTGTGTCTGACACTGTGATCTGTAGTACGGGGGCACCTCAAGGTACAGTTCTTGCCCCATTCCTCTTCACACTGTACACTGCTGACTTCAGGCACAACTCATCCAGCTGTTACTTACAGAAGTACTCCGATGACTCTGCTATAGTCGGCCTTATCACTGATGGCGATGATAGGGAATACAGAGACTTAAACCGGGATTTTGTTGAATGGTGCCAGCAGAACCAGCTCAGGATTAATGCTGGGAAGACCAAGGAGATGGTGGTGGACTTTAGTAAACGGAGAGGTGCTCCGACCCCGGTGGAGATCCAAGGAACATGTATTGAGATAGTCAGGACCTATAAGTACCTGGGCGTGCTCCTCAATAATAAACTAGACTGGGCTGATCACCTGGAGGCGCTGCACAGAAAGGGCCACAGCAGACTCTACCTGCTCAGGAGGCTGAGGGCCTTCGGAGTCCAGGGGACACTTCTTAGGGCCTTCTTCAACTCTGTGGTTGCCTCAGCCATCTTTTTCGGTGTGGCCTGCTGGGGAAGCAGTATATCAACCAGGGACAGAAATAGACTTGACAGGCTGATCAGGAGGGCCAGCTCTGTCCTGGGGAGCCCCTTGGACCCAGTACAGGTGGTGGGTGACAGAAGGATACTGTCTGTGGTGACCTCCATGCGGGGGAACAAATCCCACCCCATGTATGGGACCCTGATGGAACTTGGCAGCACTGTAAGCGACCGTCTGCTTCACCCCAAGTGTGAGAAGGAGCGCTATCGCAGGTCCTTCCTTCCAACCGCGACCAGGCTGTATAATCTACATCAGACCAAACGAAGAGCTCTCCACACAGAGAACTAATTGATTATGAGGATGACCATGAGGTCTTCCTCTTTCTCTTCTGTTTTTCCTTAGCTGCCATGGACTCCTAGTATATCTTCTCTTCTCAGCTTATCTGTGTCTACGTCTGTAACATATTACTCTGTATTATCCTGTATCTGTATTACTATGCTGCTGTAACACGCTGAAATTTCCCCAAGGTGGGACTATTAAAGGATTATCTTATCTTATCTTATTATTTATAGAGCACCATTAATTCCATTAATTCCATGGTAATTCCATGGTCCTTGGTCTTCCCAGCATTAATCCTGAGGTGGTTCAGCTGGCACCATTCAACAAAATCCCGGTTTAAGTCTTTGTATTCTTTGTATTCCCTATCGTTAGACTCATATTGTACAATATGTACAATTCTACATTTGACCTTTTAAAGAGGACCTTTCACCACTTGGAGCACATGCAGCTTTATCTACTGCTAGAAAGCCGACAGTGTGCTGAATTCAGCGCACTGTCGGCTTTCCCGATCTGTGCCCCAGGTGAAGAGCTATCGGTGCCGGTACCGTAGCTCTTCACTGTCAGAAGGGCGTTCCTGACAGTCAGTCAAGAACGCCCTTCCTCACAGCAGGTCCTATAGCGCTGTGCTGTGAAAGCCGAGAGGAACGCCCTTCTGACGGTGAAGAGCTACGGTACCGGCACTGATAGCTCTTCACCTGAGGCACAGTTCGTGAAAGCTGACAGTGCGCTGAATTCAGCGCACTGTCGGCTTTCTAGCAGTATATAAAACCACATGTGCCCCTACTGATGAAAGGTCCTCTTTAGACAGGAAACCTTTCACATGAAATATTAGTAGCGATATGTATCATGTTATAGAACAGGGATAATAGAGGAGAATAGCACAAGTGGTCTTGACAAAGAAGGTGGCTAGTATGGAAAACTGAAAATCCGTCACAGAAAATGTGGTCTGGGTAAGGAGGTGTACTTGTGAAAAGGTAGTCTTTTGGAGAGGTTTTACTGTAGACAGGGCGGACATAGGTGTAGTCCAGACAGCTGCACAGGGGCCCAGTAGCTCAGGGGGCCCTATCACTGTACCAGCAGCTTTGTACTGTCCATAAGACTGCAGATACATGTCTAAACGAATGAAATTCATGGCTAAAGATTGTTGGTGGATTCTTAGAGAGACATAAGGAGGTGCTCTGTAATGAAGTACGGGAAAACAAGGGATCCATAAGTGTTCCTGCAGAGGAGCCCTTGGCCGTCCCTGTGCACCCCTGAATTTATAGTTTCATGGGAAAAGATTCAGTATAATTTCTTATTTATTGCCCTAAATGACAAGTTATACTGAATCTTTTCCCACAAATTATATATCCATCTTTTCTGCTCCTCCTGCTCTATAACATGCTAAAGATTGCACTGCAGATGTAATGTTAACTATCAGAGAGCTCATATTCAATGGATTCAGGGCATTTGGGGCCAACAGCCAATAAATATCTTTAGTTCATCTCATGAAACAACTTTACCGGAGCATTACAATAATTCGACATTCATTTTTGTAGTGTGAGGGATCTTTGGGGCTTGTTTTTTATGGCACAGGGACCTTTGGGGCTTCTTCAGGATCGAAGGCCCAATAGCAGCTGCCGCCTCTGCATCCCCTATAGCAGTGGTAGGGAATGTACAGCTCTCCAGCTGTTGCAAAACTACAACTACCACCATGCATACTTGCTCTGCTGTTCTTGGAACTCCCATGGAAGTGAATGGAGCATGTTGGGAGTTGTAGTTTCACAGCATCTGGAGAGCCGAAGGTTCCCTACTAGAGATGAGTGAACACTATTCTGAACAGCCGTTCCGAATAGCACGCTCCTATAGAAATGAATGGAAGTGGCCGGCGGCCGGTCGCTTAACCCCCCCGCATGCTGGCTACATCCATTCATTTCTATGGGAGCGTGCTATTCGGAACGGATGTTTCAAATAGTGTTCTCTCATCTCTATTCCCTACCCCTGCCCTATAGCTACACACCTGCATAGGACATTCCCAAGAGCTGAAGTGAGCTCCATGCGATATGAATAATACATGCTCCCTGCCTCCTCATTGTAAATGATATAAACCTGCAGGGCATGGACAGTCTATTACGTATGAATGCTTCATTGGTAATCATGTATTGCTGTATGACTGGTGCAGTATTATGTACATAATGTTCCTGACTAGACTCCAGCTTTTAGCCTTGTACACGTATCCTTTAGGATTTATGGTCAGACATTACAAAGCTACCGAATTGAAATTCATTGTATATATACCTAGTTTAAACATTGTCCATTTAGAGTACATTGTGTCCTTGCCTGAAGCTGTATTAACACATAAAATGCAGACAGGCCCATAAATTGTTGAATTTAGTCATTTTTACAGTTTTATCACTTATGAGAGTTATCACAATGCACTTACAATGCAACTTTAAGGAGGAAATCCCCATGTTGCAAAAACGCTATGTTTTACAGTACCTGCAAAGTGGATGGGGTTCTGGCTAATGCCAACTACATATTGCAGAAAAAAAAATCTGCAGCGGAAAAGGTGCGTTTATGAAAATTGCAGCATTTCAATTATACATACAGAAACACTGGAGTTTTCTATATAGGTATATTAGGGGCAGGAAACCTCTGCAAAATCGCAATGAAAAATGCTGCACAAAAAAAAACGCAGTTTTTTCCGTGGCATTTTTTGGCTGCACTTCACTACGTGCGACCTTAGCATAAAAAGGTTAAATGCAGATCTACATCAGGTAACTTACAGTATATTTTGGGACAAGTTGGTAAATAACGCATCACATTAAATCATGTACAATATATTACTATGCTATATAGTCTAGATCCCCATAACAGCAGTGTTCTTCCCATAATAGACATAGTCTAACTACATGCAGATGTAGCACAGCTGGATTTGTCTTTTTGCTTTTTAAGGTGATATCATGTTATAAATTCGGAGACCCCCAGAACCTTACTTGTATTCCCATAGAAAGCCACACATATAACATATCATGATATCACAATGCGTTATAGGACATGGCAAACTCAATACTGCTATATCAGTATTAGAAATAGGTACAAGGCAATGTCTTCTCACCTGATATTGGTTAGAAGGAGGGATTTGGGGGTCTAAATAGTTAGAGACCCTGGGATTTTCCAAACCGCAGCTTTATAAATCCATTAGGATAAATGCTGGAGAAACACATTCTGTATGGGGGTCTTCAGACACCAGCCGTTGTCCCTGTATTGGAGATGAAAGGTGCAGTCGCTTCTTAATCCTGTGTAAATTTTGGAGTCTGCACTAAGTTCCTGTTGATTTCTACTACCACCGCTCCAGCTGCCTCTTCCCACAGCTGGAATATACAAAGAGCCCCCTCCCCGTATCCCCCTCTCAGCTGATCTTGTGAGGTGTTTGTCAATGTATGCTCCAAGTTTTCCCTGTTTCCCAGTCCTGTGGTCGGTGCAGATTCTCAACGTCCACTATCGAGTTCTCTCTCTATGAAGAAGACCTTAGATTTTCTCCCTGGATTTTCCCTCTGTCCCTTCAAAGTGCTGTGACTCCTTACTGTAGCTGAGATGTCTCATTGTCCTGGGTTTTCTTGCCAGATGTCTCAGTGCCCAGTTTCTCTCTCACTGTCTTTAGTCAGTCTCCTGTTCCATCATTCTGCACATGGGGCAGTGCTGTTCTACTGTTCTGGACAGCCTGGGCCCCTGCCAAACTCCTTGTATGGGAAGTATTTTTTTCAGAGCCCCAGAGGAGAAGAATGAGAATCATCTTCTGTGTGTCGCAGATCATCCCCAGACCCAGAGAATGGTCCCTAAACCTAATACTGCAATGCTCTGATTGTTCTTGAGGCGGTCTAGGCTTACAAGGGTTCATCTTCCCAGCTGTATATAGCATTTGTCTACCAAAGAGCAGAGATCTTTTTTATTTATTTTTTATTTCCACAACACAAAGTGTGTTTATATAAAAGGTCATAAAAGATGCAAAAAGTTGCAAAATGTAGCTATGATAACACATAAAGTATAATATGGCAGACAGAGGGTTTCTTATTCAATAGTAAAACTAAAATAACTTACACAACCAGCGGACCGATTCATTTATGTGGTAGCTATTCAACGTCTTTTTTTAAGACATAGATTTTTCTTGCAATATATGTTATTATATGTTACCTAGAATGGAACTAGCGAGAACTTGGCTTCTATTCCAAAGCCACACAGATGAATGGTATGTGTTCATATATCTAGTTTTTAAAGGGAGTCTATCATTAGCATATTCCATTTTTAGCTGACCCCATGCTAATGATGCTCAGGGAGAACAGGGGCATTCCCACTGTGCTCCGAGCACAGACTCGTCATCACTGCAAGGTCGCCTCCATTTGAATATACTGACACCCCCTGGGATCTTTAACCGTCCTCTTTGCTGCAATGAGCAGCCGACACTCTGTTCTTCGGGAGCGAAATTCCACATATGCGCTGTCAGCTCTGCCCCGAACCCAATGAGGCAGAGCCGCTCGAAGTCCTGATCAGGACAGCTGAAGATCCAGGGGTCATCGGTACAGTGGCGTAACTAGGAATGGCGGGGCCCCATGGCGAACTTTTGACATGGCCCCACCGACACCGACGCCAAAGACCTCAACCGACCCCCTCCTACGCATTCCTGTACGCTCTATTATGTCCCTTAGTGGCCCCTGCACACACTATTATGTCCCTCAGTGGCCCCTCCACACAGTATTATCCCCCATAGTAGCCCCTGCACACAGTATTATGTCCCACTGTGGACACCCATAAACAATTATTATACTCTGGGGTCTTTTCAGACCCCAGAGTATAATAATTGGAGACCCAGGGGGAGAAAAACATTAAAAAAAACTCTGTTACTCACCTATCTCCCGGCTGCTACGCTGTCGGCCTCCGAAGCAGTCCATCTTCAATGACGTCAGACGTCACATGACCCGGGACGCAGGTCGGGGTCATGAGACGTCAGACGACTAGGCTGAAGCCTGCCCAGATCGTGGAGAGGTAAGTAACATTGTTTTTTATGTTACTTACCTCTCGTGGGCCACCGATCATTATACTCGGGGGTCCGGAAAGACCCCTGAGTATAATGATAGCAGCAGTAGTGGCTGTCACCAGGCCTCTAATGTCCCGGGCCCTGTGGCAGCTGCCTCTGCTGCTACGGCGGTAGTTACGCCACTGCATCAGTATATTCAGACGGAAGCAGCCTTGCGGTAATGATGAGCCTGTGCTCGGTGTACAGAGGGAACGTCCCTTGTGCTCCTTGAGCATCATTAGCATAATGGAAAAAGAAGCATTATTCAAAAAATGGTGGCGCTAAAAAGGAATAGAACGGTAGGATTAGAATAATCTTTATAAAGGCTATTCCAACGTGGGGTCAACTAAAAATGTAATATACCAATGATATACTCCCTTTAATATTTCTAAGGCTATGTTCAGACTACCATTATTACTGTACATTGCTGTCATATTGTAATGGGCACAGATGAAGCCTCCCCTATCGTTGTCCGTTCTCATTGACTATAAGGTAAAAAACATGACAGACACTTTTATAATGATAGTGTAGACCCACCCTGTGGCTTCTACATATGACAACATGCAATGTAAAGGTCATTGATTGGCTCCATGTTTTTCATGGATCTATACGCTTGAATAATGGACTGACCCACAGAAATGGACAGGAATAAGACCTGCTCCATATTTTGAGCAGCCCCAACACTTACTGTGAAAACTAAACAGGTATATGGGCTATAGAACTCAATGGCTCCATATGCGATCCTTTCTTACTGAAACACAGTTAGCATATGGACTAAAACTACGGTTGTGTGCTTGAAGCCCTCCATTACAAAATCTTTTCATACTCACAAGAGTTACCAAAAAACTGTGGTAACATAGACAAAAAAAATGAATACAAAAGACTATATAAAAAGTTCCGTGGTAAGGAAGTATGGATCCAAAAATAAAATGGTATTATAAACAGTACACATTGACTTTAAAGGCGTTGTCCCACGTCGCATACTCGCTAGTCTTCGCTGCAGTAAATTCTTCTGTCTTCCGGCTTTGTTGCGTCACTGGTGGGTGGGGTTACATATGCAAAGCCAGCGGCGAGAAGTCGCTTCTATGCCGCTGGCCCTGCGTGTGCGCTGCCGATGCACTAGGAATCGGACGTACAGCCTTCACAATGTAATACAGACCCGGCATCCGCTGTAATAGAAAGGCGGATACCGGGGAGTGTAGACGCCGGCACAGGTGAAGCCAGCAGCGGCAGGACAAATGCTGCTATTCAGCTCCTCCCCCCCCCCCTCCCCTCCGGAATTGCAGCATCGCTCCTGCCGCTGCTGGCTTCACCTGTGCCGGCGTCTACACTCCCCGGCATCCGCCTCTCTATTACAGCGGATGCCGGGTCTGTATTGGTGGCCCCTTCCCTCCTCCCAAAGTGTAAACTACCCCCCTCCAGGCTCGCTCCCGTGCACTTAGCCCCTCCTCCCTCCCCCCTGAGAGCAGGCAGATACATCACTTGACTTATGACCAGATAAGTCAAGGGATGTGTCAAAAAAAAATGAATAAAGTAAGATAGTGGACAAACAAAGCAGTTTTGCTGAAGCAGTGTATTTAGGAAAAGTCTTACATTCACATTAACAAGCAGTATAGATAGGGTCCTTGTGATGGGACAACCCCTTTAAAGAGAAGGTTTCACCATCTCTACCAACTCAAGCTCTGTTAATCCTTCATTGGGCTCCTCTCCATTCTATCGCAGTTGCCTGATATGCTAACTATGCTCACTAATATTTTGACTTACAAATTTGGAGCTCAGAGTCACACCCCCTTGCCTGCTACTACCTGACACCACCCATTTCACATTAATGAGTTTAGTTAGCATATGAAGGACTGAAAGTAGCTGCATGTATTGCTCAGGCATGGTGGGGGCTAGAGAAAAAATTCCAGATGTGTTGAAATCAGGAAAGAACTGGAGTTGGTGGAGGTGGTGAAAGGTCCTTTTACGAGTATTTGCCTGTAAGAACAATTAAGGGAGAACATATGAGAGAATGTATATAGAACATAAAGAATAAAATAGTTCTATACTATGACACCCATGGAGGGGCGGCCATATTAGGTCTTCATAGTTCATGTCCATAGGCCAAATCTGTGTATGTTCATATGACCATGTGTGTATGGCCATATGAACCTTCACAGATTCAGCCTGTGTACATGTACTACCATAGAAGAGTTGGGATATCGGCATCCCAGTGTTTCCTATAATACAGAGAAATGGGAAGAAGCATTAACAAATGTTAGGGTGGTGAAGGGACAAAGGCGCTTGCTTGGCATCATATATGCCTTCACTCAACAAATACCAGAGCTCCATGTTCTATTCTGTAATTTTACTACATCCAAAAGCAGGAACGTGAAGTTTATACAGGCCGTGGTGGGTTTACATGCGTCTGTATGTGTGTTGTAGTGACTGTCTATGTTACTAAGTGCATGTTAACAATTGTGCATCTGTGTCTGAGTGTCTGTGTATTTAAGCATGTCAGTGCGTGAATGTGATGGAGGTCTTAGTAATAATTAGCTGTGTATAAATTTAGCAATGTCCATATTTGTCATTAATCACTGGAACAAGTAGCCACAGATGTGGCTCGCTCAGCGGAGACCTGCGCTCTTAATGACTTTAGGACTGGAAGGAACAAAGCAGAGCAGCCTTGAGAGCGGGGAAAGTATGTAAATGTTTAGATCATTTAAGTATTTCTCATAAGCGGCTCTTAAAATATCCGAGCTGTGAGGCTATGGGTGTATCTGGAGCCTTTATTTGGATACGTTGGGGTGCAACTGAGCAGCCTCCACAGCTCGCAAGATACTATATCAGTAGGATCTACAATCTCAACATTTCTGGTCCATGTATATCAGATATGACACTTGGCAGAAGTTCAACAAGACCTCCATTTATCTGTATGAGGTAAGCAGAAATCCATGTGTTTATCATTAAAAAAAAAACCATTCAGGTGAATGGAACCAATTTTCAAGCACAGAAATTTCGGCTACAAATGTGCAATCTGACTGACTAGGGGCGTAGCTATTGGGGGTACAGCCGTTACAACCTAGAGGGGGTCCTAAGTGTCCCTCTGCCTAATATAATCTACCACTATTTAAATGGCACAAGGTAGGTTGTGGCCCATTTATACATGAGTTTCAAGATATGCAGAGTATAAGCTCACCATATTTGCCGGCTACTTCTCCCCGAGTGTGTACCCAGCCACGTGTTTAGCCACTTATTGTAAGTAAAAACTTGCTTAAGCCAAGGTGCCACGTGGCGTGAACACTGCAGTTTGCCAGCGGCATTTTACAGTCACAGCAAAGTGGATAGGATTCTAGCAAATCCTATCCCTCACAGTATGTCAATTATACCTATAAAAACACCGGCGGATTCCCTATAGGTATAATGGAAGCAGAAAGTCGCAGAGGAAACCTCTGTGGACTTTCTGTGAAGAGCACTGTGGAAAAAAACACAATGTGTTGCCGCCACATTTTTTCTCGCAGCACTTTTTTGCTGCAGGACAATACGTGGACTCTTAGCTTTACATATTGAACATATTGAACATATTGAAATTAGTGGCCATCTATTATAACAGGGTAGCCAGTAAAATCACCTGAATGATGAAAAAGGTACAAGCATGTGCGTCACAGGCTTTACATGTTTTCCTTTTGGAGGTCTGGGCTAATATGTCACAAAAAGCAAGAACTTTATAGCTCAGGCATTGAAGGATAAAGATTAGCAGTATAAAAAAAACCCATTCAAGTGGCTTAAAGGTAGTGTGCCACCAAAATCTCCTCGAAACGTCTTATATGCAGTTGTAGGGGCTATTGATGTATATGTGAAAATACAATCTTGCTGCACACAAGTGAGCTGTTGGGTGCGATCAAGGCAGGGCCACCCTGCAGGAGCACCTGTGGTTGCTGCACACTGGTACCTGTCAATGTTAGGGGGCAGCACAAGGTGGAGACCACAAGCAAAAACAAGTGCTCTGGCAGGCACAGCCTCTTCCCAGGAGCACCAAACAGCTTGAAGTTAAGGCCTCACATTGCAGATTTTGCTGCATTTATTTTAAACCAAAGTCAGGAGTGGTTTGAAAAGTAATGGGAAATATGTAGGAAGTTCTTGTACTTCTCACTCTTGCTCAATCCACTTTGGCTCAAAAAAACTACTTTTTGGGGATAGATTTCCTCCAATTTCTGATCACATTACTGTCCTGCCCAGTTCCTGGGCATCCATATACACAGAAGTCCTGCAGCTACCTAGGAAACTACTTTGATGCCAATATAGTGGTTGTGACTCAGGTGAGGGTACATTATAACCACTTAACCTTTTGTGTGAGTGCACTCTCACACTTTTTTCCCGCTACTCCTAACCACCTTGCTTTCTGAGCACCAGCATTTTGTAACCATTACGGTACCACGCTATGTGCCGCTCAGCGTTTTGTTTTTCTTGCTTTTAAGACTATTCTTGAAGTATGTGGCAAAGGGGACCTAGGACTTAGACTAAGTGAGGCTAATTGAGATGCCCTCCAAATTATTCAGCTTCCTGTAGATAGAAGTGTTTACAATATGGCTAGCGTCTTGTAGTAAATTAATAGGAAGCTGGACTTTCATCTTCACATCTGCTGATACTTTATTTACAATTTACGTGACATGAGTATCTACAATGGAAATACAAGTGGAAGGTAGAGCGGTTGATATTCTAATGCAAATACATGTTCTAAAGCCTCTATAGCTACATACATTACTGGAACATTGTTGCTATACATGACACATACACAGAGGCATAATATAGATGCAACAATAGTCACTTGCATGTTTTAATAGGAACTGATCTACTGATTCTGACACAATTGGAATTTTGTCTCTTTCCCCCACCATTCCTGAGCAATCAGTGCAGTTAACTTAGGTGACTGATATGTTAATGAGGCTCTCTACTCTTTAGTGGGTGGCTTTGGAACAGAGAAAACAAAGGGTGTGATTCTGAGATCTGTCATTGCCCACCTCTGATTGGAGCTTACAATTACACCCCTTGCCTGCTCCTGCCTGACACCAACCTCCTGACAGTACAGAGCCTATGCAGGATGTGCAGCACCAAAACTAACAGCACTGATTGCTCAGGAATCAGTGGCATAACATCTATTAAATTATATAAAGAACTGGAGTAGGAGGAGGTGGTGAAAAGCCCTATATATAGCCTATGCCAGCTCCCTATAGAGTCTCACAGTTTAATCTCTCTCTCTCTATCTTATAAAAATGAATTCTTGTCTGTCTGTCTGTCTGTCCGTCCGTCTGTCTGTCTGTACTCTAATGCGAACCAAATGACTGGACCGATCTTCACCAAATTTGGTACAGACATACTTCTGATATCAGGGAAGGTTTAAGACGAGACTCCAACTCGCTCGGACATACCGTTGCTGAGATACAGCATTCCAAACACAGTGCCCCCCCCCCTTAGCCAATACAAACCTGCAAGTCTTTCACTCATATTCCAACTGCAATACACACGGTCACTCCACATGCACAATACAACACTGATATCCAAACTGAGATACATGCATCAGAGGATTAGATACACAGATCAGCACACAGTATCACATGCCAGAGGATTAGATACACGGGTCTGCACACAGTCCCACACACCAGAGATTAAATACGCATTTCTGCACACAGTTCCACACACTGAAGGATTTGATACGTGCATCTGCACACGGTTTCACATGCCGAAGGATTAGATACAGGCGTCTACACACAGTTCCACACTCCAGAGGATTAGATACGTGCGTCTGCACACATTTGTACACGCCATAGGATTAGATACACGCGTCTGCACACAGTTCCACATACCAGAGGATTAGATATGCGTGTCTGCACACAGTTCCACATTCCAGAGGATTAGATACGCGCATCTGCACACAGTTGTACATGCCATAGGATTAGATACACGCGTCTGCACACAGTACCACATGCAGTAGGATTAGATATGCGCGTCTACACATAGTTCCACACGCCAAAGGATTAGATATGCATGTCTGCACACAGTACCACACGGGGGAGGATTAGATACGTGCGTCTACACACAGTACCACATGCCATAGGATTAGATACGCGCATCTGCACACAGTACCACATGCCAGGGGATTGGATACACGCGTCTACACACAGTTCCACACGCCGTAGGATTAGATACGCGCCTCTTCACACAATACCACACAGGGGAGGATTAGATACACGTGTCTTCACACAGTTGTACACGCCATAGGATTAGATACACGTGTCTGCACACAGTACCACATGCCATAGGATTAGATACGCGCATCTACACACAGTACCACATGCCGTAGAATTAGATACACGCGTCTACACACAGTTCCACACTCCAGAAGATTAGATGCGTGCGTCTGCACACAGTTGTACACGCCATAGGATTAGATACACGCGTCTGCACACAGTACCACATGCAGTAGGATTAGATACATGCGTCTACACAAAGTTCCTCACGCCGAAGGATTAGATACACGCCTCTTCACACAATACCACACAGGGGAGGATTAGATACGTGTGTGTGCACACAGTACCACACTTTGGAGGATTAGATACATGCCTCTGCACACAGTACCACAAGCCAGAAAATTAGATACGCGTCTCAGCACACAGTGTCACACGGGGGAGGATTAGATATGCGCGTCTACACAAAGTACCACATGCCATAGGATTAGATACGCGCATCTGCACACAGTCCCACACACCAGAGGATTAAATACGCACTTCTGCACACAGTACCACATGCCATAGGATTAGATACGTGCGCCTGCACACGGTTCCACATGCCGAAGGATTAGATACAGGCGTCTACACACAGTTCCACACTCCAGAGGATTAGATACACAGATCAGCACACAGTATCACACGCCAGAGGATTAGATACACGGTCTCCACACAGTCCTACACACCAGAGGATTAAATACGCATTTCTGCACACAGTTCCACACACTGAAGGATTTGATACACGCGTCTGCACACGGTTCCACATGCCGAAGGATTAGATACAGGCATCTACACACAGTTCCACACTCCAGAGGATTAGATACGTGCGTCTGCACACATTTGTACACGCCATAGGATTAGATACACGCGTCTGCACAGAGTACCACATGCAGTAGGATTAGATACACGCGTCTACACACAGTTCCACATTCCAGAGGATTAGATACGCGCGTCTGCACACAGTTGTACACGCCATAGGATTATATACACGCATCTGCACACAGTACCACATGCAGTAGGATTAGATACGCGCGTCTACACATATTTCCACACGCCAAGGGATTAGATACGCGCCTCTTCACACAATACCACACAGGGGAGGATTAGATACGTGTGTGTGCACACAGTACCACACTTTGGAGGATTAGATACATGTCTCTGCACACAGTACCACAAGCCAGAGAATTAGATACGCGTCTCAGCACACAGTATCACACGGGGGAGGATTAGATACGCATGTTTACACACAGTACCACACGGGGGAGGATTAGATATGCGCGTCTACACACAGTACCACATGCCATAGGATTAGATATGCGCATCTGCACACAGTACCACATGCCGGGGGATTGGATACACGCCTCTACACACAGTTCCACACGACGTAGGATTAGATACGCGCCTCTTCACACAATACCACACAGGGGAGGATTAGATACACGTGTCTTCACACAGTTGTACACACCATAGGATTAGATACACGCGTCTGCACACAGTACCACATGCCGTAGGATTAGATACACGCGTCTACACACAGTACCACATGCCTTAGGATTAGATACACGCGTCTGCACACAGTACCACATGTCATAGGATTAGATACGCACGTCTACACACAGTACCACATGCCGTAGGATTAGATACACGTGTCTGCACACAGTACCACATTCCGTAGGATTAGATACGTGCGTCTACATACAGTTCCACACGCCGTAGGATTAGATACGCGCCTCTTCACACAATAGCACACAGGGGAGGATTAAATACGTGCGTCTGCACACAGTACCACACGCCAGAGGATAAGATAAGCGTGTCTGCACACAGTACCAAATTCCGTAGGATTAGATACGCACGTCTACACACAGTTCCACATGCCGTAGGATTAGATACGCGCCTCTTCACACAATACCACACAGGGGAGGATTAGATACGCGCATCTGCACACAGTACCGCCTGCCAGAGTCATTAGATATGCGCGTCTGCACACAGTTTCACTTACTGGAGGATTAGATACGCGCCTCTTCACACAATACCACACGGGGAGGATTAGATATGTGCATCTGCACACAGTACCACACCAACAAGGATTGGATACTTGCATCTAAACACAGTACTACACGGGGAAGGATTAGATACAGCTTTACTCCAGGTATCCATAACAACTGATCACAGGTTTTTCACTGACATCCAAAATGAGATACACATAATCACATGACGCTTATGGACATACACACAAACAACATACAAAATACACCAGTGCAAAATTGGACAATTCTTATGGGGCCACTACACAAACATAAAATGTAATATACCCGTGCGAAGCCGGGTCCTCCCTCTAGTATTACATAAAAGTAATAACATGTTGCAAACTCTTCTGCTTTGCTCTTTTTGTACTGCATTTAGTTATATTCTCTTCTCCGTTTGCATCCAAACTTAATGAAATTGCTACTGGTTTTAGTGCTATTTGCTATTTTTGTGTCTCTTTTCTGGCTTCACTAAAGTATTTACAAAGTTACTCAATATTTTGTGTTTAAGAGTTTAAATTCTGAAATATTTTTAACTTGTTTTCTGAGCTCTAAAATAGGGTTTACATGTGCCTAAAATACAAAGTCAACAAACATTGAAATATTTGCAGTCCATAATGAGATCATGTAACACATCATATCACATCACAGTCTATACAGTGTATGGCAGGGAGCCCAAAGTGAGTTGTAAATGTAAGTATATCACAAACTTGGATGTTTATGTTTAATAATCTAGTATAAACCCATGGAAGTTGGTTCTGCATTAATTGACTAGGCAATGAGGAGGCTAACCCCTCGTTCACATCTGTGTTGGTATTCTGTATGGGGGAGTTCACATGGGAACCCCCGAACGGAATACCAAACACAATTGCCGTAAAAGCACACGAATCCCCATAGACTATAATGGGGTCTGTGTGCTTGTCGCCAGAACTCCGCACAGAATATGCAGACAGGAAAGTAGTTCACAATCTACTTTCCTCTCTGCATGATAGGTGCGGGCAGCATGCGGAAAGCACATGGACCCCATTATAGTCTATAGGATCCATGTGCTTTTACTGCACACCGCTTGCATTTACGTTTGTATAATTTTAAGCAAGAGCAGTCAATATATATCCTCTGATGCAACCAATATGTTTATTGCAGCACAACCCATTATTTCCATGTTTAAGGGTTTTTCAAGAGAAGATATTGATAGTCTATCCTTAGCCCCCAGCACCCATACCGATCAGCCATTGCAGCTACCAGATCTTCAGAGTACATGGAGTTGGAAACAAATGGCTCCATACACTGTGTAGTGGCTGTACCAGGGTACTGCTACTCAGCTCCCATTTAAGTCCCATAGCAGTTGTTTGGTTTAGCGCGGGGTGTTGGACATCCAATTATGTGATATTGATTTTGGATCCTAAGGATAGTCATCAATATCCATGCTGGGACAATCCCTTGTAACTTAAAATTTTTGCCTAAGATGTGCCTTACACTACACAGTACACATCATGTAAATATAATTTTCACCTTCCCCTCTATATGTTGTCATACAGTACTTTGAACCTAGCAATATCCATGGTGTTCACATTGTGACCTTCAAAAACATTATACATGCTTTACCAGTGAGACTCATCTGGACTATTAGAATCTAAAAGGTAAGATATCATACAAATGGCTTATAGGACACTTATACAGAGGTTATTTTTATATATTTTCCTCTGGACAAATACAAGAAGCATAAAACATCATTAAATCATTTAGGAAACACCGTATTAGAAGAATATGATGAGGTATAAAATAAGACGCCTACAACAACTATGAATAGCTCTGGTGAGGATTCTTGTATAACTTGCTGGCCATCAGCTTTATCTTGGTAGGAAGTCTCAGAAAGAATGTGTGCATAGTCCCTCCTTTGTTGAATCCACACTTCTCTTTTGCGGGTTTCCAGGTGCAAGTGTCTATCTTGTAGAGTAAGGTCATCATCCTGTTCAGAGTAAAGACCGTGTCCCCTCGGATAACAGCCGTGAACAAGGCTCCTTTGCTGTTCACGTACTGTCCAGAGAGGGTTGTCCACTGTTGTGTGCTTAGGTTAAAGTTCTCAATGGTGCATCGCAAAAAGTCATCAGATGGGCCATTTCTCATGATGTACAGGTTGTCCCTGTGTCCCACCATGCAATGACCATAGCTCTGAGGCCGCTTTATTGACGAGATAAATATTAGGTCATCTTTCTCAGTATCATATTCGTAAATTATAGTCGTATCATGCGGCTTCCATAGAGAGACGAAAATCCTACCCATGGCTTTTGTAGCAGGAGGACCTGCCATTGGTTGTGGTAACTCCTTCCCAAAGGTCCAGATCTGAGAAGATAAAGAATATTTCTCCACATAAGCCACAGGAACCCTTTCATATTCCCCACCAAAGGCATATAAATATCCTTCGTGTCCTACAAGCGTCACTTCATAGCGGAGCTGATGTGGACAGTCAAACTCACTCCAGCTATGGTTATCTGCATCATAACAAAAGCTTCTTTCCACTACCTGCTTGTTTGCTCCTCGAGCTCCACCTACGATGAAGACTTTATTGTTTAGAGTGGTGACACCAGCTAGAAATGTGCTGGCATTCTCTGGGATACATCCAAGACTTACCCATTGATTCTCTTTCTCATTTAAGAAGCACATTGTCCTTGACGGATCCTCAAGGAACGCTATGGTAGGAGTGTGAGCCCCCACGGCAACAAAAGTGCTGGGCACAAGAGAGTCAACATATTGAATCAGGTCTTTGGGCAAGGACTGAATCTCTTTTTCCAAAAGCTCATAGATATCTCGGATGTACAAGGCCGCTTCATGGAACAGGTCTAGCAGTCCATAGGTGGCAGCAGCTTCATACATTACCAGGCAATTGTCAGAGTCAATCAAGTTGATCAAATGCTTCTTTAGGACTTCAACTTGTAAAAAAGCTGCACACTCCACAACTTCCAGGATCTCCTCATAGCTCAAGAGAGGCCTCTCTCCTTCCAAGACCCGTAATGTTATCAAGAAGCCCATAGCACCTAAATTGTGTAATTGGATTTCATCCTGGGAACTCTCTCGCATTCCAGACTGGAAAAGAGCACGGAAATATTCACTGTGCTTCACCAATAATTCCTTGTCCGTGGTAAAAACCGTCCCATCTACAGTCACTTGAAGCTTGGTCATCATAGAAAAGTGATCAAAAGCATCAGTATCTCTAGGCCGCTGCGTCTTTCTCTTCCTGATGGGTTTCTGTATCTGTTCTGTGGAGTGAAGGAGCTAACATGTCTTTTGCTAAAGATAGCATTGCCCATGTGATGGTATGCGCCAAGCCTAGCAGACCTCCTGTTACTTCTGACAAGGCAACCACTAGTGCCAGCTTTCTGTAATCTACCCTGTAATTCACATATATGATTACAAAGTCTAGTACAGAGCCGGGCCAAGCTTTCTATGATATTTATGTCTATTTTTACATTTGAATACATTTTTTTTATATTTACAATCATTTGGAGAAAGACATTATTTAAAGAAAAATTCTAACTTTTTTATTTTATAAAAAAAAAAAAAAAATTAATACATGGTCTGATAGACATGTATTGAGAGCAGACCTGGGCACCCTTATAAGGTCCCAACTATGTACAAGCATGGATACCCTGCAATTTAGTTTATGGGCGTGCCAATGCCTAATAGAGGAAGCCCCCTCCTTCCAAAACCAGAAGATGCTGCAGTATTGATCGCACTATTTAGGTTAAAGGGGTTGTCCCATCACAAGGATCCTATCTATACTGCTAGTTTATGTGGATTTAAGACTTTCCCTAAATGCATTGCTTTATCAAAACTGCTTTGTTTGGCTGCTATCTTAATTTATTCACTTCATTGTTTACACTCCATTTCTATGGCCCTTGGGATTATCTGCTCATTTGTCAAGTGATGTAGCTGCCTGCTCTCAGGGGAGGAGGGAGGGGCTGGGGGCAGCTCTGAGCTGTTTGAGAAGCTCCGCAAACTTAAATGACACAGATAGGGGAGGTGAGAGCTAAAATGGGAAATAGATCATTTTTCTTGGAATGACTACAAACTTGTATGTACCATTATATATATGTGAAATATTCCTTCAGGCAGGGGCCCCACGTGGCGTAAACTGCAATGTTTTATAGTTACTCTATAGTGGATGGGATTCTAGCAAATCCCATCCACACACTGCAGGAAAATATCCGCAGCGGACATGCTGCGATTTCTAAAAACGTTGCGGCTTTGGAAATCCCAGCATGTCAGTTATACCTACAGGTACAGAGCTATAGAAGTTATAGAGGTAGAAGTCATACTTGGGCCCTAGAACCTGGATGGACCCAACAGCCCTCAGCCACATAGGAACATACCAGTATTGTAAATGCTACAAAGTATGTAGAGGCCTATTATAGATGTTGCATTAGGACCTACAGGCGTCAAGTGTGAACTTTTATGGTAGTATATTTGGCTATGGCACCCATAAAACACTTATGGCATATACATTTCATATATAATTATGAAGGAAATACTCCTTTAGTGCGGACAGATTCTTATAGCTGATCCGTATGTTACAGCATTATTGCATGGGGCTCCTTGGATACAGCCATCAAGGTCACTACTCCAATTCCTTACTACAGCATACTGAAATCTAATATCGCGCATTCAGAAGGAAGTGTCAGACATTAAACTCTACACACAGATTGTAAATGTCGCACATTACACTGCCTCACTGTGCACATAACCTATAAGTTATATTACTGGCAGCCATCGTGTGAGTTTTTATTACTGCAGGCGACTCAGGAAGAGGTCACCATCTGCTTTCCATTATACAGAGGAGACTATATGCATGTGAAGGGTTAATGAGTCTCATGTCATTGATACGGGTTTCCCAGGCTCTGCTATTCTCAGCAGCACGCATACAAACAAATAGTATCTAAGGACACCCCACGTGAGCCCCATCATTCACCCAGTGGTGTGTACATGCCTTAAGTTACATTACATTTTGTATTTGCAAGGGATTTTGCAACAATATTATACTCTTCTGGATAAGGACTAGTTTTATTAGACTCCATTGGTTGACACTTTTCTGCATATTATACTAACTATAAAATTGCGAAATATATCAAGGATATAACCTTATACTGCAGCATCTGTCAGCGACCTGTGCATGTGCCAATGCTATATTCCTGGATATCAAAAAATCAGCAAATGTTGAGAGGAAGTTGCTGGTGGGTCAGTCGGAAGGACGGAGGTCGTGGGAATTATCTTCTGGATATCATCTTTGTTTAAGGTTAAAAAGCATATAATGTTACATGAGTACGTCTCATGTTCCCAAATACATAGAAGACAACATGTACCAAAGAATCACACAGGGATTATCATAGTTAGCGCCAAGGATTCTGGGTATAATGACTTTACAACATGAGTTGGCTCCAGTCAATGAAATACAAAAGGGCCTGAGTTTGATGGTGAGATTGTTAGAACAAATGATCCCATCATCAATCATACGGCAATATGGGGACTGTCCGATATAAAGTGTATGGCTGGCCTAAGTCTATGGCCAACCAATTGGATGAGGGAGGATGCTATCCCCTTCTTGGACAGTGTCATAGTTTATCTTGGTGCCAATGGTTTGATGATCTGTAGGACGGTGCCATTCTGTATGCATGACATGTAGACAATGAAGATGGGGGAATTTAGTAACACTGACATCTCCTACACCAAGCAGTCTAAACCATTTCAGGACCAGGTGCATTTTCGAGTTTTTACGTACACGTAGTTTTGAGGGCCGCTGAACTAAGATGCTCCAGATTTTTTACCTTGATACACCAGAAAATACAATCTACTCGTGCTATGACCTTCTATAGATTTGCGCTATAATCTACCCCGGTTCACACTATAAATGATAGGCTGCATCCCCTCCCAATAAGTCTTGCACATTTTTTTATAATAGTGATGAGAATGATAGAAAAATGCCCAAAGAATGCAAAAATTTGCGGCTTCTGAATAGCAGTTTTCTGCGGTGCAGCCTTTGATACATTTCCGTTATGCTGACGTAGGAATGGTGGATTGGATCCTACATGCAATGTGGTGGTAAATAAGATCTCCATATCTGCAGTTCCTGCAGAAGAGGCGACAGAGTCTCCTCCTTGCATTTACGCTTGCTGTGACGTACGGCCTCATGAATGCGCTGCTTTGATTTTCCTCTGTATATAATCTCTCTCAGCCTCTGTATATATAAATCAGGACTCTATGTATACTCAGATTAGCTGAGCTGTGTATGGAGGATAAGAGCTAGATTTGAGGGATTTCCTGATGTGATTTTACAGGAAGCAGCACTCATCCACTTTGTCTACTGGGATGTTCGGCCTACTTTTATCCCTATATGTGGAATGCCACGATGACTGCACTGTACACTGACATTTTGCTGTTTCACTACTATTATACTGTTATGCCTGGCTGGGTTGCTAGGCTAAAATTTTTCGGTTACCAGTAAAGTTATATTACAGTATGTTCACACTTAGTGTCAATTTTCCATGGTAAATTTGGTGATCAAGTTCACCTTAAGGCTAAGGCCCCACTGGGCGGAAATGCAATAAAAAACGCAGTGTAAAAAAACAAAGAGAAAACGCTGCATTTTCTGTCACGGAAAAAGACACGCATGTACATGCGTTTTCATCGTGTTTTTCAGTTTTGTGCTGGGGAAATTCATATGGGTTTTCTGTTGAGTTTTCTTCGTGTTTTTGCTCGAAATTCTCATGTGCAATAAAGGTAATTGAAAGGCTATATTGAAAACCTAAGGAATTATGGTCCTCTGCTATTGAGGCCGGGGCCCTATGGGCCGGAAAGACACGATTTGGCCGCAGCAGAAACAACAACTGGAAAAAGTGCGGCGTTTTACAGTACTTGCAAAGTCGCAGAGCGGGCATGTTGTGATTTCCAAAACCGTTGCATTTTTGAAAATCGCAGCATGTCAATTATATCTACGGAAACGCCGGCAGCTTTCCCATAGATATAATTGTAACAGAAAGTCCGCAGAGGAAAACTCTGTGAACTTTCTGTTCAAAGCACTGCATTCACGCCGCAGTTGTTCCCGCTGCGCTTTAGCGCAGCGTTCCGGCCCGTGGGGCCTTAGCCTCAACCAAGCAAAACAGTGAGTTTTTGTCTGTGGATTTCGATGCTTTTCCGCTGCGTTTCTGCGGAGTTTCCGCAACACATTTATCATGCTGCGTTTTTGCTGCGGTTTTCACACTCTCCACAGAAATCTATGGAGGGAATAACTCAGCGTTTCCGCAGCTATACTTGACATGCTGCATTTTTCAAAAACGCAGCTTTTCCGCTGAGTTTTTTTTCCGCAGTGTGGGACTAGGATTAGACAAAATTGCGTTCACTATGCTGGTACTGTAAAACGCAGCGTTTTTTTCGGCTGTGTTTCCGCAATGCCCAAAAACGCTGCGTTTCCGCCAGTGGGGCCTTAGCCTAAAGATTTGTGCAGGGTTATCTTGTTATGGCCTATTCTCCAGATAGGCCATAAGTATCTGATCGGTGGGTGGGGGGCCGACAGCCATCCCTGATCCGATCAGCTATATGAGAAAGCTCCATGCCCTGTATAGAGGCCCGGTGCCGTCACTGCGGCTCAGCGCTCATTGAAGCTGCAGTGTTGGGTCCCGCAGACAGTGTAAAGATGCACCAGATTTATTATCCGACATCAGGCACTGTGATATATTTAGCACATTTAAGTCGTCTGTATTAGTAAATCTGCCCCAATGTCACTAGTAATTTTTATTACATTTTGTGGAAGATCCATGCAACATATTTTTGTCAATTGAAGGTAAAAGATTTTGGGTGATCACTGGGAAATCGTGCTCGGACATCTGATGATCTGCAGCTGTTTGTTACTTTGGGACTTCCTTTCAGCTCTGGGAATTTCTTAGTTTATAGGGTAAAAAATTGTCATTCACAATCCCAGTTTGCTAAAATGTCATACACTATAATGAGAACAAGCATGAAGAGAGCCAAAATAAGGGACTATCAGTACAGGCTGGCGGAATAAAATAAAACCTATTAGAAGATCTTTGGTGAAGTCCATACAGGGCTACTTTACTTGGCTGGTTCCTATATAACAAACAAGGAAACAATATAGCAAGTGGTAAAAGAAAATCAACACATTATCGCTCCCTCGGAAGGATGAAACTCCTCTATAGGGTGAGATGCCCATCCCTAGACAGCTGTTTTTGGGGTTCTTGCCCCTTTTCAGTACAGAGCAGGGTCAGCCATGTGTGCCAGTGTGTTACTTGGCATGACTTATAATGATGAGCTTCTAACCAGCACAGTTGGGGGAATCAGGGTGGATTGAGCCTCTAACCAGAAGAGTTTGGGGGCATTAGTGTGAATTGAACCTAGTAGGAGCAGAATTGTGCAATGCTGATGGTGGAGGACTATGAGGAGGAGGAAGAATTGTAGAGGGTGAGCACACACATCAAACTTCATGTCAGGGTGCTTGACACTGCTGGAAATGAAAATGATGTGTCTATCCAGTGGCTGCTCATTTTGATCAGTGTCAGCCAATCAGCACTGACAGCTGACAGCTGGATGTGCTTATCCGTGATGATGCCACTGGCTGCGCTGAAGACATTTTCCGATAGCACGCTGGCATCAAGGCAGGAAAGGACCTCCAATGCATAGAGCACAAGTTCCAGCCACAAATCCAGCTTGGAGACCCAATAAATGTAGGGCGCAGAGGGATCGGAGAGGACAGGGCTAGGGTCGGCCAGGTACTCCCACAACATGCGCCTATACTTGTCCCTCCTGGTGACACTAGGCCCCTCAGTGGCGGTAGTTTGGCCAGGGGGTGCCATTAATGTGTCCCAGACCTTGGAGAGTGTCCCCCTGGTGGGTGTGGACCGGATGGCAGTTGCTAGCCTGTTGGAGGAATTAGTCTGGCAACATGGGGGAGTTTTGCATGAGTGGCTAGTACACGGAAAATCTTTGGCCTTGCTGCCTCTGGACATGCCTCTGCCTCTAGCCAACTTTTTTGCTGCTGCGCTTGCCTCCACACTGCTACACTGCTTTCCCCACTATGCATCACCCCTGTACATTTAGGGTCGGTGGCCTCGTCGTCCACCAACTCCTCTTCCAATTGCTCACTCTCCTCTTACTGCAAACCGCACATGACAACAGCATGCCCTGATGGCAACTGTGTCTCATCATCATTACTGAGGACGGAAAATGCTGGTTGCGGGTCCACAACCACAAAAATCGCCAGGTGATGGCGGATGCTCCAGTGTTTGGGCATCAGTACACACAAAGTCATCTGGTAGCTCCTGGGATTCGGGAAGTGGTTCAACAGAGGGAGAGACAGTAAAAGGACCTGAAAAAAGATCCTGGGAGGGGGCAAGGGTGGGATCACTCTGTTGGGAAGATTGGGCATGTTGGGAGGAAGGAGGGGCAGACTCTTGGGTATGAACACGACTGTAGGTAGTGGCTGACTGGCTGCTGGAAAAGCAGCTGGAAGCATTATCCGTTAACCATTGTAACACCTGTTCCTGGTGCTCGGGCCTGGTCTGCGTTGTACCCTGCACCCTGCTTAACGCAGCTGTCATAAAAGGAATTGTGATGAGCGCATGCTAATGCCACCCATGGAAACTCATGGTGCAGAAACTGAGGGAGCTGACTTTGATGAATCCTTGGGTTTTGGAGATGGAACTTCATCAAAAGGTCTCTGCTGCTATCTAGGGTTTCAGCGTGTGGTGACCTCGCACAACAACCGGTGCTTCAGGCAGATGTAGGCGTTGCTGGAGTGTATTGAGGCTAGCACCAGGTACTGTAGACTTGCCAAAGTGGGAGCAAAAGTGCCGCACTTTAACCAGTAGCTTGTGTAAATTGGGGTAAGTTGTTAGAAACCATTGCACCAATAATTTGAAAACGTGGGTCACGTGTGGACCGTGTTTGAGTCTGGCAAGCTCCAGATCTGCTACCAGGTTCCGGCCATTATCACATACGCCAACCTGCACCTGGGCCCAGGTGCAGCGGGGCAAAAAACATTGCCATCTCATCCAGGATGGCATCCCTGACCTCGGAGGCAGTGTGCTGTCTGTCCCCCAAGCTGATGAGCTTCAGCATGGCCTGCTGACGTCTCCCCACACCAGTGTTGCAGCATTTCCAGCTCGTAGCTGGGGTCGATTTAACGGTGGAGGAGGAGGAGGAGGAGGGTGGTGTTTCAGCACTCCTGCCAGGAATTTTTGAGTGGGGAGACAAGGCAGGCCGCCACAGTTTGCGACCCGGTCCCAGCCTCCACTACATTCAGCCAGTGTGCCGCGACTGAGATGCAGCATCCCTGGCCGCATGCACTTGTCCACGCGTCGGTGGTCAATTGGAACTTTGTGCAACTTAGCGCAGAACTTAGGGCCCGCCTGATGTTACGGGACATGTGCTGGTGCAAGGCTCAACTCACCCTAAGGGCCAAAAACACTGCTGGTGAATTTTGTTCAGTTCCAAAGGACTCTGTGTTTAGATTTGGCTCAGCCGCAGCTCCAAAACATGCCTTTGAAGGCAAGGTTTCCTTTAGTGGCTCCATCTCAGCAGGATGATGATGGTGAATAGAGATGAGCGAACAGTGTTCTATCGAACTCATGTTCGATCGGATATTAGGCTGTTCGGCATGTTCGAATCGAATCGAACACCGCGTGGTAAAGTGCGCCATTACTCGATTCCCCTCCCACCTTCCCTGGCGCCTTTTTTGCTCCAATAACAGCGCAGGGTAGGTGGGACAGGAACTACGACACCGGTGACGTTGAAAAAAGTAGGCAAAACCCATTGGCTGCCGAAAACATGTGACCTCTAATTTAAAAGAACAGCGCCGCCCAGGTTCGCGTCATTCTGAGCTTGCAATTCACTGGGGACGGAGGTTTCCGTCCAGTTAGCTAGGGCTTAGATTCTGGGTAGGCAGGGACAGGCTAGGATAGGAAGGAGAAGACAACCAACAGCTCTTATAAGAGCTAAATTCCAGGGAGAAGCTTGTCAGTGTAACGTGGCACTGACGGGCTCAATCGCCGCAACCCAGCTTTCCCAGGATCCCGAATGGAATACACTGACAGTGTATTCCCGTATACCCCATATATACACCCCAAATCCCCGTTCCAACGGTGTGCCCCCCCCCCCCCACTTCACCTCAGAAATACCCTGCAAGTCCCCTAGCAATAGCATTGGGGCTATATACACCCACTATTTTTGCTACTGGTATATAGTGCCATTGTCTGACTGGGAATTCAAAGAATATATTGGGGTTACATATAACTTCAATTCCAGGGAGAAGCTTGTCAGTGTAACGTGGCACTGACGGGCTCAATCGCCGCAACCCAGCTTTCCCAGGATCCTGAATGGAATACACTGACAGTGTATTCCCGTATACCCCATATATACACCCCAAATCCCCGTTCCAACGGTGTGCCCCCCCACCTTCACCCCAGAAATACCCTGCAAGTCCCCTAGCAATAGAATTGGGGCTATATACACCCACTATTTTTGCTACTGCCATATAGTGCCATTGTCTGACTGGGAATTCAAAGAATATATTGGGTTTACAAATACCCTCATTTCTTGCTACTGCCATATAGTGCCATTGTCTGACTGGGAATTCCAAGTATATATTGGGTTTACAAATACCCTCATTTCTTGCTACTGCCATATAGTGCCATTGTCTGACTGGGAATTCAAAGAATATATTGGGGTTACAAATACCCTCATTTCCTGCTACTGCCATATAGTGCCATTGTCTGACTGGGAATTCCAAGTATATATTGGGTTTACAAATACCCTCATTTCTTGCTACTGCCATATAGTGCCATTGTCTGACTGGGAATTCCAATAATATATTGGGTTTACAAATACCCTCATTTCTTGCTACTGCCATATAGTGCCATTATCTGACTGGGAATTCAAAGAATATATTGGGGTTACAAATACCCTCATTTCTTGCTACTGCCATATAGTGCCATTGTCTGACTGGGAATTCAAAGAATATATTGGGGTTACAAATACCCTCATTTCTTGCTACTGCCATATAGTGCCATTGTTTGACTGGGAATTCCAAGTATATATTGGGTTTACAAATACCCTCATTTCTTGCTACTGCCATATAGTGCCATTGTCTGACTGGGAATTCTAATAATATATTGGGTTTACAAATACCCTCATTTCTTGCTACTGCCATATAGTGCCATTGTCTGACTGGGAATTCAAAGAATATATTGGGGTTACGTGCACCCACAATTTTTGCTACTGGTATATAGTGCCAGTTTCTGAGTGGAAATTCCCCAAATAATTTGGGGATTCATTCACCCTACATCTCAGGCTCTTGCCATATTCACCCAGGTTGTCAGTGCTGCACCAGCTCGTTCCCAGACAGCTCGGCCCGAAAAACACATTACCTATATAGAGGATTTGGACAATGAAGACAACATGTTCTAAATCTAATGTCTGCACCTTCTCCAGAATTAAAATAAAGGCAGCGTTTAACTTTCAAATAGCACTGCACAAAGGAAGATCTTATCAGCTTGTCTCATGACATGCTACTAAAAAGTGTCATTTGTGTATCTTAATGTAAATATAGTTGTATAAGCTTTTTGGGTTTTAGGCACTGCCAAGTTATTTATTACCACCCGCTCCCTTATAATGATGATGACGCCAAAGTCACTCTGGGTGTTCAGAGCTCACAGCTTTGGTTGACATTTGTCTTGCTCTCTGTTGGTACCAGCTGTCTTTTTGGATACCGTAAAGTTATGTTGACTTTATTAACAGCTATAGAAGCTTTAGCCAGGTTGTGACGGTGTGTAACCCTAACAACACTAAGTGGGATACACATTAATAGTCAGTCTATGTATGCTAAACGTATCACTGAAGTAATTTTTTTTCCCTCTCCCCTAATATAAGAAAGGAACAGACATTAGACCTAGACCGGGGTTCGAGGCTTGTAAAAATCCAGTATTATTTGTTCTTCATGATGTGAAATATGTGTTGAAAAGCAACCCAAGATGAAGTCAGCCATGTGTGCCAGTGTGTTACTTGGCATGCCTTTGCTGGCCCAACTGTAAGGGTCACTCTCCATTTCCTCCATTTTCCACTCCCCTTCACACCATTTGTGGTGAAGCAATGGGATGCACTGAAGTGCACCCTCTAGCCTCGTGTGGGACAGGGACATCAGATGCCACTCCAACCCCCTCGTCTTCCTCCGCCAGCCAACGGTGCGAAAATGAGAGGAGTGTGCTCTGAATGTTTTCTGCCTAGCAGAGGCTAGTTCTCACTTACGAAAATGGCCCCACTTTGATCTGTATATCATGCACAATGGTGTAGGTTTCAAAGAAACATGGCACCAACAAGTTGAAAAACGTGGGCCATGCGTGGACCGTGTTTGAGTCTGTCAAGCTCCAGATCTGCTACCAGGTTCCAGCCATTATCACAGGCGCAAAAATGCCAGGCCCCAGGTGTAGCAGGGAAAAAAAAATGCCATCTCAGCCAGGATGGCATCCCTGACCTCGGAGGCACTGTGCTGTCTGTCCCCCAAGCTGATCAGTTTCAGCACGGCCTGCTGACATCTCCCCACACCAGTGTTACAGCGTTTGCCGCTAGTAGCTGGGGTGGAGGTTGCAGCATCGTAGGGTTTCAGTCTACTCCTGCCATGAATTTTGGCCTGGGAGAGGAGATAGGCCACCCCAGTTTGCACCCGGGGACCAGACTCCACCACATTCATCCTGCCTGTCATTAAAGATAAGCACTGCAGCATCCCTGACCACAGGCACTTGTCCATGTGTCGGTGGTCAAGTGGACCTTGCAGCAAAGCGCAGAGCTCTGGGCCCGACTGATGTTATGGGACACATGCAGGCGCAAGGCAGGGACAGCACACCAAGAGAAGTAGTAACGGCTAAGCCCAGCATAGGGAGGTGCCCCAGCTGCCATCTGCTGACGGAAGGCCTGGGTATCCAGAAGCATAAACAAACACCAACATCTCCAGGGCCAGCAGTTTATCGATGAGGCTGTTAAAGGCTTGGGCATGGGGGTGGGTTGTATTGTACTTCTGCCTGCAATGAAAAGCTTGGGAGATGTGGAGTGGCTGGGAAGAGGCGCATGATGGTGCAGGCCAAAAGGGCGCATGATGGTGAACTCCCCAATGTGTCAGAGATAGGTGTGTAGGTGTCCTTGCATCATATACTTGCACCATACTTGGCTTTGGAAGTTAATTTTGTGCCAAAAAGTGGTTAAGACAGTGATACCTCAGCTACTCCCGTTACACTCTCTATTGACAACTCCAGCACTGAAATTACCACCTTTGGAAGTGGACCACCACTTCTAAGATCCCAAAGGAAGTAGGCAAGAGATGTGCAGTGCAGAAAAAAAGATGAGAAAATAAGTGTAGGCAGTAGAGCACAGAGGGATTGGAGAGGACAGAGCTGGTGTCGGCCAGGTATTCCCACAACATGCGCCTATACTTGTCCCTCCTGGTGACACTAGGCCCCTGAGTGGCAGTAATTTGTCCAGGGGGGCCCATTAACGTGTTCCAGACCTAGGAATAAGTCTTCCAACAGGGTAGAGTTTTGCATGCCTTTGCCTCTACCCACTGTTTTTGTTGAATTAACTTCCCTCCACATCTACACTGCTTTAGCCCCTAAACATCACCCCAGTTTATGCCTTTGCTTCTACCCTGTTTTTTTGTTGAATTAGCTTCCCTCCACATCTACACTGCTTTAGCCCCTAAACATCACCCCAGTTTATGCCTTTGCTTCTACCCTGTTTTTTTGTTGAATTAGCTTCCCTCCACATCTACACTGCTTTAGCCCCTAAACATCACCCGAGTTTATGCCTCTGCTTTTACCCCCAGTTTTTTATGCTTAGCTTGCCTCCACATCCACACTGCTTTTGCCCCTACACATTACCCCTATCCATGCCTGTGCCTCTAGCCATAACTCTGCCACCCATGGAAACTCATGGTGCAGAAAGTGAGGGAGCTGACTCTGAGGAACCCTTGGGTTTTGTAGCTGGTACTCCATCAAAGGTCTCTGCTGCTCACACACCCTGCTCAACATACGGTATCTAGGGTTTGAGCGTGTGGTGACCTCGCACAACAGTAGGTGCTTCAGGCAGATGTAGGCCTTGCTGGAGTGTATTGCGGCTAGCTCCAGGTACTGTAGACTTGGGAAAGTGGGTGTCCAAGTGCTCCACTTTCACCCTTATCTCTGCTAATTTGGGGTATGTTTTTAAAAAAACGTTGCACCACTAGATTGAACACGTGGGCCAGGCATGGAACGTGTTGGAGGCTGGCAAGCTCCAGAGCCCTCCAACAAGACAAAAAAGCCTGGCCCCAGGGGCAGCGGGGATAAACAAATTGCCATCTCATCCAGGATGGCATCCCTGACCTCAGAGGCAGTGTGCTGTCCGTCCCCCAAGCTGATGAGCTTCAGCCCGGCCTGCTGACGTCTCCCCACACCAGTGTTGCAGCGTTTCCAGCTCGTAGCTGGGGTCAATCTAACAGCAGAGGAGGAGGGTGGTGTTTCAGCCCTCCTCCCAGGAATGTTGTGTGGGGAGACACGTCAGTCTACCACATTTTGCGACCCGGTCCATGCCTCAAGTACATTCAACCACTGTTCCAAGATTAAAAGTTAGCGTCCCTGTCCGCATGCACTTGTCCATTCATAGCTGGTCACGTGGAACTTTTGGGCAAAGCGCTGAACTTAGGAACCGCCTCATGTTTGGGGAAAAGTGCTGGTGTGGACGGCACAGTGAGGTGGCGCAGTAGCCAGCAGGCCCAAAAAGGGCAGAGTGTCCACAAGCCGGGACCCCAACATCTCCTGGGCCAGAATTTTTGAGATGAGGCCGTTGAAGCCTTGGGCATGTGGGTGGGTTGTGCTGTACTTTAGCCTGGAATGAAAGGCCTGGGAGATGGGGAGTCGCATTGCAAAGTGTGTAAACCACACTCAGTTTGTCCTCGACCTATACATTTAGAAATTATCTCCCCCAGCGAGGAACGTGGCCTCGATGGGGGAATTTTTCTAAGGAAGCTAGAAAAGAGGGCATCTTGGGCCTTGCTGGCTCAGGTCTAGCTTCTGTCATGCAGCTGTCTTCTGCCTCTGGACATCCCTTTGCCTCTAGCCACCTTTTTCCCTGCTTAGCTTGCCTCCACATTCACACTGCTTTTGCCCCTAGACATCACCCCAGTCCATGCCTTAGCTTGTACCCCCAGTTTTTGCTGCTTAGCTTGCCTCCACATCCACACTGCTTTTGCCCCTAGACATCACCCCAGTCCATGCCTTAGCTTGTACCCCCAGTTTTTGCTGCTTAGCTTGCCTCCACATCCACACTGCTTTTGAACCCTAGACATCATCCCTATCCATGCCTCTGCCCCTAGCCATAACTCTGCCACCCCTGGAAACTCATGGTGCAGAAACTTTGGGAGCTGACTTTGAGGAACCCTTGGGTTTTGTAGATGGAACTCCATCAAAGGTCTGTGCAGCTCACACACCCTGCTCAAGATATGGTATTGTATTGTTTCAGCGTGTGTGAATGACGGACAACAGCCTGTGTTTGGACAGATGTAGGCCTTGCTAGAGTGTTTTTAGGCTAGCAGCGACTCCTGTACACTTGCAAAAGTGGGCGCACAAGCGCCGCATTTTCAACAGTAGCTTCGGTACATTTGGGTATGTTTTCAAAAAATGTTGCACCACTAGGTTAGACGTGGGCCAAACATGGAACGTGTTGGAGGCTGGCAAGCTCCAGAGCCTCTACCAGGTTCCAGCCATTATCACAGGCGTAAAAATGCCAGGCCCCAGGTGTAGCAGGGAAAAAAAAAAGCCATCTCAGCCAGGATGGCATCCCTGACCTCGGAGGCACTGTGCTGTCTGTCCCCCAAGCTGATGAGCTTCAGCACGGCCTGCTGACATCTCCCCACACCAGTGTTTTAGCGTTTGCCGCTAGTAGCTGGGGTGGAGGTTGCAGCATCGTAGGGTTTCAGTCTACTCCTGCCATGAATTTTGGCCTGGGAGAGGAGATAGGGTACCTCAGTTTGCACCCCGGGACCAGACTCCACCACATTCACCCTGCCTGTCCTTAAAGATAAGCAGCATCCCTGACCACATGCGCTTGTCCAAGTGTCGGTGGTCAAGTGGACCTTGCAGCAAAGCGCGGAACTAAGGGCCCACCTGATGTTGAGTGACATGTGCTGGTGCAAGGCGGGGACGCCACACCGGGAGAAGTTGTGACGGCTAGGGACGGCATAGTGAGGTGCCACAGTTGCCATCAGGTCCGGGAAGGCGGGAGTTTCAACAAGCCGGAACGCCAACATCTCCTGGGCCAGCAGTTTAGCGATGTTGGCGTTCTAGGCTTGCGTGGGTGGATGGTTAGCGGTGTATTTCTGCCGGCGCTCCAATGTCTGAGAGATGGTGGGTTGTTGTAAAGAAGCGCCTGATGGTGCCTTTGATGGTGCAGAAGGAGATAAGACAGAAACAGGGGAGGATGAGGGAGAAGTCAACAAAGTGGTGGAGGCAGATGAAGTGATATCCTGGCTCGTCCTCTGGAGTGCATCGCCAGCACTGTGAGCAGAGGCAGTGGCATGAACGGCGGGCGATGTTTGTCCTGCCGTTGCTGCCTGCCACTGATTCCAGTGCTTGGATTCCAAATGACGGTGCATTGAAGTGGTGGACAGGTTGCTCTTCTCAGGGCCCCTACTCGATTTCGAGAGGCAAATTGTGTAGACGACACTATATCTGTCCTCGGCGCATTCCTTGAAAAAACTCTACACCTTCGAGAAACGTGCCCTCGATGGGGGAGTTTTTCTGGGCTGGGTACAAAAGAGAACATCTTCGGACATTCCGGGTCTGGCCTGGCTTCGGCGAAGCTGTTGACCTCTGCCTCTAGATACCCTTTTTGGTGCTGCACCTGCCTCAACATCCACACTACTTTCCCAGCTTAACATCCGCCTTGTCCAGGTGGGGTCGGTGTCCTCGTCGTCCACCACCTCCTCTTCCAACTCCTGTCTCGCCTCCTCCTCCTGCACAATGCGCATGTCAACTGGCTGCCCTGACAGCAACTGCATTTCATCGTCGTCGATGAGGGTGGGTTGCTGGTCATCCGCCACCAAATCGACCGGAGATGGAGGAGACTCTAGTGTTTGAGCATCTGGACACAGATACTCGTCTGTTAGGTCCGTGGAATCGCGAAATGGAGGGGCAGGTTGCGGTACAGTCAAAGGAAGGGAGAACAGCTCTGGGGAGCAGGGACAGTTGGGGTTATTGTTCTGGGAAGACTGGGAATTTTGGGTGGAAGTAGGACAAGACTGTTGGGTAAGAGGAGGTAGAGGCTGACTGGCTGGTGGACAATGTGGTTTAAGCGTTATCCGACAGCCATTGCAAGACCTGTTCCTGGTTCTCGGGCCTACTAAGGCTACTAAGGTTAATGTTGAACTTTTGTGCAAAGTACAGAACTTAGGGCTCGCCTGATGTTAAGGGACACACGCTGGTACAAGGCTCAACTCACCCTAAGTGCCAAAAACACTGCTGGTGCAAGGCTCTACTCATACCAAGGGCCTCAATCTCTGCTGGTAGCTCAGCTTAAGGTCCTGTAACTTTGTTTGGAAGGGCTCATGTTAAGGGCTAGAAAAGTGAATTTTGGAAGGTCTTACCACATCACACACACACACACACACACACACACACACAAAATGACAGTTAAGGGTGAGGGCTTTTGGATTTCCCATTGTCTATTCCATCCGTGGTTGTCATGGGGAACGTGATTTAAAGGGGTGGTTGTTACTGTTTGTTGAGCTTAGATTGGGGTTTGTGTCCATCCATTTGGGGAGTAAAGAAGGTTTCCAGGTATTTTCCCACTTTGATAGAGGTTTTTTGGAATGTGTAAAGTGTGTAGTTGTTAGGCTGTGATGTTGGGGTAATAGAGGGTCTTTGGTGTGTTAGATGCCCCCAGACATGCTTCCCCTGCTGTCCCAGTGTCATTCCAGAGGTGTTGGCATCATTTCCTGGGGTGTCATAGTGGACTTGGTGACCCTCCAGACACGGATTTGGGTTTCCCCCTTAACGAGTATATGTTCCTCATAGACTATAATGGGGTTCGAAACCCGTTCGAACACACGAACAGTGAGCGGCTGTTCGAATCGAATTTTGAACCTCGAACATTTTAGTGTTCGCTCATCTCTAATGGTGAAGCTTGGTTAAATCTGGTGTCGGAAGGGAAAGTGGTTTCTGATCTACATATAAAGTACTGGAGCATGTTGTTTGGACTATTAACACCTGATCAGAACCCTGTAGAGGTAATGCAGAGTCCGATATTAGAGGACCGGTAGTAGTAGTTGCAGCCAATTCTCCACCTTTGCAGTCCTCTAAATAAAAGTTACCCCAGGACTTGATGCCAAAATGTTATCAATTTTCCAATCAAAATCAAGGTCAATGTCTGGGTCCTCAGTCCAATCCACTGCATCAATCCAACACAATGAGAGTGATGGTTTTGGACCCACCATTTTAGGGGCTAAGAGTTTTAAAGGAGCTAACACTCTGCTGGTGCAAGGCTCAACTCACCCAAAGGGCAAAAAACTCTGCTGGTGCAAGGCTGAACTAAGTTAAAGGGCCTAAAACTCTGCTGGTAAGAGGCTGAAGTCACCTCAAGGGCCTCAATCTCTGCTGGTAGCTCAGCTTAAGGGCCTCTAACTTAATTTGGAAGGGCTCGCGTTAAGGGCCAGAAAAGTGAATTTTTGAAGGTCTTACCACATCACACACATAAACAATGACAATTAGGGGTGGGGGCTTTTGGATTTCCCATTGCGTATTCCATCTGTGGTTGTCATGGGCAACGTGATTTAAAGGGGTGCTTGTTAATGTTTCTTTAGATTAAATTTGGGTTTCTGTCCATCCATTTGGGGAAGAAAGAAGGTTTCCAGGTATTTTCCCACTTTGATAGAGGTTTTTTTGGGTGTGGAAAGTGTGTAATTGATAGACTGTGATGGTGGGGTAAATCTGTGACTTGGGCTTGTTAGATGCCCCAGACACATTTCCTGGGGTATCATAGTGGACTTGGTGACCCTCCTAAGTCGAATGGTGGGTTCCCCTGAAACAAAGTATTTTTCCCCATAGACTATAATGGGGTTTGATATTCGATCGAATAGTCGAATATTGAGCGGCTATTCGAAACGAATATCGGATATTTTACTGTTCGCCCACATAAAAGAAATATAGGGTCTAGGAACCAAAAAAGTTACATTATAGTTTTTTTGCAATTGACTTATGGCTTATCTTAAGTTACATATATTTAGTATATGTAACTTAAAGGGAGTCTGACACCAGAATCCAACATAGTAACCAAGCCCTGCAGATAGATGGGTTAGGGTCACCTGAATCCAATAGTGTTTTCCCCTCCTTTGTCGCGATTGAAAAAAAACCTATCTCGGCAATGGAGGCGCCAATTTACAAGGAGAAAACACCATTGCATTTGATTTAGGTGACCCCAGCATATCTGGAGTGACATACTGGGCTCTGGTGACAGACTCCCTTTATGTGGATGGAAGCGGGTATTTAAGGTGTTTCTCGAAGAGACTACGACTCAGGGATTATTGTGGGGAATGTATCGCTTACAATGTACTGTCCCTATACAGAGGAGGCTTTCATTGTACTGATGTAGAGACACAAGCAGAAAAGCACTTAGAATGGCATCTCTATATTTAGACTTAGAGACTGTGCCAGGATGGGGGGAAAATCTGTTCTGAATTGAATAATCCCTTAACCCTATCACTGGCACAACGTACTGTGTGATACACAATATGACGTTCAATGGGAGCCAGATTTGCCATTTTAGAGAGGGAGAATACATAAACCTTAAATAAAGGGATGTTTTTAGTGACTACATATACAGTAAAACCTGACTGCGATCTGTTTGTCTAAAGAAGTGTATGCTTACCTTATAGAAAGTGTAGAATTAGACTTGTCATATATTACATAATCTGGTCATACACATGATTTATAGATGAAAGTTGTATTTCCCCAATCCCGGAAATATGTATGTTCATCCTAAAGCCTACACATCACATCAGTAAGGACTGTCAAGGTAAATCAGCCATCTTGTCCCCAGAGGTTGCCTCTGTGGACTTTCTCCCTCTATTATACCAATACGGAAAACACCAGCGTTTCCATAGGTATAAATGACATGCAATCGGTAAAATTGTGAACATTTTTGAAATTGCAGCATTTCTGATATTTATCTGCATTGTGTGGATAGAATTAGTCACTTTGAAGGTATTGTAAAATATAGCGTTTCCGCCACCTCCAAAATGCTACATTTTTGCAACATGGGGTTCAGTCTGAAAGGGATTGTCCAGGCAAAATTAGACAACCCCTTTCATTTTTAAGTAAGCCATGGGCAGTGAAAAAGATTTTATAAAATGCATATTCACCTGTCCAAGGTGCTTCGGTGTCCTCCCGGAACTGTCCGGTCCTTCTGCTCCGGCATCTTCTCAAAGTGAAACTGCTCACTGGCTGTGACATCATGGATCCCTTCTGCTGAGGCCACTGATTGGCCCAAATGGTCAGGTGACCGCTGACCCAATCAGTGGCTTAAAGGGGTATTCCCACGTCGCATACTCACCAGTCTTCACTGCTGTAAAATCTTCTTTCTTCCTGGTTTCTTGCATCATTTGGTGGGCGGGGTTTCACATGCAACCTGCCATTAGCTCCGCCCCAAATTAGTGTGTAGCTCCGCCCACCGCATAGCGTGATCCTATGGGGCGGCTGAAGGGCCTGTGATGTCATCAAAGGACCTTAAACAACACTATATGCACAATATTGGACTATGAAGTACAGGCAGGAGCAACTCCATTCTGTGTTACATACAGAGACTGCCTGTCTTTGCCATACTGAACACAATTGAATTAGCTAGCCTGATAACTGGGAGAACAGAAGACGAGTTCAGAAATGAAAGCAGCTCCCCTAATCTATCTGATAGCAAGAAGCTAGGTCACGTGGTGTAGACACAGGAATAGCTAGAAACACAGGCTCGCTCCCGTGCACTTAGCCCCTCCTCCCTCCCCCCTGAGAGCAGCAGATACATCACTTGACTCATGAGCAGATAAGTCAAGGGCTGTGTCAACAATGAATTGAATAAAGTAAGACAGTGGACAAACAAAGCAGTTTTGCTGAAGCAGTGTATTTAGGAAAAGTCTTAAATTCACATTAACAAGCAGTATAGATAGGATCCTTGTGATGGGACAACCCCTTTAAGCAGGCCTCAAGAAGAGACCCATGATGTCAAAGGTAGGGACATTGCATGCACTTTACTGATTAGCCTCAGTGGTTACGTGACCACTCAGGCCAATCAGCAGCTTCAGCAGAACTCCAGAAGAGATCTGTTGAGCAGAAGGAGTAGTAAATGCCAGGAGGACACAGGAGCATCAAGGACAGGTCAGTATGATTTTTTTTTATTTTTTTCACTGCCCCAGCTGATTTAAAAGTTAAAGGGGTTGTCCATTTTTGCCTGGACCACTCCTTTAAGGGAACTCTAAATACAAGAAATGTACAACACAACACTTCATCCCCATTACTAAATCCTTACACTGCAGAAACGCAGTGGAAAACAATGAGATTTTACTTAATCTTATTCCTATATTTCAGGAAAAAATACAGAAAAATGCTACATAAAAGCAAACCCCAGGGGCAACATGGTGGCTCAGTGATTAGCACTGCAGCCTTGCAGCACTAGAGTCCTGGGTTTAAATCCCGCCAGGAGCAACATCTGCAAGGAGTTTGGATGTTCTCCCTGTGTTTGCAGGGATTTCCTCCCATACTACAAAGACATACTGGACATTGTGATCCCTATATGGGGCTCACAATGAACAACAAAAATGCAAACCCCAGTGAAATAGTAGTGAAAACATCATGACTTCAATTTATCACTTTTGATAAAAGTTTTACAAAAGTCACCTAATTGTCACAAATGTAGGTGGGCTATACAATCATAGTCCTGCAACTCAACCCCACAGCTAAAAACAAACCAAAAAATGACTGCCAAACCACAGATCATTACTAAAGTCTCCTCATATTGCTGTGTTTATGTGTTCCTGATGCGCTGCAGATGCAGTGAGTTTTTTGTTGTGGTATTCTATAATTGCAAAAAAACACAGTGTTTTTTGTTTTTAATAAAAATGGATGTGAAGATCAGTACAGTCCACGGGCATCCGTTATACATTAACACTAATTGTTGAATATGAATTTTTTGGAAGATGTCAAAGCTTGATAGGATAGGAGTTTGTCAATTAGGCCTGGTTCACATCTGCGTTCGGGTTTCCATTCGTGAAGTCCACTTGGGGACCCCAAACAGAAATCTATACGCATAAAAAAGCGGTTACGTAAGGAAACCCGCAGACCCCATAGACTATAATGGGGTCTCACGTGGTTTCTGCACAAAACATGGGTGAAGAAAAGTGCTGCATACTGCTCTTTTCCCGTACGGAAACCCGAACGCAGATGTAATCTGGGCCTTAGAACCTAAAGGAGTCCCCAGCGATACATTTATGTGACTATTGTTTCCAAAGACATCAATGTCATGCACTGCGAGAAGATGATGAGATTCCTCCCTAATTCCGCCATCATTTCCTATGTCGCAACACTGCCAGTTTATAAAAGGCTTAGTGAAATATACCCTGTTCTTAGCCAAGAACCTTCTCACCACCACTCTAGAATATATTAGATTAAGAAATTGTATTCTTTCTTACAGTGTTGACTGCAGATAATATAAATCAAGACGTCTCCTCAAAAAACTTCTTTTCCAATTCAGTTTCAGAAAGAAGAGAATGGAAGAAATTACATTCCTGAGATTCCGAAAAGATCATTTGTCATCAAATGGAAAAAAAAAAGTTTGAGAAAATCTAGATCCATCTTCATTTTACACAATGAAGCGAGGAGAGGAAAAGTCTATAGTAGTTCACAGATGCAGGGAGGATATAGGTGGTGGACGCTTTAGGATTCCGAGCTACCAATATAATAAAGTAACATATCAGATATCCAGGGGTGCACCTTCCATCAGGCGACCTGATGTGATGAGCTAAGGCAGCGCCTCATGGAATAAACTGTGGGTGGCTTTTTATTTTAATCAGCAACTACTTATTTTGTTATTGCAATAAGCAGCAGCCGATAATGGTGTAATCTGCAAAAATAATAAAATTGAAGCTATATCATTAATAAATAAGTTATATAACAGCAGACCCAGCACTGACCTCTGAGGCACACCACTCATAATAGCAGAGACAACACCTAACCCTGGGGTATTCCACTTATAACAATAGACCCAGCACTGAACCCTGGGGTACACCACTTATAACAATAGACCCAGCACTGGACCCTGGGGTACACCACTTATAACAGAGCATCCAGCACTGGAACCTGGGGTACACCACTTATAACAGAGCACCCAGCACTGAACCCTGGGATACACCACTTATAACAGAGCACCCAGCACTGAACCTTGGGGTACACCACTTATAACAATAGACCCAGCACCTAACCCTGGGGTATTCCACTTATAACAATAGACCCAGCACTGAACCCTGGGGTACACCACTTATAACAATAGACCCAGCACTGGACCCTGGGGTACACCACTTATAACAGAGCACCCAGCACTGGAACCTGGGGTACACCACTTATAACAGAGCACCCAGCACTGAACCCTGGGATACACCACTTATAACAGAGCACCCAGCACTGAACCTTGGGGTACACCACTTATAACAATAGACCCAGCACTGGACCCTGGGGTACACCACTTATAACAGAGCACCCAGCACTGAACCCTGGGAGACACCACTTATAATAGAGCACCCAGCACTGAACCCAGGGGTACACCACTTATAACAGAGGACCTAGCACTGAACCTTGGGGTACACCACTTATAACAATAGACCCAGCACTGAACACTGGGGTACACCACTTATAACAGAGGACTTAGCACTGAACCTTGGGGTACACCACTTATAACAATTGACCCAGCACTGAACACTGGGGTACACCACTTATAACAGAGGACCTAGCACTGAACCTTGGGGTACACCACTTATAACAATAGACCCAGCACTGAACACTGGGGTACACCACTTATAACAGAGGACCTAGCACTGAACCCTGGGGTACGTCAACTATAACAGAATATCCAGCACTGAAGCCAGGGGTACACCACTTATAACAGAAGACCAGTCTGATCTTTGTTGACTGGAATCCAATAACCATGCCATTTCTGTGTGTGGATGTGTCCAGAGATAAAATAAAAATGGAGTATAGTTGGCTTACACATTTCAGACATAGTAAGCCAAATCATACCAGACCCCAGTCCAAACCAGACCCCAGTATTCAGACCCTACCCCAGACTCCATAATCCAGACTCAAGGACAAAAAACAGACCCCAGGTGAAGTCCCTTTCATTACTCACCTCTCCTCACTTCCACCTTCTTCATACCAGGCTTCACTTTGACTTTGGGCACCCGGGCACTTAACCTGGAAGTTGAGTTCCAATCCTGAACTACTAAACCTTCCCCTACAAAACCGGGACAGTCCCAGCAAATGTAGGATTTTAGCAAACTACAGTATGTGTCCATTGACATAAAATATAATATACGTTTTATGTATACAAGTGTTTCCCTGGTGCTGGATTCAGTATTATTTCTTTTTATTCTGATGAGATTTCTGGTTCTCTTTCAGGACCAGTGCAGTGTTGTTCTGGAAGACAATGGCAGAACACAATAGTGTTATATATACACACATAATGGTCAATGTTCATGCCAAGTAGAGAGGATCAAAGAAGAGGATTTTCGACCTGTTAATTATCGCTGCGGATTTCTTCTACGGCAGGAAACTTAAAGGAATTCACACGGGTGTGCAGGATAAAAATGTCCAACTTTAGGTGGTTTTTGCTGCGGTGGCTTGGAAGGAACACACTGCTGAATTTCTTTGATTCTGCCCCCTGTTCACTATGTGTGGCCCTAGACTTTAACCCACCTAACAACGGCAAATCTTTCTACATCAGCTCAGACCAGTCACACATTGCAACCAATCACAATGTAGCTTTCATTTTTCACGAGCAGAATACAAAATGTAAGCTAATCTGTGATTGGTTGCTATTGGCAGATAAGAGTGTTTAGACAATTTTAATAAATCTGGCCCAAATGTGTTGATATTTGTGGTGCTGGACTTTCGGAACAGTGCAGAACTTGCACCTTCAAAGACCATCAGAGATAGAAGTCAAGCCCTGCACTAAGCATAACACAATGTATCAGATTTTCCAGGAATGTTCCTAAATATGTAACATCATGTACTTTGTAGCTGGAGCTCGAGTAACACAAGGCTTATTACAATCAGCGTCTCATTAGATTCCGTCTGGACTGGCTGACAATCGTGGTCACATAATATCTGCCCAGTGTTGTTACTGATTACTATCTGACCAAAGATGGCTTGTGAGAAATGATTATTTGCCTAAATGTGTCCATAGAAAGTTTGTTGGCTGAAAGTGCGTGTTATTGCAAAGGAGTGTATACAAGGGTGGCTGCCAAACATTTCTGGGTAAATTCAGAGAAAATCGACCAGGGGTGTTGGAGGAGGGTCTGCCACCACCATAGATCAAACTGTTAATGGGCTTTTTCAATACCAAAAGGTTTGGTTCACATTAGGTTAGAATTCTCAGAACAGAATGTAGAATTTGCAATTAAATACTATATTATTGTAATAGGTATATTTTGCTCTAGCAAGAAATATTCACTTGAAATGGTAAATATACAAGAATTGATAGTTTTTCAAATAAGTTGCTGTTCACACTAGTGTCACTCCTGTGAGGGGATCTATACGCTAGGGCAGTGATGGTGCCTACACGGCAATTTAACCTTAATAGGATTGTGCAATTGGGGTTTTTGGTATAATTTTGAACAATTCATATTCACTATTTACATCGTACAGATCTGTTTTAGGGAGGGTTCACACGATGTCTTTTGGCTCGTAATTTGGCACGTAGACGCAAAATCACGGCCGCAAAATAGCGCCACGTATACGATCCACGCTCCCATTGAAATCAATGGGAGCGTATACGGCCCGCAAAAGCTCCAGCAGCGTCTACGTGCCAAATTACGAGCCAAAAGACATCGTGTGAATGCACCCTTAGGGCTTGTTCACACGGAGTAAACGCGGCACGCAATGTGCCGCGTGTATGGGACGTTTGCGCCGTGATTTTGACGGTGCATGTTTGCGGTCGCGTTAACGCCGCGTTAACGCGCGTTTACGCGGCGCTAACGTGACCGCAAACATGCACCGTTAAAATTGCGGCGCAAACTAGCCATCTAGCCAGTTTCCGTGCAATGTTATTATGATCTATAATAATTTCACGTCTGCTATAAAACAGATACTGTGTGAAAGTAGAATAAATAGTGAAGGAGCCCCCACACAGTCCAATCTGCTCTACAGTGTCCCCCACACAGTACAATCTGCTCTACAGTGTCCCCCACACAGTCCAATCTGCTTCTTACGGACCCCCATACATTCCAATCTGCTTTACAGTGGCCCCCACACAGTACAATCTGCTCTACAGTGTCCCCCACACAGTCCAATCTGCTTCTTACGGACCCCCATACATTCCAATCTGCTTTACAGTGGCCCCCACACAGTACAATTTGCTCCAAAGTGGCCCCCACACAGTATAATCTGTTCCACAGATGGGTGCCCAAAGAGAGGACTCTTAAGTGCCATAGGTTCGCCATCATGGTGCTAGAGGAATCAACAGGCCGTCTCACCACACTAAAGCTGATTGCACTTTTTATGTCTGGAAGCCCATGTATCATAAACTTTTCTCTCCTACATTCTGCACTGAGAATTATTATACACGGGCTGCCCATACACCCCCAAAGCCCTTCAGGAGATCTTTAACCTCTTAATGCCAAAAGTTACTTTAGGTTAGTATATAGTAATGGAAGGGAGGCTGCGGTGAAAACTGCCAGTAAGAAGGCTGATGTCATCAAATATAAGTGTACAAGAATCACTTCTCATTGTGTAGATCTGGTATCTGACCTTTATTTGATGAACGGCGGTATCTAAGCCTACCATTACATTGGTCTACTACCATACATAAGGCTGGGTCACAGTAGTTAAGCCTGCCATTATAGAGGAACACTACCAGTTGATATTTTGCCTGGAGAAGCTCAGCAGATTGCAAAGGAACCATAGATAAGACCTCCAAACTCTGGCAGTCCTGGATTATGTATAAACGTTCAGAGGTATTTGCTTCACCTTTTGAGGACATAAGCATCCCCCATCCTGATATCACCAGCCAACATCATGACCTTTCTTTTCCTTCTCACCCCCTATTCTCTAGTAACCTCTCAGGGTCTTGGGTCCCTCCCTACTCCTCCACTTCCCGATGGATCCCCTGGATCTCCATATCGTTCAGTATATATGACCTGCCTTTTCTCAGGTCTGCTTTGATGGGACTTGACCTCCTGCTGATGGGTTTATAATGCCAGGTGGTTTGGATTCTCAGGACCCATTGCGCCCTTTCTTGATGCCAAGACATGGACAAAAGACTGCCACCTTCTGAATAACTTGTAATAACCTTCTAGACTTCTTCTCCCCTCTGTGTTTTGATACTGTTTATACTGGTTATTTTTTTATCTATGTAAATTTTTTTCAATAGAAACTGATTAAACAATAGAGGAATACTACTATGGATAGAGCTCAGCTGCTGTGTCTAGGGTTAGGGTCACATTTGTGCCGCGCCTTCTGTTGTTCGGGTCTTCCAGTGGATCCGAATAATGGAGCGACGGCCCGCTGTTTTAGAGGTTACAGTCTCCGGAGTAGATATGAACATCATAATATCCCATTATATTTTTGGGAGTGAAGAGATAGTAAAACACATCCCTTGATACTGTGTCCCTGATCTTTTAAGACCCTAGGAACAAACCTGGCTGCTAGTGCTGCATCAAGGAGCCTCAGTGGTCCTGCTGAATAGTATAGACAGGCCATGGCTTTTGGGCCAGAGGAGACGTTCTGCTGGGCATCCAAGATGAATTTTTGCACTGCAGAGTTTTTGGCTCCATCCCCAGTATCATTGTTCCTATTAATGACGGGGCTTGGCCACTGACACAGATCTGTTTTTCCACAGATCCGTACGGACACTGACATGCCCCTTGTGACTTTAATAGGGTCAATTGGAGTTCCCATATTTTAACGTCAAAAATGCCAGAAGTATTGAAATGTGTGAACAGAGCCTTAAATCTGTCTTTATAGCACAATGTTCTATAATTGTTTTTTTGACAGTTGTTCCCAATACACAGTACTTAACCTATTTTTACATAAATTTAGTATTTCTGAGACTATGGGGCATATTTGATGAAATCTTCAGCATTTTCATAGATGGAAAATTCCGAGTTATTAGTTTTGAGATATTTGCTCAATTGATTTTTTTTTTTTTTAATAAAGATATGTCTTATGAAATTTTTCCTCCTTCCAGCACAGCAATATGAGCAGACATCTGCCTCGAGTTTGTCCCATTCTGGCTTCATCCATATGATGATATGTGCATTACATCTGCTACGTGTTTATATAACAGATGCTAGTCGGACATACGCTCATTATCACGGGAGACTCTAAGGTTATATGAAAGAGTTAATCTGCAGGTAAACAGGAGGTCAGGCTGTGCCTCTGTGTAGAGCGACTACCTCCAACCTGCCAGTCCCTTTAATCTTAGAGTTCACATACTGAAGCTATAAAGCAGTGACCTCATCTTGGCGAGAGGGATTTGGAGGCTTTACTGGCCATATAAGGCTCCATTTAATTCAGACATAGAGGAAGATAAAAGTCTTATTTGGGACAGTAGAGCGTAAAGTAACAGCTCTGGTCAAGAATCAGTAATATCACTATAGTCCTCATGCGTTTATGGCTGTCTCTAAATAAGTCTGCTGCATTTGTAATAGAGCTAAGTCCATTTTATCCAAAGCTGCCTGTGTAGCATATACAACTACGGGCTCGTTCACATCTGCGCCCAGGTGTCCGTACTTGAGGTTTCCGTTTCTTGCCTAAAACAGAGGCAGGAGACGGAAACCTGCAGGAGGCTTTCTCACCCATTCATTTGAATGGGTGAGAAAGCTGTCCGGCCGTGAGCGGTGGTGAGCGTTTTGCGCTCTCCGCCGCGAACCAGGTTTTATAATCCGGACACAGAGTCGGACATGCAGTACTCTGTGTCCGGATAAAAAAATCCGGTTTCGCGGCGGAGAGCCTAAAACGCTCACCGCCGCGCACGGCCGGACCCGGTCTGTGGTTTCCGTCTTCTGGCATGCAGAAGACGGAAACCATAGAACGGAGACCGTGAACACAGGTGTGAACCTAGCGTCCCCTGTTTCTCCGTAGATAAGCCCTAGCTTGATTTTTAGGCTTGAAATATAAGACCTACTCCAAAAATAGGCCCTAGTTACAGCCAGTGTCTTCAGTGCTAGGTTATGTCACCGCAGACGGAAAATAGGTATTTACCTTAGCTCCCAACTGTCCTGGACAAGTGCGCCGCTACCTCCCATCACGGTAGGGCATAATCCTTTCACCCGCTCCTGAGTTCCGCCTACTACCTCCCAAGTCCGCCTTCCCAATGTGCCTTCTGTGCCATGGGCTTGGTTACTTACGTCACCATATGTCAGGTGCTGTCCCTGCTCGCTCCCACAGATGCAGCCACTCCGGCTTAGCGTAAAGGAGAGAAAATATTAAGGGCACAGTGCTACTGCCACACAACATGTATAGAAAGAGAGAAAGCCAGTAAGTTTAAGACCCACTGAAACTGCCCCATCAATGATCAAAGACATCCACCAGAATCCCTAGAAAGTAGACCATAGTTCCCTTTAAATTTGGAAGTCTTCTGCTAGACCATTATTGTGTTAGAGAGCCATGGCCAGTAGACCCTTTGCTGGGCCAGTCCTATGCTGGTCAGCATTCATTCATTTGCTTTTTTTCTATCTGCTAGTCACTAAGAGGGACATTCCCCTTCCCGCCTTAAACATTCCAAGCACATAGTGGCACCATTTCTACATCCATCCTTTACATTCTGGCAAAATACCATTTCTGCAATGGCTGTAACAGGATCAGTATTAGTCCTGGTTCACATCTTCGTTTGGGCCATTCTGTTCCATTTCCTGCATGCAGCACTTTTCTCTCTGCATTTTTCATGCGGAAACCACACGGACCCCATTATAGTCTATGGGGTCTGCGTGTTTCCTAAGGTAACTGCTTTTTTATGCGGATTAGGTTTCCATTCAGGAGGTCCCCAAGTGGACTCCCCAAACGGAAATCCATGTGCAGATGCGAACCGTGACTTAGTGACCAAATGTTTGCTTATCTATCAGATCACAGATGTGCCATAAAAACAATACCTAACTTATTGCCAAAGAGACAGCAATTGGGAAAAGAGCTCAGAGTGGGTTAAAATGTAAAACAAACAATACTCACCTCACCGATTCTCTGCCATAAGATCCATTGGGCACAACTGATGCACATCATGTTACAGATCTGGCACTGGTATCACATGTTTAGCGCTGATGTGAACAAAACCTAATACATTTTTTTGAATCATTTGTTTTTATTGAATATTTTTCATGTTTTAGAATAAAGTCGATCTACAGTATGCAATACAAAGCAATGCAAAGTATTCTCGTAAACTTATTTAAAGATGAAAAAAGAAATCACAAAGAACATCAAGTAATAGAAAAATATGGAACGCTTCACAAATTTGGTCGTCATCCTTGCCAGGGGCCATACTAATCTCCTCTGTAGCTTTCCAATTCTAGTTTATGTGCTGCCGAAACAAGCACAGATTTATTTAAAGGGATAGTCACATCTGGACATTGATGGCTACATTTATGGAATATTCCATTATATAATAAATGCTTAATAGATGTGGATAGATATGGCCATAACGCCCAGATGGGAATACCTGTTTACATCTCTTTAAACTGGCAAGGAAGTGTCACCCCATTTATGTTCTCTACTTTTTGAGAAAACAAAGTGTTTCATTACATATCAGTCGTGATGACATGATGACCCTTTTTATGGGTGTCCCTATCCAAAGCATGTACCCCTCACTTTATAACATCATCTATCCTAATAGCATGTAAGGAAAAGGTTTGTCACAAATGGATTTTTCACACCGATGACTGATCCACAAGATCTGCCACCAGTATCTGATCTGTCGGTGTACAACACCCGGACCCCATACAGATCAGCTGTTATGGCAGATGCTGCTGCAGATGGAGGCTTCTCTATTACAGTAATAGGAACGGCATAGCGGCCCAATCCACTGTATAGCGATAATTCTTGGGAATTGTAGCACTGCTCCTCTTACCTCTTACTTGTAATGTAATTGTAATCCCTCCTAAATTTACAGATAGTCGCATCCCAGACCCTTTATGTTACTATAACATTATACAGATCACACATGCCTTATATGACACAGTATATCTTAATACACTCATTCCCATGAACTTCATTGTCCCTATTTACAATCCAGTTTGCATTTCATGAAATTGTCTTTCCTTCTAACATCTGCTTTGAATCTCGAAAGCTCATAAAAGTTTGTCTAAACCCCAAAATAAATTCTCATACTTTAAAAAAAAACAAAAACATCTGAAAATAATAAATGGATAATCTATAATTGTATCTTTTGCCTACGGAGAATAAAAGATATAACACCTATTATTCAGTTCACTTGTTAAATACAATCTGAGCTGCTAAGTCATTGCCACAGCCATTATATAACGCTAACCAAGGTAGTAGACTCCATTATGTCTATTGTCTGGACAAGACCATTTATCACCACCATGTATCATCTCAGGACTGGGATGGCCATAGTGCTTGGATATATAAACCCCATTGCAGTTATGTGCGTTCACTATTGAATGCCGATTTCAACTTCTGGAGTCAACCCTTAGTAGGGGAGAGCATAGCAATAGCTTTCTCCCTTCTCTTGATCCAAATCATATGCACACTTGGTCAATCCAAGCATGCATGTGTATGGGAAGATCAGGAGAGATAGCTGTCGGGGAACAAGTGTATCCTATGAGTATGGCCATCCTATATAGACAGTTTTTGAGCACTCTTTTTAGTATCACGACATCTTCTACTAAGTGTCCACATACACATAAAGACTTAGAAGTACAAACATGGTGGATGCTCTCTGCTATGGATTTTGCTTCAGACCCACAATAAATCTGCAGCAAAATTTGATGTAGATTTTGTCATAGATTTGGTAGCGAATTTGCCATGGATATCACCATAGGCATCCACATTGTACAGTGAATTTGCAGTGTGGTGTTTGGACTACAGATCTGTTGCAATTCCGTCATATCTGGACCAGGCCCTAAAGTTATCCTGGTTGTCTTCTGGTGACACATGGCCACGGCCAATAAGTAGGATATTCGGCTGTCACTGAGCTCTCATCATGAGTTCTTCCAAGGACTGATCCCTGTGGTTGTCATAAATCAGGAGAACTTCTTTGATGTCATCTTGCTGGAAGCCCATGTCATTGAACTGAAGTAAGAGACGGAGATACTCTGCAGCCTGCACAAGATGTAGAACAAAAGTCAAGATATTTCACAATCCGCTCACATACAGTTTTACATATGTCACTTATATTCAGCAATGTGACAACTTGGAGGACGGGTACGGTATATTCAATAGTCTCCTATTCCACTTTGCTATGTAGCTATTCAACTCTGCTGGGTTTATGTCATGTAGGTCATTGACATGATTATAAATCACCATCATGTTCTGTAGAACTGAACATTGCAATACAAAACAGGGGTAACAACATGAACACCAACGTATCAAGCAGAACAGTAGTACAGTACAGAAACTAGGCATGACTGCCCGTGTTTACAACCTAAAGGGTTAAAAGGATATGTTCAAGAGGTGGGTGAAGTGTGAACTGCACTCAGGGTTTAGGTGGTAGTGCCGAGCGCTCAAGGTAAAAGTGATAACATTTGTAGCTTCTACATTGTGAAGGTTATGTGTGTGCATACGCATGACTGCATTGTTGCTAATATGTACTTGTTTACTAGTGAATATTGCCTTTAAAGGGAATGATCACTTACATACATTTTTGCTAAATAAAACCAGATACTGACCCAAATTTCGCTTTTCTTAATCTAATTTTATTTTCTGATTGTTGATTTTTTTATTCTATTTTCTGGACATGCCTATGGGGCTTCTCTGACTTGCTCGTAACAGTATTTAGAGGTATGCTCTACAGTAGCCACATGGACCCTAGGATCCTGTAGACTGGAGAGGCTCAGTGACCAGTAGGAAAGTTTTGAGGGTGTGCTCTGTGCCCCCGGAGAGCAGGAGGTGACCCATGTTTATCACTTATTGTGTGTTATCAATAGCTAGGTGTTACCTTTCATTGAAATCCTGCCTGTACTGATAATGAGATGGCTCTTGAGAAGTGATCTCTACAGAGCATGAAGTGTCAGTCTCTTATGAGGCTCCATGGTCAGTGTGAAAACTGTAGAATTGTGGGAGTTTTTAAATACAGATAACAGAGAGAATTAAAGCAGACATCACTAAAATTGTTAAAACTCGAGTCCTGGTTTCAAATTCAACCAAGGACAACATCTGCAAGGAGTTTGTATGTTCTCCCCGTGTTTGTACGGGTTTTTCCTCCGGGTACTCCGGTTTCCTCCTCCACTTCAAAAATATACTGCTAGAGAATGTAGATTGTGAGCCAGATAAGGGACAGTGACCATAATGTATGTAAAGCGCTGCAGAATATGATGGCGCTATACAAGTAAGCATAACTAATTAATTAATTAATCAATTAATTAATTAAAAACAATAGCCATTTTCACATCTTGCTGTATCTCCACTATGAGTATCTGTATGCAACTAGAACTAAAGCAATTGTTTAGTGTGCGTTGGTGCTGTTCCTCAGTTGTTCCTCCTGTAAATTGATAAATACCTTGACCACTGGGTGTTACCAGATGGGACATGTCCATTTATAGCTTAAAGGGGTTGTTCCATCACAAGGATCCTATCTATACTGCTTGTTAATGTGGATGTAAGACTTTTCCTAAATACACTGCTTCAGCAAAACTGCTTTGTTTGGCCACTATATCACTTTATTCAATTCATTGTTGACACAACCCTTGACTTATCTGCTCAAAAGTCAAGTGATGTATCTGTTGCTCTCAAGGGGAGGGAGGAGGGGCTAAGTGCACGGGAGTGAGCCTGTGTTTCTAGCTATTCCTGTGTCTACACCATGTGACCTAGCTCCCTGCTTTCAGATAGGGGAGAGGAGCTGCTTTCATTTCTTCTGTTCTCTCAGTTATCAGGCTAGCTAATTCAATTGTGTTTATTATGGCAGAGACAGGCAGTGTCTGTATGTAACACAGAATGGAGTTGCTCCTGCCTGTACTTCATAGTCCAATATGGGTGGGCGGAGCTACACACTAATTTGGGGGCGGAGCTAAATGGCAGGTTGCATGTGAAACCCCACCCACCAAATGATGCAAGAAACCAGGAAGAAAGAAGATTTTACAGCAGTGAAGACTGGTGAGTATGCGACGTGGGAATACCCCTTTAACATGGAGAATGGTGCTGCATATTTTTCAATTTATTAATACATTTCTTGGAGGAAAAACAGAAGAACAACATAAAGGGCAGTTCTAAGAAATGATGCTCCACAATTGTTATTTCATAGGAAAAACAAATCTTTACTGGAGTCAGGAATGATGACAGATCCTTTTCATACTTTCTTACCACTTAGTCTATTATTTCAATGCATCTTAAGAAAACAACTTGATCCTTCCAAGTTCGAGACTACAAGAAGCAAAAATAGACCCAATAAAATGGTGTTCTATAAACAGATGTCTGCATCCCATTGTGCTCACTACTGCTTCCATATAGTAATATGGTCTTTGGGAACATTTATATCTATCGGCGTGGAAATCCTAAAAAGAACAGGTACAGATAGCAAACGCTGCGCTGCAGGGAGCTCACTCTATAGTCTCAGTTATTTCCATCTTAAGACATTAAACTCTTAGAAGGAAGCTTTGCCTCATTTTTGAACATGGCCCAACCTACCCCCACCACCCCCTACCCTCGTACACTATTTTAAGGCACCCTGTTAAAGCTCGGTCTGGAAGGATTTCAGAGAAATTATCCGCTTTATTGTAGAACTTATTAAATCAAGATGAGGATGTAGAACTTGAGTAGTAACCCTTTCCAAGCAAAGGTAGCAGGTCTATCACAGACAGAAGCTAGCACGTTATACCGCTTTTGCCTTGATTTAACCCTTACGTGTTAGGATGACCTTCAACGGGATAAGTCAACAGTAAAGAGTGCCAGGATTGCAAGAACTCCTCTACTCACGACAGCTCGTTCCCCAAACATGCGGATAAGGCAGGTCCCCTCCCAGCGGCGAATGTCCTCTGTACTTGCTGTAATGATTTTCCTGATTTACGGTCTCTTTATAATACGTTAAGTCCGATCTTAATAACAGCCCTGACTGACGAATACCGAATATATGACTCACCCCCCAATGAAGTCTCACAAGCTCCAAAATCCAATTATCTCACACTTTTATTATGCAAAAGTGTAAGTACAGTGTTTTTCCCACAAATCTAGACGTATATACATCAGATATTAACAGGGAGACTGCAGCCTATAAATCTTCTCATCGACCGAATATGCTGGACTGTATTTACCATATGGGATCGCCCGGCACGTGTCTGGTCTATGTGCAGGAATACAATGCCTAAGGAAGCAATGACTGCAAATATAAGTCAGAGGTCAAGATTATCTTGAAGGGTTTTTCTTAAGAAGATATAACTGTTATTGCCAGGGGAATCACGTCAGGCCAGGCCAATGTATTATTACATGGCAATGAATGGTCTGTGACGTAATATATAGTTGTACTGAATCCATCTTACATGGTCCTCCATACTGAGTCACAAGCAGGTGACTATAAGACATCCCATGCAATGGAAAGTTGCAGTAGGAGAGCAGACTGGATATATGTGGCGTCTTCTCTCTGAAACCCATGTCAGGAATGGAAGGTTATGGAAAGCTACAAGTCTGACATTTCTGTACGGCTATACCCACATCTGCAGCACAGGCTCTGTTAAGAGTCTCCATAATAAGATCTGTCTAAAATTGTACAGGAATTTGTTGTCCAGTGAAATGAAGAAGAACATAACAGATGCCAAACAGACCCCATTATCGCCAATGGGATTCCACTGGATCCATTGGTGTCTGTCATTACTTAGATGGGTCTGTGTTTACTCTTAAGTCCTTTCTTCTATTTGTATGATGAAACAGGGGAATGAACTAAACAAACACTGATGTGAACTCACTCTTACTTACTCTCATACGTTTCATCGGAATCTGTACATTTACACTCCCTGGTGATAAGGCCTCATTGGATATTTTACAGATCATTATCTTAGGCCCTATTCACATCTGCGTTCGGGTTTCCATTCCAGGAGTCCACAGGGGGACCCCCAAACGGAAACCTATATGCATTAACAATTGGTTACCTGGGAAACCCGTGGACACCATAGGCTATAATGCAGTCCTTCTGGTTGCTGTACGAATCAAGCGGAGAGAAAAGTCCTGCAAACAGCACTTTTCTCTCTGTATAATTCATGCGAAAACCACACAGACTCCATTATAGTCTATAGGGACCGTGTGGCTTCCTTAGGTAACCGCTTTTTAATGCGCATAGGTTTCCATTCGAGGGGGTCCCCGAATGGAAACCCGAACGCAGATGTGTATCAGGCTTCAAAATAAAGCCTTAAAATCTCTATAAAACTCATATAAGACTAAGGCCTCACGCAGCTTTTTCTGTTGCAGATTTTGTTGTTTTGTTTTTTGGGTTTTTTTTTAGCCAAAGCCAAGAATGGGAAGTAGATAGGAATTACATATACTTCTCCCTTCTGCTCAATCCACTCCTGGATTTGGCTCCAAAAAAAACAGCAAAAAAAAGCTGCATTTTCGCAACGTGGGGTCTTAGCCTAAAGGGGTTTTCCAGGAAAAAAATTATTTTTCAAAAAAAGGTCTGTTAGTGCTAGTAATAGGTTAAAAAGTGCAACCAAATACTTTAGCAGTGTTTTGAGTGATTTCTGGGCTTCTCTGGGAGCTCCGGGCCTCTTCTGTATTTGTCTACATGGGTTGCTTCCTGGTCTGTTTTCCATCAACTACCAAAATGCATTGCACTATACTGACTCACACTACCTCTCTCACTCACTCCCTCCACCTCCCTCTCTCACTCCCTCACACCCACTCTCTGTTTCTCTAGCTAGCCCGCCCACTACTAGTCTTTCCCAACTAACTAATGTCAGGAAGAGAAGGAGTCAGCCCCTCCCCCAGAAGGAAATGATGCCCCATGCCCAGAAGACAGGTAAGTATGATGGGGTGGGGAGGGGGGGAAATATTGGTGACATTCCATTTCTGGAAATGGGGATACGGAACTTCACTGGAAAATCTGATAATGACTGCCCTGGTAGTGTATAAATATTTTATCCTGGAAAACCCCTTTAAGGACACGAAAGTGGAAAACTATTAGCTGTCAAATCTTTAATGATGCTTTCTGCATTATGCAGAAAAAAGTTACGTAACTTTATAATACACTTTGTAGTTTAGATCTTAAGAATTTTCAGGATTTCTATTTCCTGTCAGCAACTGCTATTCTAGAAAAAAAAAAAAATGATGTATTGAATGGTGGAGCTGATTATCCTTTTCAATACACCATCTAAATGGATGCCATTGTCTTAGGATAATGGTAATGTATAGACACATTGGTACAGCGCTTGCCACCACATTTAGCCCGTTTCTAAACTCTTTACCCTACAGTACTCTTCAGTGGGATCGGGACAGATGAGCTAGCATTTACTCCACACATGCATCAATGAGTCTTTAGCCCTCATGCCCTTGTCACAATTTAACAGGTTGTCCCTCCTTGGCACTCTTTTGGTAAGTACTAACGACTACAACTGGGGATACCCCACAAGACCTGCCATTTTGGAGACTTTCTTACCCAGTCATCTAGTCACCACAATATGGTCCTTATTGAAGTCATCCATATTCTTGCACTTGAGTTTTTTCTTTCTTTTGACACATCAACTTCAAGAACTAAATGTTTGTTTTATTATTTACATCATATCTTAATGGTCTTAATCAGTGGCATAACTAGGAATGGCTGGGCCCCGTGGTGAACTTTTGACATGCAGGCCCGGGTCATGTAACGTCAGGGACGTTACAGAAGTAGTCCCGAAGCCTGCCTGGAGCCCGGAGAGGTAAGTAACAGTGTTTTTTATGTTCTCTTACCTCTCCTGTGCCTCCGATCATTATACTCAGGGATCTGAAAAGACCCCCGAGTATAATAATAGTGTTTGTGGGGCTCACAGCGTGACTTACCGATCCCGATCCCTGACAGGATCGGTAAGTAAATAGGGCCAGTTATTGGTTCAAATACCTCCAGCCGGTAATGACCTATTAAGAAAAAAAAAAAATGCAGCCGTGGTGGCTGTCGCCGGGCCCCTAATGTCCCAGGCCATGTGGCAGCTGCTACCCCTTCTACCTTATAGTTACGCCCCTGGTCTTAATGTTATTACTGATAGATGTTACATGCCCATATAGTACAGTCTATTATGTGCAACCCATGAGTGCAAACACTACCGTTTCCATTTCCCTTCATGTTGCCGTACCACACAAATAACACTCACACTTTGAGTGACAAAATTCTTATATACTCGAGGGTCATGAACTATAATCCTAAACATGGTTTCAGCTGAAAACCAATCTATATGATCAGATGGATGTTTATGGAGTCAGTATATTCCACATAGTGTTACACCCTGAACAGTGATGATGCATAGTGAGGCCCATGTGATACTCTGACCCTATGATCAGGGCTCTCAGGAGCTGGCGGGGGACTTTCTCACAGTCTCTGTCTGATCTCTGATTTGGCTTCATACAAACAGGAAATGAACAGTTTTCCCAGACATGTCATTGTACAAAAAATGCTATGCAAGGCTGGAACACCAAAGCCCATTGACACAGGAAAAATGACTATAATCTCAGCGGGTATCATTTACTCTGTGTAATGATTTACTTATATGACATACAGGCACGATGTGCGTTCATATATTATTCCAGGAATATTTGCTGCAGTATAAAGTTAACCATATCATGGATGAGTGAAGCTGCAACATATTTATTATTATTATTTTATTTTATTATGTTTTGCAAAAGTTACTAAAAGTAACAGTTTAGATATAAGTTGCTGTTATCAAAAAATGGCTGTTGATACTTTCTTGCATCCTCTCCTCCATTCCTGCACTGGGCCAGCAATAACCCTTTGTTCACATCTGCGTTTGGTAATCCACATGGGGACCCCCCAAATGGAATACTGAACACAACTGCAAGTGGTGTGCAGTGAAAGCACACGGATCTCATAGACTATATGTCCACACAAATCATGCGGAGAGGAAAGTAGATTGTGAACTACTTTCCTGTCTGCATGATCCTTGCAGAGATCTAGTGGCAAGCACACAGACCCTATTGTAGTCTATGGGCTCTGTGTGCCTTCACTACACACCGCTTGCAGATGTGTTCGGTATTCCGGGCGGGGGGGGGGGGGGGGTCCTCATGAGGACTCCATTGGACAGAATACCAACGCAGATGTGAACAAGGCCTTAGCTCTGTTTGTATATAGAATGGCTGCAGCAGCGACAGCCTATACAGTCTGAAAGCGGTGACTGGCTGCAGCGGTCCTGTCGATATGACGTCACCCTCACAGTCACTCTGTAAACAGAGCAGCAAAAGGTGTTGGCCAGCAAAGTGTACAAATGGGGGTGAGGACACGAGAAGATATCCATGCATTTTTATTTTCTAGTCCTCTTGAAATGTGTGCATTTAATTCAATAATCCCCGACAACACCTTTAATAAATAGCTAATTCTACGCTGTGGTTGGAAATTGTCAAAATTTAGAATCACAAAGTACTGCAGTTCCAGCCAAAACAGTATGTAAAGCATAGTTCTCATCTATCATAAATAAGCCAGAAAATTTGAAAAATAAAAGTAATGGACAAAAGTTACAAAGGTCATAGAATGAGTCAAAAGAAGCAATTTTCACCAAATGTTTCATCTTTGTGATGGATGGCTAGGTCACATGTTGTTCTATGTCAGTGTAACATTTTACCTTTATCTCAGAATTCTGGAACATTTCCATTGCTTCTTCCACTTGCGCTTCTTCATACCCAAGTTTACAGAGGCGATCTGTAGCTCCAAGGTAACCCAGAACCTATTGAAGCAAAGAATATGACGAGCAAGTGTTAAGAATCAAGAATTCAGTATCATACAGTTATCAGGTCCTTTAGTATTTGTGTACTAGGACATTAAAGCGGATCTATCAGCTTATAAGCACTTTCTATGCTCCTTAAGACTAAGGCCTCACGTTGCGGAAATGCATTTTTTTTGTTGCATATTTTGTTGCATTTTTTGAGCCAAAGCCAAGAATGGCTACAAAAGGAATGGGAAATATATAGGATGCTCTGATGCTTCTCCGTTTTGCTCAATCCACTTCTGTCTTTGGCTCAATAACACTCAAAAAAATCTGCAACAAAAAAAGGTGCGATTCCGCAACGTGGGGCCTTATCCTTAAGGAGTTTATACAGGATTTTAAAACACGGCTGCTTCCTTCTTCTCCAAAAGTGGCTTTGCATCCATTGGTCATATAGCAATGATACAGCTACAGAATGGCCATTTGACCCACATATATGATGTCACTTCTTTAGAAGAAGGAAGCAGCCATGTTTTCATATCGTGGATAAGCCCTTTAATGCAGCCTTTGGATGTAGTAGAATCTGGAATATGTTTCACGATCGCAGAAGGTTGTGCCCCATGTTCTAAACCGCTCACAGTTCATTTATCAATATAGAGTCAACAATGGGTTACAGCAGAACAAGCAGTCTTTGGTTTGTTTTTGGCGTTTCTTGGTGTGCTGACAGACGAGATCTCGTAGTTATAGCTCTTATTGTTTACAAATGTCATTTTAATAGTATTAGACATTTTCATGCTGCTGAACTACCGTAATTAGTTAACGAGAAGATCCCAGACAAGTACTGGGGAATAAATGGTTAATGTAATAGCCTATTTGAGAAATATTTGTAAAGCGGTTCTTCATATTAAAAGGTCTGGCAGCAAGGCCAAGGACAAGGTAATGGCGCCAGGAGCGTAAATTAAAGACAGACAAAGACTAAAAAAGTTGAAAAATCTGAATATAGAAAAAAATTATAAAAAAAAATACAAAATGCAGAAAATGACAATGACTAGTACTGCGTTTAGATGAATAGGTCTTCTTGGTGATGTCTTAGGCCTCCTGAACACGACCATAGTGGTTGTTACTGCAAATACTCATCTGCAATCTGCAAAAAAACATGTCCACATGCTATCCACAATAAGACTTCTATGATCCCCTATACTTGTCTTTGTGGACAAATATTGGGCATGCAGTCGTTGTATGCGGTCCTTGTATGCGGCATGGACACACGGCTGCAAAAATGAATGCACTTGTGGATAAAAACTATGGACATATGCATGAGGACTTACTAAACATACTGTATCGTAACAATCCATAATACAATAATACACAATATAGACACTGCAACATAGTTATTGCAAGTGTATGACTTTGTGTACCTACATAGGAATCACATAACTATTTCATGATGGATGAACCTTGTGAATTACCTGTTCTAGGCTTTGTCCTCCCATTTTCTGCATTGCTATCATAGCTCTACGAAGTGGGTACCCCATAGACGTCACAGCCTCAATGACATCACGCTCTTCTTGGCTAAGCGCTAACAGGACATCACCCGAGTAGTCAGAACGGCTTCTTCTTGTAGGTGGGAGGCAGGTATATGGATTCAGAGACTGGAGGTACACAGGCAGAAAGACTATGCATAAGTATATGTACCTTGTAACCAGAACATTGCAGCCTAATAAACTGATGGGAATCAGAGCTCTTAAAGTTTATGAAAAAGACTCATTTAAGTATTAAGCACATGAATTCTTTATGGATCCATGAGGTATTAACTAGTAATATACAATGTCTATGGGCCAGTACTCTGTGTGTCCACACCACTAATATACAATGTCTATGGGCCAGTACTCTGTGTGTCCACACCACTAATATACTACGTCTATGGGCCAGTACTGTGTGTTCACACCACTAATATACTATGTCTATGGGCCAGTACTCTGTGTGTCCACACCACTAATATACAACGTCTATGGGTCAGTACTCTGTGTGTTCACACCATTAATATACAATGTCTATGGGCAGGTACTCTGTGTGTTCACACCACTAATATACTATGTCTATGGGCCAGTACTCTGTGTGTTCACACCACTAATATACTACGTCTATGGGCCAGTACTCTGTGTGTTCACACCACTAATATACTACGTCTATGGGCCAGTACTCTGTGTGTTCACACCACTAATATACTACGTCTATGGGTCAGTACTCTGTGTGTTCACACCATTAATATACTACGTCTATGGGCCAGTACTCTGTGTGTTCACACCACTAATATACTACGTCTATGGGCCAGTACTCTGTGTGTTCACACCATTAATATACTACGTCTATGGGCCAGTACTCTGTGTGTTCACACCACTAATATACAATGTCTATGGGCCAGTACTCTGTGTGTTCACACCACTAATATACTACGTCTATGGGTCAGTACTCTGTGTGTTCACACCATTAATATACAATGTCTATGGGCCAGTACTCTGTGTGTTCACACCATTAATATACAATGTCTATGGGCAGGTACTCTGTGTGTTCACACCACTAATATACTACGTCTATGGGCCAGTACTCTGTGTGTTCACACCACTAATATACTACGTCTATGGGTCAGTACTCTGTGTGTTCACACCACTAATATACTACGTCTATGCGTCAGTACTCTGTGTGTTCACACCACTAATATACTACGTCTATGGGCCAGTACTCTGTGTGTTCACACCACTAATATACAATGTCTATGGGCCAGTACTCTGTGTGTTCACACCATTAATATACAATGTCTATGGGCCAGTACTCTGTGTGTTCACACCACTAATATACTACATCTATGGGTCAGTACTCTGTGTGTTCACACCACTAATATACTACGTCTATGGGTCAGTACTCTGTGTGTTCACACCACTAATATACTACGTCTATGGGTCAGTACTCTGTGTGTTCACACCATTAATATACTACGTCTATGGGCCAGTACTCTGTGTGTTCACACCACTAATATACAATGTCTATGGGCCAGTACTCTGTGTGTTCACACCATTAATATACAATGTCTATGGGCCAGTACTCTGTGTGTTCACACCACTAATATACTACGTCTATGGGTCAGTACTCTGTGTGTTCACACCACTAATATACTACGTCTATGGGCCAGTACTCTGTGTGTTCACACCATTAATATACTACGTCTATGGGCCAGTACTCTGTGTGTTCACACCACTAATATACTACATCTATGGGTCAGTACTCTGTGTGTTCACACCACTAATATACTACGTCTATGGGCCAGTACTCTGTGTGTTCACACCATTAATATACTACGTCTATGGGCCAGTACTCTGTGTGTTCACACCACTAATATACAATGTCTATGGGCCAGTACTCTGTGTGTTCACACCACTAATATACTACGTCTATGGGTCAGTACTCTGTGTGTTCACACCATTAATATACAATGTCTATGGGCCAGTACTCTGTGTGTTCACACCATTAATATACAATGTCTATGGGCAGGTACTCTGTGTGTTCACACCACTAATATACTACGTCTATGGGCCAGTACTCTGTGTGTTCACACCATTAATATACTACGTCTATGGGCCAGTACTCTGTGTGTTCACACCACTAATATACTACGTCTATGGGCCAGTACTCTGTGTGTTCACACCATTAATATACTACGTCTATGGGCCAGTACTCTGTGTGTTCACACCACTAATATACAATGTCTATGGGCCAGTACTCTGTGTGTTCACACCACTAATATACTACGTCTATGGGTCAGTACTCTGTGTGTTCACACCATTAATATACAATGTCTATGGGCCAGTACTCTGTGTGTTCACACCATTAATATACAATGTCTATGGGCAGGTACTCTGTGTGTTCACACCACTAATATACTACGTCTATGGGTCAGTACTCTGTGTGTTCACACCACTAATATACTACGTCTATGCGTCAGTACTCTGTGTGTTCACACCACTAATATACTACGTCTATGGGCCAGTACTCTGTGTGTTCACACCACTAATATACAATGTCTATGGGCCAGTACTCTGTGTGTTCACACCATTAATATACAATGTCTATGGGCCAGTACTCTGTGTGTTCACACCACTAATATACTACGTCTATGGGTCAGTACTCTGTGTGTTCACACCACTAATATACTACGTCTATGGGTCAGTACTCTGTGTGTTCACACCACTAATATACTACGTCTATGGGTCAGTACTCTGTGTGTGCACACCATTAATATACTGTACAATGTCTATGGGCCAGTACTCTGTGTATTCACACCACTGATATACAACGTCTATGGGCCAATACTCTGTGTGTTAATTTCTAAATGCATTTTCTCACTGATTGTTTTGAGACTAACTGATTTTTTTCTGTAGCTGTATACATGGTGTTCTCCCTGTGTAAAGAATGACGGAAACTTTGGAAGGAGGTAACCATAGCCTCTTGTTTGGCTGATCAATGCGGGTGATGGGAATGGAATCAAACCGCCAAAGATAAAATATTGATATCCCAAAACAATAATTTTACAAAAATCTATTATCCAGGATTTATCATGATGATCTGTCTGTTAAAGAGAGTCTGTCATCAAAACCAAGCACAGTAACCCTGCTGCAGTTAGATAGGTTAGGGTCACTTGAATCAAACAGCGTCCTCCTCTTGTGAATCGCTGCCTCCATTGCTGAGATATCACTGGTTTTGTCATTATGCAAATGATCTCTTTGGAGTAACTTAGGTGTTGCCGTTGCTCTAAAGAGGTAAGTGGCAATGCCCTCATTACTCCAAAGAGCTAATTTCCATATTGACAAAGCCAGTGATATCTCGGACCCCAACCTATCTATCTGCAGGGCTGGGTTAATATGTTTGGTTTTGGTGACAGATTGCTTTAAGTTCTGTAAAAGTGGGAGATTGAGCTATCACATAAACATATATTACCGTATAGGTGGGTTTGTGGCAGCGTATTGGAGGTATGCTGCCAGCACTGTAGGGTCTCTTGGAACAGCAGCAGCAGTTAGGACGAGGAGGGGGTGTTGGGCTCAAACGGTGTCCACAGCAGTTGCTCCTTTGGAGTTGACCTTGAGAGCTGCCTCTGGAATCTGTATTCCCCTTCTGTGGGTGCACCAGAGATGCAATTCTCTTATTTGCAGCCTCCAGCTCATTCTTGGAGGTAAGTGATGAAGTTACTGACTTTCTCCTTTTGACGTTGGATGGAGGTGACTCATTATGAGAGCAGTGACATCTGGGGGGTGGGCTGGGCACAAATGGAGAAGTACGAGGTCTGTTAGACCACTGGGGCTGAGGGCTTTTGGACAAACGTGCCCTTGCTTCTCTTTGTCGAGCCTCTCTCTCACTCTCCTCTGAAGATGAGTACTCATCATCCTCAGAGTAGCCATCCTCCTCAAAGATTCTTTCCTTGTCCATGTTTTCCACTCCGCCCCAGCTGCTTCTTGAACGACTAACGTTAACATCTGATGAGCTCAAGCTTCTACATCTTCTTACAGGTAATGATGGCCGTTGTGGACTGCTGCGTCTGTTGGGGGATACCCCCTTCCTCTCATGCATCATCCAATATGGAGGTGCAGTGGGTCTGACCTCAGACATGGGGGCTTTACGACCATACATTTCTTCTACCCAGTCTAGAACCTTTCTTTCCACAGAGAAATCGTGCTGCAGATAAAAATATATATTATTATTGAGAACGGTATTATTGAGACCTCTGCTATTATATATTATTACTGCAAACTTCATTAGAAAACATGTTCCTTCCCAAAAAGCAATTATGGCTAGGACAGAGAGGTGATGCACTGCCAGAAAACTCCTGCAATTTTGATCTAGGGGTAAACCAATAAAGCCAGCATATGCAAAAGTATGCAGGGGTTAGAGCAGGGGTAGGGAACCTTTGGCTCTCCAGCTGCTGTGAAACTACAACTCCCAGCATGCTCCATTCACTTCCATGGGAGTTCCCAGAACAGCAGAGCCAGTATGCATGCTGGGAGTTGTAGTTTTGCAACAGCTGGAGAGCCATACGTTCCCTACCCCTGGGTTAGAGGAACTAGAAAATCCTTAATTTTACACAAGCAAATTTAACTCTTTCTAGCACAACTGTCATCCCCGGTAATGCTCCCTTTTGTTGATATTCACATAACTTATGTGACTGTTTATCTGTGTAATTGCTTTAGTGAAGTGATATGTCAGACCTCATGCAGTTCAAAAGGGGACTGATTGTTGGTATGGACCTGGTAGGGTGTCTGTGAACCAAATTGCTGATCTGATGGCTATGCAGAGGTCTACTGGTTCTGTAATCACATCTTAGTAGGCAAAGATGAGCAAAACATTTGAAGACAAATGTAGCTGTGGTCAAAAGTCAAAGCACGACATGAAGTACAAAAAAAGCATTGTTTATCTGTGTAATTGTTGTAGTGACGTGATATGTCAGACCTCATGCAGTTCAAAAGGGGGACTGAATGTTGGTATGGCCCTGGTAGGTTGTCTGTGAACCAAGTTGCTGATCTGATGGGTATGCTGAGGTCTACTGGTTCTGTGACCACATCTCAGTAGGCAAAGATCAGCAAAACATCTGCAGACAAATGTAACTGTGGTCAAAAGTCAAAGCTTCACATGAAGGACAGAAAAGCAGATAGATGTTTTGCTGGTATTAGCATACTGAGATGTGATTTTGGAAACAGTAGGCCTCAATATGCATTAACTCAGGTCACAGAGGCCCCTACCAGGTGTATATCAACCTATAAACACTCTGTGAAGTCTATAGGGCTACATGAGATTTCAACTTAGCTCCTTAGCCTTGTCATTCACTGAGGGAGGGCAAGGCAAAGTGTATTAGAGCAGTGTGGACCATGACAGTTTGCAGCAACAGAGTGCTCCAGATCGTTCATTTGTATACTACGAAATAACTGAAAATCTTGGCAACTGAGACAGAAGTTTTTATGGAGAAAACATTTCATTCCGGTGAGCCTGACCTCTTTGCGTTGCTGGTTTAATAGGCTTCGCTCTGCTCAAGTAATAAAATTTATCAACATAGACATAAACTACATGGCTGAAAAAAAGGAGGCATTACCAAAAATGACAGGTGTGTCAGGAAGAAATAAACATAACTATGTAGAAATAGGGGTCTTCTAGTTATATTGTGCAACTCCCATACAACAATATGTAACCAGATGTCACTGAAGTTGGAGATGAAAGACACCAACAAAGTAATGTCTATGGCTGATTTAACACAGATACAACTACAAAGTAACAAGAAAGTCATATAAAAGTAGAAATCACATTGGGCTCTGTATCTAACATACACCGCGGGAAGAGCTTAGAGCGTATCAGTCAATGTTTCCATAGGGCCCATTCACCAGATGGAGGCAAAAAGATTATATAAAGAAACCAATAGCTGATGAAAACGTGACCACCCATTATAAGCCATTGGATAAAAAACTACCATAATTGGTCATAGTAAGCAGGATCCATCATAGCTCTTATAAAATGGAAATAATGATGCCAGGGTGAACAAAGCCATGCTTGTTTTGTGGTATGGTTTTTCCGTCTCCTGTCCAGTTTCTTGGGCAGAAGACGAAAACCTAAAAGCGGAGACGTGGTGTGAACCCGCCCTTACTGGATAGAATGCAACAGAATGCTCTATTGTAATCAAGATAAAGTGATGGAAAGCTCCAGGCAAATAAGAAATTAGTGTGAACCAAGCCTATAAGGGTAATACAATCATGGGCTAAGGTCACAGAAGATCCTCCATTAGGCGGAGGCCCCACGTTGCGGAAACGCAGCTTTTTTGTGGCACATTTTGTTGTGATTTTTTACACCAAAGCCAAGAATGGCTATAAAAGGAATGGGAACTATATAGGAAGCTCTTATATTTCTACCTTCTGCTCAATCCACTCCTGGTTTTGGCTCAAAAAAGGGCAGCAAAATCTGCAACAATTAATCTGTGTTTCCACAACGTGGGGCCAACGTGATGAATGAATTGTAGGGCAGACTGAACATTTAGGGCTTGCTGTCCTTTACTTGGGAACCCTTATATTAGAAGTGGCACATTGGATGACTATCCCACCATTAACATCTAAACTGTCTGAACAGGGGGCAGTTTAGCTTGTTAAAAAACGAAGCGCAGTGAGTCTGCACAGGTGGGCTGATGATCGTCCTAAAGCAGCTGATAATGGCAAACACTGAGGTGTCCAACATGGCAGATCTGTTCTTAGTAGACTAAAGCCATTGTTGGCCAGCTACAAAGGTTCACATCATCCATAGCTGATTGTTGAAGTTTGTTCAATTGTAATGGACCATGCTTAACATCAATGGCCAGCTTAAAGCCTCAGGCACACTACTGTTTTACTGATGTTTGCAACCTTCCCATTGTATCGAGCCATGATAAGTCCCTCATAGGACTCTCTGAGGTTTTATTATATTGCCATATGCCTTTAAGTCCATACAATTGCAAGTCATATTGTGAAGTTATTCTCCCCTAGTAGCTGTGTATTACTACGTCACATTCATGAAGCCTTGTAGTTCATCCTCCCCTGCTGGTAAAATAGCCATCAATAACATGCATTGATATAAATGATATAGGAACGTCACATGCAGGTAATATGTGATCTCCAGGACTCACCACAGTACACATTAGTATATCGCTGCAGTCAGGAACATTAACATTTGAGAGGTTGGATAAACTTTCTTCAGGTGAGGGGACAGGGGTGAATCCATCATATAATCTGAAGGGGACGTCATCTAGAACACTCATTCCAATGGAGTCTCAGAACAGATAAGACCTAGACAATGACAATGAAGCTCAGAAAGGGAAGACGCTAGACCAAGTGTGATTCACAATTTGTGTGTGCTATGAAAAGACGTGTATGAAACCTATATCAGTACATACAACTGAGCAGAAAGCAATACGAAAGCAATACAATAGTAATATCAGTTGTACAGTAAAGGAACTAGAGTATGATAAAAGCAAGGGCACCCTTAGGTTCTACTGATGCAGATTCTGAAGCCAATGCCAAAAGTGGATTACATTTTTTTTTCCATTCGTGCTTTATACCACTTGGCTTTAAAATCTGCATCAACAAAACCTGAGTGTGTGTATTTACCCTAAGACTAGGTTCAGACTGTGCTTTTTTAGTTGCGGTAATGAGAGGCACATTTAGGGCTCGTTCACACGGGGCAAGAGGGAGCAAATTATGGCTCTGAATCCACGTCATAATCCGCCCCCTCATAATAGAGGTCTATGTACACCGTTAGCTTACTTTTTTCCATGAGCGGCATGTTCCCACTCACGGAAAAAAGAAGCGAGCTGCCGTTTCTTCAGGCGGATTCTGTGGCTAATTCAGCCCCGGCGTCCGCCTCGCGGCAGAACCATTCGTACTAGGCCCATTCATTTGAGCCTACTCCAGAGGGGGAAGCCGCGACAGTCGTGGCAGGCGCATTTTGGCCCTATTGTGATGCGGTTTTCAGGACCAAAATGCGCCCCACCACCCCCCTGTGTGAAATAGCCCTTACTCTGCATGCATGTCTGACAGTCAGTCGGAGATAAGCTGTTCCAATACATAGTGGCTACCGGTAATGCTTAAATGTCTGGTGCTATGCTACTTTCTCGCCATGTAATGTGTAGTAATGGGTTTATCTACTGCAGCAGTGTCCCATAGATTTCAATGAGGCAGTATATACAGTATGACATGGGAGCAGTGCAGCTATCGGCATTACCAGGAGCCGCACTGACCTAGAATGAGTTCTCTCGCAGCACTGGGGGCAGTCCCAAACCCTCAAACAGCGATGGGGGCAACCCCAATGCTGCGAGAGAAATCTCCAGTGACGCCTCTATTTTCTTCTGGAATGCCCTCTTCCTGTGACTTCTTCCGTCCTGGGTTTCAATCTTCTAGGCCTTGGGCAGAGCCGACTGCGCATGCTCGGGCTATAAAAAAATGGGCGCTTACACCAGCTTACTGTGTAAGTGGCCACAAGAAAATAGCCGCTTACACCAGCTTACTGTGTAAGCGGCCATTTTCTTGTGGCCTGGGCATGCGCAGTCAGCTCTGCCCGAGGCCTAGATGATTGAAACCCAGGACTGAAGAAGACACAGAAGAAGATGGAGGCGGTGCTGAAGAGTTCTCTCGCAGCATTGGGGATGTCCCCAGTGGTGTTTGAGCGCTGGGGACCACCCCCAGTGCTGCGAGAGAGCTCATTTGTATACCGAAGAAAACCCGGATTTCTACTGAATGACGTTGCAGAGAAGACACCTACGTGTTAGTTAGAAAAAAAGGGATTCCAATGATAGGATCCCTTTAATGTTCATTAATTTTTAGCTGAAATGCATAGTAAAATGTACTCCTCACTACTGCAGTTAGTAAAAGCATGCAGTTCTTAATTTAAAAAGCACTGCGTGAACTCAGCGAAATTGTTCAGGTTGTTATGAAGTAGTCAACATTTTAGGGTGATCAGAGGTGAGACCCCACACACTACTTCTCCTTATAACAGTGGAGTAATGGAGTGAAATGGAGATGACGTCCCCCGCCCCTCCATAGTAATAAGCAGTCAGATTGAATGTTGCTCCTTTACCTTTTTACATTTAACCGACTGTACACATAATATAACATTTCACCATAACACGGACATTGACAGGTGTTCCCCAATGTTTTACAGCTGAGATTGTAATGAACAGTGACACATTTGTGGAAACATTGCAGAATGTCATATTGGTCTGTAACCAGTACACGAAAGCTGACACAATTGTTTTTTCCTCTAATCGCTCACATAGGTGGTCAGGTCTCAGTGCACATTCAGACACCAATGACTACTGATAGGAATTAGTTTCCATACAATAACATGGCTCCAGTTTAACCTTGTATTTCTGAACCCTATGATGATCTAAGTTCAGTTCAACACCATAGGGGGGTCTGGCTTTTGCAGCTGCAATGTGGATGTGTAAAGGCGATCACCGTCATCTGGTTACCCAGAATCCACTGCAGCCTATGTCTGTTAAATTGTCAGTTTTCCTTGAGCCGGTGATTGGAGACTAGATACTACTTGTCTCCCATACACTGCACACAGAGAAGGGGAGATCCTGCTACCTAGGGGCATAACAAGTAACCTTGGGGCCTCATGGTAAATTTTGGAATAGCTCCGCTCCATTATGACCACCATCAGCAGCAATTTCAAAATTATTTTGATCATTTTGGTGTCACCAATGCAAACAGATGTTATGTTAGAGGAATCATAGAGGAATAATAGACATAGTGATGTTACAATAGAAGGATAATGCATCTATTGGTGTCACAATAGAAGACTAATGCATGAGTGATGTCACAATAGAGGAAAAATAGACATAGTGATGTCACAATAGGATAATGCACCCATTGGTGTCACAATAGAAGGATAATGCACCAGTGATGTCACAATAGAGGGATAACACACACACACACACACACACACACACACACACACACTAATGTCACAATAGAAGTATAATACACACAGTGATGTCAAAATATAAGGAAGAAGCACATACTGATATCACAATAGAGGACTAATGTACACAGACACATCATAGTACAGAGACAATGCACATAATGATGTCACAACAAAGGAAACACACACATATACGGATTTCACAATATCGCAATAAAGCACACAGTCACATCATAGTACAGAGACATGTCACAACACAGAATTAATAAACTGGGTTATGATCACTTAGAACAGTCTTTAGCACTGTCTCTCCTCAGTACTCATAGTATGGATGGATACACGTCACTCCACACTTAGGTGCACTGCTCAAGTAGGGGTCTACTCCTTGCAGAACATTTCACATATACTCGGCACTCAGAATGATGATGGTACAATATGATGGCTCTTTTTTTCCACTATTATGTTGGGGAGTGTGTGGTGAACATTTTTCTAATGTATTTTATTTATCTATCAAACTTCCCTTTTATAGAAAACAGGCTGTAAAGTTCCCATTAGCAATACTCTAACTAAGCAATACCAGAGAGACTGTCCGTACACATGTATTCAATGTAGTACACAGAGCTGAAGCATATACCAAAGGGGGGATTGGTCCCATAAAATGGCTGTATCTCCGATTTTATACCACCTACAAAAATGATTCTAGTATCAAAAGAAAGATTCTTGGTTTTCATATGATGTCAGTATTCAAGATGTCAGTATTCAAGAACTAGCTATAACAGAACCTGAGATATCACTAGAAAAAACACAGTTGGGAATTTGATGTAGTATGTAGCAGTTCAGACCTGTGTCCGGATTCTCATCTTTCTTTTGATATCAGATCCATTTTTCTAGGTGGTATATAACCAGAGATACAGCCATTTGAAATGACCATCCTTCTTTGGTAAATGTTTCAGCTCTGCATGTTTACATTGTAACTGTGTACGGACTTTCCTTAGTAACAGCTCTTAGAAGGTTTCTATGGAGAATGTTACAGCCTGTTTTATAATAAAAGGGAACTAAAATAGTGTAATAAGGAATATAACAAAAATGGTCACCAAACACTCCCTGAAACAACAGCGGAAAAAAAATGGGAGTTACACTTTAAGTGCCGAGCAATCAAAACATAGTGTAATGTTTCAGTCTGTATTGGATCTTTATCAAACACGGACTGCAGATGCTGGTGAGAAAAGCCAATGCAAATGGCGCCAAGAGGGACAAGGCTATAGGCTAGAGGAAAGTGCATTCTTCTGAGTGCCGAGTATATTTGGAATCTCCCACTAGTAACGCCTTCCTTCTCTCCCTTCCATAGACTTCTATGGGAAGCCTGTAACCTGATTTCTCAGTAGTGATTGGAGTCAGTGAACTGTGCAGGAGGTGAGCCAGAAAATAAGAATCAGCTCATATACAGGACAATATTTTTCTCTACCAAAGTTTACAATACTTGTTTGTACTATTGCTCCTTACAAAGATTGCTGAAAAGTACAGTGCCTATAAAAAGTAACCTTATATAGGAAAAAATGCCAGGAAATACCCTTCAAATGAGGGAGTGGCACCAAATTATTATTAGGTATTATACTGTATAGTATAATACATAAGAAATGTCATAAAGAAGAACTACACAAGTAAAAAGTGAACATATATTCCATGTATAGTAGTTACACATACCCTGAGAAGTGGTAGCAGAACTGCCGCAGACACTGATTATCCCCAAGTGATCTAACATATAGAAGCAAGACGTCTGGAGATGTTTACAAGAAGCCTCTGCAGATATAGTAAGCTGCCTAAAAGCTTAATAAAGCCACGTGTAACACACATAGGTGGCATCAGGCCACTCGACACAAGACTACAATTAATCCCATTAAAAAACAAAGGGATGTATGGTAAAGAAATGTGACCAGCAGTAATGCATCGACAGCAGGCACAGGAAAAACATCCGGTATTAATGTGCACTGAACCAATATAGTATCAGAAGATACATTCTATACATGAGCGGGAAATACAGATGTAGCAGAGCTAACCTGGACATCTGCAATTAGTTAACCTGCTGCAGTGTGATATCTTACCACAAAAGACAGAAACAACTATTGGTTAATGTTGTCTTCTCAATTGCAGAAGTTCAGGTTAAATCTGCACCATCTGTATAAGACAATAAGAACATGTCTCTTTAAGCAGAGCACCAAGTACAAGGATATGTTCCCAAGTGGATTGTTCCCTTTGCATGTTGTAGGGATTGACAGTCCCTCAGTGGTGCTGTCATGGGTAAGATGGAAAATAAAGCTCCGACCCCTAGAATGTAGTATTATGAACTGAACCAGCACAGAATTTGGCACATACATTGAAATACAGGTCATAGGTAGAATCAGTCTAAATCTTCTACTTAGCACAATTCTGATGGTGTCCAGAATATAGTTGTCAGTGCAACTTGTGAAGAAACTGCACTCAGCCTTCCCTGGATGGCAAATCTACCTGACTATACAGTGATGCCTGAGCTACTCTGATGGGTCTCAATGTGGTTGACACCTTCCTATAGCGATGGGGTTATTATTTTCAGTCAAATTGAGCATGCAGGAGCAGGGTGACAAGTGGTGACACTCACTCAGGGACCGCTTTGGCACCAAATTCAAATATTTTTCTGGCAAGCTGCTCCTAGTCTGCCCTTGTCATTACTAGGTGTGCTGTGTGATCTGCTGCTACTATTGTGAGTTGATGTCCTTTGCTGGCCAACAGAGCGATTCCTGCTATTTTGCAGAATCAACGTTATAGAAGCAGCTTCTTCTGACCAGCATTGACCACTTTAAGTTCAGAGTTTTGATGCAGGTCTACCAGCTTTTCATTCAAGAGTCAGATAGATCCTGCCTCTCATTCATTACAAAAGGCTTTGCAAGATGGAATCTGCCAGAAGATGGATCACGACACTTCTCTTTCTTTAAAGGGGTTGTCCCTTAACAAGGATCCTATTTATACTGCTTGTTAATGTGGATTTAAGACTTTTCCTAAATACACTGCTTCAACAAAACTGCTTTGTTTGTCCACTATCTTAATTTATTCACTTCATTGTTGACACTGCGTTTCTATGGCCCTTGGGATTATCTGCTCATTTCCCAAGTGATGTAGCTGCCTGCTCTCAGGGGGGGGAGGGAGGGGGGTATAAATGCACGGGAGCGAGCCTGTGTCTGTAGCTGTTCCTGTGTCTGCACCACACATGTGACCTAGCTTCCTGCTCTCAGATAAAGGAGGGAGGAAATAAGTGCTGCTTTCTTATATAAAAAAGTCTAAATCCTAGTGGGCTAAAGGACCTGGTCCCTCTGCTCACTAGGATTTAGCTTTCTTATATAGAGCGGGCTAAAAGCTAGTGGGCAGAAGGACCTGGCCCCTTAGCTCACTAGGATTTAGCCGACTCTATACAGAACAAGCTAAATCCAAGCGTCCTATAAACCTTTGATGACATCACAGGCCCTTCAGTTGTCCCATAGGATCACGCTATGTGGTGGACGGAGCTACACACTAATTTGGGGGCGGAGCTAAACTGGAGGTAGTCGGACAGTATGGCTTTGCATATGAAACCCCGCCCATCAATTGACGTCGAAAACCAGGAAGAAAGAAGTCTTTGCAGCAGCGAAGACTGGTGAGCAAGGGACATGGGAATACCCCTTTAAGTAGAAAAATCAGCTAGATGAAATAATCTTTTGATTCCCATTGAAATGAATGGAGGGTGCTTTTGAGGCAGATTCCACCTTAAAAAATAAAAACTATATTATATATTACCCTTAGAGAATCAAAATAACTAGGATGACTGCGCTAAACGCTGCACACTTCAGCAAACCGGCCTGGAGTATTTGCAATACTGATTGTCCTGTAGCTTCCCATGTAATACATATAATAGCAGCTTAATATATTTTCCATAACAGCACAGGATAACTAAAGTACATACTTAGCAATAACTGTGGGGAGATATTTTCCAATAATATTCATACAGTATATAGTGTATTATTTTGGGATACACTATAAAGTATACACACCTGCCTTTATAGACTAAACACATAGACTTCAGTACTTTTAACTCTATGTCTCCCCCTAGTGCTCTCTTCTAGAATTACAGCGTGATAGATTGCATTACACTGCCTTTTATTCCTATATATTGTTACCCTTCAGTATTTTCTGCGATATACACCTAAAGTGTACCCCCGGAGGGGGCTCAAACTGTAAATGCAAGCAGACATAAGAGGAAATTACTAGTTAGGCCTGAAGAATGAGCATATTTCCAGTAAGGTTAGACTACCATAACTTGGTTGATCTTTGTTACCAAGTAACTGGATTCAACAACCAGGGTTTGGGAACTGTCCTTTTATAAAGAATATACAAAACTACTCAGGAGATTCCTTCACTTTTAATGTAAGCTCAGTCCATAATGTATAGTTCTTAAAGGGGCTCTATCAGCAAAATTATGCTGTATGCGCCCCACATATGCCTTAATAGCCTTTAAAAAGGCTATTCAGGCACCGCTAATCTTATTTTAAAAGCTCCCCCCGTTTTTAAATAATACCCTAAAAACCATTATTAAAATCATACTTACTGGTGCACGATGGGCGGTCGTACACTGTCCGATGTCATCTTGCTGTCACGCCTTCCTCTTCTTTCTTTTTCCAGCGATGTCCTCCTGTTCTGGCTCTTCCACGCCTTGATCTTCTGTTCTTCCAGAATAAAGAGCATGCGCAGTACGCTTTGCATGTGCAGTAAGCTCGCGTAGTTCTAAGGGGAACTTAGAACTACTACAAAAATGGCGCCAGAGCGTGCGCAGTATACTTGTGAACTTCTTCATTCCGGAAGAAAAGAAGATGAAGGCGTGGAACAGCGAGCCCAGGAGGACGTCGCTGGAAGAAGACACAGAGGAAAGTGTGCCAGCAATATGACGTCCACCAGTGCACGAACACACAATGTTAAGCTCCATCTTGGGTGATACAAAGCATGCCAACACTGCATTCTGGAAATATTCTCTGTAATGATGAATTACATTTCACTATCTGGTCTGATGGAGAACTGTACCAACCAGAATGGGTAGTGATTACCAAAAAAATTTGGTGGAGACATTGCACAAACCCTGAAAACAGCCCATGTGCAAAGTCTCTAATTTGTAGTGAAGGGTAATGTTAGTGTTACAACACATCTTAGACGGCTGTCACTTCTAGTTTAGGGAAGGCCCTTTCCTGTTAATGCATGACTAGGGCTCTGTGCACACAGCACGGTCCATAGAAACATGATGTGACAACTTTGATCTAGAGGAACTTGGGTGTCCATATAAATTTGTCCATAATGTATATGGACAAATATACATTATCTGTTGGTCTAAATGACACCTCGTCTATGTGACACTGATTCTGAAACAATAAAACTACTCGCAGATAAGAGATAAGCCATAAACACTTTACAAACATGGTTTGATTTTAATTTATTGGAAAAAAATAAATATATTTTCATAATTTATTACATTCCAAAAACACATTTAGAAAAGTACAACCCTGAAATAAATTGTAAGTGGGAGACATTTGCTAGCAGAACAATGTGAAAGTACTGCAGAATGTACCTGATGTCATAGACTGCCTGCGTAACCTCCTGTGCAAAGTCTTGTAAGGCTAAGGCCCCACATGGGGTCCTGCAGGAAAGAAGCGCCGCAGGAATAACTGTGACGGCAACACATCGCGGTTCATCCCGCATCGCTTTAGATAGAAAATTTGTAGAGGTTTCCTCTGCGGACTTTCTGTTTCAATTATACCTATGGGGAAACCTCTGGCATTTCCATAGGTATAATTGACATGCTGAGATTTCCAAAACGGCACTGCGGTTTTTACCGCAAGGTGAGCATGGGATTCGCCAGAATCCCACACACTTTGCTCTGACTACAAAGGTCCACGATTTTTCCTGTGTTGTTTACGTCACATGGGGCCCTGACCTGACATTTACAACAAAAGTTCTTCAAACTATACTCAATCCGACTGCTTGACGGCTGTGGCCCAGGTGTCATTAGAGGGGGGTACTGGAACAACCCATCCACGGGGGACATTGCTGCCATCAGGATGGTCAGGTGGAACCAAGAATTGATCCCACTCATGTCTGAAAGAACAAATGTACATGAAATATTATTTCTGAATGCAACATTTCTATATTACAGCATGAGGGCACGTTCACACTCGTGTATGAAAATATACAGGGCATTAAATATAGATGCACACCATGTTCCCAGATTGCATTCCTTTGTAGACCTTGTTTATGTTACTTGTTTTTCATCTGGATTCTTTCTAGTTTGTGTGTCATTTTTACAATGTTGCAGAGTAACAAATGATAAAAAACAGAACACACACATGGAAATGCGGAGCATGCTTTTTAAGTTCAGCCCTTTGATTTCAATGGGCTCAAAATATTACCCATATAGATCCATCAGAATGTGTCTTGTAAAGAAAAAACAAAAAACAAAAGTACATAAAGGGGAAAACAAAGTGTAGAAAAATATTGAACTGTGAACAAAATAATTTAAAAAAGGGCCTTCAGCTCCGCAGTTACCTGTTTTATACATACTTTTATCTCCACAAAATCAACAATTCTGGATCAACTTTTTCTCTGTTGTGCCGATCCTCTATTATTCCTCCTGAACATTTATGAATAAAGTGACAATTGGCGGCCACCACTCCCCCTTTACACAGTCAGTGTCAGACTCCCCCCCCCCCCTTCCTTACTGTATCACACCCGCTTACTGGCAACAACCAGTTGTCAATTTATGAATACATTTTCAGGAGGAATAACAGAAGAACAGCACAACGAAGATTTCTATAAAGCCATATTCCAGAATTGGTATATCACAAAGAATACAATTATTTATAGACATGTCAAAAAAGTGGATAGGTCTTTAAAGAAGACCATTCACCACCTCTACCAAGTCCACCTCCTACCTCCTAGATTGTAAGCTCTTGCACTCCTATCATGCAAAAAGATTTATTGCTCTGTAAGGTCTCATTTTGTCTGTACTTCAACCCTTCAATTTGTAAAGTGCTGCAACATATGTTAGCACTAGCTAAATAAAACATATATTATTATCATTTTATAGGCTCTGCTCCATTATTTTCAATACAGTTGGCATGTTCTCTCTATTCTCCAACAATCCACTTAAGGGTGGGTTCACACCTGCGCCCGATCTCTGCTTTGTGGGTTTCTGTCTTCTGCCTGAGAACCTGGACAGATGATGGAAACCCGGCAGTCACTGTTCACCCGTGAGCGTCTTCTGGTCTCTGCGGCGAAACCTTTTTTTTTTTTTTTTTAAACCGGACACAAAGTCCTGCATGTACAACTTTGTGTCCGGTTAAAAAAAAAAGGCGGCTTTGCCGCGGAGACCGCAAGACACTCACGGGCGGACACTTTGCAAACCCATTCAAATGAATGGGTTTGAAAACGGACTGCCGGTTTCCGTCTCCTGTCCACTTTCTTGGGCAGAAGACAGAAACCCACAAAGCAGAGACTGGGTGCTGGTGTGAACCCGCCCTCAGTGACAATCTATTGTAGGTGCAGGTAAAGAAGTTCCAGTAAATTGCATACATAATAGAGATCCATATTTTTTTCCAGCAATAAGATCACAAACGCTAATGTTGGTGAAACTTAAAGAGCTACAGCATTATGGGAGTGTTGTGCTAAACATAAATACAAGACTTACCGGATCTGGACGAGGGACACAACTGAATGCTCAGCTTGCAGATAGTACTGACGAAATGGCAGCAGGGGGTGTAGGCCGGGTAGAGGTTCTGATATTAAGACATGAAAACTTGTTAAAACCCCAAGTTTAGGATAATTTTTCAAATAGTCTGCAATGAAATCTAGCCATATAGAATATATGTTGTCATAGTAAATAAAACGGCTGCCAAAACACAACCCCCTCCATTCCCCTCTCTAACATCGCTCAGTGCTCTGCAGATATTGCAGCTTCACATCAGACTCCATTCTCTGACTGCACTTATATGAATTATGCACTTGATACTGGCAAAACCTTGTTCACATCACATCAGAGCTCTGTGTTTGGGGTCAGTGCCCGATTTGTATGGCAAATATATCCATATGGCCCCTATCACCCGGCAGAAACTAAAGGCTGCCCCTCTCGCCTATGTTATGCCAGTATAACTTGTTTTTTCTTACTTTATACAAAACTGTAGTAAAGCAAGCCATATTATGCAGAGGCACCTCACAAAAAATGGACATTGTAAGTCACAGCATTTCTATATGTTAGCATGCACGGACAACACTCCTAACATGTATATCTAAGAGAAGGGTCTAACACGACGTGAAAATGGCCTGATAGTCCCCTCTGCGTCTCTATTACTGCCCCTGCTAACTATTCCAATGCGGTGCTAGAGCACAGAGAAAAGAGAGAAGGAACACAATGATAAGATTACATGGATGATGTATGTTTAACAGCACAAATGTCTAGCCAAGCTTTCACAGACCTGTGTCTCCAAACAACACGGAGTCTAGTTCTCGCTGCTTCTGCAAAGCTTTCTCCTTTTCTTTTTTTAGCCTCTTATCCTTTTCCCTCTGCCGCTCCTCCTCTTGCTCCCCTTCCAGTATGACCCTCAGAGTCTTCTCTTCAGCATCATATAATGCACTACGCTTGTGCACCATTGTTCGCAGCCTCTTTACGTGATCTGTGAATGTTTCATCGGCAGATGGTGGTGGAAAGACACCTGAGAATAAAGCTTAGGTTTAGGATCAAGCGCAATAACACGTGCACTGGCAGTGCAAACATCATATTAAATATTCCCAAAGTATTTCCGTGAGCTGCAATCGGAAAAGAAAGAGTAAAACATACAAGAAATTCCTACACATCACAAAACTGAAGTCATTGGGTGGAAATTTACTTTGTCAGTCCTATAGAAGTGAATGGAGTAGTTGTCTGGGGCCCCCCATCGTCATGACCACTGAAGGTCCCAGCAGTCAGATGTCTATCTCCTATCATGTGAATAGGGTATAAGTGTTACAGTACATGCACACAGCCATAAGGGTTTTTACCGTCCGCAAAAAGACTTATATGATCCCACTTGTCTGTTCTGCAAATGCGGCTAAGAATAGGACATGCTTCTTAATCTACAGTCCTTTTCTACACTCCAGACACAGCGGTAAAAACTGTGCTCGTGAACGGGTCCGTACTTTTATCCACAATTCCAGAAAAACACTACAGTCGTGTGCACAAGGACTTACAGGGGAAACCTCTAAAATAACTGCACCTCTTACCTTTTCTTCCAGCAGCTTCTTTTCGCAGCTTCCGCAGTTTTTCTAAAGACTTTAAGACATCCAGCATTTTCTTCACATCGTTTTGCTTCTTCCTCACCTCTCCAAGTACGTGGTCAGCAGTAGCTTTAAGCTCTCGTTCCTGCAATAAACAAGAATATGATGGAACACAAACAGCATAAACTAGCGTGTAATGGGGAGCAAACTCATATGTGGTCTCATTTTTACAGCAACATATTACTGCCCTAGGGTTCGCTCTTTTTAGGACGCGCTCTTTAGTGAGCGGTGTTGTACCCCAGTAGGCATTTGACTCCCAGAGAAGGCTTGGTAGGACAAGAGGGGGGCCTTCATTGCCATAAGGTCACTCTTACTAAAGAAGTACTATCCTCAGTAGGAAGTTAGATTTCAGTTCTAGTTGTTCTCTGGTAGGGACAATCCGCTGACTATATTTTGGCTTTGCTATTGTATGTCACATTCTCATCCTATATCCTATGCACTAGGAAATACACTGTAAATTAGGTCGGTCACATATGATTTGACAGCACCTCCCTAGATATATAATGCAGTCTACGATTTCTGCTAGTAATACGGACTATAGATGTGGAGTACACCATTTATTTAGATAACCTCTAGTGCGTTTGCAGCGTCTTCAATTCATTTATGTACCTCTATTTTGTGGGAGATTTTCTACATATACTTATCTATATTTACACTTTAGCTATTTCTCTTATTCATTATCTTTTGTGATTATAGCTGTCCTTATGGCGTATGTGTTGGCGGTCATTTAGGTCTACTCATTTGTATGAAGCCGATGGCACAAGAGAGTGTGATAACTGGCGGCCGTGAAAGAACGGCATAGGCGGGCAACACACGGATGTCACCTTGTGCCGTCTGTGCTTCCGTGGCCCCTTTCATTCAATGAATAGGAGCCGCAAAATCGAACAGGATTAGGACCTTATTCCATATTTTGCGGCACAGACTGTTGGCTTGCACACGTGACCATGTATTTCACAGCCATGTATACATGAAAACCCCGGATAGCACACTGAACATTCATATGGTTGTCGGCTTAGACTGGGAAAGTGTGTAAGGATATGGGATACATTTCTACTGCCAGGGGGGCATTGCTACAACCATGGGAATCTCTATTATTACTAAAGGGGTGAGACGTAACATGTCACGTTACACTTGACCTGCACGCAGTATAGACTCAGCCCATATATATATTAGATTATGGTTTACATTTCAACTATACAAGAAACTGAGGATTGAAACGGTTTCTACTCTCAAGGATCTATTTATAATTCATGTGTCCACGTGGATTTTTTTTTTTTGGCCCAGGCTGCGAGGGATCTGCAAAAAGGGTGTCCCAAGGATGCGAATCGGCTGTGAAATACAGACTATTTGATCTGTTTACGGCGGATTTCACACATGGTCCTCTGATAGCGTTACACTCACCCGTTTCTTCTCCTCCACCTGCTGGATACACTTCATTCTCCACAAGTCAATGCTGGCCTCTTTTTCAGCAGAGCGCTCTGCTGCCACCTTGTCTTCCTCCTCTGTCACTTGTCTTCTGCGCTGCTGGCGAAGCCTTTTCCTACGCACTACATTTAGTTTCCTCTTGACACCCTCGATATACCCCGGCTTCTCCAGCTCCTTAAGTTTCTTCTCTAGATCTACCTGTAGATGAGCTGCTTTTTCATACTCAAGTGTCCATGGCTCTCCTGCCTTGTTGCGGCTTTCCAAAACCTGGCACAAGGAATCCAGCTGTGATATTAAATGCAGAGCACCGTATAGGAGTTCACGTGCTTCTGCTATGGAGTAAGTCTCAGGCACTTCAGACTTAGTTAAAGGCGTCTTTGTTCTATGTGATAAGAAGCTGGAAAGCCAATGCACAAAGACGTCTTTATCTGCAGGTCCACTGTTTCCTATATCATTTTGTCGGTCCAAATACATAAAATTGTCCTCAATGTGATGGGTGTGCTGAGAAACAAATGGGCTAACATGCTGTGGCAGCAAATTTGGGTCTCTAAACCCATCAGGTAACTCATGTGGAGAAAAAGGAATATCGTGCTCCAAATGTCTACCTCCAGCCATGGTTGAAGGCATGAGAGGATCCAAAGCTTGTACTCTATCCTGTCGCATGATAGGCGGCTGGTTCAGGAGATGATGTGGATGACTGCTGTGTCTCTGAACTTCCAAGTCACCCTCCTCAAGAGGTCCACTAAAACCAGAGCCTATCGGTGGGAGAGGAGTGTAAGGAGGGCCCTGAATTGGGGGTACACGATAGTGGCCTTGTGGTGGGGCATTTTGCATAGGTGGAGGCTGGGATGGAGCAGAAAACGGTTGTATACCTGGGGATGGCACCCGGTAGTTATCAGGTACCGGAGGGTGATTATATAATCCTACCTGGGACCCTCCATGAGACATACCAGGTTGGCACTCTTCATCTTGGTATGGGTGCTGCAGATTACTCCTGTCATGTGGCAGATCATCATGGAAATAGTGAGATACTGCTGAATTAGGACCTCGAAAACCACTAGGACCACTGTGATAGAACAAGTCGGGCTGATAAGCGTCAGCATGCTCACTCCTGGGCAGCGGCCTTCCCGAATACATAGGGTCTTGAAGCTCCTCATGCCGGGGCCCTCCGTGATGCCGCTCTCCAGACTGGTAGACATTTTCCTGGCTGTTTAGTCGCTGACCTATATCTTGATTTGCACCAAACACATCATGTTGAGAAGTTGCCGGCATCATGTGCTGGGGTCCCCTACCGTCACAGGGGGCAGTATTGTGCAGGGTTCCCTGGGGTGGCTCTGGTGCCCTGTGATGGGGAATATTTGGGATTGTATCATCACTTGGTATAATGGGGTCATTGCTGAAGGTGTCGTATAGGTCATTGGCCATGGACTCTGGTGGCTGCACAGGGACATGGTGAGGCAGGCCAGGCCTCGGACCTCCATGTGGGAATACCTCTGTCCTCCGGGGGCCGAACTGTTGCGGCTCACGATACCCATGTTGTGTGAACTCTACCCGCTCATCTCTGTGCTGAGGTCTCTGCAGGGACCCGGGCTGCCCAGCTTCATAATGGGGCCGGTTCTCCCAGGGCCCAGACCGCTCCGAGCCGCCGTCCGGGTAGAATACTGCGGGGTGCACCTCTCCATGCTGAGAACCGCTACGTGACGGTGGGAACTGCGGCGCCTCATGACGGAACCTCGGGGCTGAGCTGTTCCTATAACGGGGCCTATCCCACGGCCCATTCACCGCCGGCCGCGGCCTCCTCTCCATGACAACAAGGAAGTGGCCAGACACCGGTACAGCGCGTACAAAGCTTTAACGGGATGTGCGACAGCGACACCTACTGCATAGGACGAAGCATTACCTGCGACTTGTGTCAGTGCGGGAAGCAGGGCCAGGATCCAGAACACTTATTAGGAGGAAAATGGTGTGGAATTTGGTGTGGAATTTCAGCGCTGAAAAAAAGCAAGCTGAAAAAAATAACCCAATGGGAGGCTTTTTTTTCAGTGCTTAAAACCCACACCAAATTCCTCACCATTTTCCTCCGTGTGAATGGCCCCTTAGGCTGAGGCAAATTTTTTATTTTTTTTGCAGATTTTGCTGCGGTTCTGCGGTTTCCTGAGTTAAATGTAAGTGGAATATAACATTTACGGTGCCTGAATAGCCTTTTTAAAGGCTATTCACGCATATGTGGGGCTCTAGCAGCATGATTTTGCTCATAGAGCCCCTTTAAAACCAGTAGTGGACTAAGCAGAAGAAAGAAGTATAAGATCTTCCTTTATATTGTCCATTACTTTTGTGGCCATTCTTGGTTTTGGCTCAAAAAAAAAAAAAAAAAAAGAAGAAAAAAAAACAGAAAAATCTGAAATTTATTAAAAAAAAACAAAAACAAAACCCAAACCATAGTCCACTGATAACCGTTGTTTTTTCAGGTGGTCTCTTCATTGTTCGGGTCAACACAACACGTTTTTTACACGTGTAAAAAATGTCAATGAAGTCAATGCAAGTCTTATTTTTACACTCATCTCTGTCTACCGCCCAACCCATACTCTCCGCTCACTCAATGACCTAACACTTACATCCTCTATCATCAGAACCTCCCACACTCATATACAAGACTTCTCCCGAACTGCACCACTTCTCTGGAATGCTCTATCCCGGAAAATCAGATTAACTCCCAATTTCTACAGTTTCAAAGGCAAACTAAAAACAAATCTTTTCAGACAGGCCTATCACAATTTCTAATGTAAACCCTTCCATATTATTACTAGAATCCCCAAAATGTAACCCTCCTCTGTCCCCGCTCCCACATTACCCCACATGATATGATTACCCCACATGATATGATTACCCCACATGATATGATTACCCCACATGATATGATGCCATTTCAGGCTAACTCTATATGTCCAAGCTCCATCCACATGTTAAAGGACACGACTGGTGATGGCTCATAAAGTTTTATGTTTGTGTAATGACAGTGACCTCTATTACATTGTCTGAGCTCTGTATAAGCAATACCGCCCCTGCTACCTCTTGTGTCACCCCCTCTACCTCATAGACTGTAAGCTCTTGCGAGCAGGGCCCTCAGTCCCATTGTGTGAAAGGACTTTCTTTGTAAAGTATCTTTTGGTCTGTATTTGAACCCTACAAATTGTACAGCGCTGCGGAATATGTTGGCACTATATAAAAATTATATTATTATGAGTGTGCGTTTATTCTGTGTGAATGGACCCTTAGAGTGAGAGTAAACAGTCATGAAGTTCATTAGCTTTAGACAAAGATTACTGGTAGATTGTCAGAGACACATAAGGGTAAGGTCACACAGAGTTCTTTGGTCAGGGTTTCGGCATTGTCAAAACCGGACCGGAAAATGCGTGAGATGTTTCCTGAGGCATTTTTCGAGGAGTTTCCTGATCCGTTTCCTCTTCGTCATGAAGGATATTTTTAAAAACTGCCTGGCGTTTCCCAAAAACGCTTCAGGTTTCTGACCCAAAAACATGAGCAGGAAAAACCAGCTCACATTAACTTGAATTGAAGCCGTGAGCCGGAAAACACTCAGGCTTCAAAAAAAAAAAAAAAAAAAAATCTCTTTTTTTTTTTTTTGCTGCTAGCAGAAAAGACTCCGAAGCGTTTTGTATACTTTGAATGTTGAGGCGTTTTTTGGTTCAGGGTTTGGAGATGAATTTATGCCAAAACCCTGACCAAAAAAAAAACAACTCTGTTTGAACTTAGTCTAAGGGGGTGTACTCTGTGCTGAGATATTGGAAAACAAGGTGTTAGTGCCTGTCCTGCTCACATGGAGAAAGCTGTTGTACCTACATGATCAGATCAATAGCAAATGCACAGCATCCAGAGGGAAAAGCATCCTGCCAATGATATACACATTTTCCTTATTGCATTATAGGGTTAAGGGGATATTGTCACTCCTTAGGGAGAAACCACCATATGGGTGTGTGGAGACGTATTAAGGGTTAATACCAGAGCAGTCAGGCCTTGCTTCATGATATATTACTGTATATATGCACTTGAAGGTCTTGGGTTAAATTTGGAAGCAACACATTCTGTGTACAGGACGGGTGCTATGTATATATCAGAGACCAGAGGTATTCCCACATGGAGGTCTGTGGCCTGGCTTCACCATGTTTCTGTGCAGCCAGTCCAGCCACCAGAGCTAATGATTAGAGATGAGCGAGTACTGTTTGGATCAGCCGATCCAAACAGCACGCTCGCATAGAAATGAATGGACGTAGCCGGCGTGCGGGGGGTTAAGCGGCCGGCCGCCGTCAAAGCGGAAGTACCAGGTGCATCCATTCATTTCTATGGAGCGTGCCGTTCGGATCAGCTGATCCGAACAGTACTCGCTCATCTCTAATAATGACCTATACGACACCTTCAGCAGTTCTCCTCCTTGTAAGTTAATTTTATAGGGAATCTACCAGCACAAACCCCACTTCTAAACAACCAACCTGCTGTTGTGTCGTCATTCATATACTTAAACCTCGTGTCACAGGAAGTCAGCTTTTAATTTGTACGCAAAAGAGATGTTTGAGGAACTCTGGGCATGGCCACATTTGCCATAATAGCATATTCTGCCTGTGGTCACCATCACTGCTCCTTGACATGAAGATTGACAGGTCCCACAGAAAGGAATGCTACAGAGGATGCAGCACACTTCAGTACACCAAACAGCACATTTGCTGAAAAATTAAAGCGGAATCCCAGCAGCAAGACTGTACGTTGACAAAATAGGTTTGTTCATTTTGTTATTAGAGGCCCTAGAACAGCATAATGGTGTAGAAGTGAATTTGGTGGTCAAAGACTCCCTTTATAAAGGCGCTCTTCAGGTTGATTTTTACATCTAGATGTGTCCTAGGGGTTCCAGGCCGTTTCCAACCCCTCAGGGTCGCTGTACCTCCTTTCCAGTTTTCAAGTAGTTACCAGTGCTATAAGGGGTGACAGACTACAGTACTGCCATCAACTCCATGGCACAAACAGTGAAAAGAAAAAAAAAAACAAAAAAACAAAAATGGAGGCAGCAAAGTGACCCAGGGTCCGTGATGCTAGCTCCAATCCCCCAGGGAAAATAAGCAAGCAAAAACTGTCTGGAGAAAACAGATTTCCCTCTAAATAAGTTATTCCTTATTCAGGGGAGATTCAGTGCTAAGCCATCTCTGGCACTCCCATTGACGTGAATGGAGCGGACAAAAGTTCTTCCCCACAATGCAGGACTAATGTTAAATAAAATCTCACTCACTTTGCTGGGACTGTAAAGGTCCATTCACACAGAGGAAAACAGCGATTTATTTGGTACTGAATTTTCCCCGCTGAAAAACAAAGTTTTATGGGGAAGCCGCCGGCTTTTACATAGATATAATTGACATGCTGCAATTTCCAAAACCACGCTGGTTTTAGAAATTTCAGAGTGTCTGCGCTGCGGTTTTTACTGCAAAGTGGGCAGGGGATTCAGAAGAATCCCATCCACTTTGCAATTACTGTAAAACGCTGGGATTTTTCCTGTGGAGTTGTTGCCGCAGGCAAATCACGGTGTTTCCAACCCATGGGGCCCCAGCCTGAAAGTTTCATGCACACACTTTTTGCAGTGGCCAGGAACACTGCTTTTCCACTACATGCGACTGCGAGTGGAAAAAAAGAAGCAACATGCCCTTTCTTCAGGCGGATTCCACGGCTGGTTCAGCCTTGTATGTCTGCCTGAACACACTCCCTCCTGACTAGGCCCATTCATTTGGGCCTAATCCGGAGTGGAGTGCTGCGACTGTTTTTTTTGGTCCGGAATCTGAGGCGGCCTCCGCGTCAAATTCCAGACCAAAAAACCCTGTCTGAACTCAGCCTAAGGCCTCATGCACATGACAGTTTATTCAGTGTTAACTGTCCAGTGTATGGTGCCACAAACAAACCCCAGGACAACTCATTTTCTGATCTGGTTTTCCAGCCGTGCTCACTGGCCCCAATGAATGGGGCCACAGAAGCACAGATTATGCAAGGGCAGGATATGGATGACATTCGTGTGTCGCCTTTGCCATTCAATCACAGCCAGAGATACATACACGTGCCGTCTAAAGCGATGCTCACATGACAATGAAAACTGGCTGTGTGATATCAGTTTAACAAACTGAACAAGGCAGCATTAACTTCACTGTATGTAGGACATTTGTCAAAATATAGGTCATATAAATTTTTGGCAGTTTTCACTGAAACGTATGAGGAATCTATGAAAGCATGTGCTAGTCGGGTGCAAGACTGCTGTTAAAAATTGGATATTTTTCACCACTTTCATGTGCATGTAGTCTAACTCTGTTCCACTTGGATCAAATCAATCTGTAGAAAAGAGAAAGGTTTTATCCACATTTTAATTCGATTAAAAGGAACTACAAAACTTGAAACCATGTAAGTCCTTTAGTGTCACAAACATTTTGGCTAAAGACGTTTATTCAGGTGAATGTTACAAGGAATTAACAATATCTTAGCCCGTTTCTTTGAAATTCTAAAATCAAAAGAAAAAAAAAAAGAAAAAAAAAGAAAAAAAGAATTCAGCAGACAAGCATTTCTCTATAACTTAAAAGCTTTCCTTAACAACCCAGTCACTACTGTGGGGTCCGCAGCATGATATACATTTCCAGCAGGAAATTAATTACAAAATCAATCACATATGATTGCATGAAGAACCAACAATCCCTTTACTATAGAAGTTACTGGATTATGGGAAATGCTGAATTTGTAGGGTTTTAGGAGACAGGCTACTCAGGGATTGCAGTTATCAGCCAGACATAGGACACTTACAAATGGACCATGGGTGCAGCATGTTATATTATCTTGGTTCCATGGCCCAGCAAACGTCTATATTGAGAGCGGGTGCAAGTTCTGTGAGTAAAGTGCCCATATTATACCAACATGTATGATCACTTATTATATCATGCAGTGATTGGGAGGCACAAACCATAGACACATGGAAAGCACCCACTGATATGAACCCATGCCAACGGAGATTTTGTGGGTGGGGGGTTAAAGGAGTATTCTGGTATTAGGTTATCCTCTGTCTACTGATAACTGCTAGTCTGGGGGTGATCAGACAATTGGTCACCACAACATGGGTATAGACTTCCTGTTCGAATAAACGGTGATCGAGCATTTGTACAATTCCTACATTCAGAGTCTATGAGACTGCTGAAGACAGTCAAACACTTTACCCAACTCTCTCAGTCCTTCCCATAGTCATTAAATGGAGCTATAGTGCACAGGCTTGACCTCCATTCATTCAAAAAGAAGTGTGTGGGGGAAGAGGGGATTGTTATTGCCAGAATTCTATAATTCTAGTAGATATAAAACATACCATTGGTGGAGAGGAGCAATAAAATCTCTAATATTCATGTAATGTTCTAGTTTAGGCCAGCCATGACGTTTAAAAAAACAAAACCCCCCAAAAAAACATAAAAACAGGTCTCTGACAAGAAACATCAGCACTAATGGGAAAAAAAAAAGTTTGGGAGATGCGAGACCCCCCGTGTAGCCCAAACAAGCACTATATTTAGTAGAGTGCATGCCTGCACAACAGTTACAGAACACCATTGTAAAATTAACCTGTAAATGAAGCTCTAAGAAGTGTTAACAAAAAGATTGTAGTCTTATAAAAAGCCCCAGGTAATATACAGAGATACCGCATGACTTGTATAAACACTGCTCTCTACAGTAGAAATCTGAAGTTCCATGAAATAAGATTCTCAGTTGTTCTCCCAAAGTGAGTTTTCCCAGGTAATAAAAGTTATATTCAGCATTGTGAAAAGTGTTTTCTCTCTCTAAGGGGAATAAGCAATGCTAATACTGAGGGAGAACAGTAGGGAGCCAGAACAGTCTAATGGTTCGCTGCATCTGCCTGCCGAGACCAGCCTTCTTCCTCCACGCCAGAGTCATACTCTTCCTCCGTCACCTCTTTATTTTGTGTTCTATGGTGGGAAAAAAGAAACACAAATTAACAGAAAAAAAAAAAGTTGCGCATACTACACATATATATTTATTACACACAATCTACAGTGCATGCACACTGAGCATCGACTGCGATCCACTTTTATGAGTCCCAATGGTATGAGCGGCAGTGGCAGGTCATCAGGAACCCACTGTTTGTGCCACCAGAAACATTCTCCTCCCTTCCTATATAGTGACAAGTCCCTCCCAGTTGAAATAACTGATGAAAGTGGGGAAAGGAAAGGAGTATTTCTCCCTATGAGGCATCCGGAACCACACGAATAAGTGGCAGGTCAGAAGATGGTGGATGCCAAACAGTGCACACACACCATGCTCTCTATATGGAGAGAAACATTCTGCTACTCTGCACTGCTTAGTACTCAATCATATTAGTTTTTAGTACTGAACCGTATACTCCCACCCAATATCAAAATGTCATTAACAATGCAATGCATCATGTAATCCTATGTTAAAGCCTAGCCTTATAGTGATCTACATTCCTTATACACTGTGAAGGAAATCCAGACTACACCGAGAAATCCTGACTGTAAAATACAGCTAAGTGCAGTGTCGCAACAGCTGTCAAGGTGCCAGTCCTTTTCTGCCTAACGTGAAAGACTTTACACAATCACTAATAGATTTTTCCCAGAAAGCAGTAAGGACTTTTACTTACCTAATATAAGATGGCTCCTTTTTTCCTTCAACCACTTCCTGGTCCACCTCAACACAAACTATGTCAGAATTTGGAACTTCAAACATAGGCTCAAGAAGGAGTTTTTCCTTTAAGTAAGGGAAACCATAATATCAGTGGCCAGTCCACAAGTTTATGGAAAATTTATTAAAAACAAAAAAAAAAAAAACACAACACACACCTGCGCCTCACAGGTTAGCTTAGGTCAGAGTTAAACTGCTGGCACCGCTCAGACCTTCAGCTAATTGTTGTTTAACGGGCACCCTTCCATCACCGCACACAATAGTAACCTGCTGCTGCACGTCACTCAATTTTTCACAGTAGGAAAAAAAAATAAAAAAAAAATCTGGGAAATAACGTGTACTTACCATGATTGAGCGGAGGCCTCTAGCACCAGTCTTTCGTTCAAGAGCTAGCCTGGCAATGGCCCGCAGAGCGCCTTCAGTGACATTTAATTCACACTGAAAAATACATGAATGTTACAAACGAAAAAAAAATAAAAAAATTATATTATATATACATACACACACACACACACACACACACACACACACACACACACACACACACACACACACAAATCAAAAGACTGAAAAATCAAACCTTATCCATGCTGAAGAGAGCCTGATACTGCGGCACCACAGCATTACGTGGCTCTGTGAGGATGCGTACAAGAGTCTGTTCATCAAGGCTGTGAAGGGGAACCACTACTGGTAGACGACCCACAAACTCTGGGATCATGCCAAACTCAATGAGATCTCTTGCTTCCACGTGACGCAGTAGCCGATCCTTCTCTTCAATATCTTGTACTGCATTCGACTCAGCACTTGAATTTGCCAGGTCCGCAGCTGCTGCAGCTCTACGGCCTTTTCCCATATTGGAAGTTATACCAAATCCTAAATACTAAAGGACAGAAGGAAAACAAAATATTAAGTGGGTGGAGGGGAAACAAAATAATACAGCTTATGTTAAATCTTCAAACAAATCTTTGTTGTGCCATCAATATTAGTTTGGGGCTACGAATGTTTAGGCACAATTTGCATAACGCATTCTCCAAAACACAAAGTAAATGAGCAGCCGCACTAAACTAAGGCAGTAACACACCTCAAAGTCATGCTAACACCTGCTATCTCTGTACTATCATGTTCAAGTATCACAGCCTGTACCATACACAATAGCCACATCCCTGCACATACAGCATCAGCTTCACCTGCTCTGGCACACTCTGCACATACAGTAGGTATTATTTAAGTGTCTGCCATGTAATACTGCAGGCCTTGTTATGAATCAGGTATTCAAGGTCTTGCTAGAACATTTCAGCTAAATGCAAGTGTATATCTGAGTCATATTGTTGTGAGGCATTGAACCTAAACATATCCAATGTATACACGACACCTACATATCTTAACTACCAGAGAACACAAACATAAGCACGTAATATGAACAGTCAGGGTTCCTCTGTCCGCTTGAGAAGTCGGACATCTTCTCTTGCGGACAGAGAAGGACGGGCACGGAGTGCAAAAGAACGCACCCGATGCCCATTCAAGTGAATGACAGGTGTCACGGACACATCTAGTGTCCGCTACTAGTGTCCGTGACAGATTTTGAGCGGACACTAGGAGCGGACACTACATGTCGGACACCGACGGTAGTGTGAACGCTCCCTTATTTTGTGTAGGGTAAGATGTGGAATATAGAAACAAAACAAAAACAAAAAACACTTTACATTGTTACAGTTCACATTTCAGCCTCACCTGAGGGTATACTCCACTCTACATTCAGCTGCAAATCCAGCAGATAGCCATGAGTGGCCGAGCAGTGAGGTCATGTTGAGACAGAGCATCAGCGCTCGTACACACACCCGCACATGTGGCCAGCAAGACTGTGGACACAAATGGATGCTCTCTGCTGGATTTCCAGGCAAACAAGGGAATATATAGTGTTCATTATTCTAAATGGTCAGTAACTTTTTTTTAAGTCATACAGCTGTGATTCTGTAACACTTTAAAATGTTGTTGCTTTCACTTGAAAAAAAAAAATCTCTAAAAATGTTCCTGTCACTAGGGAAGCACGTCCCCAGATACATCAGATTGGCAAGACAAAAAGACTGAGGTTAGAGGTAAAAGCAGATGGAAGGGGCAGATTATCCTCATGCATGTATGCTAACTACAAGGACTGAAGATTCTGCACATCTTACAGCTTATAATGTAAGAAAAAAGTATTTTAGTTGCTTGTGTGGTTACAGATGGGATAGTCAGAGACAGAAAAAAAAAATCTTTCATGACTTTGCTCACAGATTACTCATCTTTCTGTGCCATGCAGATCAGCAGTTTACAGGTATTAAAGTCTAGCTTAGTCTGATGCCAAAGTTACTGCAAGCATGGTCTGATGCCAAGCACCCCACCAATGTGATATAAATGATGTGTCCTATGGACAGGATAATATACTCCAACTGAAAGGATCTTGGATCTGAACAAACCTTTTCATTCTTCCTCCTACTGATGATCCTATCCAGGCCATTAAAAGCACCAGACGCTACAAAAAGGATATTTGTAGTATCAACTTGAACGGTTTCTCCACGCAGCTTCCTTGAATTTTTCTCAGGGACATTAACGATAGTACCTTCAAGAAGCTTCAGCAAGCCCTAAAGTGGAGGAGATTCAGCAGTTTTATACATAAGAAAGAAGACATGCTCAAAATCATGCAACAGATAGCAGTAAAGAAATACATGTCGTCTTGTATTAGGTTAAGTTGTCAATACACTAATCAGTCACATTGCCACCCATAGTCTGTAAGATGGTTCTTATTGATCAATCTGTTTTACAGATATTTAGTTGTTTAGTACAATGTGAAACGTAGCAAGGCATATACTTAAAGGGATTCTACCATTAAAACCTTTTTTGTGGATAAGATGTCGGAATAGCCTTTAGAAAGGCTATTCGTCTCTTACCTTTAGATGTGATCTCCGCCGTGCCGTTCCTTAGAAATACCGTTTACCGCTATGCAAATTAGTTCTCTCACAGCGATGGGGGTGGGCCCCAGCACTGAAAATGCGATGGGGGGGGCATCCCCACTGCAGCTCGAGAACACGATCCTGCGACGCCTCTATCTTCGGCTGGATCCTCCCCTTCTCTGTAGTCTTCCTCCTGCGTCACCTCTGACGCCTGCGCAGTTGGCTCTGCCAGTGAGACAGCAGCAGAGCCGAATGCGAATGTCAGCCAGCGGTCATTTTTGGGCGGCCGCTCCTGCATTGAACTACAAGAGCAAGAGTAGCCTCCCAAAAAAGGCCGCCGGCCGGCACGCGCAGTCTGCTCTACTAGTGTCACACTGGCAGAGCCAACTGTGCAGGCGTCGGAGGGGATGCAGAAGGAAGACAACAGAGAAGGGGAGGATCCAGCCGAAGAGGGAGGATCGTGTTCTCGAGCAGCAGTGGGGACGCCCCCATCACATTTTCAGCGCTGGGGCCCGCCCGCATCGCTGCCAGAGAATTAATTTACATACTGGTAAAAACCGTTATTTCTAAGGAACGGCACGGCGGAGATCACATCTAAAGGTAAGCGACAAATAGCCTTTCTAAAGGCTATTCCGACGTCTTATCCACACAAAAAAAAAAAAAAGTTTTAATGGTAGAATCCCTTTAAATCTATGGCAGATCACACACCAGAAACTGGCATAAACTACCAAAATTTGGAGAAAATCAGTGGCCCCACCAAGGTCACTGCCCCTTTCAGAAAAGGGGCAAGGACTGCACAAAAACATAAGAGTTAAAATTTTTAGCACAAAAGCCCAAATTGAGCAAAAAAGTAAGTTTTTTTAATGCTTTATATGCCAGAACACTGCTGTATAAGGCACGCTAAGATTTCCTTTGGAATACTGCAGCACTTCATACTGCAAAGCAGTCCATTATCACGTGGGGTCTTTTGGTGATGGATAGCAAAACAGACCTTTTATGTACATGGGCTCCAATACAACTAGACTACAACTTAGTCTTACCTGCTGCACACCTTCTCCACCCACGTCCCTCAGCTGATGGATACCAGGGACACTGCCAATTTTGTCAACCTCATCCAAGAATACAATTCCTGAAGAAGGAAAAAACACTTTAATTGGTTTCTTAGATCGCTGTAGCTAAGAAAAAAGCGGGCCACACAAGATACACACCTTGCTGAGCCTTCTCCACATTGTAATTGGCATCCTGAAGCAGTTTGGCAACCACGGACTCGATGTCCTCTCCTACATACCCAGCTTGAGTCAGAGTAGTGCAGTCACATATAGCAAAGGGGACATCTAGGCATTTTGCCAATGTCTGTGCAAGAAGTGTTTTACCTGTGGGACAATAAGACTATGTCAATACAGAAAAAAGAAACCTCAAAACATCCAGTATTAAGCTGAATGCACTACAGCAAGTATGTCAACAAAGGTATAAGCTCAAAAGACATGAGTCACATGGAACTGACAACATGACCTAAATTACACTTATAATTCCATGGGGTCAGATTACTAGATTATGTGCAGGCTATAAATTGTGTTAGCCATGAGTGTTATTAATCCTGCTCAAGTAAGCAGGCACAGAACGTGATCAACATAATAGTGGAATAATACAGGCGTGCAACTTTTACATCAATAACCTACGTGCACACACTAGAACTATCCCTATTTCATGTAATAAGGTGATGATGAATCCCACACATACTGCTTAACCGGTTAAGGACCAGGCCCAAAAGTATGTTAAAGACCAGGCCTTTTTTTTCAAAACTGACATGTGTCACTTTAAATGGCAATAACTTTGAGACGGTTTAACTTACACAAGTGGTTTTGAGACTGTTTTTTTCGTAACACATTATACTTCATGTTAGTGGTAAATATTAATCAATATTTGTGTATTTATTTATAAAAAAACTAGGAAATTTGATGGAAATTTGGAAAAAATTGCAATTTTCAAAATGTGAAATTCTCTGCTTTTCAGGCAGATAGTCATACCACCCAAATACATAAATAAATATTATCTCCCATATCTCTGCTTTATATCGGCATCATCTTTTGATTGTCTTTTAATTTATTTTGGACGTTACAAGGCTTACAAGTGTAACAGCGATTTTCTAGATTTGCAAGAAAATTCCCCAAACCAATTTTTTAGGGACCGCTTCAGTTCTGTAAGGAATTATAAAGGCCTGTATAATAGAAACCCCCATAAATCACCCCATTTTCAAAACTACACCCCTCAAATTATTCAAAACAGCATTTGGGATGTTTGTTAACCCTTTAAGTTTTTCATAAGAAAAATAATATGGCAGTGAAATTTAGACATTTTATTTTTTTTCATTAATACATTCATTTAGACCTAAAATTAACACATTCACAAAGGGTTAAAGGAGAAAATGCATCTCACATTTTGTTATGCAATTTCTCCCGTGCACAGAAATACCCCACATGTGGGCGTAAACTGATTTTTGGGTACACAGCAGTGCATGGAAGGGAAGGAGCGACACTGGGTGTGTGAACAGCAGATTTTGCTGGAATAATTTTCAGGCACCATGCCTCATTTGCAGAGCCCCTAGAGTACCAAAACAATGGAAACCCCCCAAAAGTGACCCCATTTTAGAATCTACACCCCTCACAGAATTCATCAAGGGGTATAGTCAGCATTTTGACCCTACAGTTGTTTCACAGATTTTACTAACATTGGGATGTGTAAATGAAAAATTACTAAAATGTCACTTTATCCCCAAAGTTTTAATTTTCACAAGGGGATAAAGGACTAAAAGCCCCCCACAGTTTGTTACACAATTTCTCCTGAACACGGCAATACCCCATGTGTGGCCATATTCTGCTGTATGGGTACATGGCGGGGCTTGGAATGGAAAGAGCGCTATTTGGCTTTTGGATGGCAGATTTTGCTGGAATAATTTTAGGTGCCATGTCTCATTTGCAGAGCCCCTAGAGTACCAATACAGTGGAAACCCCCTAAAAGTGACCCCATTTTGGAAACTACACCCCCCACAGAACATATTAAAGGGTAGAGTGAGCATTTTGACCCTACAGCTGTTTCACAGATTTTATTAACATTGGGGCATGAAAATGAAAAATTACTTTTTTTCCAATAAACTGTCAATTTAGCCCCAAATTTTTCATTTTCACAAGAGGATAAAGGGGAAAAAGCTCCATAAAGTTTGTTAAACAATTTCTCCTGAACACAGAAATGCCCCATATGTGGTAATAATCTGCTGTATGGGAACATGGTGGGGCTCAGAATGGAAAGAGAGCTATTTGGCTTTTGAAGGACAGATTTTGCTGGAATATTTTTCAAGTCCCATGTCGCATTTGCAGAGCCCCTAAAGTACCAATACAGTGGAAACCCCCTAAAAGTGACCCCATTTTGGAAACTACACCACTCATAGAATTTATCTAGGGGTATACTGAGCATTTTGGCCTCACAGCTGTTTCACAGATTTTATTAACATTGGGATGTAAAAATGAAAAATTACTTTTTTTCCCAATGAATCGTCCATTTAGCGCCATATTTTTAATTTTGCAAGTAGTTAAAGAATTAAAAGCCCCCCACAGTTTGTTACAAAATTTCTCCTGAACACGGCAATACCCCATATGTGGCCATAATCTGCTGTATGGGTACATGGTGGGGCTCAGAATGGAAAGAGAGCTATTTGGATTTTGGAGGGCAGATGTGGCTGGAATAGTTTTGAGGTGCCATGTCGCATTTGCTGAGCCCCTAAAGTATCAATACAATGGAAACCCCCCCATTGTGACCCCATTTTAGAAACTACACCTGTCAAGGAATGAATCAAGGGGTATTATCATTTTGTGCCTAAAATGCTTCCAAAAAATGAATGTCCAAAATGAAAATTTAAATTTTGAAAGAAATATGCCATTTCGGTGCCCCATACATTGCACCCACTTTGTGTTGTCAGAGACCTGCACTCCTAAAACTATTAAGGGGCCATCCCGAGGGGCAAAAAATATATATATGTGGGTGTAAACTGCTGCTTGGGCACACAGGAGGGCTCAGAAGGGAAGGAGCACTGCGCTTTTTAGCTTTTGGGGTACAGATTTAGAGGGACTTTCTGGGGGCCATGTTCCTTTTGGAGAGACCTGGAGGTAACTGTAAACCCCATTTTGTAGGGGCAAGTTTAGGGTCTCTGCAAAAGTGTCATGGCATCCAAAAACCAAACCATCTGCGCTCCAAAAACCCAATAACCCTTCTTCCCTTCTGTGTCCGGCTGTGCCCTAATATCAGTTTATACCCACATATGACATTACGTCCGTTATCCCGGGTACACCAGTGTCATACATGTGTCATACATGTGGCATAAACTGCAGTTTGGGCGCACAGCAGGGCGCAGAAGGGAAGGAGCGCGATGAGGCTTTTGGAGTACAGATTCAGATGTTTGGTATCTGGACGCCATGCCATGTTTGTAGAGCCTGTAAGGTACCAGAAAAGTGGATTCCCCAAAGGAGTGACCCCATTTTGAAAACTGCACCCCTCAAAGAATTTCTCAGGGGGTGTAGTGAGTATTAGTATCCCGGACATGACTGCACAGCGGATGGCGAAGAGGGAATGTGTAAGCGGTGCGGAGTACATTGCAGACACCAAATTCCCTACTATGTCCCAGTAGCTCCTATGATTGGGGGAGTCACTCTGGGGCTCATTTTGGGGGTCACTTCTGGTGTCTTTCCCTTGTAAACTGTAAATCTGGGGTGTCTCCTGAAGTACACTGACACAGCTTATACATTCCCTTCCTGACGCCGCCAGTTGTATTCTAATAATTTGGCGATTTTGGTTTTTTTTGTCTTCACATTGGTAGATGCTATATTTTCTTTATTCTTTTGGTGACGCGGCCATATAAGGGCTTGTTGTTTGCGGGATGTGATATATTTTGTAATGACACCATTTTTGGGTGCCTACAACATACTGAATACATTTTATTAACTCTTTCTTGCTGGATTTAAAAAAAAATAAAATCCTGGCATTGAGTTGTACCCTTTAAATTTTTCGCCATGCAGCGCACAGTAAAAGTAACATGTTCCCTTTATTCTGCGGGTCGGTACGGTTACGGCGATACCTCATTTATACTATTTTTTATGCGATACTAATTCTGCAGAACAAAAACACATTTGGGGACATAAATCAGTGATTTTTGCATCGCCATCTTATGAGAGGCGTAACATTTTTATTTTTCGGTTGACAGTGTTGGTTGAGGGCTTATTTTTTGCGGGACAACCTGCGCTTTTTATTGGTACTGTTGTGGGGTGCATATGATTTTTTGATCACTTTTTATAGCATATTTTGTAAGGTGATATGGTGAAAAATCACTACTTCTGGCGGGTTTTTTCCGTTTTTTTTTCAGATGTACACCGTATACATTAAATATTATTTCAGTTTTATTGTACAGGTTGTTACGGACGCGGCGATACCAAATATGCATTGTTTTTATTAATTTTTAGTACTTTTTTATATAGTTCATTTTGTATAGAGAAAAAGGGATTTTTGGGCTTTATAACTATTACTTTTTTCATACACTTTACTTTTTTTTTTTTTTTTTAACTTTTTCATGTGTCCCTTTAGGACACTTGAATCAGTTGATGCTTTCATGAAAGCATCAACTGATTTTGTATAGTAGCTTGCAGGACACGAGCAGGACATGAGCCTGCTCGTGTCCTGCAAGCAGCAGAGGAAGTGAGACACATCGCTCACTTCCTCCATCGGTCGGCAGGATCAACCAGGTATGTGGGGGCTCCGGTAGTCTGGGGTCACTGGCCAGACCCCAGACTACCTTTAACTGACATCGGCACCCCCCGATCTCGCCGCGGGGGGTGCCGATCAGCTTCAATATGCGGCGGATCCCTTTCGATCGCGCCGTGATGTTTCACGGCGCGATCGAAAGGGTTAAAACGTTCAGTCGGAACTGAGTCCGACTGAATGTTGTTGAGGGGGTGGTTAGGTGTCAGTAACACCTAACCCCTGCCCTCCCCCCGCCCCACCCCCTGCCTAGTGAGTCTCTGAAGACCGGCCGTAAATTTACAATCGGCTGGTCTTAGAGACCAGGACTGCTGGCCGTAAATTTACGGCCAGCGGTCCTTAACCGGTTAAAGGGATTCTACCATTAAAACATGTTTCTCGTTGGCACATAGGAATAAGCCTTAAGAAAGGCTATTCTTCTCCTACCTTTAGATGTCTCCTCCGCCCCGCTGTTCGGTATAAATCCCGGTTTTCGTCCGTATACAAATGAGTTCTGTCGCAGCACTGGGGGGGTGGGCCCCAGTGCTCAAACAGCACTGGGGGTGTCCCCAATGCTGCGGGAGAACTCTCCAGTGACACCTCTATCTTCTTCAGGAACGTCCTCTTCACGCATCTTCTTCCAGCACAGGCGGTCAAACTTGTAGGCCTCGGGCAGAGCCGACTGCACATGCCCACAAGCCACAAGAAAATGGCCACTTACTGTGTAGGCGGACATTTTTCCAGTCTGTTCTGCCCAAAGCCTACAAGTTTGACTGCCTGCGCCAGAAGACGACGCGTGAAGAGGATGTTCCTGAAGAAGAGTGCTCAGAGATAACTCATTTGCATACCGACAAAAAACAGGATTTCTATGGAACGGCGGCGCGGAGAAGACATCTAAAGTTAGGAGAATAGCCTTTCTTAAGGCTATTCCTACGTGTCAATGAGGAGAGGAAAAAAACAAAAAAAAAAAAAAAAAAAAACACCCACAGAATCTGCACACCAGAATCTTTGTTCCATGTGTAGCAATACTTCAGTCCAGTACAAATGGACCTTTTAGAAGCCTCAAGTTCTATTTGTACTGGACAAAAATGTGTCATATTGGCTGAAGCCCATTGAAAGAGTCAAGTAAACACTCTGTTTCACTGTGGAGACCAGACTATCTATATACATACACACAACCATATACACACACACACACACACACACACACACACACACACACCTATATACACATACCATATATAGTCAAGTATAAGTCAACTTTTTCAGCACCATTTTTATTCTGAAAAAGCTCCCCTCTGTTTACACTCGAGTCAGAGTTCACATAACGCTCACTGCAGGTAGCACAACAGACCTGAATAAAGTTGTGCTGTGTTGAAGAGAGGTTTGCATGTGCTGATCTGCCTCTTCTATGGGGTTGACCAGCATGTGGCCACAGGATGCGACTTCAGTGGAGATTCCGACAATGAAACTGGGGCGAGACTGGGCAGAAAAACCCCATCATCATCAACAGTATATTAGGAGGTCTCTTACCAGAGCCAGTTGGGCCAAGCAGCAGGATATTACTTTTCTCTAGTTTGATATCATCATTGTTTGAGTCCAGCACGTCACCTCCTCGCCTCTCCTGCGGCATCTGTTGGTTTACTTGCTGTTGCATTGACGCTCCCAAGGCATTGCCATGCGGGCTGATCCCAGCAATCTGCAGTAGTTCTGGAGAGAGAACACACAGTCGGACTATATGAAATCTCATTCAATGCAAAAAGTTTCAACCTGTGCGCTCCAAAAAAAAAAAAAAAACCCACTTTGGACTAACATTTCACATAGTCCAAAACGTACCAAGTATGTGAACCAAAAACCTTATTCTTTACACAGAAACCGTATACAATATGATAAAGATTCATGAAAGACGTCCATGGATGGCATGAAGAGTGACCAGGAGTGGAAGAACTTACAAAACAAGTTGTTAGTAATACAAATCATGCATGGAGAGCTTTGCTTATGTTCAGACTGCACAATCAATAACCATCCGGTACTCAAGGAAATCAAACTCAAATCACCTCAATACTTCCATTAAACAGTGTCCATTTAGAACATGATCAGTGTTGGGCAGTGCTCATTATTGGGAATAAACCAGGATGATAATGTACGGCGGGAAAATTGTGGCTACAAACACACCATCTGAACATACAATCAGCTGGGGGAAAGGGGACCACAAAATTCAGTGTGAGCAATGCCGAGAGAGGAAACTTACTTGTAAATCTGTACTCATCTTCCCGTCTTCTGATCTCTAACTCTACAGAGGGGATTGAAACAGTGACAGGAAGAGATCATAAGCAACCTGCTAAGAGAAATGAAAACCCAGTAGATCACTCTCCCTAGCCAAAATCTACCCGGGAGGATTTCCGTTACTTGATAAATGGGTGTGAAGTCACCATCATAAATCACATTTGACAGCTCTGGGTTTTCCAATAACATTGGAATACGGTGGATTAGCCCTTATCCAATGAACAAGAGTCATTCTGCGGGCAAAATCCAGACCCATGAGATAGCCTCTTTAAAGCGTACCTCCAATTATAAAACCACTTTACTGTACTATTTATGCAAAGTGCTTTTATGCAAATATAAGAAACTTTGTAATATTTTAAAGAAATTTTTTTTCTTCACTTATCAGGCAGTGTTACTTTTAACATTTTGGTCTATGGAGAGGGGAGGGGGGAATAGGAGTGTGGCTGCTGGAAATTACATAGAAATAAGTACAGCTGCTGTAGTGAGTAAGGCGGGGTCCCAGGGGTCAGAAACGCAGCAATTTGCATGCAGTGTAACACCGCAGGGAAAAAAATAATAAAAAACATTAAGAAATCGCCGCCTTTTACAGTAACTGAAAAGTGGATGGGAATCTTGCAACTCCCATGCCCGCTTGGCTGTAAAAACCACAGCGCAGAAGTGCCACGATTTCCAAAACCTGCGCGGTTTTGGAAATTGCAGCATGTCAATTATATTTATGGAAACGCCTGCGGCTTCCCCATAGATCTAATTGTAACAAAGTCCACAAAGGAAAACTCTGCAAACATTCTGTTTAATGTGCTGCAGGAAGAACCGTGATACGTTGCTGCCGCGTTTTTTCCCCGCAGAGCTTTATATAGCTGCGGGTCATCCCATGGGGCCTTAGCCTAACAGAGCTTTTCTGACATTGCGCCATCTTCAAGACTCAGAATTAGTCGATACATCAAGTAACAGCTTCCTCCTCCCCAAAGAGTTGAATATGGAGGCAGACTACGTAAACAGTCTAAGTGAAGATCAGGAGGAAGTCAGCAGATTTATTTAATAACATATATTACAAAGTTTCTTATATTCACCTGTACTAGTGATTTATGAAAGTGTGGGTTTTTTTCTCTTTAAATCAGAGGTATATTTTTTTGTTTTTTTGCAGTAAATTCACAAAAATTTGGTTACTGCATGAGGTGTGGAAATTACTACTGAACGTTTGTCAAGGGGGCTGAAATTTTTTCTTTGCAGTTTATGTTAAAACGACCTGATCTGAACATTTAATAATTGACTTTTCATGACGTCTGCACACAGCAAAGCCCTGTGAAACCAGCATGATGGAAAGGTCAGAAGGAGCAAGCATGCAGAAGAGCAGGGGCAGAGGTTAATCAGTATCCAGAAAACAACAAAATATGCAAGCGGACTGTACAAACAGAGGCATTGTGTACGGCTTAGGATTCACAGAATAGTGCGGCAATGGATGACAAAAGCAAAGCTTGTGACACTACTAAAGACAAAACAAAAAAAACAAAAAAAATTATTTGTGACCACAAAGTCTTGTACCCACCTGTCACATGACCGGTTACTGTGGATTATAAGAATGGATACAGATATAATGTAATACTTATTTATGGAATAGTTTCTGCTGGTGCCTGGGGAAAAAGAGGTAAGTGCAAACCTATAGCTGGAACTAGAGACAACCAGGCCCCAGTCCCAGTGTCAGCAACTCTCAGATCTTTTCACAAGAGGCCGCATACCAGAAGTGCAAATGACCGGGTATAAAATGAAAAGTGATAGCTACAGTACATGACTGCAGTAAACATGAAATCCTGTACAGCAAAGACGTTTATGTAGCTAGAGATTCACATGGCTGTAGCTCCAGTTTGGATACATACATGACATATTATCCGCAATTCTATTACAGAGGGTTTCCTCAACAACATCACTTATCCTCTGTCTGATAGCTGGGCGCCAAACCACCGGATTCAACCATAATCACAAGAATAGGGGTCAAGTTCACAGTGTGAATTTGCATGTGCAACCATCACTATTCACTTCTATGGGACTGGTGGAGTACAATGGTCCATAAGTCCCATAAAACTGAATGGAACACAGACCATGCCTGAGCATTACTGCTCCCTTCAAACAGGTGACCGTGGCATCTGTTCTCAAGTTCCCAAAATCAGACACCCAGCTTGAGGATAAGAGTATTATGGGAAAGCCCTGTAATTTCACAAATGAAATACTGAGCTAAAGACCTCTGTAGAATGCAGACTGTATTGATGCAGCTAGCACCCTCCAGACTATTGACATATGGTGGTCTACTCGTCTGTGTACACCTCCTCAATTGTCAACACAGCTTTCCAGATTCTGGACTTGCACTATTACCAGTTAACCAGACCTTAAGGGCTCATTCACACGGGGCAAGAGGGGGCGGATTTTGACGCCTAATCCGCCCCCTCACAATAGAGGTCTATACAGACCGCTAGCGTCCTTTTTTCCGTGAAAAGTTTGTTCCCGCTCACGGAAAAAAAGAGAGCTGTCCTTTCTTCAGGCGGACTCCGCAGCTTATTCAGGAGCGGGAAGCTGCGAAAGTCGGAAGCCATGACAGTCACATTTTGGTCCTATTCTGACGCGGTTTCCGGTTTTATAAGTGGCTAACACTGCTAAACAGGGGCTAGGGAAACAAGTACAAACATTCACTGAAAAAGCATGCAATTAAAAAATATATATATATCTCATCAACTTCTATTTACTACAGTGCCTTAGGCAAATGCCTGTTGAAGTAGTGGGGGTAGTTTCAGCATTCTCAGCACCAATCTATCCAGACAGCCCAAGTTAGACATTTCCTGTAGAAGACACAGGGTGAGGCAGGGGGCGGCAGGAGACAACAATATGTTTGCATATGGCACTATAGTTAACAAGAATTGATTTTCTAAAGCAAGCATGATCAGTGATAGTAAACATGGTTAGGCTTGTATTTCTTTCGACATTTAGTTGTATTAGCCACCTGGGGAGTTAAGAGTGGTCAAAAGTATTGAGCAACATGCTCTACTCCTCACATCTAAAACAACAAATGTATTCCATAATTCAGTGTAGCTCACATATAGTTTGACACAGTATATACAAGATGAATGCAGCCACCATAGGTTTCAAGAATGGGCAGAACTGCTCCATGCATATTTTAAAAGAACAAACTCACCTCGAGGGGTTAGGGACGCCTGTTTCTCCACCTCTGCCTGCTGTCTGACGCTAACTGGGATATTATTGTATATTCGCTTGTAATGGTTGTACACAGCTACTGCGAGCACCTTCTTTGCAAATGACTGACCCACCACATATTTATCGAGGTAGTTATAGATCTGCAACAGAATAGACATTTATCAAAACTGAAAGTTACTGTTGACGTAAAATGTTCTGGATATCAGGGAAAAGATGACTGATACAAGCAATCCTTCAATGTATATCACCAAAGGTCATAAAGGCAGATTTTTGAAATGATGAAAACCATTTTCTAAAGAAAATTAAAGTATACCTCTAGTTATAAATAACTTTTAAATACAAGAAACTTAGTAATAAGTCTTATAAAGACAACTGATTTCCTTCTCCACATATTAAGCTGCTCTTCTTCGTTAATGTGACTGCTTATATTTGTCTATGGAGCAGAGAGGAGTGAGGTAGGATTCTCCTGCTGGCTAGTTAAAGGATTTATTCATTCTGTGTACTAGCAGCCTCTTATCTAACACCTAACAGTATTAAAGCAAGGAATAGCAGAAACGCAGCAGAAGAAATTGAGTGCCTTTTTATCCCCCCTCTTTTTCATAGACCAATATGGAATAAGTAAGTGCCTGAAAAGTTGGGCAGGAAAGATCTTATTAATAAGATCTATTATAAAGTTTCTTTCATTAGCTTGGACTATTAATTTATGAATGTTATTTATAACCGAGGTACACTGCAATGTTTCTACCTGTTGCGAATTGTTTCTTTAAGTACTTTTTCAGGATCAGAATATTGTTACGATACTGCAGGTGAGTGGACCAACAAGAGTCACCGGAGGACTGAAACGCTTGGTCAAAGAGCTGATCCTCAGGAAAGGCCAACAAAATTCTGATCTCAGAAAACCCTTCTATGACTACTTTGTTACAACCACCACTAACAACCAGGCCTGTCTTATGAATGTCCAGAGCATCAAAAGTGGTTTCCATTATCTCAACCAGTTAATTAAAATCAGAGTTTTCTATTATACTATACTTCCTGATTTAATTTCTTATTTTACTGTCAATGAAAATAATTTTGGTTTACTCCATGCCTGTATGGCAGAACAAGGAGGCTACATCGCCCCCTAGTACAAAGATACAACCTCCAAGCACTGCCCCTCTGGCTTTGTAGGCTCCTGTAATGTATGAAGCAATGGGCTCCAGGGGACAATACCTTTAAATACGAGACACCTGAAAGAGTATACCAAGTGAAGGGAAATAAATGTGCGCCTAGGCAATTATAAGGGAATATACTTTCATGCACCAACATTGTTGTAGAAGTTTCAAAGGACTGACATGCATCTAGAATTTGCAAAAATCCAGACACATGCTGCTGAAATAAACAATCCCACATTTGGATGTACGGAACTGATTTTTCAGATGCAGAAATTTCTATCACAAATCTGCTACATGTACACCAGTAAGTAGTGGTGCATCAAAGAATAGTGTAGGTGTATATGTGTGTAAAAATTATATATATATATATATATATATATATATATATATATATATATATATATATATAATTTTTTTTTTTTTTTTTTTTTTAAAGCACTTCCACTTTCTATCCAAAGGTCCCTGAAATTTGTACACAACTATAATCTTACTTCTACAAGTCCCTGCTATACCTCTTAGTGCCTTCTATTTCTTACGCATCAAGTCCAACAGGAAACCAAGAGCTTGAAAATAGAGAATTTGAAACGTAAATTATGTTAGAAAGTTACAGAACTTTCCATGATACAGAATACTGGAAAGCCCCTTTAAAGCCATGTCACTTTTGTTTTGTTGTTGTGTAGTCATTGCAATTGCCTGCCTAGCTCATATGTATTTTAGCACACACTTCCTGAGCTATTCCCAATGACTTCAGGTGTATTAGACACCAAGGTATCGGAGGAGTGGATCACCTTTTTGGGTGGCGGGGGAGGTTTCTGTTGAAATGCTAGTTTCACAGCTTCTGCAGCAGTCTCGGGTTCGCGGTTTATAGACTTCTTTGAATCTGCCTCTGACAGTACAACAAAGAAGTGGTGGCATTTCTCACATTTTACAAAACGGGTAGAGGCTGCGGAAGAGAAGGAGTTAGAAGAAATAGGAAAATCAGGCTAAGACATGGATGAGTTATATCTACAGCTAACACCATAAGAGAACTTACAGACAAACGTCTCCACATGGGTGCAAAGATCGCCACACTTTGGACAGCGCAGCTGATTTCCTCCTTTCCCTGAGTTGCCAGAAGACTTCTTACTGCCTCCTTCACTCACAGATTTCTGCTCATAGAGATAAGGCACAACATGAATAAATCAAACAGTGATCTGGTATTACAAGACAATGGTTTTACAAACTAGTACTACCTTTCCATCCCCGGACCCATCTTTGCTGGCACCATCTTTAGAGGCAAAATACACTGTAGTCTCAGAGAAGGTTCTAAATATTATTTTCCTCCTTACAGGAGTCTCAAGAGTTCCAGGTCTTCTAAAAATTGACAGATGTCCCCGAGTACAAGCAACTCCTAAAAAAATAAAAAAAATAAATAAGGGTATGTTCACATGTATAATATATGACAGATTTTAAACTGCGTTTGGAGGATATCTGTTCTGAAGATAGATGCGCGCTACTGGGCCCTATAGCTAGCAAACATTTATGACATACCCTATCCCTTTAAACTTCAGGCCTCCTATCAAGGTTATCAAATTGAAGTTAAAAGGGGGATCTGGTGTGGACAATCACTCTAGAAATTAGATTGCCCCCCACCCCACCCCCAACACCACAATGTGGCTAACCAATAACACAATGTGGCTATTAAACCTAGGGCCTGTGGTGACACCTGAGAAGTTAAACATTACCTGGGACCCCACAGGACAATGGGCTACCTATATGATGCACAAACAAGCTGGGCCTTCCAAGTGCATTCAGTATTGATAAAATGCTTTAGATCCAGGAGTGGTATATGTGTATTTGTATGGTAATAAGAGCTGCTAAAGATAGTATCTGCAGTAAATGTTTGGTCCCAGGTTATGTCCTGATGAAAGGCAGAGGTGTAGGGTTTGGGAGAAGGACGATTGAGACACCAGGTATTAAGCAACTCAAATAACATGAACTGCTGTGTGTGCATTGGTACAAATACAGGAGTACACGTCTGCCATCAGCTCCAGTTACATTACGTACTGGCTCCTAGAGATTGCTACAATTTCTGCTTAAGAGATACTATATATATATATATATTGTGAGCATAAGGTTATTATTCTCTATTATCACCATGTCACACTAGGTGAGGGGGTTATAGAATCCTTTTACAACAGGGTTACTGCCCACCGATCATTAAAGGGGGATTTACCATGAACAGAACCAGATTTTAATATGTATACAAATACAAGTTAAACATTTTTTTCAACTATAAAAATTTTTTTTATTTTTTTTTACAAAGTATCAAAGACTATCTTAGGGCTAGTTCTCACAGAGTTTCTTAGTAGCAGATTTTGACATGGGAACCACCTCAAAATCCGTCTGACAAAACAGCTCCTATTGACTTCAATGGGAGCTGGGCGCTTCTTTTTCCCGCTAGCCAGTAGCGGAAAAAAGAAGCGAGATGACCTACCTTGTCGCAGATTCCGCGTCCGACTCAGCTGCGGCGTCCCCAGCGAAAGATTCCCTCCCGAGTAGGCCCAGTCATTCGGGCCTAATCTGGAGCGGAATGCTGTTGTACTGCATCTGTATTCTGTAACGGCTAGCCACGCAGTACGTTCACATGCAGAATCCATTTTCCACTGCATGAACATACCCTTAGTGGTAACAGTGTGTAGTCTTGACTGGTTGTTAGTGGATACAACCATGAACACAGAAACTGTTATGGTCTGAGAACTGTCAGAAACCCAGTCATGACTTCCTTATTGTACAGGTTATCAGACCAGGACACTTCATGTATGAGGAGATAACCCGGCCACAATAAGCCATGGCTGGGTTCCTATGCCGTTGTGTTACAGTAAGTTACAGGGAGTCTGTCAGTTCCCAGATCTTTATTAAACTAAGTCACGTAGGATAACAAGACCCATTATTACCATTCCAGCGCTGTGTAATGTCACGGCTGTAATGCTAAGAATCCTATCTTTATGTAAAAGAGTTTCCTGGAGTACCAAGGGTGTGGATTTCAAGTTCAGGGAACAATATCTTTCTCATGGAATACTTTTAGTCTCCTAAAAATATTTAATCCAGTCTGTCACTGTTGTTAGAAGGAAGTAGCCATCGCTTCCAAACCCTGTATGACCCCTTTAAGTAGTAATAGAAATTTTGTTTGCCCTTTAGTTACTTTGGCTGTTTTTTACACTGCTAACATGTAAAGTATGATATATACTACTTATGTAGGAGGTACAAATGCCATCTTAAAGAGGACCTTTCACCGATTTGGGCACAGGCAGTTCTATATACTGCTGGAAAGCTGACAGTGCACTGAATTCAGTGCACTATCGGCTTTCCTGATCTGTGCCCCGGGTAAAGAGCTATCGGTCCCGATACCGTAGCTCTTTACAGTCAGAAGGGCGTTCCTGTCAGCCAGGTACGTCCTTCTCCACAGCAGCGCCCATCGCGCTGTACAGTGTGAGCGGGGAGGAATGCCTCCTACCTCTGCTCACAGTGCTTATCCATAGACGAGTATTACCAGGAGGGGAGGGGTTACCTACTTACAGCATTGCCAATGGGAACTTTACAGCCGTTTTTCAACTAAAAAAACAAACAAAAAAAAAAAAAAAAAAAAAAAAAAAAACCACCACACTGTGTATTGCAATTGTAGCTCTGGTGTTAGCTGTATAGACAGTGGCAGTGCAACCACAATCAGTGTCATAACAGCCTGCCACATGTCCTCTAAGGACTTCTGCCTGCTATGAAGATCCTCAAAGGACATCATTACTATGCGAGACTCCAAAGCCAACATACTGTGCCAAAATATCAGCACAAAATAAATAGACTCCATAGGCATAGCCAACAGATTGTACAAACACTCCACTCAAATATGACATGGGATGTCTAAAGTGAAAGTACATAGGATTCTCTTTAAGAGCGTTGTAGAGAATAACATGCAAGTGTATGGCAGACTAGATCAGAAGAGACAGACGGCCCTCACCCCCCCTCCACCATGTGCATGTTAGATAACATGTTATATGACAGTACAGTCAGCCATGGCAGTACTACAATTCTTCTATACGGCATACACAGACACAGCATATTCCAACAGTCCGCCATTACTGGCAATGAGACCTGTGCACCGTAGGAATAGGAGAATGAAATAACAGGTGAGGTGCAGGAACTGACACGTGTGGCTTACAGAAGAGACTCTGGACTAGTTACATTAATGCTAGTTTACATCCCAAACAAAAAGGAAGAGCGATGAGTGAAAAGCTCCATGAATAAAAGAAAACACAGTGGATAATACTGTCCTTGAACAGAGGTCAGGGATTTTCCATATATTGTCCAGCTGCAAAACAGAGATAGTCGGAGCCCTCAAGCCAGACAAGTAAACAGCCCCACTATCTGTATATACCCCCAGCAGACAGTTATACAGGATTTATAGCATATTAACCCCTTTTGGAAAAGTCATTCTTTTGGTTTTGTGTTTTTCTCCCTGCCTTCCAAAAGCCATAACGGATGGTGAATGTCACCATTCACCCCTGCATCTAAGGGGTTAATCTCCCAGGTATTGCAGATATAATATGGCTGTTCACAAGCTAAGACCTGTATTGTACTACATGTTAGAAGTGAACCACCCTCAGATGTGGACAGAACTCCACTGTTTGATGATTTCTGGGAAGTTTTTATTGTGGTCTATGACGGTTTTCAGCGTTATCTCCGCGCTAATTTAAAAAAAAAAAAAAAAAAGCAAACTGGAAGGGTCAGTAAATGTCTAAAGATACCCATACATCTGAAATAGCTTACATCACTCAGGCTCCCACTCCCACCTGAGCAGGGATGTGTTTTCAGTGGAGAGAGAAAACAAGGATGAGACATCAGAAAATTCAGCATGCCCAGTCCTGGGTTCAAACCTCAAGGCTTTGATAAATAAGCTCCAGTGCACACTAGCAGTGTTTCTCTGCATTTACACTATTGTTGTCTGCAACATGCCTCTAGGTGCTGTGAGAAGGTGACGGGCAGAGTGCTGGAGTCCAGATGTATCAGCCCCAGGTTTCTGACATATGCGTGATCCAGGGCAGATCTGGAGTAGGCCTCAGCCCAGGTGTAGATCCTTGGCTCATTCTGGGCCAGAAAAAGTTCATGGAAGTTCCTTGAGGTGTATGGTTCTGTCCTGTAACCCTGAGTCCGGTGAGACAACACTGCGCTTACTTTGTTCGTATGGCTGGAAGTAAGCCACACGTATAGTTAGGCTATCCATTCTGTTTAGCTAGTGGCTCAGGCTGTATGTTGGAGAGAGAACACAAACTCCTTGCAGATTTTTTTTGCCCTTGGCAGGATTTGAACCAAGGACTCCAGCACTGCAAGGCTGCAGTGCTAACCACTGATCCACCGTGTGGCCCCAGCTTGCTGCATTTTGTGTCCGTGTCTTGCCTTTTTTGGTTCGCACCACTGCTTCTACCAAGCTAATTTCCCCACAGTGCCCAAACATGACAGATGTTCCATTGCTGGACATTTTCCCACCAATGTTTAGAAAAAAAACTTAGTGAAAGTTGCATATACTTGAAAGAGTATAAGAAACTTAAAGGGGAGGAATAAAAAAAAAAAAAAAAAAAAAAAAAAAAAAAAAAAAAAAAAAGCATTGCTTGCCATGTCAGGGCCACCAGTCTGGTCCCTGCTGTGATGCTGCAGCTTATCAAGGCGTTAGGAGTGAAGTGGACATGGATGTATAGGACCAACTGCCCTCAGAAACGATGCGCCATTCATGTACACGACCTCACCACTGAGGCGAGTGATTGGCTTAAGGCGACGTGCCAACAAACAGATCATCATACCGCATCCTTTTTGACCTTAGACTAGAAGCCACAGGGATGGCATTGCCACTGCTAGAATGGGTGGGCTCCTACAATGTCAATGATTTTAACTTTTTTTTTTTTTTTTTTTTTTTTTTAAATTTCCTGACCAATTGTTAATCTATATAATTTTTTTTATATATATTTTTTCTAAATAAGTCGGGCAATCCCTTTAAAAATGCCGACAGGCACATGACTCTTCTCATTCGCCACCAATGGTCACATGGCCTCAGTCTTTGTGAACATAGTTACAGAAGTGATACCAGAGGGGACATTACTACTATTCATGGTAACTTGCTATCATGGTCACACTTTCAAGAATTTTTTTTTTTTTTTTAAGGGGTCGCCCAGTTCCTATTTTATCTAAAACAGAATATTAAATAAAAAAAGGAACTGGACAAGTAATTTAATAACTGCATGGTGAATACCAGCACTACAAAACCACCGCAATTTGCACTAAAATACCTGTTGGTCATGCAGCACACTATCACAACTTGTGAACCCAGGCCAACCAGTCAGTGATAATATCATGCACAGGGGGAGCTATGTGGAAAGATTGGAATCCCTCTATTGTGGGTCAGCCCCAGTGGTGATCTGTAGTAGCCCCAGAAAAGTGAATGATTGCTAGTTACACAAGCACACCAGTTCTTCATTCACATTGTGCCTACACAGGAACATTTGCCTCCTTATTCTCCTAATCACTGGGGGCCATAGAGGTCAGACCTCCAGTAATCTGACACTTAGTCACTACCCCTAGCACTGGGGAGAAGTGTCTGTGTACAAGCTCTTAAAATACTGATGGTCTCTTGCACATCAATATCAGATTGGTAAGGTTTGGACACTCAGCACCCCCACCGACCAGATGTTCGAAGTGGCAGCAGTGCTTGGGTGAGCACCGCTTCCACTCCACGGGCCATGAGACCATCTGAAAGAGGATAAATTGAGGATCATTGGAACCTAGCCACTGAGGTCGCACCAATCCTGAGAACAGCTAAACCTACTCCCATTCACTGCAGAGCTGTACTTCAGCCATCACTGGCGCTTCCATCGCAAAGGGATCAGGGCTACGTCTACACTGTTTGTAGCATAACCCCTTATAAGGCCCTATTCACTTCTGTGTTCAGGTTTCCTTTTGGGGAGTCTGCCTAGAACCCCCCCTCCAAAACAAAAACAAAACTGTTAGCTAAGGAAACCCGCAGACCCCATAGACTAAACATGGAAAGAGAAGAGTGCTGGCTTTTCTCTCCCCATGTTTCTTGGGGACACTGAGCAGAAACAACATGGGCCTTATTATAGTCTATGGGGTCTGCGGGTTTCCTTAAGTAACCACTTTTTTATGCGGATAGGTTTCTATTCAGGGCAGTCCCCAAGCCGACTCCCCAAACAGAAACCCGAACGCAGATGTGAATAGGGCCTAAGGCTATGGCGGAAATGCAGATAAACACCTTCACCACCAGCGATAAATCTCTGAATAATGTGGCATTTCCACAGGTAAAACAAATGTGCCACAGATTCCAAAAACTTAAGTGTTTTAGAAAATGCAGCATTTCCACTGTTTCTTCCTGCAGTGCAGATGAGATCCCACAAAATAACATAAAAAGTAACAGTGAAGAACACTTCATTACTGCAACCTCAGCCTAAGAGGGTTTTTCAGGATATCCTGATAACCTATGGGCGAAGAGGTGAAATTAAAAAAAAAAAAAAAATTATTATATATATATATTCCTTTTTTTGGGTGGTTCGCTTCCCATTCTTTCCAGCACTGGAAATTCACAGGCTGAGGTTACCGAGGTGGCCAAATCGTGGGCTCAGCAGATAAATGTTCAATACCGGTGATGTTACTACTAATATGTCACTGGTACACAACACGTGCCCACTGAGGCTAGTGATTTGTGACTGCTGGTAGCCAAAGCCTCTGAACTTGTGGCATGGCTAGTATGCCGGCCGGTCAGATTGGGATTGGACTGAGGTGGTGCATTTTTCTTTACTTTAACCCTCTCCTTTGGTTTCCTAGTCTCCTGGAAACCCCCTTTAAGTCCCAGAAAACACCTTATAACTCTAAAATAGTTCAGAAACTTTGTAAACATCCTTGAGTTCCAGTTCTAGAGCTCTGCTTGCAGTCAGTGAATAGAACACTCTGATACAGGCAGTTGGTGTGGTCCTAGCAACAAATGGACACAGCCCTGACACTTCGTCCTATACTAGTGACGGGAGAAGTGTGCAGCCTCTGTGTGACCATGGCAGAGCAGAGCCCCGGACAGTAGTGAGAATACTCTGCCATTGCCTAGAAGTGATAAGAGTGTCCCCGGGTACCGACAACCAGTCCTCTATATAACGCCGCACACCGCCGGCAGCAGGGGGTCATACCTACACGTATACCCCATGGCCACAGCTCGGTGTCCCCCCGAGGAATCCCAACCTCTCCCTCGGCCCCTGCTCACCTCTATGCAGGGAACTGGTGATGATCCTGGCCGCGCAGGAACAGCTGGGGCTGGACATGATCCCGCCGCGGTGCCCGGTCTAGGAACTGGTGTGACAAGCGGACAGGTGCCGGTGGAGGGCAGGAAATCCGAGGCCGGTACCTGATAACGTAGGCTGTGAGTAAAGCCGGAACCGTAGCGTGCCCCGGGCCCGGCCAGCAGCCTGCTATGTCGTCAGCCCGGCAGGGTGCAACGACCCGACCAATCACAAACACAGATCGTAAAAGCTGACGGGGACGTGCCCCTCACGCGTACTAATGACGTCACGGCGCTGACATTTCCCAATCAACGTGCGTTCCATGAACTGAGATTGACCAATGGTAAATCAGCCGCCATCTTTACTACTGTCAATGACAAGTAGTGACGTTCTAACAGAGGGTCATAGATGAGAGCACGGGGGTCTGTATATCACCGCCAGATACGCTGTGGCGCAGGTCTGTGGGCTACATGACTGAACGTGGGCGGGGACTATGTAGCAGACTCTACGCTTTACGGTTACAGTGCTTGACTGACAAATTGCTTTCTTCCTCGGTAGTATTAAACATGGCGGCTTGCTGTCGTGACGTCACCGCTCACCCCGCCCTGACCCCAATTCTTATTACCACGTGCTGGAGTTGTGACAGCTGCACGCGCAATGCATTATGGGCCGTGTAAGATGTTCTGTGTTCTCAGAGCATGCTGGGATTTGTAGTTTCACAACATGAAATCTACAGGTCGCTCTGACTTTATAAAATTTCACCCAGGGCTCACTAGAATGTGCGTCACTAATGTGCATCGTCTGTCAAAGAATTAAAGTTTATTTCAGAGAGTGACGTCACGGATCATGATAGGCCTGATAAACAGAACCGTTCTCAGGCATGTGATAGGTCACGTGTCCAGCGCTCTCTAACAGAACCCGGAAATAGAGAGGGGAGTTCTGGCGTACCGGAGAGAGCGGTACGGCCTGTTCTGTCACAGGGTCTGGGTATGTACTGGTCACAGGGGGGCGCTGTGCAGCGCTGGAGGGGCGTGTGGCAGTCACAAGTAGGCGCTGTGTTGCAGAGGTTTGTGTCAGTCACTTGGAGGCGTTGTGCTAGAGGGGTATATGAAAAGTGCAGAGAGGCGCTGTGCTGCAGGGGGCGCTGTGCTGTGCAGGGGAAATCTGTCCCACTCATAAAGCTGTGCCAGCTAATGGACTGTGCTGTACATAGCCAGGTGGGTGCAGTTTTACAGGGATATTTGCTGGGCGCATATACAGGTTAGTTGTATACAGTATATCAGTAGGAATTTGCCTCCTGGATTCTGTTATAAGTGGAAACAACAGCGGGTATCCTACCACTCAGTGAGTCCTACAGATTTAATGGAAGCTTCAGCTGGAGCCTCCAAAACAAAGCTAGCTTTAGGCTGAGATTGCATCTACATAACAGCGGCACCGTCACAGATCAGATTGTTAGAAGAGCAGGGCAAAAAATGGCACAACTCTTTTTTTGTCTTTTTCCCCAGTAAACTCACGGGGAGACATGACAGACTCCACTACAGTCCACTGGTGCCGATTATGCAAAATAAAAGCTTTATTGCCTATAGCAACCAATTGCAACACAGTATACATTTATATTCTGCTCTTGAAAAATGAAAGCTGTGCTGTGATTGGTTGCTGCAGGCAACTTGTTTGAGTAAATCTGCCTCCATGAGGTCTGGTGACTGCTGTTTGTGCCAGTTGTGGCTGTGGGGTCTGTAGGGTAAACCTCCAAGTCCTTTATTTTTCCACAGCCTCACTGGTTGGCCGTGATCTGTCATAATCGGTAAAGATCCTCTAATTCATGGGAAAAGCCAGTGATGGATTCCTATGAAAGTAAATATGTAACAAACTACGGTATGTATAGGGTTAAAGAGGTTGTCCAGGCAAAATGTGAATTTTTATATAGGCGAGGAGGGGAAAAAAATTAATCGTACTTGGCTGTCCCCGATTCTTCGGTGTTCTTCCAGCATGGGCTGATCTGGTGTCTTCTTAAAATGAAACTGCTCACCATCTGTGACGTCACAGATCCCTTCAGCTGAAGCTGCAAATTGGCCTTTGCAGGCACATGAGCAGGCCTCAGGAAGAAACCCGTGATGTCACAGGTAGTGACATCTCATGCCCTTTGCTGAGGCCGCTGATTGGCCTCTGCAGTCACATGTGGCTGGGAATTCTGCCACACATCAATGCTGGACCGAGAAGACCGGGCTGGCAGGCACCAGAGCATTGGGGAAAGGTGAGTATCATTTTTTTTTTCACTGCCCCAAGCCTATTTAAATAATAAATATAATGTCCATTTTTGCTTGGACAACCCCTTTTATTATACAATATTTATAATAGTGTAATGTAATAAAACAAATAAGCAGTCATTTTATTGTAAAGCCAGAGTCAGTAACTTTTTTCAAACTCCACCCAAAATTGCCCCCAACTCCACAGCCTTGGAAATATGAGTGGCCTTAGTTTATTATGTGCTTTAACTAATCGTGATATGCCAAGGTGTGCTACGAGCTGTATCGCAACTGCAAGGTTTCTGTACCGTCATGATCTAGTCCAGGGGTAGGGAACGTACTTCTCTCCAGCTGTTGTAAAACTACAACTCCCAGCATGCATACTTGCTCTGCTGTTCTTGGAACGCCCATGGAAGTGAATGGAGCATGTTGGGTGTTGTAGTTTCACAGCAGCTGGAGAGCCGAAGGTTCCCTACCCCTGATCTAGTCTATAGAGGATGTGCTGTAAAAATGCGTTGTGACCCAGTAGGGTGAAGGGCTATGTGTTGTGCATCACAGGTTATGAAATGTATCGGTGCCACTGTAGGTTTATGTGGATTGCACGTGTGTGAGTAAGGGTGCATTCAGACTACGTAACGCCGGGCGTGTATGAGAGCCGTACACGCCGGCATTACGGCAGACTGCCGAACACTTCCCATTCACTTCAATGGGAGCGCTCGTAAACGCCTAAGGCTGCGGCCCCACACTGTGGAAACACAGTTTTTTTGTTGCAGATTTTGTTTCGGTTTTTTGAGCCAAAGCTATTAGCCAATTGAGTAAAACTTAGAAGTATAAGAATCTTCCTATGTATTCCCTATTCCTTTTGTAGACTTTCTTGGTTTTGGCTCAGAAAAATGCAACAAAATAAGCTGCGTTTCTGCAACACGGGGCCTCAGCCTAAAGCTGGATTTACAAGCAGGACTTTTCTCTCCACCAATTTTGGGTGGAAACCCGGATGACCCCATTATAGTCTATGTCTATTCTGTGAGTAGCTTTTTAAGTGGCTAGAGATTCAGTTTTTCAGTTCCCCAAGCGGACCCCAAGAACGGAAACCCAAATACTAGTGTGACCTTAGCGTAAATAGACTCAGGGCTAGTTCACATGGGGCTAGGGACCACGTATTTTGGTCCAGATTTTGATGCGGGAAGCTGCATCAGAATAGCACCAAAATGTGCCTGCTGCGACTTCCGACAGTTGCAGCTGCCCGCTTCGGAGTAGGCCCAAATGAATGGGCCTAGTCAGGAGGGTGCTGTCGCGAGACGGACGCGGAATCTGCCTGAAGAAAGGGCAGCTCACTTCTTTTTTCCGTGAGCAGTCTACATAGACCTCTGTCGTGAGGGGGTGGATTCGGCGTCAAAATCCGCCCTTCTTGCCCCGTGTGAACAAGCCCTCATGCTGTATACCTAGCCAAAAAAATCATAAAATTCATATTTGTTTAAATTTTTTATACTTTTATTTATTAAGTGGCTTTGGTCTAAGTAATAATTTCCGTGCACCTCAAGATGTCCAAAGCACCAGATTCTAAATTGACACCAAAGACTGGTGTCAGATTTAAGATAAAACACCGATGAGTTCTATTAAATCTCCCCAGCACTCCTTGATCCTACCCTACACCATCCACTCTCAATGCCGCACTTGCCATTTTTAAAGAAAAGAATAAAGTGGCATGCCTTTGATGCAAATATTTGCTTGATACATGCAGCTCCCAGAGGCGGCTGATTGCTTGGCTGGTTTTAGAAGTCCCACACAAGTAAACAGAGACGTTTGTGTATGTGCTGCCCTTTCACTGTGACCACAAACAGAGCCCCCTTCTCAAGAGAACTGCATGTCCCTGAGTTGGGAGCCACATAAAGCTTTATAATGTGAATGTAGTCTTAAATACCAAGAAGGGAATACCCTTTTTAAAGACAACCTTTTATATCCTCGGGCACATGCGGTTTTATATACTGCTAGAAAACCGACATTGTGTTGAATTCAGTGCACTCTTGGCTTTCCCATTATGTGCCCTGGGGCTGGAGATATCAGCGCCGTTAGTTTCAGCACTGATGTCTGTCCACTGTCAGAAAGGCGTTCCTGAGCGTCTAGCTGAGCTGTGAGGAACGCCCCCTGACTGTACTTGTCCATAGCCCTGTAGTGGGGGGCGTTCCTCACAGGTTAGCGTCACCGCTGGGCGGTAAGGAACGCCCCCCTCTGACAGTACAAGGCTATGGACGAGTACAGTCGGGAGGGGCGTTCCTCACTGCCGAGCTAGACTGTCAGGAACGCCCTTCTGACAGTGGGCAGAGATCAGTGCCGAAACTAACGTCACCGATATCTCCAGCCCGGGAACACATAACAGGAAAGCCAACAGTTGGCTTTCTTGCAGTGTGTAAAACTGCGTATGTAGGAGGACGTGAAAGGACCTCTTTAACTTGCATAAAGCAACATACAAATCTGTCAGCTTTGTCAAATATAAAGGGGAAAAAAATGTTGACCTTTAGGCTATGTTCACATTCGCCGGAGGCTCCATCACGATGTCTAACTGAAAATTGTTGGACCTGCACGGGGGAACTTTTTTCCTCCGCCCGTTTCAGTTTTAAAACCACGGACACCCAATGGACCTGAGCATTTTGGTGTTTTGTTTATCCAAATACAGTCAGCTATTCCAAAGATATAAGCCCTCCTGGTGTTTATGCAAACTGTGGTATAATTTCCAAATGGGAGTTAACACTGACATACAGCAAATGGAGATCCCATCCCCAGAGAAACCACAATGTCGTCTGGAGAACCCCTTTAATAAATTCCCCCCAAGATATTGCAGAGCTATCAATAGCCGTATGCATGAGACCTAAGAACTTGCTGCTTAGCAGTTGGCGAGTCACATGTATACATTGCTCTAGGGTTTTATGCTCTTTCTTCCGTGTAGAGGGTTTTAAAAGGGCTAACAGGATTAGAAAAACATGACTGCATTCTTCCAATAATAGCACCAAACCTGTTCATGGATTGTCTGTCTGTTACTACAGTGTAATGAGCTGAGCTGCAGTTCCGCACTCAACCAGCAGACAAATATGGCGCTGTTTCTGAAAGAAAGCAGCCATGATTTTTTAATCCCGGACAAGCCCTATAATGTCTTTTTTTTCTGTACATACAGAATTGCTCATAGCTGAGAAAACAATAGTAAGCAGTTACAATTTCCTGTGCAGTTTTCATTCTTCATGGTTCTATTTATTGTAACGGAGCCTAGAGTTGTGCAACCTCCTGCTCGGGTATACCCCTTGTGTTACTTCTGTATTCTGCTTCCTGTTTAGGTTCCCTGCTATAGTTTACCGTCTGATACTTGCTCAGTATGACATACTTGTCTTTATCGGGAGTTACTGCTGGGAATATTTACAGTACAGTTCTCTAGCAGACATATCTGCGCTGGGCTCGCAGGGGGACCTGAACGAGGGAGACCCAGACCGCTAAAACTGCGGTTACCCACGGACCCTTTTGACCATCGTGGGGTACTACATTAAGAACTGTTCTCTCCGCTGATTTTTGGCGGTTTCAGATGTGAACAGTATGACTTAGTTCTAGGTTATTACAGGTATTTGAGTGGTTTCCCCACTTAGGACTAAAATGGGGGAAGTGATATGAGGGTAATAGCAGCAGGACACTTGTCATGAGGAAGCAACAGAGTGCTCAGCTGAGGCAACTAGATTATGGTCACATTGTCTCACAAGAGGCAAACAAGTTTCATTAATAGTAGCAACTAATTGTAACTGTGCCACAGTGCTGTAAGTTACCATAGCCCATTTTTAATAATGAGTTAGGACTGGTTCATGTCTGCGTTCGGGTTTCCATGTGGGGAGTCCGCCTGGATTTTTTTATTTTTTTTTGGGGTGGGGGGAGTAAAGTCCTGTGTCTAGGGGTCCTCACTTCTCACACACTTGCACTGGTCTGGTCTCATTGTGGCTTCCTCACAGTGGTTTGCCTATCTTTCCTACCTTAACTTGGACGCCATGGCTTAGTCCCTCAAGTATATTAGTCTCCTTGCAATCTACAGTATTCATCTTCACACTTAGGCCTCCTACACACAACTTTAGTGGATTTGCTTTCCACAAGAAACATGTTAGTAAGTCATCCACAAAATGACTTGTATAGATCCTTTACACTTGTCTGCACTGTAAATGCAGACATATATAGGACGTTTCATAATTTGCAAACCCCGTCTACGGCCCAGACACACATCCATAAAAATGTGTATAGACCTATAGAAATGTGAGGACACTTTTATCAGTAATTTCAGATAAAATTATGGTCTATTTCGTGGAGTCTAAGATATTAGCTTACAGATTTATGTAGACCGAGTAACTGGTGTTGATGAGAAAGTCAATTCTTAATGTGTAGGCAAATGAGCTGTTTGGTGCATCTGGGGCATGACTACACGCTCCTGAGCACCTGTTTTCATTGCACATGGGGACCTGTCAATCTTTATGTTGGGGATAGTGCTGGGTGGCAGCCACATTACATTAAAACAGGTGCTCTGGCTGGCATAGACTTGCCTCGAAAAGTAACAAAACCGCCTGTCAATCTGGTTAACCGCCTTTATTTTGTAGAGGTCGGTTATTTATAGGCTTCACTAGTTTCTACCTGTTGTGTTTTGTAAAGGGATTCTATCATTAAAATTTGTATTTTTTTTCTGCCTACCACGTCGGAATAGCCTTAAGAAAGGCTATTCTTCTCCTACCTTTAGATGTCTTCTCCGGGCGAAGTTCGGTAGAAATCCCTATTTTCGTCGGTATGCAAATGAGTTATCTCGCAGCACTGGGGGCGGGCCCCAGCGCTCAAACAGCAGTGGGGGCGTCCCCAATTCTGCGAGAGCTCTCCAGTGCCACCTTCATCTTTGTCTGGAACTGCCTCTTTTCGCATCTTCTTCCGGCGCTGGGTTCAAACTGCGCATGCCTGCCAGCCACAAGAAAATGACCGCTTACACTTACTGTGTAAGCGGCCATTTTCTTGTGGCTGGTGGGCATACGCAGTCGGCTTGGCCCGAGGCCTAGAAGTTTGAACCGAGCTACGGAAGAAGACGTGAAAGGAGGCCATTCCGGACGAAGATGAAGGCGGCACTGGAGATTTCTCTGGATGCCCCCACTGCTGTTTGAGTGCTGGGACCTGCCCCCAGTGCTGCGAGAGAACTCATTTGCATACTGATGAAAATCGGGATTTCTACCAAACGGCGGTGCGGAGAACACATCTAAAGGTAGGAGAAGAATAGCCTTTCTTAAGGCTATTCCAACGTGGTAGGCAGAAAAAATACAATTTTAATTATAGAATCCCTTTAATGTATGCTCACCTCCCCCAGTCCTCCGCTAGTTATACTCTAAAACGTTTCCGGTTGTGTTTAGGTGAACCCTGTGAGACAAATCTTGTGTAGTTCATCCTACACATCCTCCGCTGCAGTAGACCGCCATTCCCCACAACAGTAATCAACAGTACTGGTGGACTAGGTCAGATTATAATGGGGGCAAATGGGCAGTTACTTGCCATTGTGTCCTGAGCTACATCCTGTTTTGCCCTTATTGCCCCTAGTGGCATGACTTTTTAAAAGAAGGAGTGTGGCTTAAAAAAAATCAAAAATCAACATGTATCTGTAATGAAGGTATGTAAGCGCTCGTAGAATGTAACCTCTTGCAAGCAGCGCCCTCACTCCTGTTGTTTCTTTTTTTTTTTGTCTCATTGTAATATCTCATATTGTCTGTTCATGTGTCCTCTGATCTGTAAAGTGCTACGGAATGTGTTGGCGCTATATAAATAAAGTTGTTATAATTTAAAATGCCCAATTAATTGCCTAAGGTTTAGGCCATAATCGTCCTATTAAAGCCTCACTCCATTGAACTGCAGTAATCTCTAGGCCAATGGTACGGGGTATACTAATGTCCAATGAATAATGCAGCCACTCACCGGGCACCTTGTTCATGTTCTACTGCTCTAGAGCGGGGCCGTGGCCCATCACACACCAACCAGAAGTCACTTTTCCCTAGTAAGTTTTCTGTATGTCCAGATTGGTAACCGCACTGCCATTTAGTGTTGTAAGAACAGAGGGGTACATAACATAACATAGTAGACCAGGACGAAGTCAATCTAGTTTAATACACTTGAAACCTTCCATGTCCTTCCATGATTCATTATCAATCGTCATTGCATTTCCTAGGTTACATAACCCTTTGTGTGCCAATGTCCTTCTTCAGAAGCTGCGTTCTGTCTGTCTCCAGTGGTATTAGTGGAGGCGTCCATATACTTTTTTTCTTATCACATACTATAGGCCAGAAGGCAGGGAAGCTTTGTATATAAGTGGTTGCATTGTGTGTCTCCTGAGACTGACTCATCACATGCCTGCTCTCCTCCCCACAGATCTGCCTGATCTTTTAACTCTGCAACATGGGAGCCATCAAGATCTCCCCCGACTACAACTGGTTTCGCAGCACCGTCCCACTAAAGAGGGTATGTGAAGTCTCGTCTGATCCATTGTTTCCTATCACTTTTAGCCAGCTTTATCTTTCCTTTATTGTAGCTACTAATATGTACATATAGTTTGGGTCCTGAGACTAGCATGGAGGATTGTGTTACAATGTACATAAATAATCCTTACAGTTTTAGATATATGAAGCGTTTTCTATGGCAGTATATATAATATACGGTGTGAGTTTCTAGTACTTGGATGTTCATACATTGTTAGATGCCACGGTTAGCCATTCGGTATTAAATTAATAATTTTCTGCTTTCAATGACTTGAACAGGGAAACTGAGAAAAAGAAGGAAACAGTCATTTAGAATCTCCACAAATTTTTGGCACCTTTTTTGGGGGTTTGTTTTTTTTGCTTTGTTGTTCCCTTTGCCTAATTTTACTAAAAAGGTGTTATTGCTTTATAAATTTCGTTCAAGATTCAACTCTTGGAAAGAGTTATGTGGCCCGTGTATTGGAGTGCAGTTGCACTTTTTTGAAAATGGGTCAAAATCAGAAGAAAATAGATGCTGGAGGCTTAATAAATAGTCCCCTGTAGAGAAAGAAATCATCCCAATCCAATCCAATCTGCTTTTTTGGTAGCCACAGTATCTATCCAGTAGTAAAGTGTATATGAGTATTTAAGTGATGTCTGTGGTAGTAAAGGATATACTATATACTTTAATATAGAATGATATACAGATATATTGGGCAACATGTGCTGAGATATACAGATATGGAGCTAGCCCTCACTTAATGATTAACTCAACATGTCGGGTTAATCATTAGAAAGGACCAGATAATCCAGATAGTATAGTAGACAATATTACTGTTAGAAACATGGGGATCTCTTAGGTTGTTGTGTAGTCTAAAAATACATTTCTTCGTCCTCTCCAGTCATGTTCAAGAGGTTTTCCGGGGCTACAATATTGCTATTGATCTATTCTTAAGATAGTGAACACAAAAAAATTATTATTGCTAATTCCTACTGTATATAATGTACATGAAGATGACATACTCAGGGGGCGTTCACACTAGCGTCGGTGTCCGATGCTAACGTCCACACAAGATTTTAGCATCGGACACTAGTTTCGTCCGTTACAATATGCATGATTTTAAATGGGACATCATGTAGTGTCTTTTACTGTCCATGTCTGTCCTTATGTGTCCATTTACAAAGATGTCCGATTTTTCAAGCGGATAGCTAAATCCTAACGCGGACGTAGGCATCGGACACCGGCGCTAGTGTGAACCCTGCTTTAGCATTTTGATCAAATGTATATGAAAATGAGGTTGTTTGTTAATATTTTAATCACATTGTATAAGCCTATCTGCCACTGACAAGGCGAACTCTTTTACATGGGACTCTGCACTATAGTAACTCTCCGCTCTTTGGGACTTGGCCTCTAACGAATTCAGGCCAAGGCTCAGGTAGGCGAGTCTTTGTAGTGCAGGGTCCCATCTAAAGAGGCCATCTTGTTGCTGACAGATGGGCTTATACAATCTGATCAAGATATTAACAAAGAGCCTTGTTTTTGTGTATGTTTATATACCGTAGGAGTTGTCAGTAATGCCTCTGATGCTTCCAGAATGCTGTTAGAACTACTTGCATTTCTATTTCAGCCATGGCAATGTGCACCTGCATTTCTTGTTCACATTGTTTGGTAGTGTCTACCGTGTGTGTGTGTGTGTGTGTGTGTGTGGTGTTTTTTGGTTTTTATTTGGAAAATCTAAATGTGTAATTCTTATTTCTTCCTCAGATCATTGTGGATGACGATGACAGTAAAGTGTGGTCTCTGTATGATGCGGGTCCTCGAAGTGTGCGCTGTCCCATTATATTTCTACCTCCAGTCAGTGGCACAGCAGACGTCTTCTTTCATCAGATCCTGGCACTGACCGGCTGGGGGTATAGAGTTATTGCTGTAAGTACTGAACTATGTGATACCACTGGGATCTGTTGATCAGACCCCAGTATGAAGGTTTCTCTACACCACCTGGTACTGTACATGATTAAATTGTTCATTTGCCATAAATGCATTTTCATCCTCACAACCTGCGGCCCCCTACATCTTAACTTTATCCATGTTTTCTTGCCTCTTCCAGCTACAGTACCCTGTGTATTGGGATCATCTGGAATTCTGTGATGGATTTAGGAAGCTTCTTGATGATCTGCACTTGGACAAGGTGAGAGGACGGTTATATTACTGTTGTCTGCTAACTTAGTCTCTGAAAACCCCTTTATCAAACATTTGCCAAGGGGTGGGCAGTGCTATAAAATAAGAAAAGACCCCTCTGCACTCCTATACTCCTCAGTGGTCTGCAGTACAGTGCTGGACCACTCATATGGCCTGTTTGTAAGTCCTATTAATAATAAAAAATAATAATAATAATTTGTTTGGAAAAGTTCTAGGACTGGGAAATCGAAAAATTACCAAAACTTAAAGTTGGCTCTATTAATGGATGTGAATTTGCTCCCTTGGACTATCTCAATTATTTTCCATCCAAGTCCTCCTGTCTAATACTGCCATTGGCTGAAGGATATGTCACTAATTGTATGCTAGCTAGGGGGCATGGCATGTAAAAAAAAAAAAAAAAAAAAGTCCTAAAATTGTTCATTCATTCCATTTGAGGTTAAATGATGATTGTTGATTTGGGTCATAATATCCCAGCCCCAAAAGGTTGTATCCAGCCTATTGTATGACAGGAATAAGGAAAAAAGTAAAGGCAAGTGTGTCTAGTGTATTACTAACATACAGTGGGCGTCTTATTGATCTCACCTTTGAGCATTGCACTGACACTATACAAAGTTTTCCACATGGAAATGGCAAAGTCCTTCTTTTACTGCTATCAAGATAAGACATTTCAGGATGTTCACTCACCCTTTATCAGATGAGTATAGGATAAATGATGTCATATACACACATACTTATGGGGCTTGTCTGATATAGGTTTGCGAAAAATGCAGTAAAATGGTTTCAAGTAAGGAAAAGAAAAACTTATTTACCTACCTTTGATTGTTACTCATCCAGCAACCCAGTCCATTCCTTTTCAGACTGGAAGTGATGACACCCTGTTCATTGTCTTGTGACCTTTAGCCAGTCTCTGGGCTCAGTGGTCATGAAGAAATCACTGTTTGACCTCAGAGGTCACATGCCATGCTGATCATGTAAGTGTGACCGCTAAGGCTACATGGTGTCACAATTTTCAGTCTGTAAGGGTGAGATTGGGGTTGTTGGAATGGGGGGGCTTTATGAGTAACATAGACATAGACTTGAATGAAACCGTGGTCATGCATACACGCTACTGCTCTATTCACACAGGGGACTTGGAAGCCCCCACTATTGTGATCACAGTGTTCAGATCTCAGCATATGGGTACTTGGCCCCTAGAATTTGTGCCTAGTAGTGTCTGACTTTTTATTTTTTATGTATAGGTTCATTTGTTTGGCGCATCGCTTGGCGGTTTTCTGGCTCAGAAATTTGCAGAGTACACACACAAGTCTCCCAGGGTCCAGTCACTAGTCTTGTGCAATGCCTTCAGTGACACCTCCATATTCAACCAGACGTGGACAGCAAACAGGTAAATATGATGAATTACTGTTCGCTTCAACATAACCAGCCACATTACCCACAACCTTTTGGCCGCATACAGTTAAAGAGGACCTTTCATGTCCTTGGGCACATGCGGTATTTTATACCACTAGAAAGATGACAGTGCGCTGAATTCAACGTAAATGGCTTTCCTGTTATGTGCCCTTGCTGAAGAGCTATCGGTGCCGTTACCGTAGCTCTTCACTGTCAGAAGGGCGTTTCTGACAGTCTGTGAGGAACGCCCCTCCTGACCGTAGAGTCCATAGCTCTGTACTGTTAGAGGGGGCATTCCTTACCGCCCAGCAGTGCCGCTGAATGGTGAGGAACACCCCCACCAGTACTAGTCTATGGATGAGCACTGCCAAGAGAAGGGTCCTCTTTAAAAATTGCTTGTGTTTAGTTATTATCTTGTGCATTGCAATATGATAGGTAGTGTTTTGGGAATGACATTCATATTCACAAATTTGTGGTTGTTTTTGTCTGTCTTAGGTATTGTAATGAGTAAGAGTAGTGTAAGTCTGGTCCCGAAACAGGACTTTTGGATTCCTCCAAAAGGGAGAGCTGCCTACCTGTAAAGAACTACTTGAGGGGTTCTTTACCCTGATGATCAGTAGGATACGGAAAGTCAGGGGGAGAAGCCTGTGATGTAGCTTTTGGTGAGAAGAGTGGGGTAATGTCTCTCCTATTGGAGAACACTACCTGGTGAATGGAGTCATACAGGCACAGCGCTCCCTGGGAAAAGGTATGCAAATTGGTTCTCCTCCAATAGGAAGAAAGCTGTTTCTCTAGTGCCACCCATTGAAGTTATCTACCCTGTGAGACAGTGAATAGGGATTCTAGCCAAACCAGAGTCATCTGTAAAAATATGTTTCTGCAATTGTACCTGTTGTATTGTCATCTATTTTCAGCTTTTGGCTCCTGCCTGCATTTATGCTTAAGAAGATCGTCCTGGGAAATTTTTCTTCTGGCCCTGTGGACCCAGTTATGGCTGATGCTATTGATTTTATGGTGGATCGAGTAAGAGCATATCTTCACCTAATTTTACATATTTTGTTGCTATAGAAATATATACAGTACCAATTTTCTATTTGTGTCCTGGAATAACAGATTGGAACTGTGGTACATTATTTCTGATCATCTTAAAGGGGCTCTGTCATTGGGAAAAGTCATTTTTAACTAAACATATACTTGCATAGCTTTTAGAAAGGCTATTCCACACCTACCTTTTATATGTAAGTCGTCTTTGTAGTTTTTGAATGAGCCCATTTTTATTAATATGCTTATTAGCCTCCAGCATGCTCCCAGAAGTCTCAGCGAGCACTCCCCTCTCTGCTGTATGTACAGCACAGGCTGCTGCCTCATCTCCCTGCTCTCACACACACATAGCAGAGAGTGCTCTCTGAGAACTTCCTGTGCTGGCTGGAGGCTAATTAGCATATGAATAAAAACGGGCTCATTCAAAAACTACAAAGGCGATTTACATACAAAAGGTACGTGTGGAATAGCCTTTCTGAGGGCTAGTTCACACGGCACAGAGGGGGTGGATTATGGTGCAGAATCATCGTCACAATCCGCCCCCTCACAATGGAGGTCTATGTAGACCGCTAACGTTCTTTTTTTCCACTAGTGGCTTGTTGCCGCTAGCGGACAAAAGAAATGAGCTGCCCTTTCTTCAGGCGGATTCCGCTGCAGCGTCCGCATCGCTGCAGCACCCTCCGGAGTCGGCCCATTCATTTGAGCCTACTCCGGAGGGGGAAGCAGCGACTGTCGGAAGCCGCGACAGTCGTGGCAGGCGTATTTTGGCCAGAGAGTGACGCGTCTCCCTGCGTCACTATCGATGCCAAAATCCGCCCTTCCGCTCCTCGTGTGAACGGGGCCTAAAGGCTATGCAAGTATATGTTTAGTTAAAAATGACTTTTCCCAATGATAGAGCCCCTTTAAAGGATTTTCAAGATCCAGACCCTATTATAGCAGGAAGCCTTATTATGGGGAATAGCAGAAATGGAAACCAGCTCCGATAATTCCCTGGACATCCATGTAAACTAGAAGAAAAACTACTGTATTTTGCGGACTATAAGGCGCACCGGACTATAAGGCGCATTACACATGAGCGCCTTATAGTCCTGTCTAGGTTCATATATAAGGCGCACCGGACTATAAGGCGCAGCGCTGTCCGGTGCGCCTTATATGTGATTGAAAGCGGCGGCATGCAGACTTTGCCGGCGGCCGCTTAACCCCCCGCGTGCCAGCCGCTTCTATTCACTTCAATGGCACGCTTCCATTGATATGAATGGAAGCGCTCGGCACGCGAGGAGCTAAGCGGCGGCCGCAAGCAAAGTCTGCGTGCTGCTTCCATACATTGCAATGGGAGCGTGCTATTTGAATAGTATTCGCTCATCTCTAACTTCAATTGTAACTCCTTAACTCCTCGCGTGCCGCCGCTTCCATCCATATATAAGGCGCACCGGACTATAAGGCGCACTTTCGATTTCTGAGGAAATCGTAGGATTTTATGTGCGCCTTATAGTCCGGAAAATACGGTATATACATAAGTACAGCCGCAGCCATTGCATGGGCTTAAAGGGGTTGTCAGGCCTACTCAACTTTTGGAAAAAGTGGAGAATGACGTAAATTAAACGAGCAATACTCTCTTTACCAATCCCTCAGGACTTCCCAGTTACCTCCTTCTCATTTTCAATGCTGTAATTTTCTCCGCATTCCCTGTGTGTCAGGCAGAAGGAAGTAAAGATGGAGGACTTCAGAATAGATGGAATGGGAGCAGAGGGGGGTTAGTGAGGTTTTATTATTGGTCTGATTTTATTACCTTACACTATTCTCCACATTTCCATGAAGTGTAAACAAATGTACAAGCCCTTTGCTATTTCTTCATACGAAACCTGTGTATTTGGGAGCAAGAATAGGATTGGATCCCAAAGGTTTTGTTAGGGAAAATCTTTCTTACTTTTTGGCAATAGGATCCAATCCTGTTCCTGTGACTGAATACATGGCACCTGCATGAAGCTATCTTTGTCTTGGGGGATGGAATAGACCCCATCTTTCTGACTAAAAGACTTTTGGTAGGATCACATCTGCATCTATATGCCTTTACCATATTTGCCACTTTATATTTCTTATTCCTGTAGGATCATTATTGGGCACTGACCAAATCCTGAGGCGTAAATGTTGTTTTATGGGAACAGATTGTTGACGTATCAGACATAATTGTAATGGTCTTGTCCTTTCCTGTTTCACAGCTGGAAAGTCTCAGTCAGAGTGAACTTGCATCTCGTCTCACCTTAAATTGTCAGAATTCGTATGTTGAGCCACACAAAATCCGGGACATCGCTGTTACTATAATGGACGTGAGTGCTTCTCTTCTTCAACGTACAAGCACAACATTATACACTATCATTTTATTTTGCACATTTTTGTGGGGGGTTTTTTGTTTTGTTTTGTTTTACACTATAGTAGTGTGGCAACTTGTGGTACTACAGTCACAAATGCTGCAACGGCAGTCGCACCTAATGTAGGTGAATGTAGTTGTACAGGAATCCAGGTGGTTTGGATTTCTGCTGCCTGCTGGGTCGTAACAGTTTGTGTGTTGCAGCATGGCCACACTCCCTTTTATCAGGTACAATCGAATAGTGTGACCTAGCGATCTTATGTCAGTGATATCTGCTGTACGGTGCCTGGCTCTGAGTTGTTATTGTTTGAGTCATTCTAGATTAACCATTATAGATATTATGTCATGTGATGGATGTGCAGGCCGTGTTATCTTTTTACATGACCTGTTGTAGTGAGTGACACACATCATGGGACTGGGTGCATTTCTATAAATGTCACTGTCATGAATCTTTGGATGATTTCAGCTGTACCCAAGATCCACTGTGAGGAAATGAGGAAATATATATATATATATATATATATATATATATATATATATATAATTTATTTTAAATTCCAGCAGCAGTGATGTGGGATTTCAATACGTACCATCCTCTCCCTTTGCAAAAAGAACTGCAACTGAAAGTGTTTTGCAATGTGGGTTAACTATTACTGCTGAATTCTCTTTAACTTTCAGCCGTTGCAATGCAATAGTTGTAAACGTCTGTAGCCAGAGGGGTTAAACCTGAGGTTAAAACCAGACTGGTGTCCCACATTATATGTAACTATTGGCTAGAACTGTATTCTCTGCATAGACCTATATGGTATATCCATAAAATATCCAAAAATCCTCGGTGAACCACAACTATCCCTAGAATAATGTTCTCTGGTCGCCATTTTGACTGAAGGCGCAGCTGCAGTGAACGGAGAGCGGGTCACATCTCTGTCCTTTCACTTCTGAATTTCAGAAAACATTCAAAAGCATTTCTATCATATCCCATGTAAATGCCATAAATTTCTGAGATGAGACGCCTTTAGTTCTATAATTGTATTTTAGGGTACATTTAGTGACACCCCACTCTTTAGTGGAGCAGCAGTGCTCCTTAGCCAAATTCTAACACTAGATATTAGTATAATAATTGGGTCTCTGTAATGCAGTGAACTGTGTGGTAAAGCCAGTCGCCTCAGCAGGAGATGTATTGCTATCTTTTCGTATTTTATTAGATTGTAAAGCAAAAAAAACCTTCGGCTTCTCTGAACATATTTGTCTTTTCATGTAAATCCATATTAAATCCATTATTCTTGCCTTGTGCAGGTATTCGATCAGAGTGCGCTCTCAACAGATGCCAAAGAAGAAATGTATAAACTGTACCCTAATGCCAGGAGAGCTCACCTGAAAACTGGGGGCAACTTTCCGTACTTGTGCAGGAGCGCAGAAGTCAACCTCTATGTACAGGTACGTACTGTGACATAAAACTGTTTCCTTAGAGCAGGCATGGTCTGTGAGACTCTACACAAAGCAAGGTGACCTGTAATGGCCGTCTCCCATAGTGCCCTTTCTGATTATGCCACAAGTACATACATCTGCTTAGTTCTCCTGCAGTGTTGATCTAAGCGAAGACAAAACCTTCCATAAGATTGAAGCCAAATTTGGTTATCTCTAAGCGATTGTACCATGGATTAAAGTCATCACCTAGCCACAAGATAGTGGCTTACTGTCTTATTGGTAGCATCTGACTGCTGGGGTCCTCATCAGTCATGAGCCCCTTTTTAATTAATGGGGTGGCAGCATACATGGCATGTAGCACAGTGGTCGCCTCTATGCTAGGGACTCCTTAAAATAGAACTTGCAATGGAGAGATGTGAGATCTCCCACTTTTCCTATGTTACAGTCTATCAGTATTGCTTAAAGAACTCCCATGTTTATTGGAAAGAAGACATTGAAATTGGTTGCACAGGAGTAGATAAAAATGGCTGCTTTCTCACAGAAACCGTGCTGCCATACAACCTGTGGACAGACATGGAAGGACCAGACATCCTGTTCTAATTATTTTTCTCAGCAGTTCTCTGGTTTCACAATAAAAAGAGAAATATTTTTAATTCTATTAGACAATTATCAATAATTGTCTATATATTTTGCTACTTATTTACTTTCATAAGACATTCAGTCTTTAGATTTTAGATGAATTAGGCCCTATTCACATCTGCGTTCGGGTTTCCGTTTTGGGAAATCCGCTTGGGGACTCCCGAACGGAAACCTATACGCATTAAAAAGTAGTTACCTAAGGAAACCACACAGACCTCATAGACTATAATGGGGTCCATGTGGTTTCTGTACAAAACTCGCAGAAAGAAAAGTCCTACAAGCAACACTTTTCTCTCCACATGATTCGTGTGGAAACCATATGGACCCCATTATAGTCTATGGGGTCCATGTGGTTTCTTAGGTAACCGCTTTTTAATGCGTATAGGTTTCCTTTCGGGGGATCCCCAAGCGAACTCCCTAAACACAGATGTGAACAGGGCCTTAGAGGAGCTTTTCTGCTTCTGACCATGGCTATCAGCCACTTGTGAAGGAGTCTGCTCTGAGTAGGAGCAGAATTTGGAGTCTGGGTTGGTGTGGGGAAAAATAGAGGAGTCTGACTTTGTGCCATTGGTGGGCCAAACCACCAACTCAATTTATGCTCTTTTTTTTTTTTTCTTTTTCTTTTAATTTTCTTTTTTTAAAACTACTATATTTTTATTGTAGGTTTTCATAAATGAAGAGTGTACAGAATTGAAATCTACTCTCTAATTTGTGATCAGGGCTTCATAGTTTGCTTCTCTTTCAGATTCACCTGCGTCAGTTCCATGGCACCAGGTATGCAGCAATAGACCCGACGATGGTGAGTGCAGAGGAGTTGGAGGTTCAGAAAGGAAACTTACAACCAAGTGAAGAATCTCAGGAGACAGAACCTATACCATAAGACCAACCCAATCATGAAGTTCTTTCTGACAGATGGAATTTACGGAGATGTTTCTGTAGTAATGTACTAACACCTCAGCCACTTCTAGGAGATCTGAAATCTCTAGGAGTGTATGCATTAGAGACACGACCGGTTTTACAGATTAGAAAGACTTGCAGCTGCACAAGCGACTGCGGACTTGGATCAGAGGCTTCTGGACGCTTCCTGGTCTGAGCAGGCCTCTTGTTCTGGACAGGGCTGTGTTATTTTGATTTCTCTCCTTTTAAAACTGGAGTTTTGTAAAGACCAAGAAAGCTGAGGATGGATCCTGATGTGTAGCCAGCTCCGAGCAGTATCAGGCCTTAATCTAGTCCACTGTAACATATCATCAGTTTTTTATGTACCCTTTTCTGAGTATTCAGGACACATTGGGACCAACGCCAATGCTGTCCAGCACCATTAGAGTGCCTGCAATGGAGAGTGTGTCAGATTTCTAAAACTGGCGTGGGTCATGGGTGTTTAATTTCTTAGAACATTCAGTATTGTCTTTCACCCTGTATTTAATGCCACAAACCACCCATCCAATAAAGGGGTTTCTAGGATCAGAAAAACATGGCTGCTTTCTTCCTCAAACTGGGCCACAGCTCAGCTCAGCCCCATACACTGCAATGGAGCCAATACCACACACAATTCTGGACTGCTGTGGTGCTGGGTTTTTGGTTTGTTTGTTTGTTTGTTGGTTGGTTTGTTTGTTTGTTTTTTATAAAGACAGCCATCTTTTTTCCTAGTCAACCCCTTTAAACAACCCACCTACAAGCCATTACGGCATCTTGTCAGACACTGTTCATGAGGAGAAATCCAATCAAGGGCAAACGATTGTAACGTCTACTATCAGTCTTCACAGGTAATATTGTATAATACCGTATACCTGCTCTGCTGGCAGCGAATCTTTAGGACACGTACAATCCATGCATGTCCAGTGCCTTATTTCTTTTCATGTGGTGTCTACACTTTGTATTCTGAGTGCAGTTGTATATAGTTTAGCTGTATATTACATTTCTATTTCGCTGTATATTGTGTTGTTTCTGTGTTTTTGTAATACGTGAGATGGATTTTCATTCTTCCTTACATTTTCTTTGATATTTGGAAGTGCCAATTTCCATAAATCTGGACTGGAAAGGCTTCTGGAGAGGAGACAGTGTCAGGCTTATGATAGACTTTGCATTTGAATAAAGCAGTAATAGTATTATATGTTTTCATTTAGTCTTGACTTTTGGTATTCCTGAAGGTCACTTCTTTGATCATGGGTGAGAGCGATGATGGTCTCTGTCCCAAGAGAACTAACGCCAGCTAGCACGAACATTCAGGTTTTCGTACTTCGAGTCCCCGAAAGATGGAAACGCTATCCGATTAAAAAGCGTTTTCATGCGGAAACCTGTGTATCTATAATGGGGTCCGCCTGGTTTTTATACTGAAATTTACGATTTAAGCTGAATCTGGGACAGGGACAGTCAAAGTTTAAATTGGAGATAAAAAGGATGCACTATGAGACAAGTGATAAGTATCTGATTCCTGTCTTGGGACCTCCATTTTTCTTTTTCAGTGGGGTTCTGCCACAATGCGTCATGGTACATCTTCAGTATATATTTAGACTGTGAAGCTAAAGTGTTACCTTTGCTCTAAATAGAGTAGGGTATGTTCTTTGTTTGCGTCAGGGACCACATTTTCAGACCGTGTTAGAAGAAGGGCATGTACTAAACACAAAGATAAGAGATTGTAGAGTTTCATAATACACCATTATGTTCTGCCATAGTCTCTAGTATCGGGGACACTGGTTGTGACTCGAGGGAACAATACAGAATTGATTCAATATTCCATTGCGTTGTAGATTTGACATGAACAATGATGGTGAAGAGAGGTACATGCTGCATATGTGCCGGTGTCAGCAGATTCAGCTGTTGTATAGCCTTTTACTTAAAGGGAGTCTGTCGCCAAAAAATAATTTTTTGGTGCGTCCATTGGACTGAAGGTAGGATGGTATCAAACCAGCCACAGAGCACTGTAGGGGACATTATGGTGAGCACTGGGTTTCCTGGTGACACTCCCATTAAAGCGAATCTCCACCTTTCAGCATGTTTTATGTTCAATATTCTGAGTATATTTATTTCTCAATATATTGTGATATCATTTGGAGCTGTGTTTTCTGATACATCCCTTCATAGAAGTAAGCTAAACTGTGTTATACTGGCCACTAGAGGGAACTCAAGTTCAATGTATAGCCATAAACCCCCACACTGCCCCTAGTGGTGGCTGCTGGTAGAAGCAATAAAATGCATAATGAAATTGACACAATTTTGAACATATGTACAAAAAATGAAGCCGTAGCCCAGAGTGGACTCTCAAGGGTTTTCATTCTTTTGACACTTTTCTGTCTTGTATTTCTTGCGAAAAGGAAATAATGTGGAACATGTAGAGTAACCATGGCTGCATCAAATCGCCTTGTCGTTCATACATTGTGAATGCAAGGTTTCCTCAGACCTATTTATCTCTTAGGAGAAGCTATAGGTGTATCCTAGATTATTACTATACCGGTAATCTTTGCCAAGTCTCAGAGATCTGATTTAGGATATGGTACTTGGTAATCTGACCTGTTTTTATCACACATACATTTAGTAATGGGCCAGGAGTGATGCCATGTTACTACTGTTAGGCTTGGTTTACACCCACGTGGGTTTTCATTCTTCGGGTCCCGCTTGCAGGACTTTTTTTTTTTTTCAAGCAGAATAGGGGACGGATTCTCTGAACAGTCGCCCAACGCAGGTGTAACCGCAGCCTTATATAGGATTCGCTGGACCACGGCTTGATCTCTGGTTCCACAGAACATGACTGAACACATGAATGCCAGTTTCTGTATCCATTTTTTGATCAAAGTCCTCACATTGAGTAACCAGAACCCTTGTATGGCGCTAGGAAAGACCCGTCCGTCAGGTTGATATGAGCTGGTTTATGTTGTCTTCTTAGAATTTAATTTGTTTAATACTTTACGATTTATATCATGTTTTTGTTAATAAAATGAAGGATCATAATAAAAACCATGTGACTTTAACTTATAGCTGTCATTTACTTTTACTGCAATACAATGGGTCACCTGTAGAGATGAGCGAGTACTGTTTGGATCAGCCGATCCGAAAAGCACGCTCGCATAGAAATGAATGGACGTAGCCGGCACGTGGGGGGTTAAGCGGCCGGCTGCCGTCAAAGCGGAAGTACCAGGTGCATCCACTCATTTCTATGGAGCGTGCTGTTCGGATCGGCTGATCTGAACAGTACTCGCTCATCTCTAGTCACCTGCTTTTACCTGATGGGATCTGTTAAAGTTTTCGGCCTATATAGGGTGATGAAAAGCGCCGTCAACCATGGAGTTCGGCATTATATAAAACAAACGTAAAATGGTCTGTGCGATTTTAGAATTGTCACAATGGTCCACCTTTACCCATAGTGAAAATGTGCCAGGATTATCACAGTGAAATACGCCTGCGTCACATTGTGAACAGAAGTAAACTGGTCGGTAAAATATGACACTGGACACCTGTCTAGATTCCTTCATTTATACAGCACTCCATATAGTGACAAAAAAAGGTTGCCAACAAGACTATAATTTTGCAAATGATGTCACGACTGTTTAGTTTTGCCACCGTTTGTGACTAGACTGGTTGCCACGCTGTCTCTATAAGAAAAGCAGCAGATAAATTGAATGCAATGGTGAAGCAGGAAGCCTGTAGTGTCATGCTCCACCATCCCGGCTGGTGCTAGTGATGATTGTGCTAAATAGAGCTATCGACAGGAGGAGAGGTGCAGAGTGTTCTGCGGGAATGGGGTGGGTAAGTATTATTCCATTTATATGGGACTACTGTGTATGTGGGAGGGACACAGGGACAGAACATAATACTATGGAGGGGTGACTCAGGGGCAAAACATAATACTGTGCGGGTGCAACATACGGGGGGGGTTACTAGGGACAGTAATCTATTATGTGTGTGGAGGTCACTAAAGAGCATTATGCAGTTTGGCAACTAAAAATGTGTTTTGGCTCCTAAATTAGCCAATGGTAGTAGTAATTGCACTTATACCCTGTTGTAGGGCTGGTAACAGTCATAGTGAACAGATCATTCTTTGTCACAGTACAATCTTTCTGCTGAGAAGTTCGACTTTTATTCCATATGTAAACGAGCTATTCAGCGGGGACACCATCTTTTATGCTGCACTTACAGGGGTTGTCTGGGGCTTTCGACTTTACTTACCTGATCCAGGGATTGCAGATTATGGACCCAGGTGTTTTGGCGATGTCACAACCCTAGGTCATGTGAACTGAAGCTGTGTTCTGCACCCTCGCTCCTTTCCTGATGTCACAGGTAACGCTGGGTTCACACCTGCGTTTGGCTTCTCCGTTGTATGGTTTCCGTCTTCTGCATGGCAGAAGACGGAAACCATAGACTGGGTCCGGCCGTGAGCGGAGGTGAGCGTTTTGCGCTCTACGCCGCGAAACCGGATTTTTTTATCCGGACACAGAGTACTGCATGTCCGACTCTGTGTCCGGATTATAAAACCCGGTTTCGCGGCGGAGAGCGCAAAACGCTCACTGCCGCGCACGGCCGGACAGCTTTCTCACCCATTCAAATGAATGGGTGAGAAAGTCTCCTGCAGGTTTCCGTATCCTGCCTCTGTTTTAGGCAGGAAACGGAAACCTAAGTACGGAGACCGGGCCGCAGATGTGAACGAGCCCTTATGTGAATTACCTGTGCTATGGGGGCTGACATGAGAATGATCTGTTCAATATGTCTGTAACCGACCTAAACAAGCATATAACTGGTGTCAAATCTGTTCTGATAGTGTGCGCCCCTCCTTTTAAGAATCTTTCCCCAGCTTGCTTTCTGTTTTTCGGTTTCTATGACATAACAGAAATCCTGATGCAGATGTGAATCCTGCCTTAATTGCCTTTTATCTAATAAGCAGTTGATGGTAATTTAATACAGATGGTACATACAAAATCAAGTTTGTCCTTACGACCATTTCTGGAATACCGCCATAGAGACTGGTTAGTATCTGCTGCTTATAATGGCTGCACAAGCCAATATTGTAGCAACTGTAAGAATCAACAGCGAGCCAGATGTTGCTGTCTGTTATGTAAAGGATTACAGTGAAAGTAATTACACAGGCCAATATACTGAATGGAACATTTTACTGTGTATTAATGGTAGTGATTGACACGAACAAACAAGATCTGGAGCCAGGGGACGATTTATGACAATGCTGATCCATCACCAATAATATCTAGGAAATGACCGTGGGGAAAAAAAGTGTAGTATGCCATGTGAGAGGTGATCGGAAAGGGATCAGAATCTTACCTCTAGTCATCACATAACATCGCCTATTGCACCTACTTCACAGGGGCCCTTCAAATAAAGGGGGTCTGCAATCTTTTGATGATTATTTGGGGGCCAAATGTTGCCGAGCACAATGTGTGCGATTCTGATGCGCTTCTCAAATAATCTAAAACATAACTTTTAATATAACTTATTAAAAAACTGGCCTATAAAATTGTAGCACACAGTGCAAAATGACTTCAACAATCTAGGCAACAATTAGTAACTTTTGTATCGCCTTTCCATATAGTCATTTGCAACATAATATCCCTGTGCAGCTAACACTATTTATGTTGAAAGCCACACAACAACAATAACCCCTTGGTGTCTGGGTTATAATCATGCAGGGGAGATATTTAGTCAGGTAGCAAATGTTTCTCCCTATGCAGCTAACAAAAGATCTGTTGCGAGCCACACATACAGTCCTATGAAAAAGTTTGGGCACCCCTATTAATCTTAATCATTTTTAGTTCTAAATATTTTGGTGTTTGCAGCAGCCATTTCAGTTTGATATATCTAATAACTGATGGACACAGTAATATTTCTGGATTGAAATGAGGTTTATTGTACTAACAGAAAATGTGCAATATGCATTAAACCAAAATTTGACTGGTGCAAAAGTATAGGCACCTCAACAGAAAAGTGACATTAATATTTAGTAGATCCTCCTTTTGCAAAGATAACAGCCTCTAGTCGCTTCCTGTAGCTTTTAATCAGTTCCTGGATCCTGGATGAAGGTATTTTGGACCATTCCTCTTTACAAAACAATTCAAGTTCAGTTAAGTTTGATGGTCGCCGAGCATCAAATCATCCCACAGATGTTCAATGATATTCAGGTCTGGGGACTGGGATGGCCATTCCAGAACATTGTAATTGTTCCTCTGCATGAATGCCTGAGTCGATTTGGAGCAGTGTTTGGACATTGTATTGCTGAAATATCCATCCCCGGCGTAACTTCAACTTCGTCACTGATTCTTGAACATTATTCTCAGGAATCTGCTGATACTGAGTGGAATCCATGCGACCCTCAACTTTAACAAGATTCCCGGTGCCGGCATTGGCCATAAAGCCCCAAAGCATGATGGAACCTCCACCAAATTTTACAGTGGGTAGCATGTGTTTTTCTTGGAATGCTGTTTTTTTTGGACACCATGCATAACGCCTTTTTGTATGACCAAACAACTCAATCTTTGTTTCATCAGTCCACAGGACCTTCTTCCAAAATGATGCTGGCTTGTCCAAATGTGCTTTTGTTTGTGGTGTGCTTGCAAAACGGCTTCTTTCTCATCACTCTCCCGTACAGCTTTTCCTTGTGCAAAGTGCGCTGTATTGTTGACCGATTCACAGTGACACCATCTGCAGCAAGATGATGCTGCAGCTCTTCGGAGGTGGTCTGTGGATTGACCTTGACTGTTCTCACCATTCTTCTTCTCTGCCTTTCTGATATTTTTCTTGGCCTGCCACTTCTGGGCTTAACAAGAACTGTCCCTGTGGTCTTCCATTTCCTTACTATGTTCCTCACAGTGGAAACTGACAGGTTAAATCTCTGAGACAACTTTTTGTATCCTTCCCCTGAACAACTATGTTGAACAATCTTTGTTTTCAGATCATTTGAGAGCGGGTTGTCCATGCTCGGTGACCATCAAACTTAACTGAACTTGAATTGTTTTGTAAAGAGGAATGGTCCAAAATACCTTCATCCAGGATCCAGGAACTGATTAAAAGCTACAGGAAGCGACTAGAGGCTGTTATCTCTGCAAAAGGAGGATGTACTAAATATTAATGTCACTTTTCTGTTGAGGTGCCCATACTTTTGCACTGGTCAAATTTTGGTTTAATGCATATTGCACATTTTCTGTTAGTACAATAAACCTCATTTCAATCCTGAAATATTACTGTGTCCATCAGTTATTAGATATATTAAACTGAAATGACTGCTGCAAACACCAAAATATTTAGAACTAAAAATGATTAAGATTAATAGGGGTGCCCAAACTTTTTCATAGGACTGTATATTAAGCCCTTGATGTCTGGGTTATAATATATGTGTGGCTCGCAATAGATCTTTTGTTAGCTGCATAGGGAGAAACATTTGCTACCTGACTAAATATCTCCCCTGCATGATTATAACCCAGACACCAAGGGGTTATTGTTGTTGTGTGGCTTTCAACATAAATAGTGTTAGCTGCACAGGGATATTATGTTGCAAATGACTATATGGAAAGGCGATACAAAAGTTAAAAAAAAGTTACTAATTGTTGCCTAGATTGTTGAAGTCATTTTGCACTATGTGCTACAATTTTATAGGCCAGTTTTTTAATAACTTTTAATATAACTTATGTTTTAGATTTGCTCCTACAGTGATCTTTCAAAATGATTGAGTTAATTACCTGTCAGTGACTCGCTTCTCAAATAATGTCCGCTTCAGCCTAATGAAATCCGTAAATACCACTGGATATTAGAATAAGGATCATGGTAGAGGTAGACTTATCAGCGGTAACCATTCCCTTTTAAGTTTATTTCGGTTTACCTTTGTAGCAGTCTGAATATTAGAAGGTGGAATGTAGAATGTAGTCACTGACCTACTATTCTCACGTACTGATATGTAATATATGTCTATATATATATACACACAAATAACTACAACTTACCATGACTAAGTCCTATCACCTGGCTACATCTCCAGTGATTTCTTGGAACCATTGGCTTTCACAACCAGTAAACATAAAAAATGGCTGAAGCAGAATTCAGACAATACATAACGGACTGCACTTTATAGGACATAAGACACAAGTGGTTTCCAAGGTATGGTTTATTTAACAGAATGACACTGTACAGATAGAAAGTTCCTTTATGTCTTGGCAATTTAGCGTCACAATGATTAACCATCATCCCTCCAATGATGTACAGATACCCGTCATGTAATAAAGGAGTAATCTCTTGCATACAAAAAGGTGTGCATACACTGGAGAGGGCCCCGGTGCTGGTTAGTGCCCCCTATTCTATGACAGCAGCACGAGTGGTTATGTAATGTTATATGGCCCCTGCAGTGGGGCCGCACCAGGGACAGAACAGTCTAAGGCTCCATTTAGATCATGATTTATTTTTTTTTTATTTGTTTTTTTATATCTAACAGATGCAAAAAATGGACACAAACAGATGATCTAGTAGTATGGCCAATAGTTTGCGTCCGATTTTCTGGATCTGTTAAACAGATCTGCTAAACATAAAAATGTAATCTGAATGAAGCCAAAAGCCCCTTGCAGATGACTGTATGAAAAGTCATTGCGCTATCCGGGTTTTTCCCAAATAGCAAATTGTCCCATTCATTTCTATGGGCCCGTATGCGGGCTGACAGTCTGGGCAGCAAAATATAGAACTAGTCCTATTCCTGTCCTATTTTGCGGCCGTGATTCCGCAGCTCCTATTCATTGAATGAAAGGCTGCAAAAGCATGGCCAATGCACTGGCAGGAACATGGTCATGTGCAATGTACTTGGCGTTAGTTTTTCCTCTAGCAGCACCATGGTCATCGTCTATTTCATTAGTATATACTGTTTCTTCTTGGAGCTGATAGGAACATTGTGCTATAAATTGGAGAGTTTGTATACTGGGGCATTAACAGGTTATATCACAACATATATAAAAATACCTTTTTATTTCTTTCAAATTAGTGTTGTAGCATATAAAAAGAAAACAGTCGTGAAGATTATTTAGACACCAAGTATTCATGTTACATACTTGCGAACCTGCCAGGTGATTTTTGCTGTGTTATCTGATAGCAGAATATACTAGAGGAAGAGAAGGAGAGTTTGGTGATGTGTAAGTGTATATGACATCGGGAAAGAAACTCAGCTCTGTGATATATTTATTAGAGCTGGATTATTAAGTAAAAACACAGCGACCGACAGCGCGCCTTGTATCGGTTGGTATACAGAGGACTCTCAATCACAGTGCCTGTGGGGGATTAGCAGTACTCTTGTTGTCTCTTCTAGGAGTCCTGTCAAAATTTAATCCTCTTTTTAGGCTAAATACAAAATCTTCTATTTGCTTTACTTACTTTACTGTCCACTGTTCTGACAGCTGACCACATTGTGAACACAGTCTTACTCAGTGATCCAAATCACATCTAGTTCTATGTTACAAAGCTTCTCAGATAGGGCAGAGACATCACCTGACAGTTTCTAGCAGGGTGACATCTTACAATGCACCTTCCTTTTAGTTAAAATTGTACCCAGGCAGAAATAACCCCGCAGGGTAAGTCTATATTACACTCCATTGGGTAATCATTTATCAATCCTATATGGAGCACCTATAGTTCATTCATGGATTAAGTGTATTTTTAGAAAGGCGCCTTTGGAATCTGTCATATAACAAATCCGGCGCAAAGTTCTTATGGCACACTGCATAGATGAGCACAGCCTAGGGCATCTAGCACATGGCTGTATGTATATCATACAACATATACTGTAATATAATACAGAATTTGGTGCTGAATTTGAGGCAGATTCCAAATTCCATCTGAAAAAGCCTGAACTGACTTCAATTGGAGTCAGAAGCTGAATTCTTCCTGTAGCTGATTTTGATAGCTCATGGAAATAATAAATGTCACGCTCAATCTTAAGGCAGATTCCGCCAGATAACTCCCATTGAAGTGCATGGAAGACGGAATACCACCTGGCAGGTGTAGAATTTACAAATTCTGCTATAAAATTTGGTCAATCAGAAAAATTTAGCTTCAAATGTCTAAAACTGAATTTTTAAGCTAGGAAAAGTTATTCAGTATATGTGACTGATTTTGTACAACCTCTAACAAGTGACACGCTCTATAAGATACTGTGATATTCATGTATCCTCCCCTATATGGTATAGGAAAAACAGAAAGCCTAAGACTCTGCCATCCATACTGCACTAGTGTGTGAATCCAGAAAAATAATCAAAGGGAAATTAAAGGGATAGTCCAACACATATTTGTTATCATGGGTTATCAGTAAGAGATCAGTGGCGGGCCCAACACCCAGAACCACGTTGATCAGTTGTTTGAAAGGACTACAGCGCTCATAGGACCACCATGACCTCTTCACTGTTTACATTGCATGCCATCTGTGTCCTAGTGGCCAAGTGATGTAATTACAGCCTCAATTCACCAGAAGCAGGAGTGCACTGGGGACCTTTCATGTCTTCTAAGATAGGGTAGGTTATATACCGTGCACTTTCAGCTTTGCAGAAATCTGCCCCGATTATAGAGATATCCATGCCATTCGTTTTGGCTACCAATATCAGAGGCGCCGGTCTCACAGCCTAGAATCATTGGTGGTCAGTGAGGAACAATCCCCTCCACCATACAGAACTACAGAAGTGCACTGTCAGGGGGTTGTTTCTCACCACCCACCAATGACAGTACAGTGACATCTCTGGAACCGGGGCAGATACCTGCAAAACTGAAAATGCACTTAAGTCACTTAGCTTTGCATGGTATATAGTCACAGGATCACAGAGTGGCTGCACTACTGAGTGTTTATGGCAGGGTTACATTAAAAAATGACCACAAAAGCTGAATGAAGCAATGCAATGTATAACCTTACTACAGGAATCTACAGTATATACAAAATGCACGGCTATTTCTAGTGTGAATTTCATGTCATGTCACATTAGTTGTATGTAATCTTTGTAAAGCTGATGACAGAAAGTATATACAGAGAATGCATGTTCTGGAGTAAAACATCTGCCAGGATCCACTGAGCTCTGCTTATGAAGTATTTGCATAGCGTCAGCACAGAGTCAGGAGGCTCCGTCAAAGCACCATGTGATTTAGTAACATCTGGCAACTAAGGCTAAGTATTATTCAAGGCAGTTTGTACTCCTTTTGTTTGCAGTTACAAATACACTAGAAATGAGATTTTTTTTATTTTATTTTACAAAATAAATATAATTTCTGTAAACTTTGGAGTAAATATGTTGTATATTCAGAAAAAGGCAGCGACACAACTGCTCAAAAAGTTCCAGGTACATAGGATAGCGAGTAATATTCTGCACGTAATGCTGGAGTACATATGACAACATGGTTAATAAGAGGGCAGAATATCAATCCTGTAAATATGTTCATAAATAACTGCTATATAAGAATAAAGTCATTTTTTCTTGCGTATTTGTAATATAATACTTTCGACTCTCTTCATTTTCTTCTCGCTTCCCTGTGTATCATTTCTTACCACATACACTATTGTTAGGCTAAATATGGTCCGATTTTACATAAATGTAGGTATTCTCAGAGAAGAGAATTCCAGCCAATTCCCCTGGCCCTGTTTAGAACTTGTACAAAAGCCCAGCATGCATGTACATGAGGGGCCAGAAGGAATAGCTGTCCAACAGCTATTAAAGGTTTATGGCCACCTTTAGGCTAATTTCATAATACCATCACATTTTAATGGGGCATTCACACGATGTAACGCAGCACTGATTCATGCACGATAACTTGCGTAAGGATCAGCGCTGCAAAACAGAATCCCATTGATTTCAATGTGTTACGCGCGTTAAACGGAACCCATTGAAGTCAATGGGATTCTGTTTTGCAGCGCTGATCCTTATGCAAGTTAATGTGCAAGAATCAGTGCCGCGTTACATCGTGTGAATGCCCCCTAAGGCTGGGGTCCCACATGGCGTGAATGCAAATTGGAGCCCCATCCATACATTGCAGAAAAATACACGCAAGCGAACACACTGATTTTGAAAACCATTGTGGGTTTGGAAATCGCAGTATGTCACTTAAACCTATAGAAACGGCAGTGGTTTCCCTATAGGTATAATAGATGCAGAAAGTCCGCAAAGGTTCCCTTAAACTTTCTGTGAAAAGTGCTGAGGGAAAAACCACAATACATTATCATCACGGTTTTTCTCACAGCGTTTTTTTTTTTTTTTTTGCTGCGACCTGCTACCTGCAGCCTTAGCCTAAAGCTGTTTTAAGAGGATTAACTATTGATGTCCCTATCCTGATCCAAAGAATGAAAGGCCCTTGTCCATCAAGACACAATACCGTACAACCGTATAAATGGTTGTGCACTTGTGTAGACAGTGAAGGGCCCTTTCATTCTGATGAGGATAGGTCATGAACATCTGACTCAGTATTACTGCCACAAGACCCAAACGCCCTGGATCTACTGGACTTAGCACCCATAGTTTCAGCAGAACTGCAGGAAGTCCAGGACTCGTGGCCATTTTATGGACATTACAGGATGTATTGCAAATCTCTGAAACTGGACTAAAAGTAACATGCAGTACTTACAGTAAATGTCCACTCTGAGAACTATTATTGGTTCATCTTGTGTCTTATCTTTATAGTGGATGTGGCTGTATTTTATTTATAGACTGCTCTAAATCCCCTGCAAAGGTGTAGATTTAAAGGAACATCAGACATAGAAAATGCAGCCATGCTCCCCTCCTGCCCCTTACTCTCCTGTCTCTGGCTGCAAGGCAAACAGGTGAAGCAGGAGCCTCCCTGCTGTGTCCAGTCTACAGTAATACAAAAACATCCTCAAGCTCCATACCTGGTCTAAAGCAGATCAGCAAGAACTCAACCTGTGTTTACCCTTATTTTTTATTTCTAGATTTACTGTTCCTTTAAAATATAACATTCAGACTACCTGCAGCCACCACTAGAGGGAGCTGAGGAAATAAGTGCATGCTAATACATATTTAATCACTTATGATCCCTTTATACATTTGCAGGAGATCTGAAGCTCTGAACCAGAATAAAACACTCCAGAACCTATAAAGAATAATATATTAAGAAGTTCAATTCTGTGTTGTCACCTTAAAGGGAACCTTTACCCCAAGGCCGCAGGCCTTGCAAGTGCAAAGGAGGGAGGTCCTTCAAACCCTCCTCCCTGCATTAAAGTTGTAGCAGGCTCCGGTTGGATACTAAGTGGAGGAAGTTTGGAGGAACTCAATACAGAGAGCACTTCTGGATGAAGGACCACCCTCAGAGCACTTGCAGAACCTACAGTCCTGCTGCTACTTATATACCCAAAGATACATAACAACAGCTCTCCAGGGCTCCTACCTAGCACTGTCAACAATTCTGCATGTTTAAGAGTAACTTTACCTTAAATGTAACACACCCCATTCTCCATAATAAAGCCATTAATAGATACGCTTATTTAATTATCTACCTGCTGTAACTTAAAGGGGCCCGTCTGAAAGGTTTTTGGTTAGTTTCCTTAAGATCCTATGACCTTGCAAAAATGCTTTAATGCCTTATATAAAATGATTTTGTTTCTCTAATAAAAGGTTAAAAAGAACACTCGGTACAAAGAGCCTTAAATATATCAGAAATGTAGACAAATATCGTGGCACAGATAGGATGCAGTCATCTGCCGTCACTTTACACTTGCAGCTCGAGCATATAGAAAACACTCTGCACTAGAAAATCAGTCGCCTACTGGTCCCGTTCACACAGATGTGCTTTAAGTAGAAAAAACTTCATTCACCCAACGCATAGAAAATGTAATTACAAAATCCGAGCTTGGCGAGGGCGTCCGCTTTTAAGCCCCCGTATTGCACCACTGATGTGCTAAAGAGTTCACAAACTCTGCATATTTATATGAAATTGACCTGCAGCGTTGTCACACTTTAGAATAGCGCCCTATACCGCGCAGGCGCTCGCTACTTGTAGTGCACCCGGTATTCTGAGGTCGGATTTCTGAATGGCACAGCAGGAATTGTATTTGGATGTAGACTCAGCCCTTGATGTAATAGTGCTGTAGACCAAAGTGCAGACTCTACTGGAAGGCCTGTAATGTTGGTAGTGGAGTCATTCCCATACAATGGCTACATGGCTGCACACGTCTTTGGAGAAGAATCATCCGCATTTGCCTTTTTTCTGATACTTTCTGTGGAAGAATATGCAAGTTAATAAATCTAATAAAACTGATAGAATCATATAAAGCTGGACATAGGAAAGATTTGTTTAAAATATATCCCCAGGAATGATCTGTAATCTTCAACATTGCACTTGAATTGAATGTATTGTATACCCTTGCACTTCATGCACAGGTGAACTGAATTATTACAGTGAAATCTATGGGCTGACTGTTTACTTATATAAATATCTGTAACAAGTGCCTGGGGTCCATATGGAGAAGACAGGAAGACTCTAAAGTAACATTACCTGCTAGATCTCTCCTGCCTATACCAACAAGTCCTTCATACAATCCTTTCACTGGGTTTTCTCCAGCCATGACTATTCCATGCAACCAGATCAGCAGCATCCTGTGTCCATGGTCCCTGTAGCTTTTGCTCCCTAGGACAGAAAGGTTATGTTAGCTGCTATCGGTATCACAGGATGACATATATCCATCATTACTAGGGTTGAGCCAATCTTGAAATTTCAGTATCGTTTTTAAAATCCGATTTCCGATCATTTTCCATTTGAACCCGATCCCAATTCCGATTCCAATGCAAGTCAATGGGATTTTTTTTTTTAATAATCGAAGATCGGATTTTAAAAACGATCCTATTCACTACACGGCATGTAGTCCAAAAATTGTTTAAATTTTTGGACTCCACGCTGTGTAGTGATTAAAAAAAAAAATCTCCCGGCTACTTAGCCTCCCTGGTGTCTACTTACCTGCACAGATCTGCTGCTGCTCCCCGTTCTTGTCGGTCCGGTTCTCTCTCATTGACATGCCTTCAGAGCGCCGTGCACGCCTCCACCTCCCTAGGCTAGTGTTAGAGATGATGGGAGTAGGCGGGGCTTGTTGTGGCTTAGGAAAGTGTGGGCGGAGAGATGTGAGTGCATCACTCACGTCTCCCCTCCCAGCACACCCCCACACTCTCCTAAGCCACAAGTCCCGCCTTCTCCCAGCATCTCTAACAGAAGAGGAGCGAGAAGAACGGCCAGCGGCAGCACTTCTGTGCAGGTAAGTTGAGGGATGTTCGCGAGTAGATAGATACTATCTACTCTTCTGACTTACTGTATACTCAGGTCTGCTACATCTGAGATGTAGCAGAGTTGAGTATATGGTAAAACAGGGACAAAGCAGAAGAGTGGCAGGCTGCGGTAAATCCATAGGAATGAATGGCAGCTTCCATTCATTCCTATGGGTGCGTGCTATTCGAAACAGGAGTTATATAAATATTAAAAAAATAGCCTATATTTGCTGACGCAGTAATACTACTTTAAGTTTAATTTGCATTTACAATTTTAACATGCTTTAAATACTAAGTGTTTGCTTTGGTATTTTCTGTGCTACACCAGGCTGCATCAGGTGGAGGCGCTATACCTGTCCACTGCTGCTCTATAGCCCGGATATGTGCATCTGTGAATTTCCAGTACTGTGCCAACTTCTTCCACTCATTGGGTTTTAGGTATTTTGTTGCAAGCCTCCAGATAACTGAGCGGATATGCTGTGTCTCCAGGCGATGGTCTTGTCTGAAGGTCAAGTGTCTGGCCACCCAGGAGTCTGAATCACTGTTCAGATTGTCCTGTTATTAGAGAGAAGTCATGAATCCAATCTACAAAGAAACTGCTTCCACAGAGATCCCGCTATAAACATGACACATATCTCATTCATACCTTCTCCCATTTGTAAAATCGATCTGCCTTGATAATCATGTCTGCCAAGTTGATGTGATTCCCTCGAGCGGCCACATCAAGAGATGTCTTTCCTTGCTGGAGAGCAAAGCACAGTTGTTATAGGGCCACAGTTTTATATACAGTTCCAGCTACATGTAATACTAAAGATCTCAGCTCCACCTTGTCTTGTAACTTAAGATTCACTCCTGCAATGAGGATCATTTCTGCCATGTCCTGCCGCCCATGTTCTGCCGCTATATGGAGAGGTGTCTGCAGCCTCTGGAAAAACAGGAATACATATGGAACATTTCCTAGACATTGGCATTAGGATGGCAGGATCAGTAGACTTTTGCAAATAATATGTTAAGTTGTGTTTCCTCCTGGAAGTTCTACCCACTGACAAAATAAGTAACTTGTTAATTTCTTACGTAATCTACAATGTCCAGATCACACTCGCGGTCAATAAAAAGCTTCACCATGGAGGGAAAGTTCTGCAGGACAGATATATGCAGGGCCGTGGACTTTTGCTAGAAGAAGAAAAGTTTCTATTGGTTAGCAGACTGGACATATTACTTCACAATAACAAAGAAACCCATCTGCCCATATACGTCAGGTTAAGACAACTCCTTGGTTTATTTAATTGGAATAGGGCATATATAGTTTACCCTCTCCCATCTGCCTTAGGACACTTTATAATGGAGTCTGCTCTGGGTCCTACTTGGCCGGTATTCACATTGTAGACCTCTTCTGGGTCCAAGAGAGGCATGTCTATTTAGTGTAGGGTCCCATCTGAATGAGAATGCCTTATCGTTAGGATTTCTATTATATGTCCCAGTGCTGTGCGCAGAGATATATATAATTGTACAATTAGGTTGTTGACATCTATAGTAATAAAAAAAAAAAAAACAACGTCACTTGTACTTACATTGTTCACTGCATTGATGTTGATCCCTGCATCAATAAGTATCCCGGCAATGTCTTCAAGCCCATGGAAAGCAGCATAATGTAGAGCATTCATTCCCTTCTGTGAACCAATAAAGAAAGATTAATATAAGAATATAGGGTGGGTGACTGTATAAGAAACCCATACTCCTGAAATAAGATGCATGTCAAATAACAGCCATGAATTCTGTCTATATGACAAATGCTGACAAGTTTGGAATCATTTGCTATCAAATATAGCAATTCCATCATCAGTTACGGTACTTATACAGATTTACACAACACAAAATCGGTAACTTAAACTTCATAATAAATATGGTCATGAAATGTGTCCAGAAGAGAAAGAATCGTAGTATATATGGCTATGCAGGTAAAGTTTGTCCTCTTTTTACCCACTAGGTGGCAGTAGCACACAGTTATTTAGTTTTGATCCCCGGCTCTAGCACTGCACAGTGTAACCAATTATTTCATCATCATTTATATAGCAATTATCCAATTCTGTTATAATTGAAAATGTGCAGTTTCACTAAAATATTTATATAACTGGAGTGCATAATGGTTTAACCTCCCGTGGTATTCTTCCACTTGAAATGCACACAATATTCACATAGTCATTCGCTATGTACAGGCTCTTGTAAAATGTCTATAGAAGTCTAGCTGGCGTGGCAGGGCAGAGGGGTAACATGAAGCTCACGGGCTCTAATGCAAAATCTATATCAGACCCCCCAACTATAATGTATCGTTCATAGATTCCACAGCAGCGTTGTATAAAAACATGCGCTTTTGAAAACGCAGCTTTTGTGTGGAGGAGATTGATGAAATCTCATTCACTTTACTGATACTGTAAATCACTTTTTTTTTTTTGCAGTATTTTCACAGCAGCCAAAAAACGCTTTGTATGCCCAACATGGGGCCTTGGCATCATCTAAATCTAAAGTATTGAAAATTTGGAAACAAATCAATATTTTAATAAACAATTAGGTAAAAATAATTCTGTTCTTTCCTTTATCTCCTATGTGGCATGGAGTATGAAACTTCTCATCAGGAAAAAAAAATACTGGATTTCAATACAATATCGATTGTAGAGAATGCTGGTAAATTGTGTAACTTGCAAATGTGCCAAATAGAGAGAAAACTCATCTGACACAAGACTATACTATAGAATTTACAGCCTGCATTTTATTACACAAGGGATCTTCACCTCTGTTTGCACATTGACGTCACATCCGGCTTCCAACAGGATTCTGACACAGTCGAAGTGTCCGCCTTCTGTAGCGAGATGTAAGGCAGTCAGTCCTTCCTGCACATCAATAAAGTAAATCAAATTACCAAACTAGATGATAAAATACCCACAAATTGTTATCTTAAGGTCCATTCACACGGAGTAAAGTGGCGCTGATTCTGGCACGATAACTCACGTAAGAATCAGCGCTGAAAAAAAGACTCCCATTGACTTCAATGAGTTCTGTTTTCCACGCGTAACCTATTGAAATCAATGTCTTTTTTTCCCCATTGATTTCAATGGGTTCTGCGTGGAAAATGGAACCCATTAAAGTTAATGGGAGTCTTTTTTTTCAGCGCAGATTCTTGCGTGAGTTATCATGCCAGAATCAGCGCCACTTTACTCCATGTGAATGGACCCTCAGAGTGTTTTTATTGTTTAATTCGTTCCTCTGCTCCGTCAGATTAAACAACGCAGATGTAAACGCTCACTCACTTACACAGCACTGACATCTGGCAAGAAAGTTGTAGAAAATTCTGCAGTTCTCCCATTCACCTAAATGGAGCGTGCAGAAATCCATGCCAGACTGCCGAAACTACTCCTTTCAGATGAATGGGCCCAATTTTCAGCCACAGAAATTTTTGGAATTAATGTGCCTTGTGTGAATATATATACATATACACACACACACAAACTTTGTAGAGATATATAGGGGGTTTCTTGATAAAACTGTACTTTTCACCCACCTGGTTTTTCTCATTGTACTCTACTCCTATCTCAACAATTTTCTGTAACACGTCAGTATGGCCATTCTTTGCTGCCAAGTGCAGAGCTGTGTTGTCTTCCTGGAATACAAGAAAATGTTACTGCGGATGACTTACTAAGGAATGCTAACTGATATCACGTAGCAAGATGTCTAATATCTAAGGTCACATTCATGTTATAGTTGGAATGTCTGGACATCCCATTGTATTGTATGGTGGTCCATTTATTAATTTTATTTAACTTTACTTACTAGTATGTCACCAACATGTTCTGCAACGCTTTACATATATTGTCATCACAAATAGAGCTCACAATCTAAGATCCCTTCAGTAGAAATACAGGCTAAGCCAAGTATCATGGGCACGATAAAGATGCTACATTATGCATTACCACTGTCTGACACCAGCCTGAGGCACTCGTACAGCACATAGAAACGCAACAAGTCACACAACAGATGTCACTAAATACACTTGCAATATGGTAGCCGATGACGTTTTTAGCGCACATTGTGATCACATTGTGTAAGCCAACTTGCCACAATAAGGTGGACCTCATAGGTTTTCAGAATAGTCCTCCCATTCAATGTTTTCACAGACGTGTTGTTGCTTTTTGGATTGTTTGCTTTAGCATTACAGTCACGGCACACGTGCACCTGCACATTTATTTCTCTTTGTTCAGGATGTGCAATGCATGGATGGTGACACCTCCATTCCTACTTGTCCTAGGCTGTTTTCAGTTGGAGTAGAGTATTGTTGGATCCTCAGCCTGGAGTTCACTTAGGAGAGATGACCTTCTCAGGCGTATGGAGTCTTACAAAAAGCCTTTTTAGCTCCACTGGGGGGGGGGGGGATTATGGAAAAAATATGCAAACCTGTTTCCCAAGATGTAAATAGGAAAACAGCGCCTCTGTTTGCTGCCCTCTATGGGTGGAGCTAAAAAGGCTTTTTGTAAGAATCCATAGGCCTAAGAAGGTGCTCTATCCTTAGGGAGTAATATTATCCCCAGAACCTGGTCTAGAAGTCTCATCTCTGCCAAATTTCCCTACGTTGTGCTGAAGAGATCCAACGACATCGAATCGGCGCTGTCCACAGCTGGGATATTGAATTGGCTAAATCCCACATCATGCAACAAAGGCTTGTTGAAAAAGTCAGGCATGATGTTTAGAGGGCAGCAAACAGAGGCACTATTTTCCTATTTACATCTTGGGAAAAAGATTTTCATATTTTTCCCTGAGTTCACTTAGTATATATCGGGCTAGTAGAGGAAAGTTTGTTTAGTGTAAAGTCCCCAGAAGAGGTTGTTTTGCTATAGCAGTCGTGCTCACACAATCCAAAATGTCTCCTAAATCAGTAATATTGCTGTGAAGGGGCCTTTAGTAGGAGTAGAAGCATACTTATAATGGATAAGCAAATCAGCCTGCAAGTGCACAGGGGGCGGGCCTGATTTACTTACAAACAGCCCCAAGTGCACTCGCTCTCCTCTGGAAATGTTACCATATGCTGCTGCTTTAGCTGTGAATCACATTGCCAGCCTTTACTTGCATCACAGTGTTCTGGGGCCACCAGGGGAGGTTTCACAGTTAAAAACCAGCACATTGCTAATCCCGGACTGCCAGAACTCTCAGAAACAAGAATGTATGCTAGCATCAAGATAACCATGCCCATTGGATATGGAGCCCCGTGGATAGCCAATGAGCTGTTCCCTCAGAACTGACAGATTCGCTTATTGGTTATTAGTGGGGCCTGCTCCTCAGTACCCACCACCCTGTAGACTGCCCAACTCCTTCTCTACTCCACCTGCTGGCATTGCTGTGACACTAGCTGTGCACTGAGAAGGACACTGAGGAAAGACGTAATTTCCTTGAAAGTGCAAACTGTCTTCCTGGGCATGTCCTTGTAAACAGATCTAGTTACTGGCGGCATAAATGTCTTCAGACTTCCTTGTAATATACAATAGTGTTCACATATCACAATGCAGACTAATCCCTCTATTCTGCTTATCTGCAGATTACTGCATTATGAGACATGAAAGTAAATAATATCCTCTTACTCCAAGAATAACAACATGAACAGTAATAAGATTGTGTCTGGGTTTATGTGGCATCCATACCTTGTCTTTTAGGCTATGCTGACAGCCAGAACCGATCAGGAATTCAACCACCTCCAGCTTTCCATGCTCAGCAGCCAGGTGAAATGCCGTCCTCCCGAGCTAGAAGAGAAGGAAGGAAAATAGTAAATGTGTTTTCCCAACGTAATTTCTCAAGAATTGGGGAAATTTACAGAAGCTGATGTAAAGGTAAAGCAAAGTCATTTCTATGGCAGCAAATGACATTCCAGATTTCTTAGTAATCTGCTATAGGTAAGGAGCTCACCTTCAGCCTTGCACTAAGTTCTAGTAAATGTCTCCCATAGTGTTTATGGTAAGTAAATGACAAAGCTTCCTGTGTGACTTATTGCTTTTTAATGGCCGCAATATGATGTCATTGCTACAAATAAAGTTTTGGTTGTTACGTTAGCTCCTTGACTGCATTTGCTCTATTTTCATCACTTTATTTGTTTCCTTCTTTTTCCTTTTTCCTTTATTCAAAATTACAAAGAAATATGAAAAAAACACAAAAATTAAATAAAATATATATATGCACTAGCAGTACCCGCGACTTCGTCTGTGGCACCCTCCCCTCTTATGCGCGACACAGCAGCAGTGCGGCCCCCCCCCTCATTGCCCTGCGGCTGCGACGTCCCCGATCTCCTCTGCTTCCTGACGTGCAACCTGGACGCCAAGCCCGCGTTGTCTCCCACAGCCTTGCCGTATCACTGTCATCTCCCTGGGCCACATAAACCTGTGTTGGGCGTGCCTGTTTTCTCATGTTGGACCCCCAAATACTTCCCTCCTATCCTCCCTGGCTCAGGGCCCCGACCTGGACCCCCAATCCCAGTTAGCAACGCCGCCTTGCGTGCCTTTCTCCTCCCACACGCAGTCAGCAAACTCCTCCCCCATGACCCCCCACTATTCTCTGTGCTGCCATGCACCTCCTCGTCTCCCCAAAACCGCTCTCCCCCGAACTTGGCTCTTGCTTGACCGTATGGCCACCTAAACGCAGCTCCTGCGCCCCTTGGCTGGGCAGCCGGCCCTGTCCCCCTGAATGCCCTGGTCTACTCACTCATTTGCCGCTGCCACGCCACTTGAGGGGTGCCGTAGTGCCCGGCTGCACGTCCGGCTCAGTCCCGAGCTGCGAAGTAGGAGACAGTCAGTGAGGGGTGCTGACTGTCTCTAGACACTGCAGTTGTGGTGTTCCGCAAAGTTGAGCCGGGCAGGCCCACGCCGTGCCGGAGCTGCGAACAGCCGCCATGTTCTGCGCCTCGCAGACTCTCCGGTGGCCACGCCCACTGAAGCCTGCTAACGTATGATGGAGGGCAGTTCGACCATCGGGACGCCCCTACACCGGCACGCACCTATCACAGCACAGGGGACAGAGCGTGCATGACGTCATCCTAGGTCCTGCACCGGACCCGGGGGACAGACTTTGGCCGGTACCGGGCGTGCTTTCGGGGGATGGAGCCAGATGAAAAGTACCCTATCCTTCCTTCCTGGAGAACACCTAGGTATGTGCCAAATCTCAGCTAAATGCGTGCCACCGTTTGGCCGTGATTGAGGAACAAACATCCAAACACACAAACCCACAAACATCCAAACACACAAATTTTCATATTAGCAGGATGCACATACACACACACACACACAGACACACACACACACACACACACACATATATACAAATACTAAATACAACCCAATGGAACCCTCCTAGCAGTGTTAAAGGCCAGGGCCCCACATTGCAAAAGCACACCGTTTTGGCAAAACCCTCCCAAAAAACACTGCATTGTACATTACCTGCAAAGTGGATGGGATTCTGGCTAATCCCATCCACACATTGCAGAAATGCTTCGATTTCAAATTACACCTACAGCAACGCTGGCTGGAAAACTCGAGGACTTTCTGTGGAAAACACTGAAAAAAAACAAAATGTGTTTCCGCTGCAGATTTTTTTTTGCTGCATCTCGCTACGTGGGGCCTTACCCTTAGGCCGGAGCCCCACTGGGCATTCCTCCCCGCTCACACTGTACAGCGCGATAGGCGCTGCTGGGCAGAAGGGCGTTCCTGGCTGTCAGAAACGCCCTTCTGACTGTAAAGCGCTACGGTACCGATAGCGCTTTACCCAGGGCACAGATCGGGAAAGCCAATAGTGCGCTGAATTCAGCAGTATATAGAACTGCCTGTGCCCAATCTGATGAAAGGTCCTCTTTAACATTTACAGTGATCCTGTCTACTGGTTATGAGTAAAGTCTCACAGGTCGCATAGATATCATACAGTGAGCAATATTAGCATCTTTATAACTATAGACACACTATATACAGACCAGATCTCCAGGACATAACCTTAATACATGATATTGACATAATGGAGGTGTCACAGAGTACACGAAGTATCACAGGACAAGAACTACTATAAGAGATTACAAGGACAAAGATGGCCAAGAGGTAGAGAAGCCCGCGGTTACTAACATGAATCAGTCTTGTGTAAATGACACTAATGAAACTAAATATTACATTCATTTCACAATGTTCCTATAATGATGTTAAATCTTCAAAGGCGAGCTTCTACCCTCAGTACCTTTCCAGTTTTATCCCCACTGGTAAGCTAATACATTTGCTCATTCCACACTTGTAGATAGGATCATTTTAGATTACATGATTTTACCCCGAGTTGGGCGAACCAGACTCCTTGACAAGCAGAAACTTCCTTCCCTATCCAGACAGATGCCAGATTACCAAATGCTTTGGATTATTGAATAGTCCTTTGGCAATACCTAGCATAATCTGGCCTATACTGAGAACTGCAATGAAGATGATCCAAAGTACCAAGCCAACATTTATGTTATTTCTATCGTGCCAACATAACTGGGTAGTCCTGGACACAATTATCATACACGTCTATATCTGAAGGTGCTCCATGGCTTAATAATCAAATCAAATCAAATAGGCTTTATTGGCACGTCCAATACATTGCCAAAGCTAGTAAAGTGGTGGTGGTGGTGGGGAGTTGGAGTCGAGGGGGAGAGTATGGGTGGGTGGGGTGGCTGATTTGGGGCATAACATAAGCAGTAACCCTGTTCCCCTCCTCCTCAGCTACCCCCCCCCCCCCCCCCCGAGTGCCCCGCCTCCTGGTGGGCACGCATTGGACTTGTCTCCGGTGGGGCACGTCGCTGGTCCTCTTCATCGCTGAGAAATGTCATCATAATAAAGAAAATGAAGACAAGTGGATGGAGAGTGGATGGCAAAAGTTGTAAGGAGCGAAATTCAAGTTGGACATATGCATAGATTGCTATTGTGTTTTATGATATGCCTACATGCTTGGATGGTTTGTGACTCCATTAAACATCTCAGTGTACTGTTCAACCAATGCTGCAATATTTTGCCACCCAGTCTTTATCTTCCATTTGTCTAATACAGGGATTCTTGACAACAGAGACAAAGAGGATGTGCCATCTTGCTTAGCCCAGAGTCCCACAACTACAACGTGTTCCTTACAGCGGGTACTAGATTGTGTAGTACCTTCTGGCATAGCTTAAAGGGAGTCTGTCACCAGAACAGTCCCTACTGAACTACAAGTACTGTCAGATAGCCAGGGTTCACATGAATAAAACATTTCTCCATCTTCCTGATCGGTATCTCCACTGCTAAGAAATTAGCTTTCTTCCTGATATGTTAATAAGCTGTTTGGTGCAATAAGGGCGTCGCTATTATTGCACTAAAGAGGTATGACTTCCAGCACCCAATCCCTCCCATACCCCTGCTATGATTTATATGGCCCTGTCCGTCATAGAAGCGAGACACCTCTTTGGTGAATCCTCACTGCACCAAACAGCTCATTAGCATAATGGGAAAAAAGCGAATATCTCAGCAATAGAGACACAGATCGAGACGTAGAAAAAGGGATTCATTCAGATAAATCCCAGAAATCTGACAGATTTCCTTTAACGGCCTTTGTGTGAACAGGGAATCCTCACATATCCTGTAGGCTGCGCTCACGGCTTATTAGTAATTACTTATTATACCTATTGTGGACATGTGGCTGGTTTCTCTCGTGGGACTTCCTAAATTTATACAGAAAGCTGTCAGATACTCTTCTTCATTTTAACCTTGTTTTATTGAAGGATACAGGAGCGTAGAAATAGAAGACACAATACATTAGTACTATGCATAGTCAAATGTATCACAAGGCAAGACCTGCTATGTACTGATGGATATTTCATAATGCTATAACTTTCCCCAGTAAAACTCAATCTTTCTCATCTTAATCCCATACCAAGTAGTCAACTGGCATACCAGGGGAAAAACATCTGTAGTATTCACAAAGGTACAGGAAGAGCATTAAATCTCCATCCCTAGTTGTATTCAGTCTCAGGACCCTAAAGATGTCTGCAAGGCGAGAATAATCCTTGTACTTGTGGATTCTACTGTTAATATGTTTGCTCTCTAACCACAGGGTTCAGCAAATATTAGGCTATCTCCACCTTTGCAACCAAGGAAAAAATAAAGAATAAGAGTTTCTATGTAGACCCATGTGTCTCTGTGGTAACAGACAACAAACCAACCATGCGCAGTCTGATTCAGCGATTACATTCCCTCTTATACATCTCTCCCGTATCCCTTTAACAATGGTCAGTATCAGTCAGAAAATCTAGCATTCCTTATTTAATTGTATATTTTATATTCATGTATTTTGCTATGTGGACAGAAGGTGCATAAGGTATGTAGGCTACCTGCTGATAATGGATCTTTATGATATTCTATTTGTGGCTTACGTCTGGACTATAAGGAGGTAACAAATAAGGCTGGACTTACATCTGCACCAGTCTCTCCAAGGGAGACTCATTGCAAAAACTGCAGAGGACTTTTTACTCTGCTCCTTTCAGTTTTAAAACGACAGACACCCAGCGGACCCCACTAATGTCAATTGGGTCTGCCGGTCTCTTTGTGCAACTGCTGTCCTAGTGGTCCGGCTCACCGTCTTTCAGATCCCCCAACGGACCCAATTGACAGAGAGCCTGCCGCTAGTGTGAACTTGGCGTAACAGGAGTGGGGTGGTGGACAATGGACAGGTAATTGATACATTCTATATTTTACTTTGCTATGTGGGGCCTTAGCCTAAGACAGCAAAAGGAAGAAAAAAAATAACGCAGCTTTTGGATGACATTCTAGCGAATCCCATCCACACATTACGGAAAAATATGCGCAGTGAACATACTACAATTTCCAAAACTGTTGAGGTTTTGGAAATCACAGCATGTCAGTTATACCTGCGGAAATGCTGGCAGTTTCCCTATAGCTATAACAGAAGCAGAAAGTCTTCAGAGGAAACCCCTGCGGACTTTCTGATAATAGCACTGCGGGAAAATCCACAATGTGTTGCCACCATGGTTTTTCCTGCAGTGCTTTTTTGCTGCAGCCCCCTACGTGGGGCCTTACATAGATTCAGGTGAACCGTGTCAGTACTTATTCCTGGAATCTATGCAGCAGTACAGACTAGAACAGTCTATATATATACATCAATCATTATTATTATACATTCCACAAAGAGCAGATAAAATTCTGTTTGTTCAGTGGACTGTCATAGAAACTCCTATAGAGGTGACTATTCTTTAGTTCATAGAGCACAAATATTTAACACTTGAAGTGAACTCATCCTATGTCTTGAATTCCAATGTGTTCATAAGCAAATAAATCATAAAAATGTCGTAAAAGTCGCACAGCTTCCATTCTAGACAGAAAATACACTGGACATGTGCACCTTTTGGCATTGTCTCCCCCCCCCCCTTCTGAAAACTTATGACATTGATTTATACTTGATATTCACCCCCTATTGTAATTTTTAGTTAGGGTAGTTATTGTTAGTTATTTCCTACACTGTAAAAATAATGAAGTATCAGAAAACTATAAAAAAAAATGTGGGTAACCCACTGGTACCGGTAATTGGGAATAGTAGGTGTTAGATCAAATCCTCTCTCCAATAAGAGAAATCTAATCCCCATAAATCTAAAAATAATACCTGTATTCTGGTATCTGGAGGACTTAGGGGGCATTCACACGGAGAAAAGTGTCGCTGATTCTGCCACGATAACTCACGGCAGAATCAGCGCTGATAAAAAGACTCCCATTGACTTCAATGTGTTCTGTGCAGAAAACGGAACCCATTGAAGTCAATAGGAGTCTTTTTATCAGCGCTGATTCTGCCGCGAGTTATCATGGCAGAATCAGCGTCACTTTACTCCATGTGAATGCCCCCTAAGGAGCAGCCATTCTGATTTTGCAGCACCTGCTCTGCCATACCAGCTGAATTGCTTGCTTGCAATAGACACAAATTTTTAATTTTTCTTTAATTTATTTAACTTACTGATTTAATTTCTAATTTGCCCGATTCCCGTACCACAGGCTTCCACTGGGTTTTCCCCTTTCGAGTTGGTTTACGGCAGACATCCTAGGGGTCTCTTGGACATCGCCAAAGAGAAGTGGGAGCAAGAACCCACCCCCCACAAAAGTGTTATTGAATATATTGCTGGTATGTAGGACAGGATAGCGGCAGTCATGCCCATGGTTACAGAGCATCTGCAGGAGGTCCAAAAGGCTCAAAGCCGTGTTTACAATAGGTTGGCGAGGGTAAGGACCTTTAAACCCGGTGACCGAGTATTTGTACTCCCACAGTGGAGAGTAAGTTTCTTGCCAAATGGCAAGGCCCCTATGAGGTAATGGAAAAGATAGGGGAAGTGAACTACAAGGTTCATCAGCCAGGTAGGAGAAAACCTGAACAGGTTTATCATGTAAACCTGCTAAAGGCGTGGAAAGGCAGAGAGAGTCTGCTTACAGAAAGGCCTCCAGCTAAACTGTCTCCCGTGAAATCCCCACAGGCTGTAGTTGGGACTACAGAAGTAGCAGCAGGGGTAGGAACAGCAGAGACCATCACAAAAAGCCAGCAACAAGAGTGCAAAGAGTTTGTAGCTAGGAATACAGATGTGTTCTCTGAGCAACCCGGGCGTACATCTCTAATTAAGCACGATATTGTTACTGAGCCCCATGTGAAAGTACGGATGAGGCCGTACCGGGTCCCCGAGGCTCGCTGACAAGCCATTTCAGGAGAGGTGCAGAAAATGCTGAAATTGAGAGTTATCGAGGAGTCCAAAAGTGAATGGGCCAGTCCCATTGTTCTAGTACAAGCATCTACTTGAGCAATTCCCCACACATATCAGGGGGATGATATCAGGCAGGAGCAGAAAGTCAGGGTGATTATGATCTCTGACACTCTCCACCTCTAATTTTAGCTCTGAATCATGCTCCCTTGTCTAGTCCTGTCTAACACTGCCCAACTGGCAATACACAGCCTAAGTGGCATATCAGGCACCAACACTAACTGCACTGATTGCTCAGCAACCGTGGGGACTAGAGAAAAAAATCCAGCTGTGCTGGATTCAGTGGAGAGGTGCCTATTTAAGGATGAAATTACCTTGATTTAGCATTACACTAGTTATCTGTTGCCAATTTAGAGGTTAAAAGTGAGACCTCAGAGGAATTGGGATTACCATAAACTGCAGGATGATGCAATATGGAAAACAACCTCTCTGGACAGAAATCTACACTTTACCTACAGTTGCTGAGGAAAATAATAGGTACAGCCAAAGCGAGCCATTTACCTTATCTGTCTTATCTAGCTTGATGTCCTCCAGATCTTCCATAATGAACTCCATAACTTTGATGTGACCTCTCTGTGCAGCACATTGGAGCAGGTTCAGGCCATTCTGGAAATTCAAGACATGACATAATATTACAAGAAATAACTCATCGCAAACATAGCAGAATAGTGCACTGCTATTTCCAGCAAGAAATGGCTTGAAGACAAAAGTTGTCGCAACTCTTATCTAATGGATGTGACTCGTTTCTTAAAACACTGCTTTGCCTTGTTGGATTTTCAGGTGACTTTCATCATAAATTGTAGTATCTGATAATTATAGACACAACAGAGCACCCACAAGGATTCCACTTACGTATGTGCATGGTCTCACCTGTTTGTCAGGCTATCATCCTGTCTGATTACTCGTGTTTGTCTTGCTTATGATTTCCAACTCATCTTTAATGGCCATCTAAGGGCTAATTCACACAGAATTTTTTGCAGGAGGATTTTGACACGGAATCCGCATCAAAATCCATCTGCAAAAAGGCCTCCCATTCATTTCAATGGGAGTCCCTCGCTTTTTTTTCCTGCTAGCTATTTTTTCAGCTAGTGGGAAAACTAAGCGACATGCCTTATCTTCCTGTGGCTGAGTCCGCCACGGCATCCTCAGCTCAAGACACACTCCTGCTTAGGCCCATTCTTTCAGGCCTAATTAGGATCTGATTATGTCATTCCTAACCTGTCGCTTCCCGCTCCATTCTCTGTGTATCAGCTGCTTAGGTGATAGGTGGAGGTGCCAAGTGCTAGAACCCCACCAATCTTTTTTCTTTTTTTTTTGTAGATTGTGAGACCCATATCGGGAAGAATGCACATTGTGAGCCCTATCAGTATGTCTTTGGAGTATGGGAGGAAATCCATGCAAACACAAGGAAAACATACAAACTCCTTTCAGATATTGTAAATGGTGACTACAGAAAATAGGCAGGCTAAGGGTGCATTCACACTGAGTAAACGCTAGCTTATTCTGAACGTAAAACACGTTCAGAATAAGCGGCGTCTAAAGCAGCTCCATTCATTTCTATGGGAGCGGGGATACGAGCGCTCCCCATAGAAATGAATGGGCTGCTTCTTTCACTCCGTGCAGTCCCATTGAAGTGAATGGGGAGTGCCGGCGTGTACGCTCCGGCATGAGCAGAGCTTGCCGTATACGCCGGCACTCCCCATTCACTTCAATGGGACTGCACGGAGTGAAAGAAGCAGCCCATTCATTTCTATGGGGAGCGCTCGTATCCCCGCTCCCATAGAAATGAATGGAGCTGCTTTAGACGCCGCTTATTCTGAACGTGTTTTACGTTCAGAATAAGCTAGCGTTTACTCAGTGTGAATGCACCCTAAGACTAACCTCACAAAACATTCCTAGGAATAGATAGTTCTTTACCATAACAATACTTGTCGAATGTTTAACTTTTTTTGGACCAGTGTTGCAGAATACTGAACCTCACCTTGTTTTCACAGCTGATTTTGGCTCCATGATTGACAAGGATCTGAAGAACCTTAAGATGTCCAAACCATGCCCCCAATAGTAACGCATTCATTCCAAACTTGAAACAAGAATAAAAGAAAAGAAATTAGGAATATTATGACTTATGCTAGATTCACACTAGTGTTTGGGTTTTTGTTCTTTGGGTCTACTTGGGGACCCAAAAAACATGGAAACCCCATCTGCTTATAAAACAGTTACCCGCAGCAACCCGCAGACCCCATAGACTATAACGGAGTCCTATTTGTTTCCGCCCAAAATCGTCAGAGAGAAAAGTTTTACTCTCTCTGAAATGGAGGACTTAGTTCCTGAATGGTCATATAATGCTAGTGTGTCCGTACCAGAGAAGAGTATTATTCAGATTAAAAATTAGTGGGCATCCTAACGATGTGGCTACCATGTACACCTACACACATCTATATTATGTGTATGGGAGTGTGCCAACAGTCCAACATATGTGAAGGAAGAGGTTTGAAAATGCTGTATTTAAATACCTCTGGTCCTTTGATTTTATGGGTGGTATGGCAGCAGCTTATTCCCCTCTACCCATTCTCAACACTTTTGTAACATCCTCGCCCATCTTGGCTTCGGGACCATCCTCCAACCGCATGCTGTGGCGCAGAAGGCATGTCTGACTGTGATTTCTTCCTTTGGGTTCTCATTGTATTGTCTGAACACTGTCTTATACCCTCACTTCGGTAATTGATTTTCCACCACACCCATCTCCTTCACCTTGATTTCTCACTTCTCCTCTAAGGGTCCATTCACACGGAGAAAAATGGTGAGGAATTTGGTGTGGAATTTTCCATGCAGAAAAAAAAGCCTCCCATTGACTTCAATGGGTTTTGCTAGCTTTTTTTTCCACTAGTGGAATTTTCCACTAGCGAAAAATTCCACTAGTGGAAAAAAAAGCTAGAAAAACCCATTGAAATCAATGGGAGGCTTTTTTTTCTGCATGGAAAATTCCACACCAAATTCCTCACCATTTTCCTCCGTGTGAATGGACCCTAATAGTTAAAGTTAGCCTTTCCTGTGTGAATGAAGGCTCTTCCTTCCTATTTATTGTTTGCTCACATTCACATTGCTGCTTGCTATTGACTTGTGTATGCTGGCTAAATCTCTTGTTGTTTTCTTACCTGTATTCATATTCTTGACCTCTGGCTTTACCTTTGACTACTCTCTTGGATTGGGATTCTGTACTGTGTTGCTCGACTGTTACCAACCCCTTGGCTAGCTGACCTCCCTTTTGTTGTTGTTAGTCTTATCTTAAAACCATTGTTTGGCAGTTTAAAGACAAACAACGAGACAGATATCCATTTAGTTTACCAGATAGACAAGATACATACACAGTCTTCATCATCCAAAGGGAGATCATGCTCCAACAGCAGCTTGACCGCTTGCTCATGTCCAGCCCCTGCTGCCCAGTGTAGGGCTGTCCTGTCTACCTGAAACATAAGTTAAGAAGACAGAGAGAGTCCATGATAGAAAGCTCCAAATAACACACTGAACGTGAAGAAACTCTTAGTCAGTCCAGGCTCAAGTCTTTTTCACTGGTGTCTGTATAAAATCTTTATCATTCCAGTTTCATCCCTAACAACAAGGACACAGGATCAACATTAAAAGGGTTTTCCATAAAACATCCTTATCCACACTTCCCAGATATGAATGGTTGACAGAGAAGTTTCTGCTTCTTTCACATTCATAAAAAAGGAATTTACACTTGTCCTTCTTTCACCTTGAACTTTCCCTGGGGCAGTTTTTTACTTACTGCAAAAACAGCAATGAGCAGTAATGGTCTAGGCATAAAATGCCATATGAGACGGTTCATGGGAAGAATATGCAAATCTGACTTCCATGATGTAATTAGGATGCCAGTGCCTCAAGAATGCACACCAATAGAGGGCGCTGACTGAGAATCTGCAAGTCTATCTTCCATGATGTAATTAGGAAGACAAAGTCTCAGTCAAGCAAACTAATAGAGGGCACTCCCTTTAACATCATGCCGACCTTCTCAGAGGCCTTTGTTTGCAAAGCAAATGTGAAGACTATATCCTACAAACTGGCAGTAATGTGGAAGGGACACGGTACCTACACTGTTCTTGGCTCTGACATCCACCCCTCTCTTTATCAGCTGTAGCATCTTCTCTATGTTGTTCGTCTTGGCTGCAATGTGAAACTCTTGCTCACAGGGAAGCACTGAAACAAAGCAGATGTCAGGAGGTCAAAAGAAGGGAAATAACAGTTAGAAAGCCGCTAGTTTTATTCTTCTATGAAACTAGAATAGATCCCATAGAGATGTGCTGAAGAGGAAACCACCCAATATACTATTTACATGAGATATTGCTGCTTGTCTCTTTGCCTGAAATCAGACTTGCAGTTTTATAACCTAAACATGACAGAAAATACAAAGGACATGAAAAGGGTCAGTCTTTATTCACTCAAGGCTTTGGCACAAAAATAGTACATTGCCCTACGTATATTTTGTAGCAATAAGGGCGCTGTCACATGATGTCTACATACTGTAGCTGTGGTCCAAGACGGGGTTTTCTATGATTCAACTTCCATAGCACACAGCTAAACAGTGTAGCAACCGCACAAGGTCAAAATCCCATTCCTCTGCAGTACAAAATGGCCATGAGTTTCTGTACATAAGATTGTGGTGACAAGGAATAGCCAGAGTTTTGTTTATTGAATGGAAATCACAGACGGCGCCAAACTGGACTCTGCTACTCTGACATAGTGTGGCAACATCCTTAGGCTGCATGCACACGGAGTTACGCCGGGCTTGTAAAAATTCTCGTTCACAGCCGTACACGCGAGCGCAGCGGACGGCTCCCAAACACTTCCCATTCACTTCAATGGGAGCGCTCGTAACGCCGGCTTTACGAGCGCTCCCATTGAAGTGAATGGGAAGTGTTCTGGAGCTGTCCGCTGCGCTCGCATGTACGGCTGTGAATGAGTATTTTTAAAAGCCCAGCGTAACTCCATGTACACGCATCCTTAGCGTCCCCGTAACTTTTATATATGGTTATATTGTTAATGAACCCGAAACATCTAGGAGTTTTCTGGGATTTTTTATGGCCTATACCTAGGATAAGCTATAAAGATTTAATCAGCGAGGGACTGACATTTCTATGGGAGCAAGGTATTCGATCGAATACTACTCGCTCATCTCTACTTATTACTGTATCCTAGACAGACTGCCCAGTCAGTTTCTTCTGCTCATTTCTAAGGCTTGGGTCACACTATTGTAATTGCTCTCAATGGATGAGAGCAACGAACATAAATGTCGATAGAATGAGTGATGCAGGCGGAGCCTCCTCCAGCTGCAGTCTAAGGGTGCATTCACACTGAGTAAACGCTAGCTTATTTTGTAAAGTAAAATTACACTTGTAAATTTTGCTATCCCATTGACTTCAATGACATTTTACAGGCGTATTTTTACAGGCGTATTTTTTACAGGCGTATTTTTTACAGGCGTATTTTTACACTTGTAAAAAAATATCATTGAAGTCAATGGGATAGCAAAATTTACAAGTGTAATTTTACTCTACAAAATAAGCTAGCGTTTACTCAGTGTGAATGCACCCTTAGGGTTCATTCACACGGAGGAAAATGGTGAGGAATTTGGTGTGGAATTTCAACGCCGAAAAAAAAGCCTCCCATTGACTTCAATGGGTTCCTTTTTCTGCTAACAATGGGAGGCTTTTGTGAATGTGAATAGACCCTAATATAGAAACATGATGGAATCTTTATTCCCAGCATGTTTGTTTAGTTCTTGAACTGAAGAAAAAGTCGTACCTGCAGGGATTACTTAGCTGGGATTAACTGGGATTATTTAGCATATCACAATGTAACCTACACTGACAAAGCTTAATGTGAAGCTTCCCACAGAGCGCCCGAGGAATACATTAAGAAACTGCATTAAGCACAATTGCTTAGTATAAGATCACTGGAAACATTAGCACATAAGTGATGCCTAGAAAAAGATCAGATCTCAGATTAAGCTTTCGATATTTTTTTTTTGGACACTCTTCCATAGAAAATGTATGTGATAGATCTGGATTTATGAACTGCTTTTTCCCGGAGCTTCACTTTAAGGGGAAACACTAGTAAAAATCAGTTTCTTATTGCCATTAAAAACTTCTTAGTCTCTGACACAAGCCTACCTGTCTATAGTCAACTAAGGTGAGGTGGGTGACATCATCCTAATGCTTGGTCATAAGCCTTCATCTTCAGCAATGTTGAACAAGGACATTCCAGTGCAAGATGATACGTGCCGCAAGACCTTACAGACTAAGGATAAAATAACATCAAAGAGTTTTTCTCGGATTTTACTTTCTAGATGGCCTATCTTTATCAGAATAGGCCATGAATATCTATTGGTAGGGGGCCAGTATCCAGTACCCACACAGATCTGCTGCCCTTCCCAGTATTATACAGTGTATGGAGCCGTAAACTGATAGCTCTATGTGATGTGGCCGAGTGGCATTACTTTAGCTCTACCAACATAAAAATTAATGGAAGCGGAGCTATAATAGTGCAGCTTGGGCTTCTACATAATGCATGAAGCCATCTGCTTTCAGCTCTGCACACTGTATAATACCGGGCCTGGCAGCAGTCTCAGGCAGCCAGGTTTGGGAGGTTGCTCCCACTAATCACATATTGATGGCCTATCCTAAGTCAGTATGTTGAAGCTGATCGCTTTTTTCAACTTCGACTCCACCCAAAATGAGTCCCAACTCTGACTCCACAGCCTTTAGCATTTCAGGCTCATGTGAACACACCCTAAGGCCAGGTTCACACAGGGTTCAAAACGGTTGGTTGCTGCGACTGAATGCTGGTGCACCGGCATCCAGTCGCGCACTCCGCTCTGGATTAGGCCCAATGACGGGGTCTAGTCGGGAGGAGGGAGTGTCTTCAGGCGGATGTCACGAGGCGAATCCGCCTGAAGAATAAGAATATTGCTTCTTTTTTCTGGGAGCTGGAACGAACGGCTCCCGGAAAAAAGAACTGACCGCCTCCCATTGATTTCAATGGGAACCATCTTTTTGGTCAGGATTTTGAGGCGGATACGGCCTCAAATCCTGATCAAAATACTCTATGTGAACCCAGCCTAACAATAGGTTCACACATTAACCTTTCAAGTATTTTCATGTACAAACACTTAAAATGAGCCATCAAATACGCCTGGAAACATCATCCCATTAAAGGGGTTGTCCAGGAATCACAGATCTCTGTAGGAGGCTGGGAAGGTGAAAAAAATAAATACCCAACCTATTCACCTGTCACAGTCAAGGGACATCACTCGCATACGTCACCAGTGATGTCCATGTTCTTTCATGTGACTGGTAAGGCCATTGACTGACCTTAGCAGTCACATGTGGTGAGGATTCTGCTGGAACAAGTGTTTTAGAAGCTGATTTTATCCCAATAAACTCATATATACACCCAAAAAAGCATGTGGATTTCAGAGGCTGATTTGTCCTGTAACCAGCATTATATCAGCCCTTTGTTTTTAAGCCTTAGGCTGTATGAACATAGCCTAAGGCTTGACCATACATAGATTTCTGTCATCCGGCAATCTGTCATAAAAATACCACAAACCCTTGTTTGAAACAGATGATCGCAGACTTTAATTTGCCAAAAGAAGATCAGCCATGTTAGATATTTTGGGCCAGCAGTCGGCTGAAAATATTAGTACCGCATTTCAGCCGCACTGCATTATGTTCCCCCCAGTCAAGCAGTTTAGTTGGCAGTGTTGATAGTGGGATTGTCCATACAAATGATCCCATTATCGATCGGTCACATGACAATTATCTGAAATCTAATGTGTATAGTTAGCTTTAGGATTAATCCACACAAGAATGAGATGCTGCAAATTTTTCTGCTGTAGAAAATCTGAAATGTATGTATTAAAAAACTTTCATTGTAGGCTGTGAAAATATACTCACAGACAAAAACTAATTTTGGATTACCCTTTTCTGATTCTAGTGCCCCTTTAACAAACAACTTCACCTCAAGAATGTACAGTCATCTTGGTTGAAACTTCCAACTCTATGAAGACTAGAAATCTCAGTGTTACCTTGAAGTTCCTCTCTGTGCCATTACTGACAACCATTACAAGCCCCATAACGTCTATGCCTATAAACCTCTAATGAAATATAGGATTCATTCACTCATGGCATTTTACAACTTCGTCTACTATAAATTGTCATTGTAAATGCCAAGAACGGGGTATTATTGGATCGATAAGGTGTAACTATTTAAGCATTTCATTGATCTTGCTTCTTAACCCTTTATACGCTGCTTTCTATTGCTGATAATTTCTGTATTGGGACTCCGTCTGTGTACGTTTATCTGCTATAGTTAAAAGGGTTGTAGTTAAAAGGGTTGTCCAGGAGCTACAAATCTCAATCCGGTCTCCCCCACCACTGTGTGGTCCAGCAGCGCATGGGGGTTTGTTCCGGTGGAAGTCCACGCCACATGAGACCACTGAGGCCAATCAGTGACCTCAGGGGTCAAAGGAAAGGATATAAGATGTCACCAGTGACGTTCTGTGTCCTTTCCTATGATCACCAGGAGCGAGGACTTCTGCCAGAACAAGCCCCTGGGCATTGCTGGATGGAAAACTGGAGCACAGGGGAGAATGTTTTTGTTGTTTTTTTTTTATCATTATTTTTCACTTTCCCGGCCTCCTCGCAGAGATCCATATTTCCAGGACAATCCCTTTAATGTCTGTCGCTGTCATCCCATGACAGATAACAGCAACAGACATTAATAAAGGCAGTGTGAATGTAGCCTTAGCGGTCCATATGTCCGTTGTTCTGGTCATCTGGCGGCACAGCTATGAACACAGGGTCACATGTTGGCTTATATAAGCCCATGTACCACACTTCTGTGTCATTCGGAGCTGCCCGTCTTTTCAAGATTTTTCTTGTTCTACAGTGGCAGTGACATAAAATCGAGCTGACGGGCTGCCATTGTGTGTGAGGACTCAAGAGAATACAGCAAATAAAGAAAGAATATAGTGCTCTGTACAGCTAATGCACACCTCACCCCTTTGTGCTGTAGAGCGATATCATACTTCTCTTAAAGGGATCTGGCCCCAGAATCCAGAATATCAACTCGGCCCCGCAGATAGATAAGTGTATAAGAGATAAACTGTCTGTAGTTTCCGTACACACTTGTCATTCATCTGATCACAGGTTTTCTAGACTGTTGTTTGTATAGAGTGAGAGCAACATGAGTGGTAACAAAGGGTTAATATAGACAAGGAACAAGGAAATGTATGGGGAGTTTGTGACCTGATCAGAGCAGACGTGCAGCCCCATATTGTCACCAGACATCATCTATTGTTCCACTAATGATGTTTAACCACAAAAGCGGCTTTCTCCAGGCCCAACAAGCCTACAGTTACCATGGAGAAGTCTGAAGTGGCACAGAAAAAAACGACACGCTATATTTCCAACCTTGTACTAAGTATAGTGTTATGTAAATGCAAAGTCAAACTTCAGCAGTGAACGGAGAATAAAAAGACGAGATTCCAGAGTTGTCTCTATCTCTGCGGGAGAAAATGGCTACTAGTAATGCCACAAGTGTAGATAGGTTTATTTAGGAATTAGGGTTTTTACTTAAGGCCGGGGCCCCACCGGTCAGAGCAATGTGGATGGGATTCTAACAAATCTCATGCCCACTTTGCAGTAAAAACCACGCTGGGGACATGCTGCGATTTCCAAAACCGGCGCAGTTTTCGAAATCGCAGCATGTCAATTATACCTACGGAAGCATCGGCGGTTTCCCCCTAGGTATAAGTCAAACAGAAAATCCGCAGAGGAAACCTCTGAAAACCTTCTGTCTAAAGTGCTGTGGGAAGTACCACGATGCGTTGGCGCCGCGTTTTTCCCACAGCGCTTTAATACACAGTATTGTAAGCGGACATTTTCTTGTGGCCGGTGGGTATGCACAGTCAACCCGCGTGTAAGCAGCCTCCAAAAAATGGCTGCCGGCCTGTGCACTCAGCACTGTCTGCGGCCTGATGGCAGAACCGACTGTGCAGGCATCGACGTGTGACCCCAGCCGGGAGAAGACTAGTGAAGAGGCGGTTGCTGAAGAAGATGGAGTCGTTGATGGAGAGAGTTCTCTCGCAGCATTGGTGACGCCCCCAGTGCTGTTTGAGCACTGGGGCCCGCCCCCAGTGCTGCGAGAGAACTCATTTGCATACTGTCAAGAACCAGGTTTTTAACCGAACAGCGGGCCGGAGACGAATAGACTTTCTTAAGGCTATTCCGACGTGTGAACTAGAAAAAAATTATTTTTAATGGTAGAATCCCTTTAAGGAATATTATAGATCTAGCTTCTTGAAAGGGTAATGACACAACCCAACATAGCCAAACTAAACCCGCAAAGGCTAAAATGAAACTTTTACTAACACAGGAGAAACACAGTGGCTCAGTGGTTAGCACTGCAGCCTTGCAGCGCTGGAGTCCTCTCCGTGATTTTGTGGATTTCCTCCTATTCTACAAAGACATACTGATACGAAAAAAAAATGTACGTGTGATCCCAATATGGGGCTCACAATCTACATTAAAAACAAAAAAATTTAATAACACCACTAAAATCCAAAAACAGAAATTAAATTCCAAATTGACACAAAGACAAAAGAATAGTCAATGCCAGCTGGAGAGTACAGTGTGCCACTTAACACATAGTATGATAGGCAATAACCAGAACAGTTGTACGTACCCCAGAATATACACGGTAAGGGCGGGTTCACACCAGCGCCCGATCTCCGTTTTGAGTTTTCCGTCTTCTGCTGACAGGAGACATAAACCTGGCATTCAGTGTCCACCAGTGAGCGCCCGTGAGCGAAACAGTTTTTTGTTTTTTTTTAACCAGACACAAAGCCCTGCATGTCCAACTTTGTGTCTGGTTAAAAAAAAAAACGGATTCGCAGCGGAGAGCAGAAGATACTCACTGGCGGACAATTTGTAAACCCATTCAAAAGAATGGGTTTGAAAACTGCCTGCCAGTTTCCGTCTCCTGTCCAGTTTCTCGGGTAGGAAATGGAAACCTACAAAACGGAGATCGGGTGCTGGTGTGAACCCGTCCTTATGAGAACTCTCCGGAGTGAGGAACAACCAGGAGGTGGAGAACTCCCCACCCAGACAAGAATAGTCCCCAAGCTAGCCCTACAAGCAAGGATCCTAACAAGCCATGTCTATATACGTATTACATTCCAAAACAACGGGACTCATCAGGGAATCTCTAGGCTAGGCAGATCAGGCAAACTGATGCCATATCAAAATAATAATTCCCCCTCTCTGTACTATGATCTTGTGTTGCAAGCACCTACAGTGCCTTTTCACCGATGTCCCCATCATATCATAGTTCCCTTCACCAAACAGGGAAGGGGAATCATTATTTATGATTTGTCACACCCCTCTCAAAACTTGCTTCGATGTAGTGTTACGATACCCATAATAAATTTGGCACTTATCATATTCTCCACTTTTCGGTGCATTTTACAAATATCGGTGTATAATACTGGTGCTTTGAACAACTACAATATAAATGGAAGGAGTCAGAAGCCTGTGAGTGGATTCAAGGACATGAGCCCCCTATCCCAGAGCACTTAGGAACCTAGATACAGTTGACAGGTTTCCAGCGGCAAAGGCTGGCCATGTTCCTGTGTGAGTGACTCCAGGGCACTCATAAATGAGAGACGCTATATAAATGATTTAACACTTTAATGACACTGGAACGATTAACAATTAGCAAAACCAAAGCTGACGGAAATTGAAATTCCCTGCCTTTAGGTTATGTCCACACAGGACGTATAAGCAGAATTTCCACCATTAAATTGTAGGCAGAAAATTTATTGCATTTACAATAACAACAAAGTAAATGAGAAAGGAAGAGAATACTGTAAATTGTAGGAGCAAATTATACCATTAACTTGTATTCTACCCACGGCACAGTGAAGGGGTACTTGACATTCCCTTGTCTTACGGCTTCCAGTGAGAAAACAATCCAAAATTGCTTAAAAGGGATCTTATCATTGGATACCCTTTTTTCCTCGATAACACATAGGACTAGCCTTAAGAAAGGCTATTCTTCTCCTACCTTTAGATGTCTTCTCTGCGCCGCCGTTCGTTAGAAATATGGGTTTTGTTCAGTATGCAAATGAGCTCTCTTGCAGCACTGAGGGCGGGCTCCAGCGCTCAAACAGCACTGGGGGACGTCCCAATGCTGCATGAGAACTCTCCAGCGACGCCTCCATCTTCTTCTGGAACGCCATCTCCAGCTTACTGTGTAATCGGCCATTTTCTTGCGGCTCAGGCATGCGCAGTCAGCTCTGCCCGAGGCCTAGAAGATTGAAACCCAGGACGGAAGAAGACACAGGTAGAGGGCGTTCCAGAAGAAGAAAGAGGCGTCACTGGAGAGTTCTCTCGCAGCATTGGCGACGCCCCAGTGCTGTTTCAGCCCTGGGGACCGCCCCCAGTGCTGTGATCGAACTCATTTGTATACCGAAGAAAACCCATATTTCTACCGAACGGCAGCGCAGAGAAGACATCTAAAGGTAGGAGAACAATAGCCTTTCTTAACGCTATTCCTACGTGTTATCGAGAAAAAAAAGGGTATCCAATGATAAGATCCCTTTAAAATGAGGGGTGGTCTTCTCAAAGTAGGACGTTAATATGTAAAACTGAAAAGCTATCGTAGAAAATGTGGTCTGGGTATGGAGTGGTCTTCCAGAGAGGTTTCACTGTATTACCATTTAGTTGGAGCTACGCTTTATCCAATATTACCACAGAGAAGGTTATGTTTAGGTCTGGTTCTCATCTGCGTTCGAGCCATTTTGTTCCACTAACCGCAGGAAATATACGGAGAGAAAAGTCCTTCAAGCATCACTTTTCTCTCCGCATTTTTCGTGCAGAAACCGAGCAGAAACCACACGGACCCCATTATAGTCTATGGGGTCCGCAGGTTTCCTCAGGTAACCGATTTTTTTATGCAGATAGGTTTCCATTTGGCGGTCCCCAAGTAGACACCACGAACGGAAACTTGAACGCAGATGTGAACCGGGCCTCATACAGGTGTAATACATATTGGAAAACTCTGAAGTGTTTTTGCACTGAAATTGGGATTGGAGGTGCCATGGATCCAAATGGGACTTGCTCATGTGTGGCTACCTACCACAGTTTCTGCACAACTTTGCATGTAGGTTCTTTTTAGTAACAACACAGTCTTCATGTCTACAGAAGAAACTTCTGTGTCTGAATGGACAGCAAAATGTTATCCCATTGAAAGTTACAAAATGCAGACTTTAGGACTTGAATACCAAATACTTTTAAGTACTGAAATCTACTTGAAAGACTGTCGTGTGAACATACTCTTAGCCTGAACTGAAAACCATTTAGGATCATTACACATACAGATTTGTCCCAAGTGTATAATAATGTATAAAGACCCCTATATTTATGATATAGGACATTATTACAATAATAGGACCATATGGGATCCTCAGTTCTCAGTTTAAGTGTACTTACTGTATTTGCAAAGATGCTTCCCAGGTTCTAAAGTGTCCATAATGGCTAGAGAGACGAAATTTAGAAAAAAAAAAAATATTAATGTAGACTGAACCCTGTTTCTCAAGTCACGTATATGCATAGCAATTCCTTAAGAAATATCCATAACTCCGGAACCAGTAGGACAGTCCTGGATATCAGGCTCTGTCATGCTACGTCTGTGGACACTCTGGAATCAGTAGGCTAAACTACCGACACCTCTATTTTTCCACAGCCCGATTCCTGCTCTGACGTCTTATTTAATGGCTGACAGTCATGATCACAGAGAAGTAGTAAAGATACTCTAAGGTCCCTCGCAGACGACCTTGGTGTGGGTCAGTGTGCTATCCGTCATTTCACAGATAGCACACTGACCCATTCTTTTATATAGGCCCACACACATGACTGTGATTTTCACGGTCCCATGTGTGGGCCAACAATCCGGGCCGCATCAGATAGGACAGGTCCTATTCCTGTCCTATTTTGCGGCCTGTGCTTCCCTGGTTCCTATTAATTTAATGAAAGTAGCCGCGTAAGCACGGCCCTTGTACTGGCGGCATATTGGAGACATCCCCATGTCCCCCGTGTGAAGCCCGTGCTTTTAATTCATGGCAGGCCGGTTGCAGCACGGTCATCTGCAACTGGCCTAATTCAGTAATAAAATCTACGGATTGACTTCCTATTAAATTAACTATGTAACAAGCTATCCATCTAATTATTTATACAATATTATTAATTATATAATTTAAAATACTACAATTAATCTGATTAATTTGAAGCTGAAGTTAACTTTTTTTTATACAACTGACTCCAATTTCACCCAACACTGATCCCGACCAGTTATAGGTTGGACTTGATGGACTGTTGTCTTCATCCAACTTCATCTACTATGTAACTCTACAGCTCTGGCCAGTTGTGCTGTCATTATCGCACCCCCTCTTGCCTTCCCTCTATGGCACAATAGTAAGCATCTTTCCTTATTGCAATTCCTGTATCCTGCCCTCACCTGAAAATCTCCGCAAAATGTAACCATCAACTTCCATCGTAGACACATCCATTATTAGCTCCATAGACTCCTGGCTTCCTCTAATCTGAAGAAGATCGACTGAACTAGTACAAGTCTCAAGCAGGTTTGAGTTTCTCAGCACTCCAGGAAAGTGTCGCAACGGGGAAGTTCAGGTCACACTTTATTAGCTCACAACAGCTACACTACTCCCCCTACTGGCTGAATGGAAACTACAAGTCACTCACTATCTGAGAGTGAACACATAGGGTCATAATCTGATGTGGGACAAATTAGAGCTATTTGCGCCATAGCGGTTTGTAGAAGGCTTATTGCTTGAATTAGTAACATTGCATACATCCAAGTGTGACATATGAGGGGGTGTTCGATGGTTCGTTCCATTGCGGTGAAAATAGAGCAAGTCCTATAATGCTCTGTGTCATTAGAACAAAATCAGCATGTGCATGGAGTCTAAACAAATGTCGTTACTTGCGGTTTTGCAGGATTTATACCCATTTATGATTTTTTTTTTTTTATGCAGAGTTTTAGATTCTTTTTAGATTTTAATGTAGATTGTGAGCCATATAGGGCTCACAATGTACATTTTTCCCCTATCAGTATGTCTTTGGAGTATGGGAGGAAATCCACACAAATACAGGGAGAACAAACAAACTCCTTGCAAATGTTGTCCTTGGCAGGACTTGAACCCAGGACTCCAGTGTTGCAATGCTAACCACTGAGCCACCATGTTACCCCTATACCCATTTATGATTTGTGAAAAATAATACAAAATTATAATAAAAATTAACAACTGAAGAAGCATCTCTAGACACATTTAAAGATGCAACAAAGTGATCAACATCTTGAGACATTTGGAGAACTTTGTTACAATGGCCATGATGTCCCTAGCACAACTGACTTCATATATACCACACATGATAAATTCCCCTATTAGGTGTGGTTCACATTTACATTCGGATCATTCCATTACCCTCTCTGCAGGAAAAAAATCGGAAAGAAAAGTCCTGCAAGTAGCACTTTTCTCTCCGCATTTTTCGTGTGGAAACTGATCAGAAACCACACGGATCCCATTACAGTATATGGGGTCCATGGGTTTCCTTAGGTAACCGCTTTTTTATGCGTACTACGTTTCAATTCGGGGGTCCCAACCAGACTTCCAGAATAGAGACCCCAATGCAGATGTGAACTAGGCTTCAGTGTAATCTTAGACTGGTCAGTATAGAGATTTATCAAAGTAGCTTATGCTGGATGATACATTCTGTGCAGCTTTTGTCTAACTATTGTCTAGCTATTGGTCAGCTTGTTGTGCCAAAGTTTTGTACAAAATTTTAGCACACTGTTGATGGAACTTCAGGGGGCCACCCCACTATAGACACTTATCGCTTATCCACAGCACTCCAAACTATCATGAGAAAGTGGGACTTCTAGGTCCCCAAAATACACCATGTGCATGAAGCGATGGTTGCGCATGCAGGCTTGGATTTGCTCCCTGCTGAGCCCCGCTCCTTTATGTGGCCCCCACTGCTTATTTTTAAAAAACTTTTATTTAGGAGTGCCAATTATGTTTTTTTTAATCAACTTCTACTTATCAAATAGTAGTGGGGATCGGTGAGCAAAATATCAGCCAAGGATATTTCAGTCCATAAGATGGCCACTGCTTTGGTAGAATGGGCTTTAAAGGACCTGGGAGATACTTTTTCATCAGCTTTGTAAGCCTCACAGATAGCCAATTTCAACCACCTACAAATCGAAGTCTTAGAAACCTTCCTGCCCTTATTAGGACCCTGATACTGGATAAAAAGATTTGCATCAACTCTCCATTACCTAGTTGTTTCCAGATAAGTGAGGATACAACAATGAACATCAAGGGCATAGAATTCTTCTTCTTTACTGGACCTGGGGTTGTTGCAGAAAGATGGCAGCACAAAATCTTGAGATCTATGGAAATTTGTCACTACTTTATATCTGTCAAAGGGGTCAATGTTGAGGCTTGTGATTGGGACATCATCAGTCACATAGGGTGCACCAGCATCATGACGTTGACATGCCCCAGGCCAGAAAAATACTGAAGAGGACACTGGACAACCACACAACGCTGCAAGGATGCCCAGGAAAGGTGAGTACAAGTGTTTGTTCTGTATACTCAACTCTCCTGGGCCTCCACTCCAGAATACTCCAGAATCTCAGTTTTGGGGGCTCGAACACCAAAAGTTTTGGGTTCGGGCTTAGTCCTAAACATTTGGATAGGTTCATCCCTACCTAACTAAAAAAGAGGAAGTATAACACCTTTTTAACACTTTTCACTCTTCCTTCTTTTCTCTTCCCTCTCCCAGGAGGCACCTTCTGGCCCCTGCAGAGTATCCGCACATTCATGTCTCCCACTTTGTCATTTCTCTCTGCTTTTCACATCTGAATGTATCCTATCCCACTAATATTATAAATGTGAAAGTTTGTGGATGTTTGAATGTTTGTTCCTCAATCACGCAAAACGGCTGAACGGATTTGAAATGAAATTTGCCACATACATAGATAGGAACCCCGATTAAAATACAGGCTACTTTTTATCCCGGTAAATGACATCACTACACGACCGCAGTGAAGGAATTTAGGTTCACACAACACTAGAGGACCTGTGATGACATCTTGAGCCATTCTAGGATAGGATCAAGCTAGGCAGTGGGCGGAGCTACATATTATTTTGTGGGCGGAGCTATATAGGATGAATCTGCACAGTGTGAAAGCTGAAGAACATGGAGTCTCATGGAACATCAGGAGACTACAGAACATGCAGGCTGTGTGTGGGCAAGAGGAGTATATCAGGTGTAGAGTTTCAGTGAGTACGATGGGGAATGTGTTGTTCTGCCTCTGATGGGGGAGGGTGGAGAACTTTGGCACATTTCAGCAACATCCATTCAGCCCTTTGTAACACAGAAGCTGCTCAGACAGTCCCATAACAAAACCCCTGTAATCACAATTGCCTGATGTAGCAGAGTTTAGGCAGCGCTGTAGCACACCTCTATAGGCTCTCCATATGCAAACATGTACATACAGCTAGGTATCCTATATATATGCAGCGATGTAGCAGAGCAGAGACGCGGGAGCAGGCTGCTCGAACTACAACAAATTTCTACAACATCCGTTCAGCCATTTCCAACACAGAAGCTGCTCACACAATGACATAAAAACACCAGATGTAGCAGAGCTTAAGCAGCGCTGTAGCACAGCTGAGTACGCTCTCCATATGCAGAGATGTACATACAACTAAGTATGCTGCGCATATGCTGAGATGTAGCAGAGCCAACGCCAACACCAACCCACTGAGGAAGTCGCGGGCAGATGCTAGTTATTGATAAGCTGCTTGTTGCCCGGCTGTTAGGTCTGGATTGAGCAAGAAGGAGAAATATAAGAGATTACTAGATTTTCCCCATTCATTTTTTAGTCACTTCTAGGTTTGTCTCAAAAAACGCAACAAAGGGGGGCGTGGCCTAGACATGGGACGTGAAGAGGCATCTTGTAGCAGCTCCCGAACCCCTGAGCACAGATTGTCTCCCACCGGGTTTCTTACCTTCCGCACGACCACTGTTGGTCATGGTGAAGCACCTTGGACGCAAACCTCCTTCCTCCTCCAGGATAGAACCGCAGCTTTTTGGTGTCGACGGCCTCCTCTGTCCGAAGCCCCGGCGGCTCCAAGATGGCGCAGTCGCACGCCGATGACAAGTGTTGGGACCAGACCGCAGTGGCAGCCTCTCCCGGCCCTTCCGCTCCTGCCTCCTCCCATGACACTCGGCCGGTGTCGGTCCCCCAGGACAGCTTGGATTATGCCTCTACCCCTGATGCGCTGCGTGCCCAGCTGTCTTCAGACTCCTCTGATTCTTCTCTGTAAGGTACCCATTCACAGCTGCACCGTCCTAAGCGTCCTAAACTGCCGGACATTTGGCAACTTCTCCACGCTTTGCCTACTAAACGGGATTTGGAGGCCTTGGTCCGCAGGGTTGAGGAGAAGATTGTTACGGAATTTAAGACCGAGCTTCACTCCCTGTCGACGCAGGTCGACGCGCAACAACAGATGTCGGCTGACCTAGACCATCGATTGGCCACTGTGGAGCAGACTCTGACCTCCCAACGCGCATTCAACCGTCATGTTTTGTCACAAGTTGATGACCAGGAGAACAGAGGGCGCAGGAACAACATCAAATTGAGGGGCATTCCGGACTCTATCCAGGCTGTTGAACTCCGTGAGGTTGCCACCACTGTTTTTAAAATGGTCCTGGACCGTTCGATCGACATGGAGATTAATATTGATCGCATTAATCGCGTACTGGGCGTACGCAAGACGCCCGCCTCTGGACCTCGAGACGTTCTCTGTAAAGTACATTTTTTCAAGGAAAAGTCCGACATTTTACAGGCTGCCTGGCGTCATGGTCTGGTTTCCTTCCAAAAGTTCCCAATTCAACTTCTCCCTGATGTCTCCCGCTGGACCTTGGCTATGCGGCATCTTCTCCAGCCTATCCTGCAGCTGATTCTGGATGCTGGAGCCACCTACAGATGGTGTCACCCCTTTCACCTCCAAGTCCGCCGTAATGGAACGGTGTTCGCTCTTCACTCTCCTGACCAGGCCTCTGCTTTGGCTCACTTCCTGGACTTACCCGATCTTCATCTTCCGGACTGGCTGGATTACCCTCTCCCATCTGCTGCGAGTGCCAATCGCTCCCCCTCCTTTTTTTTGCCGTGGCGGCAGAATCGGGCTGCTGACTCTCTACAGGCCCCTCCTTAGAGTCTCTCTGTAGCTGTTGCCTTCCTTGGGACTTGTGCTCTTACTGGTTCCTTTAATGCCTTTAACGGTGTTATTTGTGTTTTATGCCTTTTTTCCAGGTTCTAAGTGTTTTGCCCTGTGGGCGGCTGCTGAGGGTCTCATACCCAGCAGCCCCCCGTGGAGTTCCCCGCTTCCCCTCCTCCTCGGGTGGGGTCCACCGTGGCTGGTAGCTTCGGTTCATCCTATCCTCTTCTCTGCCATTTTGATTTGCTGGGGTTGGCCCCGCCCGGGGTGTGTGGAGGGCTCAGATCCCCGTCTTGATGTTGCTCTTGTGCCTTGACGGCATTCCATGTTGCTGCTCGGGGTACGGGTAGCGCTATGTTAGGAATAGTTTGTGTTTGTTCTGTTCTGCTCCAACTCTGTGCCTCTCCCCCGATTGGTTAGGTTTTGCAGCTCTTTGGGGGTGTACTGCAGTGTGCCCGTTAGACCTGCTTAAGTGGGAAATTTCCCACTGTTTTCTGTTGTCCGGCCCGGATTACCTGGAGCTGGAACTGCTTTTTGCTTCTCGTCTTGTCTGGTTTATTGGTGGGTTTGTTTTTCCTTTCCTTAGTTCGCCTTGTTTCCTCTCCTCTCCTGACCTCTCCCCCCCCCCCCCCCCCGCCGCTCCTGCTGTTGACCATGGTCTCTCTAGCCTTTGCTTCCATTCACGTTATTGGTCCTGACTACTCCAGGGATGCGTTCCTCTTTGTTTCGACTACTATGGGGTATGAGGATCCGCATAGCCTCTATTCCAGAAATGCATTTTAGGGTAGGTTTGGCCCTTGTCCTATCGTCCCCTTGGTCTCTTGCTTCGTATCATAGTTGTTGCTTCAATTCTAAGTCCGGAGGGGTCAGTGTACTACTTAACTGTTCAGTCACCTGGTAGTTTACTGCAGCTTCCATGGTTGCTTCGGGTAGGTTCCTCTTTGTTACTGTCGTACTTCCTCATCACCCGGCCTAAATCCCTTCTTTTGATAGACACCTGCACGAGAGGATTGTGTGGAGACTTGGACCCCATAGATTCTCTTCCAAGTTACCCGTAGGAACTGTGGCCTGAGTGGTGATTGCTGGTTGCCTGGCTGGAGCTGTTCCCCGATACCTCTCCCCCCCCCCCCCCCGCTTTTTTTTTTCTTCCCCCTTTTTCCTTCTCCACTGCTTTTGTTCTTCTCTCAGTCTTTGTCCTCTATGTCTGCCCTTGGGCTTTCGTTAATGTGCTAGATGCTTGTTCCGTGGACGTGTTAATTTGTATACCTTGCTGTTATGGGCCGGGGTTCCTCGGCCTTGCTGTATATCCATTTTGTTTGGCTAACATTTTGTTTGTTTATAAGTAAAGAATTTATAAAAAAAGAAAAAAAAACGCAACAAAATCTGCAACAAAAAACGCAGTGTTTCCGCAATCTTTGGCGTTAACTTTAGGCTCCATGCAGATGACCGTGGCCGTGGTCAGTGTGCTATCCATTTAATGAAACAAGCGGAAGTACGGGCGGAACACAGGTCACCTCCACGTGCTCCCCATGGTCTTAATTCATGGTTGGCCAAGGGAATTCTATTCCCTTTGCAGGAAATGTAAAACGCAGCATTTTTTACCAATGCATTTTCCGCCACAGCCATAACTTTGCTTGTTGGCAACATGAAGCCATGGCCTCAAAGGCAATCTGTCAGGGCGCTGTTCTCTGGAACAGACCTACAGGAGCTTACTGCGTATGCACGCATATGCAGCCAGCCACCAAAAAAATGGCCACTCGCATGTGAAGTCAACTCTGCTTGCGCCCCGCGGGCAGAGCCGACTTGAACATGCGTTTCACTTTGAACCAGCCGAAAGAAGACAGTGAAGATGACGTTCCTGACGAAGATGGAGGTGGCGCTAGAGCGAGTTCTCTCGCAGCATTGTTGTCTGAGTGCGGAGGACCGCCCCCAATGCTGCGAAAGAACTCCTTTGCATACTGAAAAGAACCAGGATTGCAGGCAAACGGGGGCGCAGAGAAGGCAGCGAAAGGTAGGAGACGAATAGCCTTTCTTAAGGCTATTCCTACGTGGTACCCAGAAAAAAATGACTTTTAATTATAGGATCTCTTTAAGGAACTGCGGAATAAATTAGAAGAACAATATCAACAAGGATAGTTGGTGAAATATCTTTTCTATTTTCAACCCTTTGAATTTGCTCAAGGGCCTAAGTGGGTGGTTTATGGGAATATTGTAAACCTTATTCCCGATTGTGCTCTTGGGTTTATGGGTTTATTTTGTTTATAAATGTTTTATGAAAAAGTCCAAAGATAAAATAGAAACAACAGTAAAGCAGGGTTCACACTAGCATCGGTGTCTGACAGCTAGTGTCCGATGCTAATGTGCACGCAAGATTTTAGCATCGGTCATTAGCTGTGTCCATTTGCAATTTGCATGATTTTAAATGGGACATCATGTAGTGTCCGTGGGTGTCCTTAAGCGTCCGTTTACAAAGATGTCCGATTTTTCAAGCGGACAGCTAAATCCGTAAGGACACCCACAGACACTACATGATGTCACGTATAAAATCATGCAAATTGCAAACGGACACAACTAATGTCCGATGCTAAAATTTTGCATTAGCGTCGGACAGTAGCTGTCGGACATCGATGCTTGTGTGAACGCCCCCTTAGGATAGTAACACCAAGAAGCAGGCCTATGATGAGGCCTATTCTATGAGAATAAACTACTAATACAAGTGAATACATATGTATACATAGTCACTAATGTTTAACCCTATAACATTTCATTTTTGGTTTTTCTGTGTGTACCGGTAAATGGTATCACATATCTGTGAGGAAAAGAAGCAAACAGTTATGAAGTCCTAAGGAAATGATTTGCATATCAATACAAAAAAAAGTTACTGGTGTCAGAAAATGACTTTAAGGAATTTTTTTTTTTTTTTCAAAGTTTTGGATTATTGTTATATGTATAAATTTGGCTTCCCCAGAACCGTACCAAAACATAAATTACAAGTAACATGTCATTTTGGCTGCAAAGTGAACGCTGTAAAAACGAAGTCCGTAAATGGACTCAGAAATGCACTTTTTCTTGGAATCTACCCCATTCTGAATTTTTTCCAGCTTCCTAGCACATTATACAGAATAATAAATGGTACCATTATGAGGAATAATTTGTGCCACGGACATTAAGCCCTCATATGGCTCTGTGAACGGAAAAATAAACAGGTTGTGGGGTTTGGGAGGCAGGGAGTCAAAAACATATATCAAAAAATGTCACCAGCAGAAAGGGGTTAATTAGGTTTTCACAGAAGGTATTCCACAGAATTTGGTCTGCATATCAACATGCTACAACAACTGTGACAACATATCACACTGAATAAGATAAGAAAAAGATAGGACCACAGTGGCGTATCAGCTGGAAGTGGATTGTATTACTGAATAGCATCACAAGAGCCAAAAGGTGGGGTATACAAGTTAATATAGGTTAAAGCCGCAGCTCAGCCCCAGGACCACATGTCCAACCAGACGGTGGTAATAAACATAGAGTAATAAAGAATAAAAAGTGGGAGGGGGGTAGGAAAATCAGAGAGTCGGAAGCTCAGTGATAATAAATATCATTTAGTCCACATAAAAAACTCCACAGTCACAATGTAAGGCAACGCGTTTCACCATCTATCGGATGTCTTTGTCAGGCCAACATTAGGAGGCTCAGGGGCAGTGGCGTAACTACCGAGGTAGCAGGGATAGCAGCTGCCACAGGGCCCAGGACATTAGGGGCCCGGTGGCAACCGTTACCCCTGCAGGTTTTTTTTCTTTATAGGCCGTTACCGGCTGGAGTTACTCCAGCCGGTAACGAGCCCTATTTACTTACTGATCCTGGCAGTGACGCCGCGGGCCCCCCAAGTACTATTATACTCGGGGGTCTTTTCAGACCCCCGAGTATAATGATCAGAGGCCCGGGAGAGGTAAGAGAACAAAATAAACAGTATTATTTACCTCTCCATGCTCCGTATACGCATCGGGCATAGTTGTCTCATGTCACATGACCAGGACCTGCGTCCCGGGTCATGTGACATCCATACGTCATTAAAGATTGCCGAGGACTGCAGGGGAGCCAGAGATAGGTAAGTAACAGTGTTTTTTTTTTTTTTTCTATGTTTGTATCCCCCCGGGTCGTTTATTATACTCTGGGGTCTGAAAAGATGACATTTCTTGTAATGTAGAATTTCAGTATAATAATATTTTTTTTTTTTAAGCTAGTGATAAGTCACTTATTCATTTCTCTTTTTAATGTTCTCTTAAGAACGGTTAAGGTCGTCGGTGTCGGTCAGGAAGGGGGGGGCATGACAAAAGTTCGCCACGGGGCCCCGCCATTCCTAGTTACGCCACTGCTCAGAGGAGTATATGTATAAAGACATCACGCGGCAGCAGTTTAACCAATTGCAGAAGTTTGAGTTAAGGGGGCATTCACTCTTCCGCTCATGTCTGCCCGCCGAGTATCCATCATATTCCCCAGAGCAAATATATATGGGACGGCTTCTTGGCGGTCAGTTTTAAAACTCATTCATTTGAATGGGTTTTTTTTAAAGCAAACCGCCGGTGTCCGTATGCGGTCTCCCCGTGGGGAAACCGTGGTTTTTTTTGCACGGATACAAAGTTGGACATGCAGGACTTTCCCTTGGAGAGGCTGCAGACGGACAACGGCAGATTGCTTTTAAAACCCATTGAAATGAATGGGTTTTAAAACTGACTGCAGGGAAGCCGTCTCCTATCCAGTTTCTCCAGGGCTTAGGACAGAAACCTGGTGGACTGACACAGGGCGCACAGCGGTGTAAGTGTGAACGCCCCTTAACTCTGGTACATCTATATTTAGCAAAGCAATATTACACTGCTTTGGCTATGGAAGTATTCAGCACAATAAACAACATAGCATGTGTTTTTGGGTTTTTTTACAATTAGAGTCAGCGCACAAAAATCACAAACTAAACCTTATATATACAGCAATCACAGACAAAACCTGTCTGAACAGATCCTTAGACATACAGACTGCACCTCTTCCAGTCTCCTTTGAATAGGATGAGACTACAGCTGCACGGTGACCGGTTGCCACAAAACCTTAAAATCACAAAAACTGCAGGTCGCAACTATTGGCAGTGAATGTGGAAATCCAGCAGGGTTTTATAACTGTTGACTAATACGCTGCACAAGTAGCTCGAACTCACTATCATTAGTTGTGAGGTATTAGCGCAACATATTGTCAGTCGCCAAGTAGTCCATGGCAAGGGTGAGTTGGCTGCCACTACCTTTGTGTGAACAAAGATCGTCATATTGCCCTGTCACTGCTTCACTAATGTAAGTGAATGGAATCACACTGTGAACCCAAGAATACTGCAACTGCAAGTACTAGTCGCAAAAAGATTTGAGTCACAGCACCCTTGGGATCGCAACGCAACTCCATTCACTTAGTGATAGAGTGGTGAGGTGATACGACGTTCTGGTGTCATGGTCTAGGTTTATAACAACCATGGGCAACTGGCACACCCCAATAAGGCGAGAGTTACATAGAAACATTTGTCAGGAACGATCAGATGTATTTGTAACATGTAACATAACAATATGGCAATATGTCAAAAATCCAAATCAGTAAAATATTTGGTTGCGCCAGACAGAATAGCCCTCAATGCAAGGTGGGCGACATAGTGACTTTCAAGAACTAGCTTTCATAAATCTGTCCCAAAAAAGCTACACAGTGCCTCTGTATATGAGACCAATAGTAAATGAAGATTATGTATAACCTGCCCCTCGTATTCTCTGTATGTCTCGCAGGTGCGCTTTTTGGACTAGTTTTACCGGGGTGTCTATTTATGACGTAGACGCGCCACCTTGTTAAATCTTGTGCACGTCTTAGTTATCTTAGACTCGTCTTTATAAGCTACATTCATTTTACCAATGACAAAAAGCAAAATGGCGAGAGCGACATAACACCTGGAAAAAGGCGCAAAAGAGTCATAAATATGGCGCAGGGCAGAAAAAGTCCCCAATCTTAGACTAAAGGGGAGCAAATACCTTAATAAATGTCTTTCATTGCAACATAACAAGGCTGCGACATGGCTAAAAATCCAAATCTGTAGGATTTTCGGTCACAGGTTTACCGGCATAGCCCTCAATGTAAGTTGGGAGCCACAGTGACTTGTATGTGACATATCTGCAAGTTTTACATATCAAACCCCTACAATAGTCACAAGCAGCAAGTTGCAGAGAAATCGCAGACACTGTTGGAGCCTGTAGCCCTGGCCATATAAGACAGCAGAGGGCATAGATATAAGCGCTGCCCCATGTGCCCCCTATAGCAGGCTCTGCATCCCCTCACCCGGCTCTGCCCTTCCTTCCTGGCATTGTTGCTGGATATAATAGTTGTAACATGACGGGCTATGGCAGCTACAACACCACAATGGTCAGCAGCTGGAGGTGCCAGGGATGTCAGCTCAGGTGCCTTCTACTAATGCCACCCCCGGCATCCATGCCCCTCACTTACAGATCTCATCATCGCACAGCAGTGCACTCTCCATTCTGGAGCCGCCTCAGCTCAGCCTCATCACGCCGGGTATCCAGTGCCAGCCCTTCCCCGGGCAGCCTGCGCCCTCCCGGGGGTGATGTACAAGTCAGTGCGCAGGAGCTGCCGGCCGGTGACGTCACGGGAGGGGCACAGCAAGAGGTGGGAATGAGGGAGCAGGAGGAGGAGGAGGGGGAGGAGGAGGAGAGGAGACTCCGGTACTCGCTGCTGCCACTTACTACAGTGTGTAGAAGAGATGTGTGTGCAGAATACAGCGCCCTCCAGCGGATACTGACTACTACAGGCCGAGCTATGGCGACAGCTGCAGAGTGCCCCTCACCTGAGGCGACCTGAGGTCTGACACATGCTGTCTCTACCATCATCTGCACAATCCAGTCATGGCTGGCTACAAAGTAGTGTCATTTCTAACCTCCATTGTAAGTACTCCGACCACTGGCACTGGTATTATATGGGCTCAATGGCCAGATATGGCTGGTGTATAATCAACAGGGCTGCCAACTGGACAATACAGGTGTGCGCGTATACCTGACAGTTGTGCAGTGCCGCACACACCTCCTAAACCGGGATAAGGTCCCTATGTAGTCCCTACAGTATAATGCTCCCTTATTGTGGCCATTACAGTATACTGTCCCTCTCAATGTGGCTTCAGCAGTATATTGTCCCATTTAAAGGGATTCAATCATTTGAATCCCATTTTTTCTCCCTAACACATAGGAATAGCCTTAAAGAGGACCTTTCATGTTTTGGGGCACATGCGGTTTTATATACTGCTGGAAAGCCGTGCGCTGAGTTCAGTTCATTGTCGGCTTTCCTGATCTGTGTCCCGGGTGAAGAGCTATCGGTGCCGGTACTGTAGCTCTTCACAGTCAGAAGGGCGTTTCTGACAGTCTGTCAGGAATGTCCTTCTCCACAGCAGCGCCTATCGCGCTGTACAGTGTGAGCGGGGAAGGACGCCTCCTCCCTCTGCTCACAGTGCACGTCCATAGATGAGTATTATCAGGAGGGGAGGGGGCGTTCCTCCCCACTCACACTGTACAGCACTATAGGCGCTGCTGTGGAGAAGGACGTTCCTGACAGTCCCTTCTGACTGTAAAGAGCTACAGTACCGGCACCACTAGCTCTTCACCTGGGACACAGATTGGGAAAACCGACAGTGCGCTGAACTCAGCACACTGTCGGCTTTCCAGCAGTATATAAAACTGCATGTGCCCCAAACCATGAAAGCTCCTCTTTAAGAAAGGCTATTCTTCTCCTACCTTTAGATGTCTTCTCCGTGCCGCCATTCTGTAGATATCCCGATTTCCTTCGGTATGCAAATGAGTTTTCTCACAGCACTGGGGGGCACCCCTAGTGCTGTGAGAAAACTCTCCTGGCTCTGTCTTCTGGCACGCCTCCCCGCGATATCTTCTTCCGTCGGCTTCTTCTGTATTTAAAGGCATTCTACCATTTAAAACTTTTTTTTTTCTTGTTGACACATCGGAATAGCCTTAAGAAAGGCTATTCTTCTCATATCTTTAGATGTCTTCTTCGCCCCACCGTTCAGTTAAAAATCCATTTTTCGTGAGTATACAAATGAGTTCTCTCGCAGCACTGGGGGCAGGCCTCAGCGCTCAAACAGCACTGGGGGCGTCCCCAATGCTGTGAGAGAACTCTCTCCAGCGCAGTATGCTCCTGTAGTTCTATGGAGTACAGAGCGTACTGCACATGCTTGCGTAAACAGCCCCAAAAAGTGGCTGCCAGCATGTGCACTCGGCTCTGCCTGCCGCCCGATGGCAGAGCCGACTGCGCAGGCGTACAAGTGTGACCCCCAGCGCCGGAAGAATAAGATGAAGAGGCCGTTGCTGATGAAAATGGAGGCGGCGATGGAGAGTTCTCTCGCAGCATTGGGGACGCCCCAGTGTTGCGAGAGAACTCATTTGCATACCGACAGCAAACTGATTTTTAACCGAACGGCGGGGCGAAGACGAGATCTAAAGGTAGGAGAAGAATAGCCTTTCTTAAGGCTATTCTGACGTATCAACTAGAAAAAAAAAGTTTTTAATGGTAGAATTCCTTTAAAATTCACGCATGCGCAGTCGGCCCTGCGCATCTATGAAACCATTTTCTTGTGGCCACTTACACAAGCGTATTGTAAAGGGGCTTTATGGGGATATGATACTAATGACCTATCCACAGTATAGGAGATCAGTATGTGATCTGTGGGGTCTGACACCTGGACCCCACACGTATCAGCGGTTGCAGTAGCCTCTGGGTGCTAGTGGACGGACAGTGTGTTCAACAGCTAAGCTGTTCATGTAATGGGAATCTTACATCTAGTTACACCAAGGACACAGCTGCAATTTTTACAAGATTTATGAATGATGTGGTGTATTATGATTGATTAGTTATGATTAGTAATGTCCTGATGGATCTTTATGATCTGGTTTGTTATGATAGATCACTTATGATCAGCAGACATAATCTATACTCATTGAATCTTGTTTCCTGCTGACTTGTCAGCATGGCTCCTTCTTCCTTGATCAGGTCAGGAAAAGTCTCAGAGGATTTTTGGGTCAGTACCAAAATGGACACCAAGAGTATAAGAGCAGGAAGATACTGTAATACAATATAACCCATATTTACCTACCCCAAGGTAACTTTTGGCAAAATCACAATATTACTGCAACTCACATGTCTTCGTCTATAGCTTAACGCCCCTTAGTCAACATGTACATGACCAAGTGTGCATCCGATGTGGGCTAAGTTTGCAACGGAATGCAGTCAGATGACTTTCGGAGTCTCGTACGAGTGCATTCTGTTATGCTTTTGCGTCTATGGGGGCTTCCAAATCATTCTTTTCCATTGACGTGGAGCAGAACGGACCTGCCCTATAAATATCAGGAACAAAATTCATCTAAAACCCCTATAGATGTGAATGCATAGCGAAATATACTCGAATGACACCTCCACGTCTTTACGTCTTCCAAGAGCCATAACTTTTTTATTTTTCCGTTCTCACAAGCATATGAACACATCAATTTGTGAGACGAATTGTGCTTTGTAATGACACCATGTAATATTTTGTAAGATATACTGGGAAGGTGGAAAAAAAATCAGAATGAGGTAGAAAAGAAAAACTTTGGTTATATGACTTCCTTATGGGCTTTGTTTTTACAGCATTCCCTTTGCATCCAAAGTGACATGTCACCTGTATTCTATGGGTCAATACAATTACAGGGATACCAAATAATATACTCGAGTATAAGCTGAGTTTTTCAGCCCAGTTTTTGTGCTGAAAAAGCCCCCCTTGGCTTATACTAGAGTCAAGCAAAAAAAATGTATTTAATTTTTTTGTGGGGGATGGGGGGGGGTCGATGACCAGCTGCAATAGTGATGTATAGAATCTCTCATAAAAGTGAAAAAAAAAGAAACTTTAAAAAAAATATAATAAAAAAATAAAATAAATAAAAGTTCTAAATCCCTCCTTTCCCTAGAATACATATAAAAGTAGAAAATGACTGTGAAACACAAACACATTAGGTATCCCTGTGTCTGACAGTGCCTGCTCTACTGAATATAGGGGATCTGCAGTGCTCCTGTTCCATCGGGAAGGGTTTAATAGGAGCACTGCAGATACCCTATATTCAGCCAGACTGAATTCCAAGTGGGGGAAAAAAAAATAGTCCTTAGGGAAGGGGCAGACAGACAACCAAATCACCCCCTCCCCTTCCCCAGCACCTACTGCACCCAAAAACTCCAACCATCTTAATTTTTGAAATTTTCCAGTAGCTGCTGCATTTCCCCCCCTAGGCTTATACTCGAGTCAATAAGCTTTCCCAGTTTTTTGTGGTAAAATTAGGGGCCTCCCCTTATATTCGGGTCGGCTTATACTCGAGTATATGTGGTAGTTTTTTTTGTTAGATTTTAAGCCTTTAAAAAATGTAATCAATCATCTAATGTGAATTAGGTCCAATGGCAATCATGGATGTAGAGAAGAACTGGGCTGTTGGACTTAAACATGCCCAATTCTTTTTTTTGCCCGATAGCTAATATACATATATATATATATATATATATATATATATATATATATATATGGATAGATATATATATACTGTATACTTAGCTGTCCTTAGCAATCTCACAGATATTCTAACGCCAGGGTCTGATTGCTTTGGGCTTATTCTTTACATTTATAATCCAAAAAGAACAATCAAGATATAAGACTTAACATTTAATGATATAAGTTAAAAGTATAAATATACACAAAAATATATAAAAAAGTCACACATCTGACATGTCACCTCATAGGAAACAATGAAACAACTCCACAACCACGGAATAGTTTACAGTGGACACGGCAGTCTCAAGTAAGGTAACCAATCACACTTACCCGACTTCAATCCGTGATAGGAAAATTCCAAAAAGGACCGAAAGGGAAAATTCCAAAAGAGGCCATTTCATGTGAAAATAGAGTGAAATATAGAGAATAAAGACAGTCCCTATAAGATAGTCTTGGGAAGGGACTAAAATCACCCTAAAGCCTAATACAGGGTCACCGCCCTACATAGACAGTCCCCTGACTGCAACCTCACCCTAATTCAGGGTCCGTCCCTAATTAACCCTTTCCAACAATTTATATATGCCAAAGTAAGAAGGGCTAGTAAAACACACAATAGCATTCAAACAAAATAGCATGACCCGACATACACGTTGCAATGTATATAAATGCACCCACTCATCAGGGGTAAATAGCAATAAAATGTTCTTTGCCTTATCAAAGCATATAAGCTTACAGTAGAGATCGTGCCTTCACTCATCCACATGTATATGTATCGCTCATTAACATACATCCATACAGAGTGTAAATGGATAGTGAAAGGAAGAGATACAGTCCTATGAAAAAGTTTGGGCACCCCTATTAATCTTAATCATTTTTAGTTCTAAATATTTTGGTGTTTATAACAGCCATTTCAGTTTGATATATCTAATAACTGATGGACACAGTAATATTTCAGGATTGAAATGAGGTTTATTGTACTAACAGAAAATGTGCAATATGCATTAAACCAAAATTTGACCGGTGCAAAAGTATGGGCACCTCAACAGAAAAGTGACATTAATATTTAGTAGATCCTCCTTTTGCAAAGATAACAGCCTCTAGTCGCTTCCTGTAGCTTTTAATCAGTTCCTGGATCCTGGATGAAGGTATTTTGGACAAACAATTCAAGTTCAGTTAAGTTAGATGGTCGCTGAGCATGGACAGCCCGCTTCAAATCATCCCACAGATGTTCAATAATATTCAGGTCTGGGGACTGGGATGGCCATTCCAGAACATTGTAATTGTTCCTCTGCATGAATGCCTGAGTTGATTTGGAGCGGTGTTTCGGATCATTGTCCTGCTGAAATATCCATCCCCGGCGTAACTTCAACTTCGTCACTGATTCTTGAACATTATTCTCAAGAATCTTCTGATACTGAGTGGAATCCATGCGACCCTCAACTTTAACAAGATTCCCGATGCCGGCATTGGCCACACAGCCCCAAAGCATGATGGAACCTCCACCAAATTTTACAGTGGGTAGCATGTGTTTTTCTTGGAATGCTGTTTCTTTTTGGACGCCATGCATAACGCCTTTTTTTTATAACCAAACAACTCAATTTTTGTTTCCAAAATGAAGCTGCCTTGTCCAAATGTGCTTTTTCATACCTCAGGCAACTCTATTTGTGGCGTACGTGCAGAAACGGCTTCTTTCTCATCACTCTCCCATACAGCTTCTATTTGTGCAAAGTGCGCTGTATAGTTGACCGATGCACAGTGACACCATCTGCAGCAAGATGATGCTGCAGCTCTTTGGAGGTGGTCTGTGGATTGTCCTTGACTGTTCTCACCATTCTTCTTCTCTGCCTTTCTGATATTTTTCTTGGCCTGCCACTTCTGGGCTTAACAAGAACTGTCCCTGTGGTCTTCCATTTCCTTACTATGTTCCTCACAGTGGAAACTTACAGGTTAAATCTCTGAGACAACTTTTTGTATCCTTCCGCTGAACAACTATGTTGAACAATCTTTGTTTTCAGATCATTTGAGAGTTGTTTTGAGTAGCCCATGATGCCACTCTTCAGAGGAGATTCAAATAGGAGATCAACTTGCAATTGGCCACCTTAAATACCTTTTCTCATGATTGGATACATCTGGCTATGAAGTTCAAAGCTCACTGAGGTTACAAAACCAATTTTGTGCTTCAGTAAGTCAGTAAAAAGTAGTTAGGGGAATTCAAATCAATAAAATGATAAGGGTGCCCATACTTTTGCACCGGTCAAATTTTGGTTTAATGCATATTGCACATTTTCTGTTAGTACAATAAACCTCATTTCAATCCTGAAATATTACTGTGTCCATCAGTTATTAGATATATCAAACTGAAATGGCTGTTGCAAACACCAAAATATTTAGAACAAAAAATGATTAAGATTAATAGGGGTGCCCAAACTTTTTCATAGGACTGTATAGTCAGATATAGGCCAAATGACTTGAACAGCTGTCTAAACTCATCCAAGTCCAGAAACACTCCGGAGTGCCAGCGAGTGTGCGTCTCTTTCAGGCAAAACCCTTCTCTGGATGAGTTTAGACGGCTGTTCAAGTCACGGATTGAAGTCGGCTAAGTGTGATTGGTTACCTTACTTGGGACTGCCGTGTCCACTGTAAACTATTCCGTGGTTGTGGAGTTGTTCCATTGTTTTCTATGAGGTGACATGTCAGATGTGTGACTTTTTATATATTTTTGTGTATATTTATACTTTTAACTTATATAATTAAACATTAAGTCTTATATCTTGATTGTTCTTTTTGGATTATAATTGGATTAAGTGAGCAAAATTTTCTGCACTATAGAGTGTTTTTCTTGTCTGTACCTTATTCTTTACATACATAATAGTCTTGATATTTTTTGTTATTCTAGACACATTTACATCACCAGCCCTCTGATTGTAAGGCCTCTATACGCCACATTCAGTTACATATATGTCAGTCAGTGATATCATTGAACCAGAAATCAGTTCTTTGCAGCAGATCTTCTGTTACACCCCTCTGGCTCTCGTATTATTTTCATGTGTTTTTCCTCCTCTAGAGTTTTCTTATCTGAATGTGAATAATTTTCCCATGATAGACGCATTTTACCCTCTCACCCATATAATGTATGTACATGTACATTTCACATATATAATGGATGACAGCTTAGGCCGCACTGGATATTGATTACCAGTCAACTCCCTACATTAGATTTACAATTAAGATCTGTCACACTGCTATAAATATCCCCAGGTCTGGAGCAAAGGAATTCTACATTAAAAATAAAAGATGGCAAATTTACTCTGCAGTATAGTAATGGCGACCTACCAAAGCCCCCAATTTAGAAACGTAAACTTTATCTGTACTAGTGATGCTGCCACCTGCTGGCTGAAGTTATATCAGCAGGTAATACCAGATACAGTTTCATCAACACCCAAGCACCTATTATCCAGATGAATTAGGGTTTGAGCGAGGTGACAGTAAGAACCTCTACTGGGATGTAAAGATAAGAGAATGAATTTATCAAGAAAACTAACACTCCTCATATTTATTCCCCTCCTTCCAAATCTAGTGATAATGAATGTAGCCCTCCGTTTATGAAGCTTCAGCCCCTCTCTCCCTGTTCTACCCCCTCTGTAATAAAGCCTAACAGGTAACAAAGTAATGTAAATGTATGACTGTCAGTTCCATAATAGTTCATGCACACAGTTTCTGCAGATTCTGCACAATGAGCTTGAGCGGATGCTGATCTATAAATATTTTCTGAATATTATAAAAAAAAATGAGAAATGTGTTTTCTGTAGAATTCCAGCGAGCCCTAATGATGTGCTGCGGCGGAGCTACCCGGCCGCCTTCACTTGTGTCAGATCAGGCAAAATTTCTTGCTTTCTTTTTGAAGTATCGCTCAATATTACCAGATAACTGAACATCTCTGCATTCCCCAAAGTAATAGCATGAATTATTAAATGAAGTATTGCTAAACATTACACATGCATATATAGGTAGATCTACATCATATTAATAGAATATTTAAAGGTTTTCTAAAGGCATTTGTTAGTCCAAGACCACATTTTTCACTAGGTGCAAGAGGCCCATGTCCAGTGGCAGCCCTGTAGATATAGACCCTTAGACACTCGTCTTATGGACAGCTTTTGTTGGCAGAATATTTTGGTAGTGTTGGCCCTCCGCTCAAAAACATGATTGTGATGAGGAAGTGTGGCCATATACACCACGCCTGTGTGGTGTATATGGCCACATGGATTGAGCTCAGAAGTACTCAGGATCACCTAGGTGTGAAGATACTGGATTGGTCTTGTGGAGTTAAAAGGAGAATAAAAGTAATTCCTTAGTGGCAAAATCTTGGTAAAGTATATGCTACGTCAATGGGTTCCGCTAGCTTTTTTTCCCACTAGTAGAATTTTCCGCTAGTGGAAAATTCTACTAGTGGAAAAAAAAAGCTAGCAGCACCCATTGAAGTCAATGGGAGGCTTTATTTTCAGCATGGAAAATTCCACACCAAATTCCTCATCATTTTCCTCTGTGTGAATGGACCCTAAAGAATGGAAATTGAACATGCCATCTGCGCCTCAATGTGTGGGTGTAAGGCGCAGAAGTTCGAATGGGTGCAGACATAACACAAAGATTGTCTAAAGGTCTAATGACAGAGGGTGTGATCCATAGATGTGGCCAAGTAGACAGCGGAGTCTCTCTGTAAAGTACAAAAGGGGTAATTTATTAAGACTGACATTTATTATATCCTTGATCTCTGCTCTGCTGGAGCATGCACGTCATTTATGAATAGGATTTAAGATATTAACATTACATAAAACATTAATGAATGTGCCCTATAGTTCCTATAGAAATAAATTTCCTGCACTCAAATTAATGCTTCCAAAATATTGTGAACTTTTATTAACATCCGACAAAAACGTTTCGGTCTTATATAGACCTTCTTCAGTTTGTCTTAAAAATACAAAAGGAAATAACAAAATATAAGTGATTCCATCTCATAAATATAGTACAAATAATATACAAATAACATACAGACAATAGTACACAACAAGGTAATCAATGGTGTTAGATATATAGCCCAAAAGGTATAGGGTTTATAAGACATGTGCATATCTGGGTAACACCATAAAATGAGCAGACAATAGTAGAGCATGCATAAACAGGTGAAGTAGGTGTATTCAACAAGATGATATACTGCCAAACCGAATAGGATATGTCGCCGTGCTTCTACTGAGGAATGGTGCCCAGCTTACTAGACAAAATGTTATGTCCTATGAATACATTGGTATCACAAATCCTGTACAATCTTACCGGTGGGGTATAGTGGAAAGTGGAAGCTTCTGAAAGGGTCCAGGTCAGAGGGTGCAGTAGAGGTATGAGAGTGTGGGGTTAAAAGGGATTTTTGGCGCCAAGAGCCATCAGACCGGGAGCCCCGCCCCTAAAGGGGGCGTGGCCCCAAGCCAAAGGACCCTCGGCGCCCCCCCACAATGTCTAATCAGCTAAGGGGGAGAAGGAGGAGAAGGAGGATGGCGTTGGTGGTATAGAGGGCAGACACAGGTTTCCCTGTGTCCGCAGCGTTATTAGCCGCCCCGTGGAGTGTGGAAGTCGGGCACTTCCGGTTCGCGTGTGCCGCGACCGGAAGTTATGCGTTCCACTGTGGAACGCACAAGGAAGACGGGCACTTCCGGCTCGCATGTGCCGCGGCCGGAAGTTATGCGTTCCACAGTGGAACGCATCGGGGGAAGTATGTTGTTCGGCTAAGATAGCCGATAATAGGAGAGTGCAGGCAAGTCTACATAGGAAGAACTAATGGAGTAAATCACAGGAAAGAAGAAAGGAAGGAGAAAATATAATAAAAATGGAAAATAAAGAATAAAAAATAAAAAACAAGGACAGGTGTATAATGGAATAACCATGCGTTCCAGGCTGGAACACATGGAGGAATTAAAGGGACATGTGTATATAAAAGGAAAAAGGAAAAAAAGGGGAAAAAAAAGGGGAAAAAAAGGGGGAAAAAAATCTAAATAAGAAAAAAGGAGAAAAATGAGAAAAAAAGGAAGAAAAAAGTGAAGAAATAATGGGGAAAAAAGGGGAAAAATCAGAAGAGAGGGGGGAAAAAAAGGGGGGTACTAAGGGGAGGGGGGGAGAAGGAAAAAAGAAAAAAGAGGTGAGGGAGGGGAAAGGGGGAACGAAAGGAAAAAAGAAAAAAAGAAAAAAAGTGGGTAAGGGGCAGCGAACTACCCCTTGTAAGAAGACACCGGTAAGTATTGCCCGGGCACCATAATTTTCCTCCTAGGTCATAATCGATTCTGCAGAGAAAGAAAAATAGATTTTAGTAATCAAATAAAGAGTCTAAGCAAAGACTTAACAAAAACTCCTGATGTCATAATCGCGGTTCAGTCCGCGAGGCTCTAGTGTTTGGAATTTGTGAATCCAAAAAGCCTCTCTGAGTTTTAATGTTTTAATTCTGTCACCCCCTCGTCTGGCCTTGGGTATATGTTCTATGACCTGGAATTTTAACTGAGAAATGGTGTGTTTGGCTTGGTGGAAGTGGTAGGGAATTGGTAATAACAAATTTTTAGTTCGTATGGTACTCTTATGTTGAGAGATACGGTCACGAATGGCCTGTGTCGTTTCTCCAATATACGCTAAACCACTTGGGCATTTAATCATGTAGACTACAAAATTAGTGTCGCAACTAAAGTAGTCTTTAATAGGAAACTTCCTACCTGTGTGTGGATGTGTAAGATGGTCACCTTTCTGAATGTTATTGCATTGTGGGCAATGTAAACAAGGAAATGTACCATTTTTGCGGGTATTGAGAAATGTTTGTCGTGGTTGTCTAGTACTTGAGCCTAAGTCTGCTTTGACTAATTTGTTGCGTAAATTGGCGGCTCTCCTGAAACATGGAAGGAAAGGTTGCGTGAAAGATGGAATATCAGGATAACCTTTTTGTAATAACGGCCAATGGGTACGGATAATTCTGTGGACCTTGTAAGTAAATGGATGAAATGTATGGATAAAGGGGATACGCTTTGAGTTATCATAGTGTGTTCTGGGGGTATGATTTCTGTTCAAAGTAGTGATTTTTGATGGGTATCCTCTCTCGGTGAATTTAGATTGTGTTTCTAGTAACCTTTGTTCCCTGAGTGAGCTGTCAGACACAATGCGCGAGACCCTTTGGTATTGGGACCATGGAAGAGATCTTTTAGTTGCTGGGGGGTGGTAACTAGAATAGTGTAATAAGCTATTACGGTCTGTAGCTTTAGTGAATAAGTCAGTTTGAAGAGAGCCATCAAATTGTTTAATCACTGTGGTGTCTAAGAAATCAATTTGCTGTGTATTATGGTATATGGTGAACTGTAGTTCATCCCATACTGAGTTCAAAAAAGAGTGAAAGTGGAGGAGGGTGTCCAATGGGCCCTCCCATATGCAGAAAACGTCATCGATGAACCTTTTCCAACATAAACAATGTTGTTGAAACAAAATGTTGTTGTAAATGTATTACTCTTCGAAGAATGACATATACGCGTTTGCATATGGGGGGGCCACATTCCAAACACTAGAGCCTCGCGGACTGAACCGCGATTATGACATCAGGAGTTTTTGTTAAGTCTTTGCTTAGACTCTTTATTTGATTACTAAAATCTATTTTTCTTTCTCTGCAGAATCGATTATGACCTAGGAGGAAAATTATGGTGCCCGGGCAATACTTACCGGTGTCTTCTTACAAGGGGTAGTTCGCTGCCCCTTACCCACTTTTTTTCTTTTTTTCTTTTTTCCTTTCGTTCCCCCTTTCCCCTCCCTCACCTCTTTTTTCTTTTTTCCTTCTCCCCCCCCTCCCCTTAGTACCCCCCTTTTTTTCCCCCCTCTCTTCTGATTTTTCCCCTTTTTTCCCCATTATTTCTTCACTTTTTTCTTCCTTTTTTTCTCATTTTTCTCCTTTTTTCTTATTTAGATTTTTTTCCCCCTTTTTTTCCCCTTTTTTTTCCCCTTTTTTTCCTTTTTCCTTTTATATACATATGTCCCTTTAATTCCTCCATGTGTTCCAGCCTGGAACGCATGGTTATTCCATTATACACCTGTCCTTGTTTTTTATTTTTTATTTTTTATTCTTTATTTTCCATTTTTATTATATTTTCTCCTTCCTTTCTTCTTTCCTGTGATTTACTCCATTAGTTCTTCCTATGTAGACTTGCCTGCACTCTCCTATTATCGGCTATCTTAGCCGAACAACATACTTCCCCCGATGCGTTCCACTGTGGAACGCATAACTTCCGGCCGCGGCACATGCGAGCCGGAAGTGCCCGTCTTCCTTGTGCGTTCCACAGTGGAACGCATAACTTCCGGTCGCGGCACACGCGAACCGGAAGTGCCCGACTTCCACACTCCACGGGGCGGCTAATAACGCTGCGGACACAGGGAAACCTGTGTCTGCCCTCTATACCACCAACGCCATCCTCCTTCTCCTCCTTCTCCCCCTTAGCTGATTAGACATTGTGGGGGGGCGCCGAGGGTCCTTTGGCTTGGGGCCACGCCCCCTTTAGGGGCGGGGCTCCCGGTCTGATGGCTCTTGGCGCCAAAAATCCCTTTTAACCCCACACTCTCATACCTCTACTGCACCCTCTGACCTGGACCCTTTCAGAAGCTTCCACTTTCCACTATACCCCACCGGTAAGATTGTACAGGATTTGTGATACCAATGTATTCATAGGACATAACATTTTGTCTAGTAAGCTGGGCACCATTCCTCAGTAGAAGCACGGCGACATATCCTATTCGGTTTGGCAGTATATCATCTTGTTGAATACACCTACTTCACCTGTTTATGCATGCTCTACTATTGTCTGCTCATTTTATGGTGTTACCCAGATATGCACATGTCTTATAAACCCTATACCTTTTGGGCTATATATCTAACACCATTGATTACCTTGTTGTGTACTATTGTCTGTATGTTATTTGTATATTATTTGTACTATATTTATGAGATGGAATCACTTATATTTTGTTATTTCCTTTTGTATTTTTAAGACAAACTGAAGAAGGTCTATATAAGACCGAAACGTTTTTGTCGGATGTTAATAAAAGTTCACAATATTTTGGAAGCATTAATTTGAGTGCAGGAAATTTATTTCTATTTTGCTATGGCTATGAGAAGCCTTTTCCTGGCACCAAACTCCTTGACCGAGTGACGGCACATTAAGATTTTAAGGATTATTTCTCCTTGACCGAGCACCGGTATAATGTCCATCAATACATTTTCCTATAATCCTGAAGACACAGCAAATATCATATCCAGAACAACCACATCAGGGGGATTTTTACATATTGCTCCCACTGAATTACGCTCCAGGGATTATGAAAAGGCCTCTAAAGCCCTCTTAAATCACGAGTTACACTGTGTGACCCTCATAGAATACCTCAAGACACAGAGAATCCCTAGGGGCCTACGGTCACATCTTCGACCCACCATTTTCAGCGACAATACGGAGTATTGCTCATTGTTTGAGCAAATTCTGAACAAATGCTCTTTGGACTTGATGACCTTAACAGTTGACTACCTTCAAAAATCCATTACTCAACAACAAGAAAAAATTAAAAGTATTGAGTCACAACTGAGATCCACCCTCTCTGAAACGGATTTCTCCACACTTAAAAATAAAGTAGATTCTACCCTATCTACCTACAGACAGGAACAGGAGAAGAAAAAAAGGAATAAATTTCTACGGGACGCCGAGGATTATACCACCAACCGGGTCTACAAATGGCAGGATACACTCAACTCCTCAAGATTCCACAGAAGAGGTCCCCGTTTCCATGGCTACTCTTCAAATTCAGGTTCGGAGAGCGACCTATCTGGAAATCGTTCCGGACCGTCCACTTTTTTAGGACGGAATTCAAGACCACCCAGAGGAAGAAGACAAGGAGGGGTGGCCAATGCAGGAGAGGACGATCAAACACGGATGACAACTCGCTCACAGGTAATACAACACCACTTGTAGTGAACATTTCCTCCAAGAACTTATCACCCTCCCAACTTAAATTACTTCAGAAAGGCTTGTCCTTCTGTCCTGCTTACAAGTTTAATTCCTTCCAACTTGAAATGGATCTTGAGCGTTTCTTTAGGAATATACGCTTGAAAGCCCATTTTCACAAGGACGAAGTAGCCTCTATTCCAGATACCTCACAGGATACTACTCCTGTGAGCGTCACTACCCTCGGATTGAGGAATAAGAGTACTTATATTCCCCCAAGAGGCTCACATGCGTTAGAAGCATTTGTGGACCTGGTTAAGAAAGATATTAGGGCCCTTTGCACTAATATAGAGAGAGGTACCTGGTTCAATCCTCCCAACCTGACCCCAGAAGAACAAACATCCCTCAAAACCCTTATGGAGGATAAGGACGTAATAATTAAACCCGCAGATAAGGGTGGGGCAATAGTGATATGGGATAAAAGAGCTTATATTCAGGAGATTGAATCTCAGCTCACTGATACCAAAATCTACCAGAAATTACCAGATAACCCTACCCTATCCATTATGAATAAGATCAAGACTATTATGGACATGTTTTTGGAAAGAAAGATCATTGATTCCAAGACACATGAATTTCTCCTTAAAAAATATCCCATCATTCCTGTCTTTTATGTACTTCCCAAAATACATAAACGATTGGAAAACCCCCCGGGGAGGCCAATCGTAGCATCAACGGATTCGGTCCTGTCACCCCTGGCCATTGTATTGGAGAGAATACTCACTCCATTAGTCAAAAAAACTAAATCTTTTTTATTAGACACAGGAGACTTCCTAAACCATATTAAGACCCTACCCAAACTAGGACAGGATTGTTGGCTGGTGACGTTTGACGTCAACAGCCTATATACTTCAATAATACATCAGAAAGGTATTGAGGCCACTCGTACATTACTAGAAAATTCCAATAAATCTCCAGCCACAATAGAATTCTGCATGACTGCTTTAGAACTGGTTTTGACTAACAATTTCTTTATGTTCCGTGATGATTTCTTCCTACAGGTACAGGGTACCGCTATGGGGTCCAATGTGGCCCCCCCATATGCAAACGCGTATATGTCATTCTTCGAAGAGAAATACATTTACAACAACATTTTGTTTCAACAACATTGTTTATGTTGGAAAAGGTTCATCGATGACGTTTTCTGCATATGGGAGGGCCCATTGGACACCCTCCTCCACTTTCACTCTTTTTTGAACTCAGTATGGGATGAACCACAGTTCACCATACACCATAATACACAGCAAATTGATTTCTTAGACACCACAGTGATTAAACAATTTGATGGCTCTCTTCAAACTGACTTATTCACTAAAGCTACAGACCGTAATAGCTTATTACACTATTCTAGTTACCACCCCCCAGCAACTAAAAGATCTCTTCCATGGTCCCAATACCAAAGGGTCTCGCGCATTGTGTCTGACAGCTCACTCAGGGAACAAAGGTTACTAGAAACACAATCTAAATTCACCGAGAGAGGATACCCATCAAAAATCACTACTTTGAACAGAAATCATACCCCCAGAACACACTATGATAACTCAAAGCGTATCCCCTTTATCCATACATTTCATCCGTTTACTTACAAGGTCCACAGAATTATCCGTACCCATTGGCCGTTATTACAAAAAGGTTATCCTGATATTCCATCTTTCACGCAACCTTTCCTTCCATGTTTCAGGAGAGCCGCCAATTTACGCAACAAATTAGTCAAAGCAGACTTAGGCTCAAGTACTAGACAACCACGACAAACATTTCTCAATACCTGCAAAAATGGTACATTTCCTTGTTTACATTGCCCACAATGCAATAACATTCAGAAAGGTGACCATCTTACACATCCACACACAGGTAGGAAGTTTCCTATTAAAGACTACTTTAGTTGCGACACTAATTTTGTAGTCTACATGATTAAATGCCCAAGTGGTTTAGCGTATATTGGAGAAACGACACAGGCCATTCGTGACCGTATCTCTCAACATAAGAGTACCATACGAACTAAAAATTTGTTATTACCAATTCCCTACCACTTCCACCAAGCCAAACACACCATTTCTCAGTTAAAATTCCAGGTCATAGAACATATACCCAAGGCCAGACGAGGGGGTGACAGAATTAAAACATTAAAACTCAGGGAGGCTTTTTGGATTCACAAATTCCAAACACTAGAGCCTCGCGGACTGAACCGCGATTATGACATCAGGAGTTTTTGTTAAGTCTTTGCTTAGACTCTTTATTTGATTACTAAAATCTATTTTTCTTTCTCTGCAGAATCGATTATGACCTAGGAGGAAAATTATGGTGCCCGGGCAATACTTACCGGTGTCTTCTTACAAGGGGTAGTTCGCTGCCCCTTACCCACTTTTTTTCTTTTTTCCTTTCGTTCCCCCTTTCCCCTCCCTCACCTCTTTTTTCTTTTTTCCTTCTCCCCCCCCTCCCCTTAGTACCCCCCTTTTTTTCCCCCCCTCTCTTCTGATTTTTCCCCTTTTTTCCCCATTATTTCTTCACTTTTTTCTTCCTTTTTTTCTCATTTTTCTCCTTTTTTCTTATTTAGATTTTTTTCCCCCTTTTTTTCCCCTTTTTTTTCCCCTTTTTTTCCTTTTTCCTTTTATATACACATGTCCCTTTAATTCCTCCATGTGTTCCAGCCTGGAATGCATGGTTATTCCATTATACACCTGTCCTTGTTTTTTATTTTTTATTTTTTATTCTTTATTTTCCATTTTTATTATATTTTCTCCTTCCTTTCTTCTTTCCTGTGATTTACTCCATTAGTTCTTCCTATGTAGACTTGCCTGCACTCTCCTATTATCGGCTATCTTAGCCGAACAACATACTTCCCCCGATGCGTTCCACTGTGGAACGCATAACTTCCGGCCGCGGCACATGCGAGCCGGAAGTGCCCGTCTTCCTTGTGCGTTCCACAGTGGAACGCATAACTTCCGGTCGCGGCACACGCGAACCGGAAGTGCCCGACTTCCACACTCCACGGGGCGGCTAATAACGCTGCGGACACAGGGAAACCTGTGTCTGCCCTCTATACCACCAACGCCATCCTCCTTCTCCTCCTTCTCCCCCTTAGCTGATTAGACATTGTGGGGGGGCGCCGAGGGTCCTTTGGCTTGGGGCCACGCCCCCTTTAGGGGCGGGGCTCCCGGTCTGATGGCTCTTGGCGCCAAAAATCCCTTTTAACCCCACACTCTCATACCTCTACTGCACCCTCTGACCTGGACCCTTTCAGAAGCTTCCACTTTCCACTATACCCCACCGGTAAGATTGTACAGGATTTGTGATACCAATGTATTCATAGGACATAACATTTTGTCTAGTAAGCTGGGCACCATTCCTCAGTAGAAGCACGGCGACATATCCTATTCGGTTTGGCAGTATATCATCTTGTTGAATACACCTACTTCACCTGTTTATGCATGCTCTACTATTGTCTGCTCATTTTATGGTGTTACCCAGATATGCACATGTCTTATAAACCCTATACCTTTTGGGCTATATATCTAACACCATTGATTACCTTGTTGTGTACTATTGTCTGTATGTTATTTGTATATTATTTGTACTATATTTATGAGATGGAATCACTTATATTTTGTTATTTCCTTTTGTATTTTTAAGACAAACTGAAGAAGGTCTATATAAGACCGAAACGTTTTTGTCGGATGTTAATAAAAGTTCACAATATTTTGGAAGCATTAATTTGAGTGCAGGAAATTTATTTCTATTTTGCTATGGCTATGAGAAGCCTTTTCCTGGCACCAAACTCCTTGACCGAGTGACGGCACATTAAGACCCTATAGTTCCTAGTTACAAGCAATTACTACTGAAGTATCTGACTGCATTGAACAATATTAATGTATTATATATCTGTTCCTGAGAAATTAGAAGACTTCATAGTACAGTTCATTTTGCTTCCGTAGTGCACTGTCCTGTTTAAAATGCCTCCCAAACCAATAGAAGTTCTGTGTGGGGGTCTTTATTAGAAGCAAAAACTTAGATTTGTGACCATAAACAAATGGAGCAATACAGAGATATCATCAATAACCCCCCCCCCCCCCCCCGTACTCCTCTACGGACGAGTACTGTCAGGAATAGGGGGTTCTTCACCGTTCAGCGCCATGGCTGGGAAGTAAGGAACACCCCCTCATACAGTACAGTGCAATAGACGGTACTGTGAGGAGGGGCATTCCTGACTGACTGTCAGAAACTCTACCCTTCTGACACTGAAGAGCTAGAGTAATGGCACCGATAGTTCTTCAGTGGGGGCACAGAACGGGAAAGCCGATAGTGCGCTGAATTCAACGCACTGTCAACTTTCTAGTGGTGTATTATACTGTATGTGCCCTGAGGACATGAAAGGTCCTCTTTAAATACTTTGTGATTTCTTCCTGTCTTGTGACACCACAACCAGTTGTGCAATCATTGTCGTAAGAAAATCCATTACCTGTTAAAATGTATTACACAAGCCTATGATGATATAAAATACATATGTTTTTGCGTTCATACTTACCACAAGGAACTGAGGATGGCCTGTAGACTTCTCCTGATGTAAAAAAAAAAAAAAATTAAGTATTTTGGCCTCCTCCACCCCTTAATAGCCTTCCATTCCACACCTTTTTTCCTCACCTATGACATAATTGTCATGGGTAATAGGAAATTACTGTTATCCTTTTCTTTTACTCTATATGTAGTATGTTAGGCATGTTCTAATATGTTAAAAATTATCTGGCCTCCTCCTCTCCTTAATAACCGCCCATCTCACACACTATGTGATTTTTTCCTGTCCCATGACACCACAACTAGTTGTGCTGTCATTGCCTTGAGGAAATCCAATACTGGGAAAAATGTATTACGTAGATAAAAATTTAAATCCAGCCGGGTCGTAGTGTAAAACGCACACTTCTTCTTTATTAATTAAAATGCTCGAAATGATAGTAGCATATACACACAACAAAAACAGGAATACAGCGTCAGACTGACGCGTTTCGGATGGTATCCTTTCGCAAAGTTTTTTGTGGTATTTGTTTGGAACCCACAGTATGACAATTATTGCAAGGAACTTTGTGGTGGTTTTCAATCACTGCAATGTAAGGTTCATTCACATGGAGTAAAGTGGCGCTGATTCTGCCACGATGACTCGAGGCAGAATCAGCGCTGATAATAAGACTCCCATTGATTTCAATGTGTTCCACACGGAAGATGGAACCCATTGAAGTCAATGGGAGTCTTTTTATCAGCACTGATTCTGCCGCGTGTTATCGTGTCAGAATCAGCGCCACTTTACTCCGTGTGAATAAATCTTACATTAAAGTGATTGAAAACCACCACAAAGTTCCTTGCAATAATTGTCATACTGTGGGTTCCAAACAAATACCACAAAAAACTTTGTTCTGCAAGTTTTTCCACAGTCTGCTACCAAGATTCACAGAACAATTGCTGGCGTCTATCCAGCTGTAAATTCTCAATGTGTATCCCCAACCTGAATGTTTCAATAACAAATTCAGACTTAGACCTCAGTCCTGTGTGATTGTTCCCTCCAGCTGACCTGAAGGCATAGCTTTGTGTGCTGTGCAGGACAATCTAGCCACAACAGGAGGAACCTTATCTTTGTCAGTTCTGGAAATTCAACCAGCCATTGTGAATCTGTTTTCCATCTGTGTCCAGAGGCAGCAGCTTTAACCAAATTCTCCTAGAGCTTCTACTAGTGATCAAAAATGTTGACCATTAATCCAAATGACATCCCACTCACTCACCTTATGACAACTACAATCATGTGGATAGTGCGCGTACTGAAAAGTAATCTCCAGTATCGCCAGCCAACATCCATCATGTAGACACCACTTTCCCCTGTATGAGATCAACAGTGCAGGTTATTAATGAAAAACAGCACCAGGAACACATTATCATGCTCCTACTGCACTAGGTGTGAACTAGTGCCTACAGCTAAGCTGAGCACTCTTCCTCAGGTTTATCCATTGAAAGTGATCTTCTACATTTTCTGTGGGTCCCTAGTATTTTTCATCCCCCACCTACCACCTGTACCTCAGCACTATAGCTATTTTAAAGAAAAAGTTATTATTTTATAGAGCTATACTGTAGATTAGTATTTTTGTAATGAATTTACTAATCCTTGATCTTCTTTCTCCAGGCAGAGACATAACATGAAGTTCCTGGTCTCCATTGCAAAATACCTATTACCTATTTTGCGGCCCTTGCTTCCATGGCTGAAAGGAGCGGCAGAAGCATGGCCCGTGCACGGGCAGCACACGGGGGATATTCCTATGTGCTGCCTGTACTTTTAATTCACGGGCAACCCGTTGCAGCACAGTCATCTGCAACTGTCCTTATTCTGATATGGGCTTTTCTCTTCTATTTGTTCACTCTAGACTTTCTAGATTGATCACTAATGGGTCTTATTCTGCCAAAATCGACTTTTTAAGCAAATAAATGGGTTTCCATGCAAACGACATATGAACTGAGCTTTAGTTATATGTGTCACTAGTGCACATCCAATGACACATTTTGGACCCATCACAAAACAGAGCAGATGTGGCCTGGTTCCATTGTGGTGTTTGTTTTTTGGGAATAAAAACACAGGATGCATATCTATTTTACAAAAAAAAACCTGACTGAATCCCCAAGGCAGATAAAAAGGGGTTGCCCAAAGCATTACAATAGTAACAACACATGTAATAAAAGTCCTGGCCAGACCTATTTTAGCCATTGCTTCTTGCAGGGCTTCCATCAGGGATTTCAGAGTTCCAAAGGCAAAATTTATGGGCCTTGGTGATGAAATCCTCCTCTGGACTTTGTTGTTTATGTCTCAGTTTGTGAAAGAGGTCAGAGGAGGAGGCTGGGTTGGACCCACTCAATTTCACTGGGCCTAGGGCTTGTGATAAGAAAAGCCTTGGCTGTCCAGGCTACCTGTTGAAGGTGGGAGGGTAAGATGGGCCACGTGATTGGGAAGAATGGGTGGATCAAGTGACTGTGGACCTGGGCCTGGTGGGTGATGGCTTTATGACAGGGGGATGTAGGCTAAATGAGTCTGGGACAGATTGGACACACAGAAGATCAGAAGCGTCATGTGTGCCACATCAAGTGGTGTCACCCTCTTCATTCATATTCACTAACATCACAAAGTTCAGTGAATACTAATGCAGTGTCTCACTCCAGCACTCGTACTGGATGACTGAGTTACAGAGACAGAGTCTTGTATCTCATCTCTGTGACTCTCTTCCTGGACTGGTGATTCATTGATGATACAACATCAACAGGCTTGAATGTAAAAAAGACTGATCGGTGCTGCTCTGATGGTGGCCGTGGGATGGTAAAGTGCTGAAATTTCTGTAATGCTTCAATGTTCGTCCTGTGTGGCAAAATCCATATTTTGCTTTAGCTCTCGGTGTCTGCCATTGTACAAGTATTAAAAAATAGGGACGGCCATGAGCAGGCCCGGGAAGGTAGGTAAATAGACCACTACCTGCTGAGCTTAGTCCAGCATGTAGCAGCAGTCTATTAAAACAAACAAAAAAAAAAGTACTTACCTACCTTGCCGCTGCTGCTCCTGCTGCTGCCACCTCCTCCTTCACCCAACAATAAGACATCTGCATCTCAGCGCAGGAAGCGTGATGATTAGAGATGAGCGAACACTAAAATGTTCGAGGTTCGAAATTCGATTCGAACAGCCGCTCACTGTTCGAGTGTTCGAATGGGTTTCGAACCCCATTATAGTCTATGGGGAACATAAACTCGTTAAGGGGGAAACCCAAATTCGTGTCTGGAGGGTCACCAAGTCCACTATGACACCCCAGGAAATGATACCAACACCCTGGAATGACACTGGGACAGCAGGGGAAGCATGTCTGGGGGCATAAAAGTCACTTTATTTCATGGAAATCCCTGTCAGTTTGCGATTTTCGCAAGCTAACTTTTCCCCATAGAAATGCATTGGCCAGTGCTGATTGGCCAGAGTACGGAACTCGACCAATCAGCGCTGGCTCTGCTGGAGGAGGCGGAGTCTAAGATAGCTCCACACCAGTCTCCATTCAGGTCCGACCTTAGACTCCGCCTCCTCCGGCAGAGCCAGCGCTGATTGGCCGAAGGCTGGCCAATGCATTCCTATGCGAATGCAGACTTAGCAGTGCTGAGTCAGTTTTGCTCAACTACACATCTGATGCACACTCGGCACTGCTACATCAGATGTAGCAATCTGATGTAGCAGAGCCGAGGGTGCACTAGAACCCCTGTGCAAACTCAGTTCACGCTAATAGAATGCATTGGCCAGCGCTGATTGGCCAATGCATTCTATTAGCCCGATGAAGTAGAGCTGAATGTGTGTGCTAAGCACACACATTCAGCACTGCTTCATCACGCCAATACAATGCATTAGCCAGTGCTGATTGGCCAGAGTACGGAACTCGGCCAATCAGCGCTGGCTCTGCTGGAGGAGGCGGAGTCTAAGGTCGGACCTGAATGGAGACTGGTGTGGAGCGATCTTAGACTCCGCCTCCTCCAGCAGAGCCAGCGCTGATTGGCCGAATTCCGTACTCTGGCCAATCAGCGCTGGCCAATGCATTCTATTAGCCCGATGAAGTAGAGCTGAATGTGTGTGCTAAGCACACACATTCAGCACTGCTTCATCACGCCAATACAATGCATTAGCCAGTGCTGATTGGCCAGAGTACGGAATTCGGCCAATCAGCGCTGGCTCTGCTGGAGGAGGCGGAGTCTAAGATCGCTCCACACCAGTCTCCATTCAGGTCCGACCTTAGACTCCGCCTCCTCCGGCAGAGCCAGCGCTGATTGGCCGAAGGCTGGCCAATGCATTCCTATGCGAATGCAGACTTAGCAGTGCTGAGTCAGTTTTGCTCAACTACACATCTGATGCACACTCGGCACTGCTACATCAGATGTAGCAATCTGATGTAGCAGAGCCGAGGGTGCACTAGAACCCCTGTGCAAACTCAGTTCACGCTAATAGAATGCATTGGCCAGCGCTGATTGGCCAATGCATTCTATTAGCCCGATGAAGTAGAGCTGAATGTGTGTGCTAAGCACACACATTCAGCACTGCTTCATCACGCCAATACAATGCATTAGCCAGTGCTGATTGGCCAGAGTACGGAATTCGGCCAATCAGCGCTGGCTCTGCTGGAGGAGGCGGAGTCTAAGGTCGGACCTGAATGGAGACTGGTGTGGAGCGATCTTAGACTCCGCCTCCTCCAGCAGAGCCAGCGCTGATTGGCCGAATTCCGTACTCTGGTGCGCACCCTCGGCTCTGATGTAGCAGAGCTGAGTGTGCACAAGGGTTCAAGCGCACCCTCGGCTCTGATGTAGCAGAGCTGAGGGTGCACAAGGGTTCAAGCGCACCCTCGGCTCTGATGTAGCAGAGCTGAGGCTGCACAAGGGTTCAAGCGCACCCTCGGCTCTGATGTAGGAGAGCCGAGGGTGCACTTGAACCCTTGTGCACCCTCAGCTCTGCTACATCAGAGCCGAGGGTGCGCTTGAACCCTTGTGCACACTCTGCTTCATCAAGCTAATAGAATGCATTGGCCAGCGCTGATTGGCCAATGTATTCTATTAGCCTGATGAAGTAGAGCTGAATGTGTGTGCTAAGCACACACATTCAGCTCTACTTCATCGGGCTAATAGAATGCATTGGCCAGCGCTGATTGGCCAGAGTACGGAACTCGACCAATCAGCGCTGGCTCTGCTGGAGGAGGCGGAGTCTAAGATCGCTCCACACCAGTCTCCATTCAGGTCCGACCTTAGACTCCGCCTCCTCCAGCAGAGCCAGCGCTGATTGGCCGAATTCCGTACTCTGGCCAATCAGCACTGGCTAATGCATTGTATTGGCGTGATGAAGCAGTGCTGAATGTGTGTGCTTAGCACACACATTCAGCTCTACTTCATCGGGCTAATAGAATGCATTGGCCAATCAGCGCTGGCCAATGCATTCTATTAGCGTGAACTGAGTTTGCACAGGGGTTCTAGTGCACCCTCGGCTCTGCTACATCAGATTGCTACATCTGATGTAGCAGTGCCGAGTGTGCATCAGATGTGTAGTTGAGCAAAACTGACTCAGCACTGCTAAGTCTGCATTCGCATAGGAATGCATTGGCCAGCCTTCGGCCAATCAGCGCTGGCTCTGCCGGAGGAGGCGGAGTCTAAGGTCGGACCTGAATGGAGACTGGTGTGGAGCGATCTTAGACTCCGCCTCCTCCAGCAGAGCCAGCGCTGATTGGTCGAGTTCCGTACTCTGGCCAATGCATTCTATTAGCCCGATGAAGTAGAGCTGAATGTGTGTGCTTAGCACACACATTCAGCTCTACTTCATCAGGCTAATAGAATACATTGGCCAATCAGCGCTGGCCAATGCATTCTATTAGCTTGATGAAGCAGAGTGTGCACAAGGGTTCAAGCGCACCCTCGGCTCTGATGTAGCAGAGCTGAGGGTGCACAAGGGTTCAAGTGCACCCTCGGCTCTCCTACATCAGAGCCGAGGGTGCGCTTGAACCCTTGTGCAGCCTCGGCTCTGCTACATCAGAGCCGAGGGTGCGCTTGAACCCTTGTGCACACTCTGCTTCATCAAGCTAATAGAATGCATTGGCCAGCACTGATTGGCCAGAGTACGGAATTCGGCCAATCAGCGCTGGCCAATGCATCCCTATGGGAAAAAGTTTATCTCACAAAAATCACAATTACACACCCGATAGAGCCCCAAAAAGTTATTTTTAATAACATTCCCCCCTAAATAAAGGTTATCCCTAGCTATCCCTGCCTGTACAGCTATCCCTGTCTCATAGTCACAAAGTTCACATTCTTATATGACCCGGATTTGAAATCCACTATTCGTCTAAAAAGGAGGTCACCTGATTTCGGCAGCCAATGACTTTTTCCAATTTTTTTCAATGCCCCCGGTGTCGTAGTTCCTGTCCCACCTCCCCTGCGCTGTTATTGGTGCAAAAAAGGCGCCAGGGAAGGTGGGAGGGGAATCGAATTTTGGCGCACTTTACCACGTGGTGTTCGATTCGATTCGAACATGGCGAACACCCTGATATCCGATCGAACATGTGTTCGATAGAACACTGTTCGCTCATCTCTAGTGATGATGCCTCCTGCACTGAGACGCAAAGAAACCAGCCCAGGATAGGACCACTCGGTTTGTTTTCAGAGCGGCCCTGTCTTGCTCTAGTTTAGAAAAAGAAAGGGAAAAACAAGTCAAACTGCCGCAGCTGCCACGCCCTCTGAAAGTACCGCCTAAGGCGGCCGCCTCACCTCATCTCATTAGAGGTGCGGCCCTGTTACAGTGTCACACAGGGTGATACACCGTTCATCAATCATTCAGGAATCACAGAATCAATAGGTCTCAAAAAATAAATAAGATAAAACTTAACTTTTAATGGTGCTAAGTAAATTTTGCATTGGATGTCCACTAAAAATATACGTGTCTGTCAGGGATCAATAGTGAAAAACAATCAAATATGTTGTAACGGAGTACCGTATTTTACGGACTATAAGGCGCTCATGGGCAATGCGGCTTATAGTCCAGTGCGCCTTATAGTCCGTAAAATACGGTACTCCGTTACAACATATTTGATTGTTTTTCACTATTGATCCCTGACAGACACGTATATTTTTAGTGGACATCCAATGCAAAATTTAGTCCGTCTCGGTTCATATATAAGGCGCACCGGACTATAAGCCGCAGTCCGGTGCGCATTATATCTTATTGAAAGCGGCGGCAGGCAGACTTTGCCAGCGGCCGCTTAACCCCCCGCGTGCCAGCCGCTTCTATTGGAAGCGCTCGGCAGGCGAGGAGGGGCTCTATCAGCAAAATCATGCTGATAGAGCCCAACCGTAAACGTTAGGTTAAACTACCCCCCCGTTTTAAAATAAAAGCCTGAAACAGAATGTGAAACTTACCGAGCGGTGTAGGGTGGGCGGGCATTCAGGCCTCCTCTTCCTCCGATGTTCCGTCCTCCTCCGGCGCTCGCAAGCTGATAATGGCCAGGGCACATGCGCAGTAGAAGCATTATGATATTGCGCATGCGCCCCGGCCATTATCAGCGAGCGCCGGAGGAGAAGGACGGAACATCGGAGGCAGAGGAGGCCTGAATGCCCGCCCGCCCGCCCTGCACCGCTGGGTAAGTTTCACGTTCTGTTTCAGGCCGGCGTGACAGCAGGGCTGCCGGACACTTCCTATTCATTTCTATGGGAGCCGACATGCGAGCGCTCCCCATAGAAATGAATGGACTGCTTTTTTCCATTCATTTCTATAGGGAGTGCTCGCATGCCGGCTCCCATAGAAATGAATGGGAAGTGTCTGTCCATTCATTTCTATGGGGAGCGCTCGCATGCCTGCTCCCATAGAAATGAATAGGAAGTGTCCGGCAGCCCTGCTGTAACGCCGGCGTGTACGGCTGTGATACACGCCGGCGTTCGGTAGTGTGAATGCACCCTTACGGTGCCTTTTATGTATGTATGGAAGCGGCACGCAGTCTTTGCCGCCGCTTCCATCCATATATAAGCCGCACCGGACTATAAGCCGCACTTACGATTTCTGAGGAAATCGTAGGTTTTTATGTGCGGCTTATTGTCCGGAAAATACGGTATATCTACACCTAATACGTACCAGACCTACAATCGTCTTCAGGGACCCTTAGTGTAGTTATTGTTATATTGTATTAGCCCCAACATACATACTGATTTATCTATAGGCTCTGATATGCCTAACGCCCTTATTCTACCTCCTCGTCACAGTATGATAGTGAATATCTATGACTTATCACAAATGAGTACTGTGATATACTAGAAACTACACAATGTCTAAAACGTTCCAGGGTGCTTAGCCCAGTGGTCTCCCCCCATACTCAGTGGTCTAGTAAGAAACCGTCACTTGGGTATCAGGGTCCTATAGGCAAAATTGTACCGCTACCAACTAAGTAACATCCAACAGGTTCAAAATTGGCGACATCAACAATCTGTGACGTATCCAAGGACGTTACAGAGCTCCAAAGGACTGTCAGTCCTTAAATATAAAATATCTATGAGACCTGGTCTGTATAACTCAGAGTTCCCCCCTAGACCACCGGCACCTAGGCTGCAGCTATTACCATGCTCTCCCTTTTCTTATAGCAAAGGGAGGAGGTCAACAAGGGGGCGATAACTAGACCAACTTGCAAGACAGCTGGCCAGTTCTCCCTAAATAACGTATTTGTAAACTACATACTGAATGTGTTTTCCCCCTTAGTTTATATAATTGGGTTAATCAGGAGCTAATTCATATCAGGGTATATCTCCCCTTTCTGATGGTGAGCTCTGGTATTTGTAATAGGCTCCCAAAGCTGGCATACTTTTTATATTTCACTGTATAAGAAATCGTAGTCTTGTAGTTAATGGACAGTATGTAATTGTATTTTCAATGTTCCACACTAGATGGCGATCTCTGCAACTTCTCAGTAATCCTGTGTAAAGACCTGTGTATAGAAATGTAACCTGTAAGGACATTCTGTAAGGGCAGACAAGATGTCATATGTCACAGCACTTCCTCCAGAGCTGTAGCTGCACCTTACACCCATAGCAACTGCCTCTATTTAGGGAAAATGGAAACTAGTTGTGATGATGAGACTATATACATATATATTTATGTTGTAGGTAAACACAGTGTCTTGTATGTAAACACGATTTTTCCTTCCTACCAGCCTGCCCAATGAACAGGAAATGGTTAAAAAATGGTTTCTCCGCTGAGGTTAGTCATAAACTGACTGAAAGACACGTCACATCGGGGAGACCCTTTTCATGCAATAGACTGAGTGGCTTTCTATGTAAGTTGCAGGGAAAGAAGGAAGTTTATTGTTTTCTATTTTTTTTTTCATTTAATTTTTCTTTATCATGTAATAAAGGGCATATTTTTATGAAGTTATTATCCCAGAAAATATGTACGGTATACAGGGGGACACCTGTGACCAAGTTATTTAAGGGGCATCTATGTCAGGTACACAATGTTATGTGGGTTTACTGTTTGGGCAAATTATTATGATATAAAATATAAAAATCTGTGCTTACGGTAGGTCATGTGGCACTTGGTATGGTGTCACCATATTTAATAGCAGACACATTTTATATTATTCTGAAGCATTGTAGATGAGCACTTGTTTTGCCTTTACTATTATATAGTTGTTCAGAGTCATGTTTGGGGCAGGACTACCAGACTAAGCGTAGCGGACAATACTGGGAGGGGGTGCGGGGCACTGATTTCCTGTGCTATAAATAATTGTGGTTCGGTACTGTTCGCCCTTCCACCTAATAGCTAGTAATGCAGGAAAGAACGGTTTCCTGATACATTTTGCTCAGTGTTTACAGATGATCTGTCTTGTCATTTCACTGAAATGTGGAAAATTTTCCCAGGACTGAGCAGTGTTGGCGTGTCAGCAATCCCACTCTTTTACACCCACTGGTACATTATGGCAGTGTTTGCTGCAGCAGTATCCTTATCATAATCTGAGGTTTACCAGTAATTAATCAATCATTTTATTATAAGTTATAGATATGGCAAACTGGAATGTTGAATTTTACACAAATTGTCTCTCTGTGTCTCATTGAAGGTGTTATGTACAACATTGAGTGATATATTGAAGAAAGCAAAGAACCTTGATGGCATCCCAATTCAGTGACTACATGGCCAAAGCAGTAATATAAGACATGTCCTCATGACCTTTAATACCAGAATCTCTTCTTTCTCTGGAAGGTATGTCCTTTGTCATACTAACATGGAAGATAAATTTAATACTTGTAAAATGGCAGATGCTAAGACCTAACACAAACTACTGATTGTGCCAGGAGAAAACTTGGCCAGACACAAGACAAACACTGAATCATTGGGGAAATCTTAGCACTTCGCTATCCCAGGGCCACCATCAGAGCGGCACCAATCAGTCTTTGTTTCACTTGGGCCTGCTTAATGCTGTAGGAGGAGTTACAGAGGGTCACAGAGATGAGATACATGAGTCTGTCTTTGTAAATCAACCACCCAGTACTAGTGCTGGAGCAAGTCACTTTACCAGTGGCGTAACTAGGAATGGCGGGGCCCCGTGTCGAACTTTTGCCATGCCCCCCCCCCCGCCAACCGACACCGACATTGAAGACCTCGACCGGCCCCCTCCTCCGCACTCTATTATGTTCCTTAGTGGCCCCTGCACACAGTATTATCCCCCATAGTGCCCCCTGCACACAGTATTATGTCCCTTACTGGCCCCTGCACACAATATCATCCCCAATAGTGTCCCCTGCACACAGTATTATCCCCCATAGTGGCCCCTGTACACAATATTATGTCCCTTACTGGCCCCTGCACACAGTATTATGTCCCTTACTGGCCCCTGAACACAGTATCATCCCCAATAGTGTCCCCTGCACACAGTATTGTAGCCCATAGTGGACACCCATAAACAATTATTATACTCTGGGGTCTTTTCAGACCCCAGAGTATAATAATCGGAGACCCGGGGGGGATAAAAACACAAAAAATTACTGTTACTTACCTGTCCCCCAGCTCCTACGCTGTCTTCTCCGCTGCCGTCCTTCTGAAATGACGTCAGATGTCACATGACCCAGACGCAGGTTGGGTTCATGTGACGTCAGGAAGGAGGCCTGGCAGGATCGTGGAGAGGTAAGTAACAGTGTTTTTTACGTTCCCTTACCTCTCCCGGGCCTCCGATAATTATACTCGGGGGTCTGCAAAGACCCCCGAGTATAATGATAGTATTTGTGGGGCCTGTGGTGTCACTTGCCGATCCCGGCCCAGCCAGGATCGGCAAGTGAATAGGGCCTGTAACGGCCTATTAAAAAAAAAAAAAACGCAGCGGTAGCGGCTGTCACCGGGCCCCCTAATGGCCCGGGCCCTGTGGCAGCCGCCTCCGCTGCCTCTAGGGTAGTTACGCCCCTGCACTTCACTAGTATTCACTGAACTTTGTAATGTTAGAACGAAGAAGATGACGACACCTGATGTGGCACACATATAGACTTCTGATCAATGGGAGCCGTCTTTTTGGTCAGGATTTTGAGGCGGATATGGCCTCAAAATCCTGACCAAAATACCCAGTTTGAACTCACCCTCAGAGTGTGCAGTCCGTTCCAGGAGCACTTAGCCCAACCGCCCCAGTAACAGAACTATCGCCTACCATCACCAGGACCCCAGTCACTTGGTACAACAACCTTCCCCAGTCATGTAGCCCAACTTCCACGCCCATCCGATAGCCTGGCTAGCTTGGGCCCTGCTTACCACAAGCCCTACCCTACACCAGTAGAAGCAGAGGAGGATTTCAGCAATGTGTTAAAATAGCTCTGATCAGGACTGTTGGTGCTCCAAAAATAGGGCAAATGATGACTAGTTCATATAGAACATAATGAGAATTACTCAGCATGGTTCTTCAGTTCTTGTTGTCATATATTTCTGCACAGAGGTCACATGGCTGCAAGATGGTTTAATGATAACTTGGGCAAAATGAAGATTTCCATCTTGACTATATGTACAGTATGACTAATACATAGTAATGAAACGTTCTTGCAGGTGCTGAATCTTTGTATGTCGTTGGCTGTGATAGAGAAGGGGTGATTGTGTAGAATCCATCCCTGCATGTGCCATAGGAATTTCAGCCCTGGTCTACAGGACTGGAGATAGGTGAGACATTTTCAAGTCAAGTTAAAAATTATACTGGCAAAAAGATATTTTGGAATTTATTGAGACTGATGTTACCTCTGCCATTATTAATTCATCACCGCCGATTAAGATTCGCCTGTATTATGGAGAAGCTCTGACCTATTAACAATTCTGACGCATCCTGCGAGGTACCTTTGACTGTAATAGAAGTCTGCGCCACTAAAAATGTGCCACTTTTGCCCCCCAAAACTTGGCAAAACTTTAGTAAATTCCACCCATTGTGGCAAATTAATGAATACTGTTGATACAGACTTTGGTATTATGGTAAAAACTCTCCTGCTGATGTTTTACAATGTGTTTTAGCTCTATAGCTAAAGTCGTTAATGTAACACCAGACACAAACTTAGCCCTTAGAATGATGAAACTTAGAAACTTAGAATGATGTAAACCAGACACAAACTTTGCACCCAGCCTGACTTGTCATACACGCCTTTCTTTTCTTATTGTCGGCCTTCATTTCTGAAAATTTATGTAGCTGCTATTTTTTTATGCTTTTATTTGCCTAAACCAAAGGAAGTAAAAACCAAAAAAATATCAACTTGCTAACCACTTCCTATTGCAGCGGCATTACCTCATATCTAACGCCTTATATCAGTTTAGCAAGAAAGTTCTTCACCCTCGATCACATTGTTTTCAAGGTGCCAATCCCAGTAATATCTTCATTCTAGAAAAACTATAAAGTCAGCTTAGAGATCTATAAACCCCAGAGATTCCTTATTGACCCTTCCTAGGCTGCAGCTAATGTCTGAGCTCCCATACCAAGAACAGCTGTGTTATTTGCTCTTGGTTAGAATATAAAATATACCTAAATAGTATCTTATAAAGATGACCAACCCACTGCCATCCATACTTAGGCTATATTCAGATGACTGAGGTGCAAAAGGGCTGTGAAAAACATCAATGCATGGGCGTCTTGCATCCAAGCAGCGCCTGTTTTCACGGATTCCCCGTACATTTGAATGTATGGAGGGATCTGTGTAAATGGACAAAAGTAGGACATGAACCATAAACAATATCTCTGCAATAATAAGACACCAACTAATTCACCATAGAAAGTGTATACATTAGTGCAATGCATTTATAATAAACTTAATATGTAATACACAACATACGGTAATATCTGTAATCCATATACAATAATAATAATGAACCTCTATACAATGCTACCTCTTGTGTCACCTCCCCTCTACCTCATAGATTGTAAGCTCTTGTGAGCAGGGCCCTCAGTCCCATTGTGTGAATTGACTATCCATTTGTAATGCGTCTTTTTTGTCTGTCGTTGAACCCTACAAATTGTACAGCGCTGCGGAATATGTTGGCGCTATATAAATAAAATGTATTATTATTATTATCCACATCAGTGTATGCCAACATTCGATATTCTATAACCTCCCTTCAGTGGTAGAGTCAAGGGCCTCATGCATATCACTACCTGTGTGGCTTTCTTGAAGATGAATATGTTTCTTATAGGTAGTCTGCCACCAACACCTAGCACATCAACCCAAACAGGAAGGTTAAAGTCACCTGAATCAAACAATGTTTTCCCCTTGTGAATCACTGCCTCCATTGCAGAGAAATCGCTGTTTTTGTCAATATGGAAGCGAGCATTTCGGAGTATTGAGGGCATTGGTGCTTACCTTTTTGGTGCAATGACAATGACCTTATTGCTCCAAAGAGATAATTTGCTTGTTTACAAAAACATCAATCTCTTAGCAATAGAAGCACTGATTGACAAGGGGAAACTCATCTATTGGCAGGTCTGGGTTGATATCCTGGGTTCTGGTTAGAGACTCTCTTTTAGACCCCAGTATTTTTATTGTAATGTACCGTATATACTCAAGTATAAGCCGACCCGAATATAAGCCAAGGCCCCTAATCTTACTACAAAAAACTGGGAAAACTTATTGACTCGAGTATAAGCCGGGGGGGGGGGGAATGCAGCAGCTACTGGAAAATTTCAAAAATTAAAATAGATCCCAATAAAATTACATTAACTGAGACATCATGGGCATGTGCATTACAGCTTAGTAACGCCATGTGCCTATAGTAATAGCAGTTAACCCCATCATGTCCCTCACATTAACGCCATGTGTGCCTCACTTAAGGGTTGCTGATATGTGAGAGACATGGAGTTAATAGTTATTACATTAAACATTATTAAGGCACTTTATTAGTACCCCCATGTGTCTCACATATTAGTAACATATTAGTAACCCTTATATGGGGCACACAGGGGTTAATGTGAGGGACATGATGGGGTTAACTGCTATTAATGTGAGGCACATGGAGTTACTAAAACTAAATTAATAACCCCAAATGCCTGACATTACTAGGAATTGTAACCCCAGTATGTACCTGTGTGTTGTACTCTCAGCTCTCCTCGATGCAGACACAGGAGCAGGGACCTGCGCCTCCCAGGGGAGTGTCCTATATCATTACTGTAGCAACCACTGAAGGACACTCCCCCTACACTTAATTTATGCAGGTCCTTGCAGTCCTGTGCTGTGTGACTCGAGTATAAGCCAAGGGGGGCTTTTTCAGCATAAAAACTGTGCTGAAAAAGTCGGCTTATACTCGAGTATATACTGTACTTCTCTTCCCAAACTCATCCTGCAATTTTCAACTAAATCTATCCCAGTAGATTGTCACATCTCCATGTTGTTCTTATTTTGACATGTGTATTCAGATAACCACTAATTCTGTATGTAGAGCTTTCATGGTCTTTCTGTGGTTTTCTTCTGGCTGATAAGGTAATACAACTGTTAAAAATACACTTTAAAAGGGTTATTGGTTTCCTGTATATATATGGTGTGAGAAGGTGACAGGCAGAGTGCTGGAGTCCAGATATATTAGCCCCAGGTTTCTGACATATGCGTGATCCAGGGCGGATCTAGAGTAGGCCTCAGCCCAGGTGTAGATCCTTGGCTCATTCTGGGCCAGAAAAAGATGCAGATCCGGCATTCCAGTGAAAATAGAGAATTCCATAGAAAAAATTGAAGCAGCAACCCAGTAGGCTATAAGATTGGGACTATTAGTAACTATAGTCATGGTGGCAGTAACCTCGACCAGACCCTCCAGCACTCCTCATTGGCTGATATAGTGGAGGGGGCCTGCAGTGTGGAAGGTGGTGTTTGTAGTATTCACTAGGTCATGTCTGTGTAGACTTGTACAGAGCCTCCATAAACCTGATATTGGTTGGAATGCCCTTTATGGTGAATGCAGGATTAAGACTTCAGAGACATCATTGTAGGAAGCAATAATTTACAACTTTACTTATAGCAAAACAGGTAAAAACAGCAACATTTCTTCTAGGTACTGGAGGTCCAATTCCTAGGAACTTCGACTTGGCTGGAACTGAGGCTGGACTATGGTACTCTCTGGGTCTGTAATTTTCTCCTTTGTAGGGGTAGTCTACTTCCTTCTTCCCAAAAAATATACTTTAAGGTTCTCTGGTCCATAAAATTTCTGCAATGCCCTGTAAGGTACAGATCATCATAAAGATGTATGGCCCGAGGTTTAAATACAGGGTCATATCTCTGCGGCCCATTCAGCAAATAGTCTCAAAGTAATTTCTTTGCACACATCCGTGAGTTGAGCAGGGCTTTCTTCCATCTCCTGACTACAGAATGACCTGCAGATCTGACTGCTGTCAATCTAACCTGGATTCACACTTAGGGTGCATTACACGGAGTTTTGTGGCGTTGTTTTTGCCACAGTAACTCATGTAAAGAATCAGCGCTGAAAAACAGACTCCCATTGAGTTCAATGGGTTCCACCTGTTACACTTTGAAATCAATGGAAGGCTTTTTTACCCATTGATTTCTATGTGTTCCACGCGGAAGATGGAAACCATTGAACTCAATGGGAGTCTGTTTTTCAGCGCTGATTCTTTACACGAGTTACTGTGGCAAAAACAGTGCCACAAAACTCCATGTGAATGCACCCTAACTCCTCATGACTAAGGAGGGCAAAAACTCCAACTCCTTTCTTTAAATAGGAAAAAAGAAGACTGTCTCCTCCCCCTCATTAGCATGTCTCAATTTGAGGATCATACCATCTCTCAGCCATACTTAGTGGTAGTTTCCACTTAAAGTTGCAGTAACACAATTTACATTAGAATGCAAAAACTCTTATGGTGTCAGTGGTAACTAAATACAATGATATAATCCCTTTTATCTGAGTTATTATATATAATCATATATATAATAATAATATAATAACCAGTGTTATTAACCAAATACCCCATGAAGTTATTTTCCCACCAACCTTTATTGATAGTATATTCCAGACAGAATAAAACGTGCATAAATATAGAAGAGAACCCTGGCCAGAATAAGATATCGCTATATTCTATCACCATGTTCACAAAATGAAACTTTTTTTCTGCTGAGCTTCTGGTGTAAATCCTGTGTCCTTGCTGCAGCATAAAGCCTTATTGTTAGTGTCTCTCCATCTTCTGGCAGCGGAGACACTGAGCTGCTGTTTATCGTATTGTTGTTGGCAGTAATACGCTGTTCGGAGGGAGGGGGATTCCATCGCTGGGCTGTACCAACTACAGACAGGATGAACCATGGCTGCACCTTCCTGTATGAGAGCAGAAAGTCAGTGATAGTGTCAAAATAACATGAATCTAGTATAAATAATTAAAATACAGAAAATTATCAAATCTTTCTCTTATATTTTAGCATATACAATTACATACTCCATACTGACGTGTCGTGTCCAGTGTCTATGAAAGTAACAATTCTATTCTAGCTATATTTATGTCTGGGAAATCTCAATTATAAACTTCCTGAGTCTGTAGAATATATTTGTTATGTCTGTACCTTGTGACTAACCCAGATCTATCTCACTAGAATATTCTGCAGATATTGGTCCTAACAGTCTTTTTTATTCAATGCCATTTTTTTTGCAGTGATACCCTTTGGGTGTCGGCTGCAACTGCACGGTGTACATTGTACATTTATGGGAATATGGGGGGATATAACGTTTTTTACAGTGTATTCACTGCCCTATATTAGCCTGTTTACTGTAAAGAAGACGATCTTCAACACTATAGAGCAGCCCAAGATACCACACCATTTCATGGCCTAATACAACCTCTGAATTGTGTGATACAATAATAAGACCCCTGCAGACTTTGATGTCCCTCTAATATATCTCCTTGCTCCTCTGTCTTCATACATAGCAAGCAGAGTTTTTTTTATACTTTTGATTCCATATATCCTATGCCATGATCTATAGGATTCTGTATTAGGGTCCATTTACACGGAGGAAAATGGTGTTTTATTTGGCGCTGAAAAAAACCTCCCATTGACTTCAATGGGTGCCGCTAGCTTTTTTTCCCACTGGCGGAAAATTCCGATAGTGGAAAAAAAAGCTAGCGGAACCCACTGAAATCAATGAGAGGCTTTTTTCAGCGCTGAAAATTCAGCGCCAAATAAAGCGCCATTTTCCTCCATGTGAATGGACCCTTACAGAAGTATTGTCCACCTGAAGCAGTTATTCTAAGGTAGAATATCTCAAACCTATGATGCGATATATATCACCATAGGGTGACCTATGGAGTGTCTGCAGCTCTCTAAATACAGTGCAGCAGGGAGCGTGTGCTATTGCCTCCTGCATAGTATGTGACTTTGCTGTAAATTGAGCCAAAAAACTAACATTCAGTTGCCTTTATACACTATGACATGTTTTAATGCATTTATTGTATTATTATTGCATTTTACTCATCTTGATGTGTTCATCTTCTGTAGTCTGCACTCCTCCCACATATATGACTGTTCTGTCCTGTTCAGAGAAACTTCTTGTCTGTTCAATCTCGGTCAATCACTGATGAAAATCACTGACCTAAACAGTGTGAATAAGGCCTCAGGGTCCATTCACACAGAGGAAAATGGCGCATTATTTGGCGCTGATTTTTACACGCTGAAAATAAGACTCCCATTGACTTCAATGGGTTCCATTTTACGTGCGTAAAATGGAACCCATTGAAGTCAATGGGAGTCTTTTTTTCAGCGCTGATTTTTACATGAGTTATTGTGCCAGAATCAGTGCCGCATTACTCCGTGTGAATGGGCTCATTCACACAATAGGGCCATTTGCCGGGCTAAGAAGTGTATTTTTTTCCATGGCCAAGTGTACATCTGAGGATAATATAGATGAATCAATCGAGGGATCTGTAAAAACGACCCCAGAAATAGCCTGTTCTTTTATGTAATGTATTGGTCACATGGAACGCTAAAAGGTGGTGTGAGTAGAGCCACTACTTTGTATGGGATAAAAGATGCTAAAAAGTGTCTAGCACATGGCCATGAAACTCTGTGGTGTGAATAAGTAGTCTAAGAGCTGACCTGGGTCTGACTCTTTGAGACCCCCAGCAAACACCTATGTATGCCGGGAATGATGTAACTACAGATTTAGCAAAGTTAACCTTAACATTTTGCAAAGTCATTGACACAGCTGGGATAAGACTCTGTGCCACGATGAAGTTATTCTCTGCTACATCTGTACTCATTTCCACTGTAGGAGCAGTTGTAGGGAATATATAGTATTATGTGACGGCTACACGTGTAGAAAAAGCGGTCTCAGACAATTGAGATTATCCAGAAAAAGAACTTTAATGGCTTTTTATACAGAGCAATAGTCATCACAAAATAACAGTTTATATGCATAGAAAAACGTAACATTTTTGTATTAAAAATTGCAGAAACGCCGTGCCCCATTGATGTACTCTATGTAATAACAGTAAGCTATAGAGGTGACAATGCAGAAATGTGCACATACTGGATAGTAGTCACGTTTCAGGACAATCTTATCAAAAAGTTTCAAAAAGATTCCCCTTTGTCTTTAAAGGGACATTTCCCAGAATAAAACACTGGCCATGGCAGGGTGAGGTTTCCCAGGCGCTTAGTGAAGTCTCTCCCAGCTGTTAAACTGGATCTGAACCAGCAGAAATGAACAGCACCAGCTGAACAAGATCCAGAGCCAAAATCCACTCCTGGCATCATATCTGAATAGAAAGTGGAATTCAGTGCCAGGCCTGGTAACCAGTCACCGCAAAGTACACAGATAAAACAATTTAGGTCTTAACCAAGGCCAGCAGATTGCATCACATACCATTACTTGCATACAATATACTCACATCATATAAAAGCCTGAAGCTTGTCTTCTAGCAAGAGGTAAAGCGTAACTTAACTCATTCAGTCCAGCTCAAAGCCATTCACTTCCTAAGATGTTCTTCTTGTACCGTACATTTATATGTCCTTGATGTTCATAGGAATGTCATAACTGCAGCCTAATATTTCTGAAGATTTGTGTATGTTCAACGGATTACAACTCCACTCAGTTTGGTCAGGTGTCTCTACACTTGGTTGGTCTGGTAGCCCTATTAAGGAAGTCAAAACAACAGAAAACACAATGAACCCCAATGGGGATTGCCAGGCGCTGTTGGGACCTTGTGTACAATGTGAATATAGCCTGAGTGATATGATAATAGGCATTGGTGCTCCCTTGAAACTAGTAATTCCTCATCATTCTTGAAAGTAACAATTGGTTTCTCAAAGTTTTGCCTGAAGAGCAGTTCAAAAGCTTATGTATAATATTCTAGTACTGTGCATCTTGTAGAGCACAACTTTATAATATGATGCATTTCCTTGTACTACTCCCAAATACTTAAAGGGGCTCTATCCGAAGCGCTACTGCGCAGGCTTCTAAGGGAACTGAGCATACTGAGCATGCTTGCGAACTGTCATTGATAAAAATGGCGCCAAAGCCTGCGCAGTAGCGTTCCAGAGGGAAGTGCTACTACGCAGGCGCGGGATTTCAAGCAATCCAGCCAGAAAAAAACGAGACTGAAGCTGCGGAAGAGCTGGGACCAGAAAGCGTTGCTACAAGAAGAAAGAAGAGGAAGGCGTGCCAGAAGATGACGTCGGATTGTGCACAACTGCCCCCAGTGCATGCAAAGGTATGATTTACATATATGTTTTTATAGTTTTATTTTATAACGGGAGCGGGGTTTAAAATAAGATTAGCGGTGCCTAAATAGCTTTTTTAAAGGCTATTCACGCATATGTGGGGCTCATACAGCATAATTTTGCTGATAGAGCCCCTTTAAAGAGAGTCTATCACCAGAACATAGCATATAAACTCTGCAGATAGATGGGTCAGGGGCACCAGAATCAAACTCTGTTTTCTCCTTGTGAATTGGTGCCTCATTGTCGACATATAGCTATTATTGTCAATATGCAAAAAGGTCTTTGGCGCAATGAGGCTGTCCAAAGAGCTCATTTACATACTGGCAAAAACAGATATCTCAGCAAATGAGGCAACAACTCAAGGGAAAATACTGTTGGAGTCAGATGATCCTTACTTACAGTATCTATATACAAGGCTGGTTAGATATGCTGGGTTCTGGTGGCAGACACTTTAAGGGTAAGTTCACACTGAGTTTTCTGAACCGGAACCTGAGGCGGAGGCCGCCTCAGGTAACAGTCCAAAATACGGTAGTTGCAGACTCCGCTCCGTATTAGGCCAAATGAATGGGCCTAGTCAGGAGGGAGTGTCTTCAGGTGCATGTTGCGAGGCGAATCCGCCTGAAAGAATGAGCACCTCGCTTCTTTATTCCAGCTCCCGGAAAAAAAAGAACTGACCGGCTCCCATTGATTTCAAAGAAGACCGTGTGAACTTACCCTAAGAGTCTGATCGCTGAGGTACGACTGCTGGGAAATTGAGTAATGACAAGACCAGGGGTCCCTGAGTCTTCTGTGTGATTGGAGCAGTAAGACGTATGTGTGACCACCACTCCATTCACTTCTATCGGGCTGATGGAGATATATTGCTGTACTTCTCTAAGGGCCTGTGCAAACAGGGTTAACGCGAGAGCATTTTAGCATAATACACGTGTATAGAATACACGTGTAAAAATAACACTCCCATTGACTTCAATGACATTTTTTACACTTGCAAAAACAAGTCAAAATACGCGCCAAAAAACGCAACGCATATTTTGATGTGTTTTTTACACGTGTAAAAAATTTCATTGAAGTCAATGGGAGTGTTATAGAAGTAAATGGATTTGTGCTCATGAATGTGCCTACTTTTCCATTCATGCAGTGACTTTGGGACCCCAATTCTTGAGATTGCTGGTGGTCTTAGAAATCAGACCCCTAGTCATTAGATACATTGGTTTTATTCATGGGAAGAAAACCCTTTTAGGTTACAACCCTCTTCACTGACCACTGGAGCTTAGCCTTATAAATTTGTAGACCTCACATCTAATACTGTAGTTCATTTAATCCAGCATCACATACAAGTGTGATAAGTAAACAAAAAGTGTAATAAAGTGTTGATTTCACAAAGCAAAGCAGAAAACTAAGCAGATAGAACCCATACTAGTCTGATTAAATGACAGTGTTTGGCCTCGTACACACTGACATTTTTTATACATTTTTAAAAAACAGAATTGATCCAAAACTAGGAGAGGTTTTTAATATCCAGCTTTATAATCCTACTTAAGTATGACTTTAAAAAAAAAAAAAAAAAAAGACAACACACATATAAAACAGCGTTCCGGGAGTCTGCTTGAGGACCCCCCGAATGGAAACCTATACGCAATAAAAAGCGGTTAGCTAAGAAACCACATGGACTTCATAGACTATAATGGGGTCCATGTGGTTTCCACTCAGTGTCTGCACGAATCATGTGGAGAGAAAAGTACTGCAAGCAGCTGAACTCAGATGTGAACCAGGCCTTTGGAAGCCCTCACATGGAGTAAACGCTCCGCTCTTCCTGAACGTAAACTTGTTCAGAATGAGCAGCGTTAAAACAGATTCCATTGATTTCTATGGGTGCCGGCTTACGCGCATATCACATTGAAAGCAATAGTTAAAAAAGCCTCCCATTGATTTCAATGGGTAGCGCTCGTATGCCGGCTCCCATAGAAATCAATGGGATCTGTTTAACGCTGCTCATTCTGAACAAGTTTACGTTCAGAATGAGCAGAGCGTACACTCCGTGTGCAGGCTCCCTTAGGGGACTGTAATTGTTATATGCAATTTTCCTGGTTAAGCTCATGCAAGTTTATATGTTTTTAACCTTTAGGTTAAGACCCCTCATTGTGGAACACAGCTAAAAACGCTGCATGAATAAATACAGTGGATATGCATTGTGTTTTTCCACAGTATTTTTCATTGCGTTTTTTCTTTTTTCTGCGTTCTGGATTTTGTTCACTTATTCAAGGGATTCTATCATTGAAATGCAATTTTTTGTCCCTAACACGTAGGAATAGCCTTAAGAAAGGCTATTCTTCTCCTACCTTTAGATGTCTTCACTGCGCCGCCGTTCGGTAGAAATCCTGGTTTGCTTTGGTGTGCAAAGGAGTTCTCTCACAGCGCTGGGGATGTCCCCAATGCTGTGAGAATACTCTCCAGCCAGGCCCGACGGCAGAGCCGACTGCGCATGCCTAGAAGTTTGAAGCCGGCGCCGGAAGAAGATGCAGGGAGAGGCCATTCCAGGCGAGGATAGAGGCGGCACTGAAGAGTTCTCTCGCAGCATTGGGGACACCCCCAGTGCTGCGAGAAAATTCATTTGGATACAGAAGAAAACCGGGATTTCTACCGAACTGCGGCGTGGAGAAGACATCTAAAGGTAGGAGAAGAATAGCCTTTTAATGATAGAATCCCTTTAAACCTATAGGGAATACGCAAGTGTTTGGATGGAGTTAGCCAGAGTCGTATTCACTTTACTGATACTGACTACACGTAAGCTTCAGCCTTCAATGGGAAAAATGCTGCTGTATGAACGGCTGTTTGTGAACTGGAATTTCAAAAATAGAAATATTACTACATAGGACAGAATATGGAAAGAAACACCAAATGCAAATTGGCCTTACAGCAGTATAAGTATATGCCTGATTTGCATGTAAACATCTTCTCTTTGTAGTAGACCATTACATTTATATATCTGTTCCAGTTTACAACCAATAGGAATGTTAGAAGTGTGTTATACACAGTAATAGATGATTGGCAAAATTTATGTCCTAGGTGGAGAATTTTCCAAATTTCGACTCACTGACTTATTTACATCCTCTCTCACCAAAGACAATCCCTTGTATCCAGTTGTTCGACAACATGAGATGGCGTTCACCATAAACACGTTAAACAGCCCCTTTGTACACATGATATGATCACACGGTTACAATAGCATCATTTCACAAGCCATGGCAAGCAACAGCAAAAAGATTTCCCCGCTATAGTGTTTTATTACATGTCGACAAGATGCCATGAAACACAGATCAGTGGAGGTCCAGGTGGCTAGTGGAGAGCGCAGGGCTTGTGTTCAGTGCTTTTGGAAAACAAGATGAAACATCTTAGGTGCACTTGAGGAACATTTCTTGCAACAGGTAAAACTATAGCTGTTGTATTTGTATTCTTATATTAGGCGTCCGGTAATTCTTTTGCTTACTCTAGTTGTATATAGAGAGATACTGTATACAGAACATTTGGCAACCTCATTGAGACCAGTGGACAGGATTAGCTCTTACAGGGCCTATATACTGTATGTTTATACTAGAAAATTCAGCTATAATGGCAAGAAAGGTCAAAAGACTGTATGTGAATAGGTTGTCTTGGATATTACCCAGTTAATCTTCCATTTAGCTTATATGGCGGAAAGGCATAGTTTCAGATTCTTCATGACTTCTGTGATATAACTCAGTTTTATATATCCGATTGGCTAACTGTGGGTTCTTGTTCCACCTCCATGCCTGCCCTGAGAAGTGAACAGAATCTGAAAATATGCAACTTGTTAGGACTTTCGGTTTCTGGTCTTCATAATATTGTAACAGCAGCCTCAACACAGGTAGCACATATATGCTTTAGTGGTGGCTCAGTGGTTAGCACTGCAGCCTTGCAGCGCTGGAGTCCTGGTGTTCAAATCCCACCAAGGGCAAAAAAACCATCTGCAAAGAGTTTGTATGTTCTCCCCGTGTTTGCATGGATTTCAATCCCATATTCTAAAATACATACTGATAGGGAAAAATGTACATTGTGAAATCTATGTGGGGCTCACAATATACATTAAAAAAAAAAAAAAAGTATTAGCGGGTAGAGTCTGCTTCACTTGTTGAACCAGGAGAAGAGGTGGAATAACAATCCAAAATAGACCTATTGATAGGGCGTATACAAGAAGTCAAGTGGAATCTGAAAGTATACAAAGGGGAGAGGGCTTCTTTAATCTTAGGCTCTGTTCACACTTAGGTCAGCTCTATCAAGCTTCAGTAATATGGGGTAGCTTGCTGCAGATCTGTTTCTAGATTTTAAAAAATGAAATAAAATTTAAAGGGGTGGTCCAGAAATTGGACAAATCCCAGAGAAGACCAGGGAAGGTATAATTAGAGTTGAGCCGATCTTGAGATTTCAGGATCGTTTTTAAAATCCGATTTCCGATCATTTTCCAGCCGATCCCGATCGTGACATTTGCTCGATCGCCGATCGGGATCCGATCTTTCCCGATCCTGATTGCTCAACCCTAGGTATAATATAAAAAAAGAAATCCTAGTCACGGGTTCCTGGTGCTCTGGTGTCTGGTGCTACTCTCCATTCAGGCAAGTCCTGCACCGCTTGTGACTACTGAGACCAATCAGTAACCAGGCACAAGTAACTATGATTTCTTTCTTTAGGTTACACCTTCCCCAGATTCCTCTGGGATTTCTCCAAATCCTGGAAACCCCTTTAAGGCCAGTGCCCACGTAGTGTAAATGCCGCGATTTGGCTGCGGCGGAAACACTGTGGTGGAAAAGGTAGCATTTTACAGTAACTGCAAAGTGGATGAGATTCTGGCTAATCCCATCCACACATTGCAAAAAATAATCCGCAGCAGAAATGCTGCAGCTTGAAAACGTTTGTATTTTTGCAAACTGCAGCCTATCATCATAACTATAATAACGCTGGCGGTGTCTGTATATGTATAATGGAAGCAGAAAGTCCACAGAGGAAAACTCTACAGACTTTCTGTGAAAAGAGCTGCAGCATAAACCGCATTTCTGCCAAGGTTTTCCCTAATTGGTTTACGACTGCGGCCCGCTACGTGGGGCCTTAGCTTAAGGCTGTATTCACACTATTAATGGAATACTTGATGGAGCTTCATATTCATTACATGATGAACTCCAACAGTGCCTTATATTGTGTTGTAAAAGGGAGGATTCTAATATTACTTCTGACAGTAGTGTGAATGGAGCTTAAGTCAATGTAGAAAAGAGAAAGGGATCTGATTATGTCATAACTGATTATGGCTCCTTTAAAAGTGAAATCATGACACTAGTGTGAACAGAGCCTTTAACAATGGTATAAATGTATTAACAAAAATATGGAAACGTCAAGTAAGTGACCAGGTTTTCCCAGACTAAGGGAGGGTTCACATGGTGTAAAATCAATGGGAGCGTGTACGGCCGCAAAATAGCACGGCGCATACGATCCCCGCTCCCATTGAAATCAATGGGAGCGTGTACGGCCCACAAAGGCTCCCACGGCGTAGACGTGCCACATCACGCGGCACGTTACACCGTGTGAACCCTCCCTAATAGTGGTGGTCCAGCTCCTAGCAATGTCACCAATCAGCTGATTGATGAAGCTTTGTTGCTCTGGTGGCTATTCCAGGTATTGCAGCTTGATTTCAATCACTTGAATGGGACTAAGCTGCAGAAAAGCCATATGAATGGCAGAAAGGACATTATAGTCACAAAGAAGAGACAATAAGATGAGTAGGATGCCTGGAGTTGGACCCCCACCATGGGCCAATATTACAGATCTGGAAACTTGGGCAATATATAAACTAGATATTTAGAAAGGTATGAAAAAGTTCTATCTTATACCAAGTACTGTAGATGTTAGAGAATACTGTAGGAGCATTTGCTTGTATTGTCCTCAAGGTGCAAATAGAGACAGACTATAGATAAAGTGCAGAAGCGATTTGTGCTGTATACTATCTACAAGTACTTCGACTTTCCAGCAAGTACTAAAAATGAACAGTTCTCCTTTGGAGTGCAAGTGATTCCTTCTGTTTCTCTTTTTGCTTATCAGTCATTCCCCCTGCTGTTGTATTTTTGGGTCCTTTGATCTCCATCAATGCTTCAGAAGCTTCTTGAAGGTCTTTCATCACCTCATTTAGAAGTGTTGCAGAATTAACATCCATCCCATTGCCCTCTTCTGCCGCTTCACGTTGCCCATTTAAAACTTGGTTTAAAAGAGTTTCTGTTCTCTGTCTGCCACACGCCAGCTTCATCTCCACTTTGTTCAGACGGTCCTTAGTAAGATGTAACACTGAGCTATCATCTTTGCTTCCAAAGTCTATACTGCTATCAGACAAGAGGTCTCCCATGGAAGATGCTTTAGGTTTTTGATCAATGAGAAGCTTTTCTTTTGGCATTTGACGGCCCTCTCTGTTGTCTTTGACTTGGGGTGATATATTTTTCTCATCCAAGAGAAGAAGATCTGGTCCTTTAGTCAATTCTTCAGTATTATCTACTGTTATGTCATCCTCATGTTCAAGCATGAGCTTTTCTTCTTCCCCTGTGTCTTCAGTAGTCCTCTCTGTAGACATATCATTCTGCACATCTTCTGTATCATTTTGGTCATCATCCACATCATTTGATTCAATTTCACTTCCATCTTCTAGACTGCTTGTACTGTCTTTCTTCTCTATATTGACATTATTAGATCCAACTTGGAGAAGACTTTTCTTTTCTTGATCATTCGAGTCAAAGTTTACCAGGTTTTCTTTGCTTCCTTTTTCAGCAGATATACTTTCTTTATCCTTCAAGTCTGAAGATGACCCTACCCATTTAATCTTCATCTTGTCTGACAAAATTTTAGGTGGGGGTTTTGGTGGGCTACTTACTACATGACTTAAATTTTCTTCACTTTGACTCTTAGAAGCTTCATGTTCTGATTTCTTTTCCATATTTGTCTCAGCATTTTCAGACAGAAGCTTTTCACGAGCATAAACATTTTCTTTTAAGATTTTTGGAGGAGGAGCTGGAGCATCAACTTGTGTTGTTTCAGAAATGGAAGGTTCTGCGGTTTGAAGGTTGTTTGGTTTTATGGGTGGCATTGGGATCTTTACAGGTTCCTTCTGGGGTTTTGGTTCCTCATCGTTTTCTTTAGGAATAGGTGGAACTACTGTTAAACTTCCAGTGTCTGGCATTGGGATCTTTACTGGTTCCTTCTGGGGTTTTGTTTCCTCATCTTTTTCCCTAGGAATTGCTTGAACTACTGTCAAAATTCCAGTGTCTAAAGCTTCCAGGCCTAGTCTCAGGGAATCATCATCAGCAGCATCTGCCACCTACATAGGGACAAAGTAACAAACATTAGTGCTGGTTACTCAGTTATAAGAATTTACAGTCGTAGTGTATTTGCATATTTAAGATATTTAGTGATATTAAATTATTTGCCGATTTTCTGATGGAAGATTTGTCCTGTATCCTCAGCCATTGCATGAATTCATGTATTTGGCAGGGAAGAAGACATTTAGTAATCATTGAGTACGTGTACTGTAGATAGCACAACTGGACTCTTAAGCTGAGTTCACACGGGCTATTTTGGTCAGAATTTTGAGGCAGAATCCCCCTCAAAATCCTGACCAAAAAGACAGCTCCCATTGAAATCAATAGGAGCCAGTCAGTTCTTTTTTCAGAGCGGTTTGTTCCGGCTCCTTGAAAAAAGAAGGAACATGCTCATTCTTCAGACGGATTCGCCTAGTGACATCCGCCTGAAGACACTCCCTCCTAACTAGGTCCACTCATTTGGGTCTAATCCGGAGTGGGGTGCGCGACTGGATGCCAGTGCACTGCACCGCCATCCAGTCGCGGCTACCGGTTTTTTGGACCGGAATCTGAAGCATCCTCCGCGTCAAATTCCAGTCCAAAACACCCCGTGTGAACACAGCCTTAGCAAACGTATGAAGATTGTGAGCCATCAAGAAATTCCAAAATTTAAGGTGATTTTGTCTCTTAGCTAGGATTTCAAGAGACTTCCGTGAAGTCTACTTTTCCTAGTTTTTAATCCACTATATTTCTAATAAATTCACATCTAAAATCCTTAGACTATTCCCGGTATGTTTATGTCATCTAATAGTGATCACTCCTGGTGAAAATACTATTACATATATGGCAATGCTAGAAGATCATTTTAGTGCCTGTCACTCAAGTGTAAAGGTATATTCTTCTAGATGCTTTCTCACAAACCTCTTTGAGATGGATTCTAGTTGGAGGTCTTCTCTTTGCAGGTCCAGCCTTAGCCCGATCCCGAGTAACATGTTCAAGTGAGCATTTGGGGTCTACCTGCACCTAATGTGAACCATGACAAAACAGTAAAATAAGAAATTTATGGCACTCATTTCAACTTCCAACGTAGTAACAAGCTTTATTACATCCAAAATTATAAATGTTTCGGTCCGACGGACCTTCTTCAGTACATCGGATGTAGTGCAGTGGAGAAAGTAGAATCAAATTCAGATAGGATGTCCAGACAGGTCAGATGTTGTAGGTAGTATTTAGAATTTTTAAATTTGCATGCCCCTATAGGACTGCTGAAGAGGAAATGAGTACAACGTTCAGCTATGCCTGGCAATCATATAGAACTGAATGGAGCAGCCGTGTGCAAGGAAGACTGACACTTCAGTTAAATGGGGGACTTGGGGACCTTGTTCTCGTGATCAGTATGGATTCAACTACAGTCATCCCTCCACTGATCTACCAATTGTCTTCTTGCCAGTGTATAGGGAATAGTTTATTACTGAAATACCCCTTAAGGGTAAGGCCCCACAATGCATGATGCATTGCGATTTTTTTCCCTCAGCACTTTTCACAGAAAGTTCTCAGAGGTTTCCTCTGCAGACTTTCTGCTTCAATTATACCTATTGGGAAACTGCTGGCACTTCCATAGGTATAATTGACATGCTGCAATTTCCAAAACCACTCACTACGTAATTTACTGTAGTGTGAGGATGGGATTTGCTAGAATCTCATCCACTACACAGTGAATGTAAAACTGCAACAATTACGCAATGTGGGGTCCCGGCCTTAAGCAAAATTTGTCCTCATTCTTTTGTGCTTTTTAATGGAAAACAGAAAGGGTCAACCCCTTCAGTCACTATAAAGATACTTATGGCTTCTGAGTTCTATGAATTATAATACTTAAAGGGATTCTATCATTAGAATACCCTTTTTTAACAAAATACACATAGGAATAGCCTTAAGAAAGACTATTCTACTCTTACCTTTATTATTCTGATACACCCCCACAGTATCATATTCTCATCCCAGGATTCCCCATAGTTTCATGTCCCCCTCCCCAGGTTTCCTTCACAGCTCCATGTCCCCCACTGTGTATAGCAAAGAAAAAGAAAAAAAAACGTTAATACTTACCTTTCCCCGTTCACTCTTGTCTCTGGTTCCGGATTCTTCTAGGAACAACAGGTGCGATGTAAGTGACATCACTACATCGCGCCTCCTGCTTCCAGAACACTGGGAGCAAAGACAGCGGCTGGGTGGTGAAGCAGGGAGCGGACGGCTCCCTACTTCATCACAGGCGTTAACTACCATGGACCGCGGGATAGCAAATGTAGGACTGTCCCACTTTCCAAAGGGGGCCCCACTACCATAGGGACTGGTGCAAGTGCACCATTGGCCCTATGGTTAAATAAAGTGGCCCTAATTACATGGCCGACTATGTAATACACAGTAAACTCTAGTTCACAACTGGATTTGTCTAGTTGCTTCCTATCTTGCAATTAATGGAAACCATACAAGGGGATTAGTTTTTGTGCTATAGTTTAAGGCATGCATGTGAGCCATCTCGGTATTCTCGGTAGCCTCATGTTCCCCTCTCGTACTATTTTAAGTATGCATAGAAGACTCAAAAATAGGACTACATGTAATAAACACATTATAGACACAAATGGAAAAAAATGGAGGGAGAAGAAGGAGAAGAGAGCAGGGAAGATTCTGTTATATTCTAGCATGTACCCTGGTGGCTAGGTGACTCAACTCCAGAATGGGTTTACAACTTCCAGTCTCCAGATAGAGTGGGATGAGCCGGGCTCCATGACAAACTGACACATGGCTATTACACTTTAATGGATTTCCCCAACCACAATTTATAACACTACCTCATCGAAGACTTTGTTTTTGCCTCTGTTTATCCCATCATTCAGAGCCTGAATCCAAACATCTCTTTCTTCTGGATTCTTAGCTTGGAATTTCACTTCTTGCACCTATAGAAGATACATTTTGTCCATTTAGTAATTCATGAACTTGTGAAACAACAGTCCATGCAGGGCAGGATATGAGATTTATCACAAGGGTTATCGTGTCTAATGTCAGATTATCAGGAAAAGGGAATGTTCATGGTCACATTGTATCAGTCTACTCCTCCGCTGCTGACAATGTAGTGTATTGTTTAGCCTGATAACCTCCATATCTGTACAAAGGTTTCGATACACATTAGATGGAGGTTGGTAGAACCCAATGATTTTGGTGGAGATATTCAAGTACTTGGTGATGTATATGGGGTGCCCTGACTGTCCCTTGATAGATGTTGGGGGAAAAAGGGTCAGACATGTTGAATTTAACATGCCCAATTCTTCTATTCTCAGAGAATATAGTCCATATCCAGAGGTATGCAGCAGCAGCAGCTTACTCCCTTCTGTCATAAAGCCATTTTCCTTGATGATAAAGTGATCTCAAGTAGTGCACAGATGGATTTCAAGTGACAAGCTGCTTTACTGGGAAAAAAAGCCACATACTAATAGTTACTAAATACAGTATTGCACAACTCCCACTGATTCTATTGACTCACCCATTAAAAATGATAAGGGGGAAGAGAATACTCTTCATGATTTTTTTTTTTTTTTTTTTTTTATCTATTCAAACCTTTTAGTTTATTTAGAAGCACAAAAAAAAGGAAACAACATATACTGTGAACATATAAGTGAGAAAAATTCATCCACTAAGACCTAACACTATATTATTCATCACAGCTATACATATAATATTCAGCAAAACAATAGCAACCAAACAACACATTAAAAATAGAATACAGACGTGGTCACCCATGTATCAGATATAACCAGTAAGAGACTGTTCCACCGACATTGAGATCACAGGAATAAAGTGCAATAACCATAAAATACCCATTGTGATAGGGTCAGGGGATAATCATACACATTAGGAAGAGTGTGTGCCTACCTAGGCGTACGGAGACTTACAAGTCATTCCTGCTCCGCTAGGGATTCTGGATAAAAAATATGCAAATCTATTCTCCAGGATGTAATTAGGAGAACAGTGCCTCTGTATGCTGCCCTCTAGAGGGCAGCCCCCTTAACATCATGCATGACTCAGTTAATAAGCCTACTAACATGATGCGGATTTAATTGCCAAATTAGTATTTCTATTCCAAAAGGAACAGATTCCCAGCTATGGACAGCGCTGTTTCGGTCTTTTGGACCTCCTCAGCATAGTGCAGGGATACTGATTGGCAGAGTGAGAGACTATAGACCAGGGTCAGGGGATAATCATACACATTAGGGAGAGTGTGTGCCTACATAGGCAGTACGGAGACTTACAAGTCATTCCTGCTCCGCTAGGGATTCTGGGTAAAAAATATGCAAATCTATTCTCCAGCATGTAATTAGGAGAACAGTGCCTCTGTATGCCGCCCTCTAGAGGGCAAGTCTCCATAGAAGAAAGTATAAGACGGCAAGAATACACCAAATTACTTTGCTATCTGTTAGCTTACAGACATATGGATCTATAGAAACAATAAATTTTAATTGCAAATATGTAAATTGATATATTTATTTTCACTTATGAAGAATATAATTCACCTTAGTGCCTGGAGATGGGATCAAATTAAAATGCTTCTTTCGTTTGAGGAAGGCTTTTTGGTCTTGGCACCGTTCATAATTGGCAAGCTCCAATGTCTCCAGACACCTCTGTTCCTCCTGCAGAAAAAGAGAAAAACAGAGAATTCAATGACATTTTATTAAAAGCCAATGTAAATATAGTGAAGTCTCTTGGTTTTGGGGGCTGGTGTTCTCCAAGAAGATGTTCACATGGAAAACTGAAAATCCATCACTGAAAATGTGATCTGGGTAAAGAAGTGGTCTTCTCAAAGAGGTGTTTCTTTTGAGAGGTTTTCACTGTATCTTGAATACGGCGATAAATCAGAGACAAATGAAGCCTCGTACACTGAAGCTCACTATATTTTTTCCAGAAATATTTTATGTAGATGATTTTTTTTATTTATATTAAATATCATGGATTCAGAAAAAAAAACAAAAAAAAACGAATTAGTATTTTTTAGATCTATTTTTTTTTTTCATCTAGAATTATTGCTGTTATTTATATATCACTGCAATCGTCTGGAGCAAAGGAAATAATTTTATATACAGGAATTCATACTGTTTATAGAATTTTACTAGTGGGACAATCAGGAAACAAAGGGGAAGAGAAAAGATTATTTCTATTTATAATATTTCTTAATGTAATAAGGCTTTCTATAATTATTGTAGACCAACATGGATATTTAGGGCAGGCGGAGATCATACAGTACCTGTCTTAACACTAAGGAAAGGAAGTACTTTGAAAGAGGAGTTACTTAAAGGGGTATTCCCATCTCAAGGATCCTATCTATACTGGTAGCTTATGTAAATTGAAGACGTTTCCTAAATATATTGTTTTAGAAATGCTGCTTTGTTTTCCTGCTATGTGAACTTATTCCTCCCATTGTTTACATAGCGTTTCCATAACCACTGACCTGCATGATAGGACAAGTGATGTCACTGCTCTCACTTTTATCTTCAGGACAATCAGTTCAGCTAATTGCAGTTTGCTGATAAAGCCCTGATGAGGTTCTCTGCTTGATCATGGTGAGAACTGTGTGGTTTTTCATTTACAGCTGCACAGTCCTCTCTAGTCTTTCTTTCATTATGGAGAGAGGAGAAACAGAAAGCTAAACACTCTGGCACGGACAGCTGTCTGTGTAACAGAGGAAGATTTTGGGGAACAGTCTCTATGAGAGTAGATGTCTATCCATTTTAGCACAGGGATACTAACATTAATCATTTGTCTGTGCTAAACCACGAGGGATGCAGACAGTAACCCCCTCACTGTTCTATACCCCCAGGTTTGTTGACATTAATTCCTACTCTACCCCAGGGAGGTTAATGTAGATTAATGTAAACCCTTTAACTAACTGATTATGGAAATTTTTTGGCACTATTCAGCAACATATATTTGGATTACCTAATTTAAAACTAGGTGTGAAAAGTGAGACAAATAGGAAACACAAGGAGCGTACCTAGTGTAGTACATAAGAAATCTCAACCAAAGACATATGTGCGTAGGTGTGCACTCTCCACATATTAGTGTGTTATTTATAGGAGTAACTCTGCTGTGGGCAGTGTATACAGGGATCTTGCTTCTCCAGGATAGAGATATACAAGAGATGGAAAACCAGGATTGTGCTCATCTGAAGGAAGCCTCATACATAACGCCAATGCTTCGGTAATGGGTGCAGGTCATTAAGATATCCATGGAGGACAATGTTATTAAAATCCATTTGAGATGTTTTGAGTAGATGAAACTGATTTCATCAGGCATAATTTACAATACATACAAAAGTTAGTAAATATCTTACCTTCATATGTACTGTACCTGACAAAGGCACAAGGACGGTGCAAAAACATGTTGCATTTATCCAATAAACTTCAAGTGGATTTTAATACCATTGTCCTCTGTGGATATCATTTTTTTTATTACACTGTTTATTAAAATTTTTCTAACAACATAATACAATAAATAACACAGCGAGAGTACAATATGCTCTTCGATAAAGCAAAATCAAATCAACTGATCAAGACATAAAACCGAATGGACAATGATCAATATAAAATACAGCCCAACCCTCCCACCCATGTCGCTACACGCAGTGAGATTATGAACTGTCCCACCAATGGAATAGGTTATCGACCATGAAAAAGTTTGAGCAATTACTATGCTGTGTACCTAAAGCATTCATGTAGTGATATATTAATGGGTAATGGTCTTATGTTAATTGTGGATATCACTGCGTCCATTACTACATTAGTGGCATAATGTGTGAGGATTCCTCCAATTGAAATCAATTTAGAAAAAAACGTTTCCCCAACTTCCCTACTCTATAGCTACAAAGACTTAAGCTTGGTTCACATGGGGTATTTTGGTCTGGATCAAAAAAACACCTCCCATCGAATTCAATGTGTCTCTTTTTCCGCGAGCAGTTTGTTCCAGCTCACATAAAAAAAACGACATGCCCTTTCTTCAGGTGGATTCTGCGGCTGAATCAGACACGGTTGTCTGCGGCGACACTATCTCCCAACTAGGCCCATTTATTTGGGCCTAATCTAGAGTGGAAGGCCACGACTGTCGGAATCCGCGACAGTCACGGCTAGCCGCAGGAGGCGCTTTTTGGACCGGATTCTGAGGCTTCCCGCGGCTTCCCACATCAATATCCAGTCCAAAAAACCCCTGTGTGAACCCAGCTTTAGACAGAACATTGCTATTAAAAATATATACTCGAGTATAAGCCAAATTTTTCAGCCCAGTTTTTGTGCTGAAAAAGCCCCCCTTGGCTTATACTCGAGTCAGCGAAAAAAAAAAATTATTTATTTTTTTTTTTTTTTTGGGGGGGGGGGTGTCTATGACCATATGACCAGCCACAGTATTAATGTATAGAATCTCCCATAAAATAGTGCGAAAAAAAAAAGATTTTAAAAAAATAACAAAATAAAAGTTCTAAATCCCTCCTTTCCTTAGAATACATATAAAAGTAGAAAATTACTGTGAAACACAAACACATTAGGTATCCCTGTGTCTGAAAGTGCCCGGTCTACTGAATATAGGGGATCTGCAGTGCTCCTGTTCCATCGGGAAGGGGTTAGGAATAGGAATAGGAGCACTGCAGATACCCTATAGTCCGCCAGACTGAATTCCAAGTGGGGGGAAAAATCCCCAGTCCTCAAGGTCAGGGAAGGGGCAGACAGGCAACCAAAACACCCCCTCCCCTTTCCCAGCATCTACTGAACCCAAAAACTCCGACCATTTTAATTTTTGAAATTTTCCAGTAGCTGCTGCATTTCCCCCCTAGGCTTATACTCAAGTCAATAAGGTTTCCCAGTTTTTCGTGGTAAAATTAGGGGCCTCGGCGTATAATCGGGTCGGCTTATACTCGAGTATATACGGTAGGTACCGTACACCTCAAACCTCCTATACTTCATCAAGTATCTTATAGTACCCTTTATAAATACATATATACTTTGCATATCATTGCCTATTAAATAGAGACAACTTATTTACTACCAGACTAACTTTGTGGATCCCATAAGCAAATTTCTGAGCAGTGGGTACCGGCTTCCGGCTAGTATGGGCGCTTTTACTGCTCTCATTACCCTGCCCTGAACTAACACTATGCCTTGTATTGCCCTGAAGGCAGCCCTGGATATGATTTAACCAATGTAAAAATCCCAGCAGCCCTGCAGATTATTATTACAGCAATCCCATAGCTAACATGATTGAAATTGTACTATAACATTATTCTAAAGAATTGCTATTTAATGCCTCCTAATGTGGAAACATATGGTAAATCTCATTTATGTAGCTTTATAGACCAATGTGTCTTTACAGTTTGAGAGATTTGCCAGATTCTGCCAAGCAGCTGCCATGTTATTGCAGGAGTGACAGGTGTCAGGCAAATTAATCCCACAGATCCATCGTGTGCACAGCATATATTTTCCAGTGCTACACCGCCAAGTTTTCTGTTCATAAAAATGAGTATCTTGGCAGCAAAATAGGTGCCTGACATTCCTGAGAGAAGAGGAGACCAATGGTGACACCACATTCAGAATACTCACCCTGAGATCCATGTTTTTCCGGACATTGCAGAACTTTCCAAACATTTCTCAGTCTGAAGTTTATACAGATGCGATTGTAGACTAAATGTAGTTTAATAGACTTGGGGAACAGCTTTTATTTCCAAAGTTACAGAGCTGATAGCAGGCACATTGACATGTGAACTATTACTAGATCTATAACTAGCACTACTAGGTAAATCCTACGTTATCTATTTATAGTGAAGGTGGTTGTTATACACTGTAGGAGAAAGAAACTGAACATGGATCTGACCAATGTGTATTATATTGTGTATGTGCATTAAAAGAGTTTTGTTAGCTTAGGCATTGGGATTCTGTTCGGGGATTTTGTACCCCACTCCGCTGGAAAAATGTGGAGAGAAAAGTCCTGCAGGCTAAGGCTGAGGCCCCACTGTAACATCTCTGCCTGTTCATGTCACTGCGCCACTCTCTGCTCGCATGCGGCGGTGCAGGAGGCGTGTGCAGTTTAGTTCCTTGCTTAGAGTTTTTGGTTGCACTGTGTGAACATGGCTCTAGTTCTGTAATTGAATTTGCACCACACCCGTCTTCTGCCCTTGTTGCCTCTGTCCATGAAGTAGTTAAATTTGGTCTTGCCCTGTGATTGACAGCCTGCCTTCCTGTCGGGTCCAGGGCGGGTTCATCCTCCCCTATTTAGTCTTGGCTCACATTCACACTGGTGCCTGTTATTGCCTTGTGCTTGCTGGCTTTCTCTTACTGTTATTTTACTTGTATTCTTAATCCTGATCTTGGCTTTTCCTATTGACTATTCTTTTGGACTTCGATTTGGCACTGCATTGCTCGACTGTTACCGAACCCTGGCTAGCTGACCTCCCTTGTTGTTGTTTGTCTTGTCTGCGTTTTGTGTTTCACATATATAGGAAGGGATCGTCTCCAAGTTGCTGCCTATTACATAGCAAGTCTGGCAAGAGGAAGGGACAGTGGGGGGCTTCAGCTTAGGGCTCACTGTCTCTTGTGCCCCTACCTCTAGGGTTCTCCAGCAGCTACTGGGGAATAGTCATCTAAGCAATTCCCTAACACCCACGTTGCAGAAATGCAGCTTTTTTGTTGCAGATTTTGCTGTGGTTTTTTGAGCCAAAGTCAGGAGTGGCTACAAAAGGAATTGGGAACATATAGGAAGGACCTATACTTAAACCTTCTGCTTAATCCACTCCTGGCTTTGGCTCAAAAAACACAACAAAATCTGAAACAAAAAAAAGCTGCACTTCCGCAACGTGGGGCCTTAGCTGCAAGCAGGATATTCTCTCTGGATTTTTTCAGACAGAAACCCTAGCGAACCTCATTATAGTCTATGGGGTCCCACTTTTTAAGTTGATTTGGTTTTCCATTTGGGGACCTGAAGAACAGAGACTGGACGCAGAGTAAGATATGCTATCGAAATCAAGAATTTTGAGGGTTTGGTAAATATCATTATTTTGCTGCTGGTTATTTACAACAGCAGCTAAAAATCTAACATGGACCTGACCACCTGAATATAGTCAATAGGGGGGAAATAGAGCCTAAAATAGGGGGGTATTTTAGATACATTTAGCTTTAGGTAATTTTATAGCACAAGCTGAACAAGGGGCGCAGCTTAGATGAAAGTGGGGTATGGCCTAAGATGCAACAATTTGGGCATAAAATTCTGGCTGAAATGAAGCCAACCAATAGGTGGCATAGACCTTCGTCTAAAGATACACCAGATTTATCATCCAGTATCAGCCGTTGCAATAAATTTGGCATATTTTAGTATTAAGACTATATTCTCAAAACTGTGACCATTCTTCTAGTGCAAAATGGACATATTGGTCTCTTTTTATCAGCCATTATGCATGCATTTTATATCTATTCTGTTTCCATTTTTATGGCCGAGTCTCATCCGTTTAGGATGCATTTTTAATGGACCATTTAAAACAACAGATGAATTTCATTGGTCTTTTTTGTTTTTTTACTCACGGATCCCTTTTTGATAGCCATAATTCAAACATCACTCCATTTTACGTTCATTAAAAACTGACCCATTGATTTGTATTGAGCTTGTGTATCCATCAAACTGACCATTTAATCTTTCCATCAAAAAAATGTGAATATGCTCATTTTCATTGTTTTTAAAAAGGCTATATGATGCTCTGATGGCCTTTTCCATGAAAATAAGTCCTATTTAGCCGTAGTTAACACTGTCTAACTATTAGTGAATGTGGGCCTATGTGCTATATACTGTCTACAGACATTAAAAATTATGTTAGCTTAGGTATGCCATCAATGTGTGAGGAGATCCAATTGCTGAGCTTTGGTGGGCTTGGTAAAAATTTACTAAGGTTTGAAAAACTTACAGTACAATGTCTGGACCCATCTGGAGCCTTGTAGGAAAAAGCTCCCCATTTCCTTGCGTGAGGCTATGTGTCAGTTCTTGGATCAGACACCTAAAGTTCATAATTTGCTTGCATATCTAAGTAATATATGGTCAATACTCATGATGAGAAACCTCTATGACCAAATTTTACAGTAGGCATTATGAATTTGTTAAAGGGGCTCTATCGTTGCCAAAACGTGTTTTGAGATACGGATATGCCTGAATAGCCTTTAAAAACGCTATTCAGGTGTTGACACTAGTTTTTTGGAAAGACACCCCCCCCTGTTTTTCTTAAATGTCGGTAAAACCAATAGCTTATGATGCTCACCGAGCACCCTGGGTGTTCCCCAGGGTCAGCGAGCACCCCCCTGCATCATACCTCTTTCACGCCCCCTCCGTTGCTTGTGCTCCGTTTATGCCCTCCTACTCATTGCTGTAACAACCTCAATCCTCCATCCAGTCTTGCTCCTGCACTTTCAAATCCTGGGCATTCGCAGTAACACTCCGTTCTGAGTGCTACTGTGCACACCCAAGCGCTATTTTCTTGTAGCTCACTAAAGATCTCACCATAGTGCTTTGACTGCACACCGCTTGCTAATGCATTTGGTATTCCGTTTGGAGGGGGATCCCCATGCGGACTCCCTGAACAGATTACCAAATGCAGATGTGAACGAGGGGTAAGTGATGCCCTTTGGCATGCGGGAAGTGAAGAAACTGAAAAACAGCTGTGGAGTTAAATGGCACTAAATAGACCACTAGACTTCCACAAGGATCTGTTGGTGGTTTTGTGTGCCAAATGTAAATGATTCCCTTTATGGTATTGTAGCATACAGTTTTGCAATTTGAAATACAAAAAAAAAAAAAGTTTGATTCTCCAGGATGTCCTGTACAGGTCAAATCTATTCCATCTATCACAATGTTTCCTTCCTGTTCCACAACATGTATCTGCTTTTTCTATTTTAGCAGCTAGTTTTGTATCAGGTCTACTTCTCTAGACATAGTTAGTATTAGATGATCCAGATTGCATTGTTTATGGATCCTCAAGGTGGATAGTGTAGACTGAATAAGTGTGTTTTATATTTTGTATGTTTTATTGTTGGCATTATTTTACTATTTTCATAGCTGAAAGATTACTCAAATACTAGGCTCTGTTCACACAGACATGAGTCATGTTGTTAAAGTAGTATCTAAACATTTGCAGACCTTTCATTAAGGACAGTTGCGTCATGTGACCACTAATTTCACCACCAGTCCAGAGTTGATCTCTGGTATAAACATGATGTCAGTTTCACCTCTATAGCTGATTTCCTATGATCTACTGGATTACCATATGACTTAACAAATCTCTCTTGGTAGCGCTCAAACCCCTTTTTTCCCCACCACAATCCACTCTTCTTGTTTCCTTTTATGTCCATCCAGAGCTGTTGATGATATCATTTGTGTCTTATCTAGGAGAACCGGAGTGCAATGATATAATAAGTGAGTCCCTATGATGATTGACTGTAGAGTTATAAAACCCCCATCACTCATAATGTCTATACTATCTGTGTGCACTTTTTGTAGAATCTCTCGTTTATGTCTATAAGATGCAGCCTCACACTGCGTCCCCCTTCCTCCTGCTTGTAACAGCTGATAGGGAGAAACTTATCACAAGCAGGAGGCAGAAGAGACATGCTGAAGCTGCTTCACATAGGAATACATGGAAGACTCTGAAGTGAGTGTTTTAGGGTAAGTTCACACGGGGGTTTTTGGTCCAGAACCTGAGGCGGGGGCCGCCTCAGGTTCCGGATCAAAATACAGGTAGCTGCGACTGGATGCTGGTGCAGTACAGGACAACTTATAGAGGGCAACTTATAGAAAATCAGAAGGAAAATAAAAGACATTTAATCAGTCTTAGTGCAGTGAGAGTGACAAAATGGCCACCGGCTGGCTCCTGTATTGAACTGCAAGAGCGGCTACCCAAAAATGGCTGCCGGCCAGCTCCTGTATTGAACTGCAAGAGCGGCTACCCCAAAATGGCCACCGGCCGGCTCCTGTATTGAACTGCAAGAGTGGCTACCCAAAAATGGCCGCCGGTGGCCATTTTTGGGTAGCCGCTCTTGCAGTTCAATACAGGAGCTGGCCGGCGGCCATTTTGGGGTGGCCTCTCTATGCTCCTCTATAGAACTACAAGAGCAAGATAAGCCAGAAGAAGCGGAGTTGCTGCAGAACAAGGAGGCGGCGCAGGAAAGAGCTCTCGGGCAGCATTGGGGATGCGCTCATCGGCCTTTCAGCACTGGGGCCTGCCCTTATTGCTGCGGAGAGCTCATTTGCATACCGGTTAAAACCGGTATTTCTACGGAACGACACGGCGGAGACCACGTCTAAAGGTAGGAGACAAACAGCCTTTCTTAAAGCTATTCCGACGTGTTCATTAGAAAAAAAGGTAGTTTAATGGTAGAATCCCTTTAAGGCCTGGAGGCAGCTACAACCATATAGTTATATTATGTATATATATATATATATATATATATATATATATATATATATATATATATATATATACTATATAGCTATAGTTATGCCACTGCTTAAGGGGCTTATGGGCCCCCTAAAGATAAATGGGCCCACCAGGTCTGCATTTTCTTTAATTTGGTAGTACTGTCCACCATGCTGTTCTCTACCAAGACAGATAGATGCCACATATGATTGAACCATGATGCTTATGTGAACAAAGCCTTACTATCTAAATTAAAGCTTGTTACCTAAAGAAGTTTGTTTGTATTAATATCAATAGAAAAAAATGTTTATAGTTATTTTTTCCTTGGTTACAATTTTTTAGCTCATCTTGTCCTAAGATTATTTGTAGTTTTTACCTCATTGTCAAAAACATGAAGCTGAGTTTTCAGTATCTGAATATAGCGATCTTTCCACAGTCCCAGCAGTCCGCTACTTTTCTTCAACCAACCAGCTTTGTGGATCACTTTAGATTCGGTAGGAGAAATGCTGCTTCCCTTCACACCCTAAAAGAAAAATATACAAATAGTTTAGATATTTTTGAAAGGGATTAGAAGATACGTAAGCTGTAGTATGGCTGCATTTTATTTCTAGTACTAAAGTTTACAAGATATCAATTTATCAAAAAATATATAGAAATGAGATCACAGGGATGATCATATGGAATCTATTTGCCATGAGAAACGTTGCATTTGTTTGACCCCATTGTATTCTTCCAGGGGGGGTATATGACTTTGGATAATCACTTTTCTTTAAGCACAGTCTCCTTGGACCCCTTTATAGCCTGCTATTTCCCTGGTCAACCACACAGGCCTGTATAATTTACCCTGTTAGGCTGCATGCACATGGAGTTACGCCGGCCTTGTAAAAATACTCATTCACAGCCGTACACGCGAGCGCTGCAGACAGCTCCCGAACACTACCCATTCACTTCAATGGGAGCGCTCATAACGCCGTGCTTTGGTGGCACGGCCCCTTAAATTTTGGAGTATCTTTTCATATAACACAGTGTTGTATTATTCCTCTTTTATTCCGCTTTGAAATTTAAGAATAAGCTGTCCATCTTGCTCCCAGTTTTGGCAAGAGGGACACTCTTCTTTGGCAAGAGAAATGGTAACACCCAGTTGTCAATTTATTTCTATATTTCTAGAAGGAATAACAAGTACATAAAGTTATGAGAAAAGAATTATTACTTGATGGAGAAAGCAAGGGTTTCCTAAAACATACATGTCAGGAAAGATGACAGGTTCTCCTTAAAGTCAAATAAAGTCAAAAGGCGCATAAAAATGTAGAGTTTATTGCTGCACATAGGAGACATTAGGAAAAATAAACGGTGATGCTGTTTTCTTATATCTTCCCCTATAGGGGGCCTGTTTTCTCAGCTGCAATCCCTCCAGCTGCTATAGAATATATTTAACCCCTCGAGCAAGCGTACAATCATGTATGTGAAAGTGCCACAGACCAGGGGTAATACTGAAATTATAGGTTAGATGTTACATAGTTTAATTCTGTTTGTTTGGGAAGATGATGGGGAAATTACCAGGTAACAGGGACAAAGGGAAAATCACATAGAGGAAGTCAGACAAACAATGAGATAAAGCCAGAAATAGCAGCGAGGAGTGGCTGCATGGATGGGCTGCAGAGAAAAGTGTTATCTACAGATGTACAGTACTATTACTGTGTGGGCCTTACTTGGTCTAAACTCTGTACCTTTGTGAAACCTCTGATTTTCATGGTATTATATATTAAAATGCATTAGTTATAAAAGTTGGTGTGGGTGTGTATATAGATATATAGTTATTAGTGCACTATACCTTCTATATAAGCTCCAATAATGGAGAATACAATGTTTCCATGCTATAGCAGCGATCATAAAGTGAATTTGATACATCAATGAATACACACGTATTCATGCTAACAGAAACATTTTAACAATTTTTATTCCTTTTTTGGTTAAAGCAAGGTCAAAGTGGAAGAGCCAGGTTCATCTGCAGAGGCATGCTCAGCTCCTTTAGTAAAATAAGTGTAAACACGTATGTCTCTATGCATTCTTTAAAAGGATTCTATCATTAGAATCCCTTTTTAAAGTACTACCATGTCGGAATAGCCGGTTTTCTCCGTATGCAAATGAGTCTCCAGATAGCACAGTGGGTGGTCCTCTTGTGCTCAAACAGCACAGTGGGCGTCCCCTGTGCTGCCTGAAAACGCTCCAGCGATGTCCTTCTTCTACAGCCGCGCGCGGCCTCCTACATCTTTTTCCGCATCCAACGTGTAAGTGATGCTGGTACAGAGCTACTGAGCATGCTCAGTATGCTCTGTACTCCATAAAACTACACGAGCATACTGTACATGCGCAGTACACTCATGTAGCGGCCACAGAAAAATGGCCGACAAAACATGCGCATTCGACTACGCTACATGAGTGAACGCAGTCTTGCTGAAAGAAGACACAGGAGGACGCGTGTGGCTGTAGAAGGAGGACGTCGCTGGAGAGTCTTCAGGCAGCACAGGGGACATTCCCCTGTGCTGTCTGGAGACTCCTTTGCGTAGGGAGAAAAACAGGAATATCCCCGGAATGGCGGCACGAATTCTAAAGGAAGGGGAAGAATAGCCTTTCTTAAGGCTATTCCGACGTGGTAGTACTGAAAAAAGGGATTCTACTGATAGAATCCCTTTAAGGAATCTGTCAATACAAATATCCTAAACTAAACACATAGAAATGTATGGCAGTCCCCTTAGTTCTGATGGTAGCTATTTATTGTCATCAAGAAACAATAGACTGCAATACTCAAGTTTGGTAGTGTATTGTACAAGCGATCAAATAAGTTGTAAGGTGTAGACTACAAAGGTTAAATAAAGTTTTTTAAATATTAAAAAAAAACACAATTATTAATATTTAAATCACCCCTTCCCATTTTATATATAATACCCAAACAATAAAAAGTATACATTAAGAACAAAAAGAAAAGAAAAAGTTAGGCATTGCCGTATCTGGAATTCTGCTTGTGAAAAATCACAAGGCCCCAAAATCAAAATGCTTTTGCCTGGCCAAAAAATTATAAAAAGTGAGCAAAAAGTGATGCACATCCCAAAATAGTATATAAAAAACCATACAGTTTGCCCCACAACAGCTAACTGTACAGTGTTGGGTTATTTGTTTGATATTGCAAGTGTGGAGCCTCAGGGCAATAATCATACGCTTTTTAGATAGTCATAAACCAGGTTTCAAACATAACTAGAGATGAGCGAACAGTGTTCTATCGAACACATGTTCGATCGGATATCAGGGTGTTCGCCATGTTCGAATCGAATCGAACACCGCGTGGTAAAGTGCGCCAAAATTCGATTCCCCTCCCACCTTCCCTGGCGCCTTTTTTGCACCAATAACAGCGCAGGGGAGGTGGGACAGGAACTACGACACCGGGGGCATTGAAAAAAATTGGAAAAAGTCATTGGCTGCCGAAATCAGGTGACCTCCATTTTAGACGAATAGTGGATTTCAAATCCGGGTCATATGAGAATGTGAACTTTGTGACTATGAGACAGGGATAGCTGTACAGGCAGGGATAGCTAGGGATAACCTTTATTTAGGGGGGAATGTTATTAAAAATAACTTTTTGGGGCTCTATCGGGTGTGTAATTATGATTTTTGTGAGATAAACTTTTTCCCATAGGGATGCATTGGCCAGCGCTGATTGGCCGAATTCCGTACTCTGGCCAATCAGCGCTGGCCAATGCACTCTATTAGCTTGATGAAGCAGAGTGTGCACAAGGGTTCAAGCGCACCCTCGGCTCTGATGTAGCAGAGCCGAGGCTGCACAAGGGTTCAAGCGCACCCTCGGCTCTGATGTAGGAGAGCCGAGGGTGCACTTGAACCCTTGTGCACCCTTGGCTCTGCTACATCAGAGCCGAGGGTGCGCTTGAACCCTTGTGCACACTCTGCTTCATCAAGCTAATAGAATGCATTGGCCAGCGCTGATTGGCCAATGCATTCTATTAGCCTGATGAAGTAGAGCTGAATGTGTGTGCTAAGCACACACATTCAGCTCTACTTCATCGGGCTAATAGAATGCATTGGCCAGCGCTGATTGGCCAGAGTACGGAATTCGGCCAATCAGCGCTGGCTCTGCTGGAGGAGGCGGAGTCTAAGATCGCTCCACACCAGTCTCCATTCAGGTCCGACCTTAGACTCCGCCTCCTCCAGCAGAGCCAGCGCTGATTGGCCGAATTCCGTACTCTGGCCAATCAGCACTGGCTAATGCATTGTATTGGCGTGATGAAGCAGTGCTGAATGTGTGTGCTTAGCACACACATTCAGCTCTACTTCATCGGGCTAATAGAATGCATTGGCCAGCGCTGATTGGCCAGAGTACGGAATTCGGCCAATCAGCGCTGGCTCTGCTGGAGGAGGCGGAGTCTAAGATCGCTCCACACCAGTCTCCATTCAGGTCCGACCTTAGACTCCGCCTCCTCCAGCAAAGCCAGCGCTGATTGGCCGAATTCCGTACTCTGGCCAATCAGCACTGGCTAATGCATTGTATTGGCGTGATGAAGCAGTGCTGAATGTGTGTGCTTAGCACACACATTCAGCTCTACTTCATCGGGCTAATAGAATGCATTGGCCAATCAGCGCTGGCCAATGCATTCTATTAGCGTGAACTGAGATTGCACAGGGGTTCTAGTGCACCCTCGGCTCTGCTACATCAGATTGCTACATCTGATGTAGCAGTGCCGAGTGTGCATCAGATGTGTAGTTGAGCAAAACTGACTCAGCACTGCTAAGTCTCTGCATTCGCATAGGAATGCATTGGCCAGCCTTTGGCCAATCAGCGCTGGCTCTGCGGGAGGAGGCGGAGTCTAAGGTCGGACCTGAATGGAGACTGGTGTGGAGCGATCTTAGACTCCGCCTCCTCCAGCAGAGCCAGCGCTGATTGGTCGAGTTCCGTACTCTGGCCAATCAGCACTGGCCAATGCATTTCTATGGGGAAAAGTTAGCTTGCGAAAATCGCAAACTGACAGGGATTTCCATGAAATAAAGTGACTTTTATGCCCCCAGACATGCTTCCCCTGCTGTCCCAGTGTCATTCCAGGGTGTTGGTATCATTTCCTGGGGTGTCATAGTGGACTTGGTGACCCTCCAGACACGAATTTAGACTGGTGTGGAGCGATCTTAGACCCCTTAACGAGTTTATGTTCCCCATAGACTATAATGGGGTTCGAAACCCATTCGAACACTCGAACAGTGAGCGGCTGTTCGAATCGAATTTCGAACCTCGAACATTTTAGTGTTCGCTCATCTCTAAACATAACCCTTTTTATTATAAAGAGTCAAAAACATAATAGATAAATCAGAAAATTCTAACCAGACAGGCATGGATTAGATTTGAGGTATAGGTAGCATATTTTTTACTGGAGAGTCAACCCCCCCCCCCCCAAAAAAAAAAAAAAAAAAAAAAAAAGAGAATTGACTATTTTTCCCATTTGACCACCATTTTTTTTTTTTTTTTTTTTACAATTTCCCAATATGTTGCAGGGGCATTAACAGTGTCATTAACAATACACCTTGCACCACAAAAAATAAGCCCCCAAGCAAATGTAAAATAATTCACAATGCTACTCAACTCCTCTTTCCCCTGCTTGACTTTTCATTCTGGCCTGTTCCTTACACAAAACTACCTAGCCACTGAAACTTGGTACTAGGAACAACTGACTCTTAATATCACTTGGCTCCCAGCCTGGCATCTCCAGCCATGTGACGTGTGATCTGACACTGACCAGAATGTTTCGTTGTCACTCATTTCTGAGAAGCGACTAAATTGCTTCTTTATTTATATTCCCACTTCCTCCCAAATTATTTTTCACTTCTGCCCCCCAATCAGTGCTGTATTGGATGACTGCAATGAGTATTTATAGACCCCCTACGCTACTACGTCTTAGGAGGAACCGTAGCAATAACCTTTTAGCTGCTGCTTTGCAACCTTTCGTCTACTAAAAATAATAGAAAATTGCTTTTGTGTTCTATGAGAAATGTCAATCTAAATGACAGGTGAAGAAATGCAGGATAGCATTAAAAAACGCAGCAAGTCCTGGTACACATCACAGTCAATATCATATAAAAATAACACCATAAAAGTATAATCAGATTATAAAGTTTGTGGCAAGTCCAGACAGATAAAACTGAAATTGAAAAGAAAAGAACAATTCAATAGGATGCTAAATTGACATTAAATGGCCATATCTTGGTTTTGGATTTTGATGATCTATCTTTAGGTTATCAATATCAGATTTATAGACGTCAGACATCTGCCACCCACTCTGATATAGGGAGCCACCAGCACCCAAAGTAGACAGTGGATGGAGCTAGAAGCACTGAATATTAAATGGATTCTACCATTAAAATCTATTTTTTTTTCCTCACTAACACGTAGGAATAGCCTTAAGAAAGGCTATTCTTCTTCTACCTTTAGATGTCTTCTCCGCGCCGCCGTTCAGTAGAAATGTCGGTCTTCGACGGTATGCAAATGTGTTCTTTTGCAGCACTAGGGGCGGTCTCCAATGTTCAAACAGCACTGGGGGTGTCCCCAATGCTGCAAGAGAACTCTCCAGTGCCGCCTCCATCTTCTTCAGGAACGGCCTCTTCACACGTCTTCTTCCGGCAACGATAGCTCTTCACCGGGGGCACAGAAAGGGAAAGCCGATAGTGCGCTGAATTCACTATTGGTATATAAAACCGCATGTGCCCCAGGAAGTGAAAGGTCCTCTTTAAAGAGGACCTTTCACCACTTTTGGGCACATGCAGTGTTATATACTGCTGGAAAGCTGACAGTGCGCTGAATTCAGCGCACTGTCGGCTTTCCCGATCCGTGCCCGGTGTACAGAGCTTACGGTGCCGGTACCGTAGTGCTCTATGGTCAGAAGGGCGTTTCTGACCATTAGCCAGAGACGTCCTTCTGCCTCGCGGCGCCTATCGCGCTGTACTGTGGAGCCGGGAGGAACGCCCCCTCCCTCTGCTCACACAGCTCGTCCATAGACGAGTATTATCAGGAGCGGGAGGGGGGAGTTCCTCCCCGCTCCACAGCACAGCGCGATTGGCGCCACGAGGCAGAAGGACGTCTCTGGCTAATGGTCAGAAACGCCCTTCTGACCATAGAGCACTACGGTACCGGCACCGTAAGCTCTGTACACCGGGCACGGATCGGGAAAGCCAACAGTGCGCTGAATTCAGCGCAGTCAGCTTTCCAGCAGTATATAACACTGCATGTGCCCAAAAGTGGTGAAAGGTCCTCTTTAAATATTTCAATTCCTGATAGTAATCCACCATTGTGGCTTCCACTAACATCCTGGCTGTGTTATTCACATAAGCCTCTATTATGGCCTCATTTACACATTGTGATTTCTGTCCATGTTTTCCAAAGAGAGTACATGGACCCATTGAATTCTATACGTGTATTCAGATTTTTCACTTTTTACTTTGTGCCTTTGTTGAAGAATGTACTACTTTTGTCCATTTGGTGGATCGAACACACTCATTCAGGTCAATGAGCCAATGAATATCATTGACATCATGCCATGTGTGATCCGTTCTCTTACTACTGGTAGCAGATACAGTACTCTCAAAATGGCTTCCATGCAGTTATTTGATGTTTTTAGTGGGTTAGACCAAAATGGATCTCCTTCCTTTTTTTGTGAAAAACAAATGACATACTTAAGGAAAGGACCTGATACACAAACAGCAAACGGATAAAAACAGACATTATCATGGACATTGTTTGATATGGGTCACTAAGGAATAGCTACAGATCCTTATGAAAGTATTTTCTGCTGCAGCTTTTCTTCTAGACTTCCACTTTCTGGAGGCTGATTTTTCCAATCATTTTTACATTATGATACATCACATCCCTGTTGGGTTGTTGCAACCAATGACCCGGGTTCACTTCTACCCCAGACTGTTGGATTATTACTTATATCACATATGCCAACTTTTTGGAAACTTTTCAGGTTTGAGGGAGAAATGGGCCAGTGGCAAGCTATGCACATCACAATGTTTCAGGCCATGTCCCCAGTTTACTTTCTATGTCCCCCTAGTTTTAGATTTAAAAAATCTGGCCAAAATAGTGCAGCACCCCTGGTTCTCTGTGCTGCACCACTCCAACTTTTACACTGGATTGCTGCACCCCACTATATTTTATTTATAGGCAAATGTATTTATGGGTCCCAGTCTCTTTGTGCCCACACACGTTAGCGCTGATGTTGCAGAATGCATTCTTATTTTCCCCCACACAGTTTAACACACCTTTGAATCTCCCACACAGTATATTACCCCCATAGTGTCCTCCACACAATATAATGCCTTCTTAATGGTCTATCCACATAGTATTGCGGCGCCCACTTAATGTTCCTTACACAATCTAATGCCTGCCATAGCGGCCCCCAAATGGTATAATGCTTATTAGTGACCCCACACAGAATAATACTTCCTTAGTGACCTCCACAAAGTATAATGCCCCTTATTGTCCCCACTCAGTATTTGCCCCTTAGTGTCTTCACACAGGATAATTCCCACTTAGTGGTCCCCAAATTATAATGCAATCTTATTGGTCCTCACACAGTATAATGTCCTCTTTTGGCCACCATATAGTATAATGGTGGCCAATAATCTTACGCGTTTCGGAAATATGAGTAAGGGACAACAAAAGGAGTTCCGAAACGCGTAAGCTTTGGACTATGCTCTTGTATCCTGGACGCACAATGTAAGAGTGTCTTTTTATTTTTTATAAATGAAGTAAAAGTTATATTATAATTTTTGGTTTGCTGGATACATTTTTCACAATATTTCACACTGCCTGTGGTTAGGGGATCACAAGTTTACTAGTTTACTGACAGGTTCCCTTTAATATGGTTCCTTAATATGGCTTTCATTTAGTGTAAACTTAGTGACTGTCTGATTTTATTGTGGTTCTTTTAATAATTTTAGTCCTGCTTCCAATCACTTACTAGTACAAGTACAGAACAAGCAATGTAAGCAATGTACTATCATGTTGACGCCATAGTTCTTAACCAGTGGCGTAACTACCACCATAGCAGCGGTAGCAGCTGCCACAGGGCCCGGGGCATTAGGGGCCCGGTGACAGCTGCTACCGCTGCTATCATTATTCTCGGAGGTCTTTTCGGACCCCCGAGTATAATGATCGGGGCCCCCTGTTGGTGGAATACTTTCCACCAACAGGGGGCCCCGAAGCTGCAGCAACGGCTGAGACACAGGAGCTGCAGCTCTGGCTCCTGTCAGCGCTGCAGGACGTTCCCCCTCTCTCCCCCTCCCCTTCTCTGCTGTCCTCTGCCCACCAATGAGAGGAGGAGGCGGGGCTTATCCCTGCCGTCCAGCACAGAAGAGAAGAGGAAGAAGCTGCTCCAGGAAAATGAAACTGAAGCTACACAGGTACGTACTGGGGTTACTATACTTATTACTATCAGGCATTTGGGGGGATTACTTGTGTTTTAGTAACTCCATGTGCCTCATAGTAATAGCAGTTAACCCCATCATCTCCCTCACATTAACCCCTGTGTGCCTCACCATAAGAGTTACTGATATGTGAGACATATGGAGGTAATAATAATGAAGATACTTTATTATTACCTCCATGTCTCTCACATATCAGTAACTCTTATGGTGAGGCACACAGGGGTTAATGTGAGGGAGATGATGGGGTTAACTGCTATTAATATGAGGCACATGGAGTTACTAAATTGTAATGCACATGACCAGATTTTTTTATCCACAATTTGTCCTGGTATAGCGGTCAGCGGTGACAGTATTTAGTCCTGTAGGGGCCACTAAGGGACATAATACTGTGTGCAGGGGGCCACTACTGGGTATAATACTGTGTGCAGGGGCCACTATTGGGTATAATACTGTGTGCAGGGGCCACTATGGGACATAATACTGTGTGCATGGGCCACTAAGGGACATAATACTGTGTGCAGGGGCCACTAAGGGACATAATACTGTGTGCAGGGGCCACTAAGGGACATAATACTGTGTGCAGGGGACACTATGGGACATAATAGAGCGCGCAGGAATGCGTAGGAGGGACTCGGTCGAGATCTTCGGTGTCGGGGGGGGCCCCATGTCAAAAGTTCGCCACGGGGCCCCGCCATTCCTAGTTACGCCACTGTTCTTAACCCAATGGAAAGATACATTAGGCAGGGGACACACAGCGTGAACATACTGCAGAATCTCCATCAGGGAAATTCTGTAGTATGTTTTTAGGCAAGGTACTGCAGCAAAAACTACAGAAAATTGGGTCGTTTTCTATTACAGCTCTCTATAGGAGACCCTTTCACAATGTCTGCCTGAAATTGGTGGACATAAAAGTCTTGCACACAGCAATAGCCACCAGACAGGCCCCTTTAGAAGTCAGTGGACTCTGGCTATGTGTATACCTGCTATTTTAGTGAGCCACCTAACCATTCTTCTGGTCCTCCAACAGATCAGAGCAACGAATAGCCGACGCTAATGTGAAAGGCTGTCTCACGTATTAGGAGGATAAGTGATAGAGCACTTGTCTATTTCCCTCAGCCCAAATGAGTTTGAGTAGAGTATCAGGGTACATGTGGGATCACCACCCCATTCTGATTCCTGGAATGGGGCTTATAAGACCATTTTAGTGATTGTGAGGATCTAAGGTTTGGGGCACCCATAGATCACTTGTCAACTAACCTTTGGATCAGTAATAAATTCTAGATGTAATACTACTATGTGCATATGTGTATGGAGTTTTTACTCCTGGAGTACAAATGTGACACTCCACTGCATCTAAATAAAGTAACTTTACAAAATTGGCAAATGTGTAAAAACCTCTAACATATACTGAAAGCAGCTTGTAGAGGTTTTTACCATATTTATAAGATAACATACATGTAGCAGATAAGAGCAGCGCTGTGTGGGCTAGGACTAGTTCTGCTCTTGAATTGTGGTATGAGTACTACTCAGTTCCCTCGCTGACTCACCCAAGTAACTTACTTATTGCTTCACTAATGTCAAGTTCGAAGGGAAATCACTAAATAGTACGCAACATAAAAGAGGCTTTGACAGTAAATATAACAGCTCTGGACATCAATTTGTAACAAATTTTATCAAGACTGACCTAGGCATTGGCCATTACCTAGCCTGGAAAGCCAAATAATGACGGTTGTAATCCTCAATATTACCTGTACGTGCTGGGAAATCTGGATACAACTTAATAATGTCAGGTCCTATGTTACTTTTTCAACACTATTTTTCACGAATATCATACACCAGTACCACTTCTATGCAATTGGAAATTCAGTACCACACTTCCTTTTTGTAGAGTAAAAAAGCATTTGGGTTGTTAAAGCTGTGGTGTAGCTGCATTCATGCATTTCTGCAAAAGGCGCTGCAGAAAAAAACACAATACATTTCCGCTGTGGTTTTTTCTGCAGCGCTTTTTCACTGCGGCCCACTATGTGGGGCTGGGCCTTAGTCTTAAAGTGCCATCTAATATGCAGTATCCAAATAATTCTTCCTTAAAGAGCCCACATAATACTATCTTAGGGTGAATTCACACTGAGTAAACGCTAGCTTATTCTGAACGTAAAACACGTTCAGAATAAGCGGCGTCTAAAGCAGCTCCATTAATTTCTATGGGAGCGGGGATACGAGCGCTCCCCATAGAAATGAATGGGCTGCTTCTTTCACTCCGTGCAGTCCCATTGAAGTGAATGGGGAGTGCCGGCGTATACGGCAAGCTCTGCTCATGCCGGAGCGTACACGCCGGCGCTCCCCATTCACTTCAATGGGACTGCACGGAGTGAAAGAAGCAGCCCATTCATTTCTATGGGGAGCGCTCGTATCCCCGCTCCCATAGAAATTAATGGAGCTGCTTTAGACGCCGCTTATTCTGAACGTGTTTTACGTTCAGAATAAGCTAGCGTTTACTCAGTGTGAATTCACCCTTAGGCCGGGGCACCACGGACCGGAAATACAAAATCTCAGTGTTGTACAGTGCAGGCAAAGTGGATGGGATTCATGCGAATCCCATCCCCACTTTGCGGAAAAGATCGCAGCGCGGACACGCTGCGATTTGCAAAGCCCGCGAGCGTTTTGTGATCTCCGCGGCGAAACCATTTTTTTTTAACCAGACAAAAAAGTCCTGCATGCCCGACTTTGTGTCCAGTTAAAAAAAAACAGCTTTGCCGCAGAGGTCACAAAACGCTCACGGACGGACACTTTGCAAACTCATTCAAATGAATGGGTTTGAAAAGTGACTGCCGGTTTCCGTCTTTCCAGTTTTTCAGGCAGAAGACGGAAACCTGAAAGCAGAGACAGAGGCGCAGATGTGAACGAGCCCCTATCTGTGTTTCGCCCTGTAGGCCTTAGCATAAAGTTAGTAATTAACTATCTACACCTGCACAAATATACATGCCAACATGCAACAAAATATCTGTCTATGGGAGCGATGTCACATGCAACATGGACATGTGACAAAAAGTGAGACTAAAGCCCTACGGGACGTTCCGCAGCAAAAATGTGCTGCAGGAAAATACTCGGCGGCAACACATTGCGGTTCTTCCTGCAGCACTATAGACAGAATTCCGTTTCCGTAGGTACAACTGACATGCTACGATTTCCAAAACCGCGCCAGTTTTGGAAATCGCGGCATGTTTGCACTGTGGTTTTTACCTCACAGCAGGCATGGGATTTGCTAGAATCCCATTCACTTTGCCCTTCCTGCAAAACGCTACGATTTTTTCCGTGGCGTTTTTGCCACAGGCAATTTGCAGCATTTACCTCCTGTGGGGCCCTGGCCTGAGGGTGGATTTTTGTGCGACAGTCACATGCAACATGATAGAAATGAATGGGTTTTTTTTGTTGTGCAATTTTAGTGTGATTTTAATTCACACGACAAATGTTACTGTGTAGCCCTAGCCTTCAGGGCGCCCGTGGCTAGAATAATGTTATAAAGGTACCTTTCATATAAGTAATATGGTGTACATGCCCTCTTCATACTTCATTATGCCGGTGATTTTATATGATTGGTTTTACAGTCAGTTTCCATAATATCACAACAAACTATGTGCTATAGGATGGCGTTTGTATTAAGATATTCAATGCTTCTAGGGAAAAATACCTGTACAGCAATGCTTAGAGCTTGAATGGCTATCTGTCCATACATGGGTTTTCCAGTATATAATATAATTTATATAGAACAGATATATACATAGGACCACTGGCGTAACTAGGAATGGCGGGGCCCCGTGGCAAACTTTTGGCATGGCCCCAGCCCAACCGACGCCGAAGACCTCGACCGACCCCCTCCTCCGCACTCTATTATGTCCATTAGTGGCCCCTGCACACAGTATTATGTCCCATAGTGGCCCCTGTATACAGTATTATGTCCATTAGTGGCCCCTGCACACAGTAATATGTCCCATAGTGGCCCCTGTATACAGTATTATGTCCATTAGTGGCCCCTGCACACAGTAATATGTCCCATAGTGGCCCCTGTATACAGTATTATCCCCCATAGTGTCTCCTGCACACAGTATTATGTCCCATAGTGTCTCCTGCACACAGTAATATGTCCCATAGTGGCCCCTGTATACAGTATTATCCCCCATAGTGTCTCCTGCACACAGTATTATGTCCCATAGTGTCTCCTGCACACAGTATTATGTCCCATAGTGGCCCCTGAATACAGTATTATCCCCCATAGTGGCCCCTGCACACAGTGTTATCCCCCATACTGTCCCCTTCACACAGTATTATGCACCATAGTGGCCCCTGCACACAGTATTATCCCCAATAGTGGCCCCTGTCACCGGGCCCCCTAATGGCCCGGGCCCTGTGGAAGCCGCCTCCGCTGCCTCTATGGTAGTTACGCCCCTGCATAGGACCTTTCACCACCCCCACTGACTTATACTCTCATTCTTGAATAGGTACCGCTCCACTGATTCTGACATAGTTGGAATTTTCTCTCTAGCTCCCACCGTTCCGGAGCAATCAGTTCTCTTAGTTTGAGTGCTCAATATGATAATTACAGTCTGTATTGTCAGGTGGGAGGTCCAGAGCTGGAGTAGCTAGTCTGAGACTGCCCACCTGACAGTAAAGAGCATAATTCTGCTGAAAATAAAAGAAATGATAGCTCAGGATTGGTGGGGACTAGAGAAAGAATTCCAGCTGTGGTGCAATCACTAGAGTGGCACCTTTTGAAGGATACAAAGAGATAGAGTTAGCGGAGGTGGTAAAAGTATGATAATACAATAGAAATGATAATAGTATGGTACATCCAATGTCCAACCTAGGTCATTGTAATTCTCACCTAAGCTATCCTGGCTGCTGCTGCTATATACAGTGTTAAGGACTTTTTCACATGAACAATTTTTCAATCCCAGCGCTGTCTGTGGAAAAAAAGCAGACAGCACATGGACCCATTATGATCAATGGAGTCATTTTTTTTCACAGACTGACAGCGGTGTGTGCTCTGCTTTTTCTTATTTGTGTCCAGGTCTCTCCAATGCAAGTCTACAAGTTTGATCTGTTTTTCATTCATTCATTGCTAGGTGATACTGACAAATAAAGAAGACATCAACCATGTCTCTACAATGACACATGGAAGATAAATGGATCACACTCGAATGGGATAAGGATCAAAAACAGAATGAAATTTTGTTTTTTGCTGTCCTCAAAAGGGATTGTTCCTTTTTAAAGATGCCTGAACCTCATAATTTTGTATAATGTGGCACACCTTAACACCAAATCTAAAAATTTAAGTTTGTCTATAGCAGAGTTCAGTACCCGCCTACTGCAAAATTGTTGCTGAAATTTTCTATACATTTTCTTCTCCCGGGGCCCCACAGGATGGAAACGCCACAACTTGCTCGCAGCTGAAATGCCACAGGAAAAATCGTGGTGTTTTACAGTACAAGAAAAGTGGATGGGATTCTAATGAATCCTATGCCCACTCTGCGGTAAAAAAAAAAGCATGCGGACATGCTGCGATTTCCACAACCAGCGTGGTTTTGGAAATTGTAGCATGTCAATTATAATTATGGAAAACCCCATAGGCATAATTACAACAGAAAGTTCGCGGAGGAAAACTCTGCAATGTTTCTGTTTAAAGTGCTGCGAGAAGAACCACGATACGTTCCCGCCGTGGTTTTTCCCGCAGCGCTTTATTGCTACAGGACGACCCGTGGGGCCTTAGCCTTAGAGAAAACGTTCTGAGGCTGAAATTGATATGATGCGTTTTTCAGTAATGTACACATTCTTGAAAACGCAGCTTCTCTGCAGCATTTTTTTTTCACAATGTGTGGATGAGATTAAACAAATTCTCATACACTTTTCTGGAGACAAAAAAACAAGAACAGCACCGAGCGGTATATGGTGAAGTATTGCTGGGTGAGGACATAGTATGGTAAATAGGGAGGTGGCTCTTACCTGGGGGAGTTGTGAAGGATTCACAAAGACGAATAGTGCCTTAGAACCGTTTAACAGGGGTTCCTCCCTGGGTGATCAGGAGCAGCAGAATCTGTACCACCAGTGGTATCAAACGAAATGCCAGAGGACCAACGAAAAGGACTACAGCGCTTCACCCAATAGATGGATATCAAACTTTCTTTATTAACGTTCAGAACAACACAACGCGTTTCAGGCATCAATTGCCCTTTTTCAAGTGTAAATGAACTGCTGTGGGTGGCTGGATGTGCGCTGGATGGTTTGATATCCTTCTATTGGGTGAATCGCGGTAGTCCTTTTCGTTGGTCCTCTGGTATTTCATACACTTTTTTGGTACTGTAAAACGCAGCATTTTTTTTCCCTATTTTGCTTCCACATCACCCAAAAACATGGCCTTTAAAAGAACGGATGCCACATGACAGGATTAAATTTAATTCAAGTGAATGGGGGCTATTCACATGATGTTACAGACCAGCAAAATATAGATATTGTCCTCTTTTTGTCTGTTTTCACTCAAATCTATAGGGGATCTGTAAAAACAACTACCCTCAGGTACAAGACATGGTGAAGAATGGATGTGTTTCATGCCCGCTTTGCACCTCGGCTATTTGAATGCAGTCTTATTATAAAGCTGGTTTCACACTATCGGGTCTTGTACGTGTGTAATCCAGATTTATAAGCCTGTACACTATGCCCAAGAGACAGACTGCTAGCATTATAGTTATCTATGATGCTAGAAGACCTTGCCTCTCCACTACATGCTGTCACATAGTGATTACAGTATAGAACAGTATATAGCACAGAGGCAGGGTCTCCTAACATCATAGATAACTATAATGCTAGGAGTCCATTTCCCAGACTAGTGTGCAGGTAAATCCAGGTCACACATGGTCAAAATACCAAATCCAAGATGTGTTAGTAGAATACAAGTTAAAGGCTGAAGTCAGAGGTTTTAAAAAAGTTGCAAATTTTGCTGTATTTTTTTAAGATCAAAACCAAGAGTGGAATGAGAAAGAATGGGAAATGTGCTTCCCTCTTCTTCTAATTTCACTCCTAGCTCTGTATTGGTACAAACCTCAGCAAAATCTGTAACAACAAAAAAGAACACAGCATTTCTGCAATATGTGACCTGAGCCTCAAAGGGCTATGTAGAGTTAAATAAACATGGCTGCTTTCTTCTAAAAATCAACCCCAAATTTAGACACAACCCACCATGGGTTGTGTCTATATTAGTAAATTGCCACTGGAGAAATTCGTAAAAATACAGAAACTGGCAGATTATAGAGAAGAGTAGAACAAGGTAACCATGAGCTGGCAGATAGATGTAAGCCATACATCTTCTTGAGAGCTCACTGTGATGCTGGTTGGACTTGAGCTGAATTTGGACCCAGGTTATTGCTACAAAAACTTAGTGTGCTTGTGCTTGTGAGAAGTAGACGCACTATCAAGTGAAAACAAACCAAGGCCCACAGCAAAAACTCACAAGGCAGATCTAAGAAAGCCAAATCAAAGGAGTAAATGTGTCCAAGCTGAGATCAATCCGAGAGGTCACAGTCAAAGCCAAAATCAGAAAAAAAGATAATATCCAGAGAATATCCAAACAAGCCAAAGGCAGTAGTACAGCAAACAAACAGGTACGAACAGCGCTCTGGAGCCTTACTAGTAACAATTAACTAATAGCAGGCACATGTAGAGGTTGAAACAGGTTTAAAATAGGCCTTCTCAGCTGCTGATTGGTTCTGCACCGAAGAGCAGGTTCTTATGTCAGCATGGCAACATTAAGGAAACAACAGTGAGCAGTACTGAGATTCCTGCAGTGTCACCATTTTTCTATTCTGTTAATGGTTACTTTTATAAAAAAAATTTCTTTTTTGCACTTTTGAGAATTTTTTTGTGCCTTGAGAAAGGAGGGTGTCATAGATACATCATAAAATGTTACTGCAAATAAACTAAGCCCACTCTTCCCAACAAAAAAGCAAAGTGACCATCAAAATAAGCATAAACACATAAGAAATCTTGCAGACACTAAGGCTAGATACACATGAACGTGGTAGAAAATGGACATGAAAAGTATACTTTGGAGAGTACTGAGGGATCCGTGATACGGGCGAAAGTAACATATGACCTGTTTTTTTGACGGTCCGTTAAAACGGACTGTCAAAAGATGTCATGTGAATAGTCCCTATTCATATACAGTGAATTTAATGCAGCCGATTTTCGTGTGAATGTAGGCTATGACATAGCTGTCACAGACCATTAAAATGTAAACGGGAGTAATGCGTTTTGCACCGCGGTCGTGTGAATGTAGCCTAACACCTAAAAAGTAGGATCAAAATAAGAGGAAAATAGGCACAAGAGGCCTGATAAATGCCTCACACAGTGGTTAGCAGTGCTTCTTGGGGTATTTTGCGCTGCCTTTTATGTGTTTGTTTTCGGCTAAAATGCTGCATCATATGTTAGTTGAAAGTAAAAGTACAGTCCTATGAAAAAGTTTGGGCACCCCTATTAATCTTAATCATTTTTAGTTCTAAATATTTTGGTGTTTGCAACAGCCATTTCAGTTTGATATATCTAATAACTGATGGACACAGTAATATTTCAGGATTGAAATGAGGTTTATTGTACTAACAGAAAATGTGCAATATGCATTAAACCAAAATTTGACCGGTGCAAAAGTATGGGCACCCTTATCATTTTATTGATTTGAATTCCCCTAACTACTTTTTACTGACTTACTGAAGCATAAAATTGGTTTTGTAACCTCAGTGAGCTTTGAACTTCATAGCCAGATGTATCCAATCATAAGAAAAGGTATTTAAGGTGGCCAATTGCAAGTTGATCTCCTATTTGAATCTCCTCTGAAGAGTGGCATCATGGGCTACTCAAAACAACTCTCAAATGATCTGAAAACAAAGATTGTTCAACATAGTTGTTCAGGGGAAGGATACAAAAAGTTGTCTCAGAGATTTAACCTGTCAGTTTCCACTGTGAGGAACATAGTAAGGAAATGGAAGACCACAGGGACAGTTCTTGTTAAGCCCAGAAGTGGCAGGCCAAGAAAAATATCAGAAAGGCAGAGAAGAAGAATGGTGAGAACAGTCAAGGACAATCCAAAGACCACCTCCAAAGAGCTGCAGCATCATCTTGCTGCAGATGGTGTCACTGTGCATCGGTCAACTATACAGCGCACTTTGCACAAATAGAAGCTGTATGGGAGAGTGATGAGAAAGAAGCCGTTTCTGCACGTACGCCACAAATAGAGTTGCCTGAGGTATGAAAAAGCACATTTGGACAAGGCAGCTTCATTTTGGAAACAAAAATTGAGTTGTTTGGTTATAAAAAAAGGCGTTATGCATGGCGTCCAAAAAGAAACAGCATTCCAAGAAAAACACATGCTACCCACTTTAAAATTTGGTGATGGTTCCATCATGCTTTGGGGCTGTGTGGCCAATGCCAGCATCGGGAATCTTGTTAAAGTTGAGGGTCGCATGGATTCCACTCAGTATCAGCAGATTCTTGAGAATAATGTTCAAGAATCAGTGACGAAGTTGAAGTTACGCCGGGGATGGATATTTCAGCAAGACAATGATCCAAAACACCGCTCCAAATCCTCAGGCATTCATGCAGAGGAACAATTAGGGCTAGTTCACACGTGAACTGCCCGCGCGGGTTTTGACAGAGAGAGAGACGCGGCGAGCCACGTCTCTCTCTTGTCAAAACCCGCCCGCCGCGACCATCGCTGTCACGGCTTAACCCTCTGCTGTCGGCTCAAATGAATGAGCCGACATAGGAGGGAGCTGCTGGGGGCGGAAGCCGCGCGACTGAGCCCGCGTGGCTTCCGCCTGAAGAAAGGACATGTCCTTTCTTTTCGCCGCTAGCAGCAGCTCGCCGCTAGCGGAGAACAGAAGCCCGGCGGTCTCCATAGACCACCATTATAAGGGGAGGTTTTGGACGCGAAATCCGCTGTCAAAAACCTCCCCTTATACTCACGTGTGAACTAGCCCTTACAATGTTCTGGAATGGCCATCCCAGTCCCCAGACCTGAATATCATTGAACATCTGTGGGATGATTTGAAGCGGGCTGTCCATGCTCGGCGACCATCTAACTTAACTGAACTTGAATTGTTTGTCCAAAATACCTTCATCCAGGATCCAGGAACTGATTAAAAGCTACAGGAAGCGACTAGAGGCTGTTATCTTTGCAAAAGGAGGATGTACTAAATATTAATGTCACTTTTCTGTTGAGGTGCCCATACTTTTGCACCGGTCAAATTTTGGTTTAATGCATATTGCGCATTTTCTGTTAGTACAATAAACCTCATTTCAATCCTGAAATATTACTGTGTCCATCAGTTATTAGATATATCAAACTGAAATGGCTGTTGCAAATACCAAAATATTTAGAACTAAAAATTATTAAGATTAATAGGGGTGCCCAAACTTTTTCATAGGACTGTATATCAGAGTATAGAAAAATGTGAAAATATTTCCATACTCAGTGTTTTGGTTTCTGGTGCTTTGAAGTGTTTTCGGGGTCAGCGTACTATACCACAGTAATGCTGCCTATTAATATGGCATTTGGTGTTTTATTTCATCATATCCTAACCATACATGAAAAAAGTGCTCACCTTTTTGAAGGGCTTGTCTCTGAGATTAGAAGAAAAGTGTCTGCCTGTGTACAGGATAAGGCCAAAGTCCCATGTTGGCAAAAAAACACTGCATTTACAAGCACCTGCAAAGTGGATGGGATTCTGGCTAATCCCATCTACACATTGCATAAAAAATCTACAGCGGAGAAGCTGTTTTTTCAAAAATGCTTGTGTTTTTGAAAATCAGAGTATGTCTATAATACCTGCAGAAACACTGGCGTTTTCTGTATATGTATAATAGGGGCAGAAACTCCGCAGAGGAAAACTCAATAAAAAATGCTGTAGAAAAAAACAATGAGATTCTGCTGCATTTTTTTTTGGCTGCATTTTTTTGGTTCACTATGTGGGGCCTTAACACAAGTCTTGTCCATAGCTTCCATCCAGTATTACATCTCAGCCCTATTCAAGTGAATGGGACTAAGCTGTAATACCTGATACAATCAGATCCTGTTTTCGCACATCCTTTACATTGCAGGGTTGTCTTCCAGAGAAATGATGGATTCACGCTGTGTTTTCTGCTGCATTTTGTTAAACAAACCGCTTCGGCCAGATGTTACATCTTAATTAGAGATGAGCGAACACTAAAATGTTCGAGGTTCGAAATTCGATTCGAACAGCCGCTCACTGTTCGTGTGTTTGAATGGGTTTCGAACCCCATTATAGTCTATGGGGAACATAAACTCGTTAAGGGGGAAACCCAAATTCGTGTCTGGAGGGTCACCAAGTCCACTATGACACCCCAGGAAATGATACCAACACCCTGGAATGACACTGGGACAGCAGGGGAAGCATGTCTGGGGGCATAAAAGTCACTTTATTTAATGGAAATCCCTGTCAGTTTGCGATTTTCGCAAGCTAACTTTTCCCCATAGAAATGCATTGGCCAGTGCTGATTGGCCAGAGTACGGAACTCGACCAATCAGCGCTGGCTCTGCTGGAGGAGGCGGAGTCTAAGATCGCTCCACACCAGTCTCCATTCAGGTCCGACCTTAGACTCCGCCTCCTCCGGCAGAGCCAGCGCTGATTGGCCGAAGGCTGGCCAATGCATTCCTATACGAATGCAGAGACTTAGCAGTGCTGAGCCATTTCTGCTCAACTACACATCTGATGCACACTCGGCACTGCTACATCAGATGTAGCAATCTGATGTAGCAGAGCCGAGGGTGCACTAGAACCCCTGTGCAAACTCAGTTCACGCTAATAGAATGCATTGGCCAGCGCTGATTGGCCAATGCATTCTATTAGCCCGATGAAGTAGAGCTGAATGTGTGTGCTAAGCACACACATTCAGCACTGCTTCATCACGCCAATACAATGCATTAGCCAGTGCTGATTGGCCAGAGTACGGAATTCGGCCAATCAGCGCTGGCTCTGCTGGAGGAGGCGGAGTCTAAGATCGCTCCACACCAGTCTCCATTCAGGTCCGACCTTAGACTCCGCCTCCTCCAGCAGAGCCAGCGCTGATTGGCCGAATTCCGTACTCTGGCCAATCAGCACTGGCTAATGCATTGTATTGGCGTGATGAAGCAGTGCTGAATGTGTGTGCTTAGCACACACATTCAGCTCTACTTCATCGGGCTAATAGAATGCATTGGCCAGCGCTGATTGGCCGAATTCTGTACTCTGGCCAATCAGCACTGGCTAATGCATTGTATTGGCGTGATGAAGCAGTGCTGAATGTGTGTGCTTAGCACACACATTCAGCTCTACTTCATCGGGCTAATAGAATGCATTGGCCAGCGCTGATTGGCCGAATTCCGTACTCTGGCCAATCAGTACTGGCTAATGCATTGTATTGGCGTGATGAAGCAGTGCTGAATGTGTGTGCTTAGCACACACATTCAGCTCTACTTCATCGGGCTAATAGAATGCAATGGCCAATCAGCGCTGGCCAATGCATTCTATTAGCGTGAACTGAGTTTGCACAGGGGTTCTAGTGCACCCTCGGCTCTGCTACATCAGATTGCTACATCTGATGTAGCAGTGCCGAGTGTGCATCAGATGTGTAGTTGAGCAAAACTGACTCAGCACTGCTAAGTCTCTGCATTCGCATAGGAATGCATTGGCCAGCCTTCGGCCAATCAGCGCTGGCTCTGCCGGAGGAGGCGGAGTTAAAGGTCGGACCTGAATGGAGACTGGTGTGGAGCGATCTTAGACTCCGCCTCCTCCAGCAGAGCCAGCGCTGATTGGCCGAATTCCGTACTCTGGCCAATCAGCACTGGCTAATGCATTGTATTGGCGTGATGAAGCAGTGCTGAATGTGTGTGCTTAGCACACACATTCAGCTCTACTTCATCGGGCTAATAGAATGCATTGGCCAATCAGCGCTGGCCAATGCATTCTATTAGCGTGAACTGAGTTTGCACAGGGGTTCTAGTGCACCCTCGGCTCTGCTACATCAGATTGCTACATCTGATGTAGCAGTGCCGAGTGTGCATCAGATGTGTAGTTGAGCAGAAATGGCTCAGCACTGCTAAGTCTCTGCATTCGTATAGGAATGCATTGGCCAGCCTTCGGCCAATCAGCGCTGGCTCTGCCGGAGGAGGCGGAGTCTAAGGTCGGACCTGAATGGAGACTGGTGTGGAGCGATCTTAGACTCCGCCTCCTCCAGCAGAGCCAGCGCTGATTGGTCGAGTTCCGTACTCTGGCCAATCAGCACTGGCCAATGCATTTCTATGGGGAAAAGTTAGCTTGCGAAAATCGCAAACTGACAGGGATTTCCATGAAATAAAGTGACTTTTATGCCCCCAGACATGCTTCCCCTGCTGTCCCAGTGTCATTCCAGGGTGTTGGTATCATTTCCTGGGGTGTCATAGTGGACTTGGTGACCCTCCAGACACGAATTTGGGTTTCCCCCTTAACGAGTTTATGTTCCCCATAGACTATAATGGGGTTCGAAACCCATTCGAACACACGAACAGTGAGCGGCTGTTCGAATCGAATTTCGAACCTCGAACATTTTAGTGTTCGCTCATCTCTAATCAGGAGGTTGGGAAAAAAAAAGACAAACTGATGAAATTCTGCAAGAGGCCTTAGGCCTCCTGCACACAATTTTTTTGTCCGCAAATACTGATCCACAATCTACAAAAAACATGCCAGTATGTCATCTGCAAACATGAATCCACAAAAAGACTTGTTTGATCCTATAGACTTGTCTGTGTCACAAATGCAAACAAAAATAGGACATGGTTCATGATTTGTTGTCCTTGGATACAGCACAGACACGTGTCTGCACAAAATGCGATTGTGTATCTGTGCCCATAGAAATGCATGTGTCAATACTTTGATCTGCAATTGCAGATCAAAAGTATGGTCATGTGAAGGACACCTAGGAATGACTTAATACTAGAGAAGAGCGAACAGTGAAATGTTCGATTCGAGTAGCCGCTCAATACTCGACTGTTCGATCGAACATCGAACCCCATTATAGTCTATGGGGAATAAATACTCATTTAGGGGGAAACCACTATTTGACTCAGGAGGGTCACCAAGTCCACTGTGACACCCCAGGAAATGATGCCAACACCCTGGAATGCAACTGGGACAGCAGGGGAAGAATGTCTGGGGGCATCTAACACGCCCAAGTCACTGTATTACGTCGGGATCCCTGTCAGCTTGCGATATGCGCGAGATGACTTTTTCCCATAGGAATGCATTAACCAGCGTTGATCGGCTGAATGCCATATAGAGTATAGCATTCGGCCAATCAACGCTGGTTCTGCTGGAGGCTTGTCTGTGAGGAGGCGGAGTCTAAGATCGGACCAGAATGGAGACTGCTGTGGACCAATCTTAGACTACGCCTCCTCTGGCAGAACCATCATTGATTGGCCGAGTGCTGTAGTCTGTATGACGTTCGGCCAATCAACGCTGGTCAATGCATTCCTATGCCGAGATGTAGCAGTGCTGGCCGTGCGCTCAGCTCGGCTAATCCGGAGATGAGCCGATCTGAGCGCACGGCCAGCACTGCTACACCGGAGATGTAGCAGTGCTGGCTGTGCACTCAGCTCGGCTACTCCAGAGATGAGCCAATCAGAACGCACGGCCAGCACTGCTACACCGGAGATGAAGCAGTCCTGGCCGTGCACTCAGCTCGGCTACTCCAGAGATGAACCGATCTGAGCGCACGGCCAGCACTGCTACACCGGAGATGTAGCAGTGCTGGCCATGCGCTCAGCCCGACTACTCCGGAGATGAGCCAATCTGCCTCCGTCAGAACCAGTATTGATTGGCCGAATGCTATACTCTTCATGGCATTCGGCCAATCAACGCTGGTCAATGCATTCCTATGGGAAAAAGTCAGCTTGCGCATATCGCAAGCTGACAGGGATCCCGACGTAATACAGTGACTTGGGCATGTTAGATGCCCCCAGACATGCTTTCCCTGCTGTCCCAGTTGCATTCCAGGGTGTTGGCATCATTTCCTGGGGTGTCATAGTGGACTTGGTGACCCTCCTGAGTCGAATAGTGGTTTCCTCCTAAATGAGTATTTATTCCCCATAGACTATAATGGGGTTCGATGTTCGATCAAACAGTCGAGTATTGAGCGGCTACTCGAATCGAACATCGAACTTTGAACATTTCACTGTTCGCTCATCTCTAGTATTAAGTCATTCCTAGGTGTCATTCCTTCTGCTAAGACAACTCTATGCTTTGGCTGAAAAAATTGCTGCAAAATCTGTAACAAAAAAACGCAGCTTTTCCTTCAATTCTATTTTTCTAAATCCCTATTCCTGTTGTGAGTTTCCACAATACAGTTCACATTTTTAATAGTAGCAGTGTGACAAACCACCAATCTTGCTTCCATAATATGCAGATTTTGCTGCAAATTCGCTGTGCATTTGGAGGGCAAAAATCTATCATGTGTCTACCCTAATAACTACTTTTAGGCTAAAGCTTCATCTTGTGAAATTTGCAGCAGAAAACCTACATTTTCAAAAACACCCCTGCCTATTTTGTAAATCACAGCATGTCATTTAAACCTGAATAGACACCAGAATGTTTCAATATAGGTGTAAGGGTCCATTCACACGGAGGAAAATGGCGTTTTATTTGGCGCTGAATTTTCAGCACTGAAAAAAATACCTCCTATTGATTTCAATGGATCCTGCTAGCTTTTTTTAATGGGCCCTAATACAGACAGAAAGTCCACAGAGAAGATTTCTGCGAAAATACAGTGAAAAATGTGAAAAACACAGTTTTTTTCCGCAGCGTTTTTTTTACTGCGTAAGAGTCCATTCACACGGAGGAAAATGGTGAGGAATTTGGTGTGTAATATCAGTGCTAAAAAAAAAAGCCTGCCATTGACTTCAATGGGTTCCTTTGGTCCGTCTCAGGTTCCGGACCAAAATACGGGTAGCTGCATCTGGATGCCGGTGCAGTGCACCAGCGGCATCCAGTTGCGCACTCCACTCCGGATTAGGCCCAAATGATTGGGCCTAGTCGGGAGGAGGGAGTGTCTTCAGGTGGATGTCACGAGGTGAATCCGCCTGATGGAATGAGCATGTCGCTTCTTTTTCCGGGAGCCGGAAGAAACGACTCCAGGAAAAAAGAACTGACCGGCTCCCATTGATTTCAATGGGAGACGTCTTTTTGGTCAGGATTTTGAGGTGAATACGGCCTCAAACTCCTGACCAAAAAAACGCTGTGTGAACTTACCCTTACACTACGTGATTCATTAGCCTTAAGGAGGTGATTACACAATACGGTGTTTCTAGTTAATGACGGTAACCTACGAAACCACGCTGCTATCAACTTGGAACATATAATAATCAGTTTGGAGAGCATTTTATTTGAAATACTACGGCAGCTGGCACAGGTGTGCAGTTTTTAGCCGCACCATGGCCCGTCACTGTTGCATAGCTGTGTAATCCTACTCTAATTTTTGTCACCTTTGAAAATTCAATATATTTTAGACCAATGTTCCTCATCTCTGGCTACCCTAGCTGTTGCAAAACTACAAGCGCAAGGCTATATTTGCGTTTGTGCCGGAATCTCCTTTGGAGACTATGTTGCCATGTCTACTGGTTTCAGTTTTATAACAGCTAATGGACCCTTTGTAGTCAGTGGGATCCATTGGTCTCCATATATAACTGAAATTTTAGCGGTCCGCTTAAGCAATGGGAGGTAGACAACGCTAATGTGAACTTAGTGTAAAATCTACAGGTTAGGATTCTCTAATGTTGAGGCTCTGTGCTGTGAAAATGCAACATTTTTGTCTGCTGCAGAAACATTGTGAAAAAAACCTGTTGCGTTTTATAGTATCAGTAAAGTGAATGAGATTTTGGTTAATCTCTGTTATCTAAGGATAAGCTGCTTTATCAAACACTTGCACATTTTTTTAAAAAAAAAACATGTTAATTTTAGCTGCAGAATCAGCAGTGTACATTTGTTTGCTATTACTAAATTTATTATCAGCATTATTATAATCATCATCAGTATTATCATTATTATAGGTAATATTAACATCAGTATTCTAATTATTATCAGTATTATTATCATCAGTATCATTACTATAATTATCATTAGTGTTATTAATATCGGTATTATTATCAACAAACATTTGTAATGTATTCTTACAATAGACTCAAAGAACAATGTCATTATTATTATGACCATCATTAGTATTATAATCATTTTTGTTGTTGTTATTATTATTATTATTAACAACAAAAATGCTAATAATACTAATACTGATGATAATAATAATAATAATAATAATAATTATAAGAGTGACATTGTGCTTTCAGTCTATTGTAAGAAGCACATTGCACATGTTTGCTGTTGATAATAATACTGATAAGACTCATAGTAATAATGATGATGATGATGATTCTAGTATTGATACTGATGATAATAATACTAATAGCAATGATAATTCTAATACTGATGTTAATATTACTGATGATAATAATAAGAATGATAATAATACTTAAAAAATAATAACTTATTATTTTCAGTATTATCATCATCATCAATATTACTATCATGTGTATTACATTATTTTAAGTTTTAGCATCATTGGTATTATTATTATTATTATCGGTATTATAATCATCACTATTATTATAGTTGTTATTATCATGAGTATTATTATCTGTATTATCATCAGTATTATCATTACCATTAATATTAATAGTCGTATCATCATGAGCATTAGTATCTGTATTCTTATTGCTGCTGTTCTTAACAGTAGTAGTAGCAGTATCATTATTATTTTTATCAGTATCATTTTTAATAGTAGTATCAGCAATATTATTATTTGTATCAGTATTATTATTATCAGTATTATTAATAGCAACAGTATCAGTATTATTATTATGATGCGTATTAAGAGTTGTATTATTTGCAGTTCTTTCCTAGCTTTCCTGGCATGCTTGTGTGAAGTGTAATGCCTTAGTGATGGAGCTGGAAACTTTTAATCAGCTGAAACACATTGCAGAATGGCGAGTACAATGTGGGTACAGCAGTGAGAATGTACAACAGCTTGACACCCAGCTGCTGCTATAGTAACCCCTTCTGTTCTCTAGTACAGTATGGCTCCCGGCACTGATCTATGAAGAATCCTTCTATCTTCCCTTCTTATCTAGCCATTTCTCAATATCCAGAGCAGGGACATTAGTAATGAGGTGACCTCACTGTGGTTTGTACTTTTCCCTCTTGTCACTACATGGCTAAGGAAAGGCAGAGATTTCCAGCTCGGATATCTGGCAGATAGCAGAGGGAGAGAGATCACAGGCAGCGCCTTGTAATGCTTGTACTCAGCATCTTTATTTAAGTACATAACCAGGGTTCTGCGGTGTACAGCAGAGGACACCTACTTAACCGTTTCACAGCTGCAGAGAGGAGGAAGTCATGTATCACGTATGACAAGCTGCTCAGTCGCACTGCCTAAAACTATAAGCACAATCCTACTATTCTGCTTGCTGGCTGTTTTCAACAATTGCAAGGTTGTGTTCTCTTTTTTTCAGATCATCGTACACTGGCGGAGAACTGGAACCTGAAGTTTTACTTTTACTCCTCAGCAACAACAGAAGGAGATGAAGAGTTACAGCATCACTGCATCCCTATGGAAGGAAAGGGTTAACAAGCCCATCCTGCTGGCTATACAAGTAAGCACTGATTCCATAGACAGGTGACAATGAAAGAGGATGGCTTAATAAGAGAGGCTGGTGTATAACTTACATCTTCCATGGTGAGCCTGTCCCCAGGATACGCTGCCCAGCCCTAGGACTTCTCTACAGGAAGGGAAGCCAGATGTCGTCCTCCATGCACCCCCTTCCCCGCACACCCCACCCACCCAGGCTGGACCTTAGGCCCTGACAGGCTGAGCAAGAGGAACCTTCTTAGCCCCAGCTCTCAGCTCTCCTCCCTCTGGTCTGCTCGATTCCTCTTTCTCGGCTGCTAACAAAACCTCTGCTTAAAAAACTTGGGTTTCCGGTGGTTGAAATGAAGTTGAGTCAGTGAACTGAAAGTACAGAGCAATGTAGCAACTCCTAACAGGGCTAGCTAGAAGAACCTACATGAGAGAACAGTTAGGTGATGTCTATGTCATCGTCGTACCTGCTACTGTCCAAATTTTGGTCATTCACTATTGAAAACGGTAAATTCTGTGCTGATAAAAACACTTGCATATTATGGGCTTTATTTTGGTTTTGGCTTGCAAACATTGATGCCTATTACAACCAAATACTAACATGGGACTGACCCGCTCTCGGGTCATAAGGAGTTAAGATGCACTTACTACTGACATCTGAAAGTCCTTAAAAATTCATGCTTAGTTAAATATCTTTAGGCACTTTAAAAATACACACTGTACAATCCCAGTCATAACTAGTAACCATGGGGCCCAATAGCAAAACTTGTAATGGGGCCCACTCTACTATTACAACCTTAAGCAGCAAGTTCAGAACTAGAAAAGTGTATGATTAATGCACATAGTGATGGCACAGTACAGATAATACACAGCGGTCTAACACAGTACTGGATAATGCACATAGTGATGACACGGTATAGGAATAATGTACACAGTGATGTCATAGTATAGGAATAATGTACGCAGTGATGTTATAGTATAGGAATAATGTACGCAGTGATGTCATAGTACCTGGACAATGCGCACAGTGATGGCACAGTACAGATAATACACAGCGGTCTATCACAGTACTGGATAATGTACACAGTGATGTCACAGTATAGGAATAATGTACACAGTGATGTCACAGTATCGGAATAATGTACACAGTGATGTCATAGTACCTGGACAATGCGCACATTGATGTCACAGTACAGATAATACACAGCGGTCTATCACAGTACTGGATAATGTACACAGTGATGTCACAGTATAGGAATGATGTACACAGTGATGTCACAGTATCGGAATAATGTACGCAGTGATGTCATATTACCTGGACAGTGCGCACAGTGATGTCACAGTACAGATAATACACACTGGTCTATCACAGTACTGGATAATATACACAGTGATGTCACAGTATAGGAGTAATGTACGCAGTGATGTCACAGTACCGAGACAATGCACACAGTGATGTTACTGTACAGGGGTAATGCACACAGTGATGTCATAGTACAGAGATAACATACACAGTGATGTCATAGTACAGATATTATACATACAGTGATGTCACAGTATAGAAATAATAAACACAGTGATGTCTTCATAGCACAAGAATAAGTCACAAGCACAAAGAAATCACTCTGCACACTGCGACATCACAAAATATGAAGTCAGTGGTTGTAATGATGTCACATTATGTTGTCCCAGTAAAGTATTAGAGGAACATTCAGTTTTTTACATTCCCTTCCATCATCCATAGTTATCACTAATTTTACGCTTGGTCTTAGTTGTTGCACCCTGTCTGCTACCCTGGTAGTTAAGCCGATGTGTACGATCTTTATAAACAGTACATCTGCTACCAATAAAGAATTATAGGATCTTCACAGGATCATGGTCTAACCCAAAAGCTCCTAAACCACCATAACCCCAGACTCGGAACATAAGAGCTCAGTGCACGTTTCATCTCTCTGTTGTAGATAAGAAAGGTAATGTGACAATTGGGCCATTTTCTCTCTCATTATAAAGGGGCAGTGAATGGAATAACCGCAGGCTGTAGCACCTGCCCATGGGTACACAACATCTAGAAGGCCTCCCAGTATGTAAAGTTACTGTCCATTGCACAACTTCCTATACACTGTCAGAAACGTAAGCAATAGTCAAGTGCTGTAGGTCAGGAAGGCAGAGCAATGAATTGCAGATGCAGATTGACTAAGACCAGTTTATAGTTTGGACCTCTTACAGTATTATCTGGGTTTATTATGACAATATTTCAACAGTAGCTAAAAGTATAATTCAACTACATGTCAACATGTGCTGTACAAGTATGGCCGATGTGTACTGGTGCAATGTGTGGCACGTGCAGGCTATGTTACACTGTAAATATCTACTGCAAAGGGCATACATGGCCATACGGTGTCCATTATCTGAACTTAATCATGGTGATATGCTGCAATGCCATCTGTGATTGCCAAGACAGACTTATTTACCTGACAATGAAAAACAGCCAGGAGACATCCATGTTTTTAACAGCCATCACATGTCCTTTTTTTAAAAAAATCATGGAAGCCAATGGGTGTATTTACATACTGTGTTTTTAACGGACCACAAAAAATGGCCCATTGAAAAAACTGACACGTCCTATATTTGTCTGTTTTGACAATCACACAGACTCAATAGAAGTCCATGCACAGGATATATTGAACATGAACGGAAAACTGTTTGAGGGACGTAAACTCCGCGATTTGCTCCCACACTGCGGGAAAAATCGCGGCGTTTTACAGTGCACGCAAAGGGGATGGGATTAATGCGCACCACTTTGCAGGAAAAAACGCAGTGCAGACACGCTGCGATTTGCAAAGCCGTTGCAGCTTTGCAAATCGCAGCACATCAATTATATCTACAGAAACGCCGGCGGCTTTCCCGTAGATATAATGGGAAGAGAAAGTCCACAGAAGAAAACTCCATGAACTTTCTCTTCAAAGCGCTGCGGAAAGAACTGCAATGCGATCACGTAGTGGTTCTTTCCGCAGCGCTTTAGCGCTGCGATTGCAGCCCGTGGGGCCTTAGCCTAAGGCTAAGGCCCCATGGGACAATACACAGCACTAAAGCACTGCGGGAAAAACCGTGGCGGGAACACATCACAGTTCTTCCCGCAGCGCTTTGAACAGAAAGTTCACGGAGTTCATGGAATAAAGTCGGCGGACTTTCTGTTACCATTATATCTATGGGGAAGCCGCTGGCGTTTCTGTAGATATAATTGACATACTGCAATTACCAAAACTGCGCCGTTTTTGGAAATCGCACCATGTCCATGCTGCGGTTTTTACTGCAAAGTGGGCATGGGATTCGCATGAATCTCATCCACTTTGCAATTACTGTAAAATGCTGCAATTTTTCCTGTGGCGTTTCCGACCCGTGGGGCCCCGGCCTTAGTTGCCCTTTAGAAACTAATCACAGAGAAACTTTTATTCTTCAGGAGCAGAGTACAATATAAAAGCTGAACTGTGATTGGTTGCTATGGGCAACTAAGCTTTTCTTTTAGGTTAATAAATTTGCCCCAAAGGGTCTGTTTTTAATGGCCATTACTACAATGAGAATTCATTTTGATAGCTGTCTGTTTTTCATTGATGTTTGGCACATGCAAAATAATACAGTCATGTGAATAAGGCCTAACAGCTGTGAATGGTGTCAGCACTGCAGCTATTAAAAGTCAAATTTCATGGAGGATAGAACCCCCCACAGTGTCATAGGGGCACCTGGTCAAGAACCTGTTTGAAGGCACCAAGGTTTGTGATCACTGAAGTTGTATTACATTCTGCTACAAGAAAACCAGAACTACATTAATGCTACAATACAGTGCAATTTAGCAGTATCACATTGATCACATTGTCAAACCCAAGGGAGACTGGCCCTTCATAATATATTTAAAAGAACTGAAAAATACAAAACGTCCCCATTTCACATATTAAAATGAATAAACATCAACTAAATAACAAGTACAGACAATGTTTAAAACCATGGTGCCGTAACAGATAAAAAAAAAAAGCCTCGCAACCCCCCTCCCGAAAAAAAAATAGAAATAAAAAGTGATCAAAAATCCATATGTACCCCATATTGACAGCAATAAAAACTACACCTCTCTCTGTATAATAGAGTTCTTATATAGCTTGGTTGTAGGAAATAAAAAAAAGTTATCGGTGTACAATAACATTTTACCCTCAACTTTTTTTTCAAAAATTTTGCAATAGATTATATGAAAGATTAAATGGTGCCATTAGAATATAAAACTTATCCCACAAATGACAAACCCTAAAATGGCTTTGTAGAGGAAGAAATAAAAAAAATAAGACAGGAAAGAAAAAGCAAAAAAGATTTTAAATGAATATTATCATGTTTTTTCTCAAGGTGTTAGGGATATAATAGATAAATATGCTCCTGGTACATTATTGAAGCATGAACCCTTCCCAGATCTGGCCATACACATCAGATTTTCGTCAGCCAGAATTAATAATCCACAAGCCTGTGATATCCCTTTAAGGGTCCATTCACACGGAGGAAAATGGTGAGGAATTTGGTGTGGAATTTTCCACGCTGGAAAAAAAGCCTCCCACTAATTTCAATGGGTCCCGTTGGCTTTTTTTTTTCCACTAGTGGAATTTTCTAGCTAGTGGAAAAAAAAAGCTAGTGGAACCCAATGAAATTAATGGGTTTCAGCGCTGAATATTCAGCACCAAATAAAGCGCCATTTTCCTCCATGTGAATGGACCCTAAGGGAGTCTGTCACCAGAACGCAGAGGAGCCATATCAGAAACGTTAATAACAAGGGCACAGGTAATTAGACCATTTTTTTCTGCATAGTTTTATATAGTCACTTAAAGGGGTGTTTTATAAGGGATACGATTATACGCAAAATTTGAGTGTAAGGGCTCGTCCACATCTGCGCCCGGGAATACGTTCTGCAGGTTTCTGTTTCCTGTACAAAACTGGGCAGGAGACGGAAACCTGCAGGACTCTTTCATACCCATTCATTTGAATGGGTTTGAAAAGTGTCCGGCCGTGAGCGCTGGTGAGCTTTTTATGAACTTTTGGAGCTCCATGCAAAACTTAGCTGAAAACCAGAAGGTGAAGGAGAGAGGAGACAGGAGGGCAGCTGAAATCCTGAGATGATACATCCCTTTAAAGATTGTCTCATCTGGCGAAGCCTTCATGGAATGAAGCCACTTAATGTACACTGCATTAGAAGTGTAGTATTACATGACACACATTGGGATGAATGACTACATGGTTACATGAGTTCCTTTTCTAGCGGCTCCCTATGATGACCATATATCCTCATAGGGCATATGGAAAGTTGGCGTCCAGATGGACCAACCTTTAACCCCTGTAACTTTAACCAGTTGTAGTGCTTGCTGCTCCTTCTCTATGCAGTGTCATGCTACATCATAGTAATAGACACTGTATTATTATTGCTTTATTTTATTGCACCTAACCAAAAACTGGCAGCTAACAAGGAGACGACAACCAGGGGCTGATGTCATAAGATACTGAAGAAATGCCCTCACCAATATTATTCAACATTGTATTAAAATGATCAGGAAGATAAAACTAAAAAAAAAACTGGTCCTTGACCATCTGGAATTCTTAACACAAAGGGCCGCTGTCTGGTAGGGTGTTTCTGTGCTTGGTCAATAAGTGTGACCACTGTAGTTCACTGTATGGACGTCAAGAAACAAATGAAACAATGTTTGACTGAGGAGCAATTTCCTAAGAAGTGACTGAAAATCTGCCCGTCTGGGAGAGAAATCTTAAAGGTTTCAAATTCGCTGCCATGGCCTCTTAGACATTAGGTGTTTCTTCCCAATGTCCTATACACAAGACTGGTATAGATTTTGTATTGGGGCCCAGAAGCTTCATGTTACACCTCACAGCTCTTCAGAAAACAAACACTTTGATGGTTATGTAGGTCCAAAGGTAGAACGGGCCTTCATGGGTTATAAGTACATGGATGATTTTTTTTTTCAGTATCTAAGCTACAGGTATTCTAGCAAAGATGTCATATGGACATACTTTTGCCATATACAGTATATATCAATGCCCTGGGAATGATCTGAGAATGTCATATTATATATTTTATTTCCAGGATACATTGCTTTAAAAATTTACACGGATTGTTTCATTACAAGCAACCCCCTACAGAGTGTGGCCACCGTAGCCTCATAGGTTCTACTGTTGGCACCCCTGCATGACTTTGTAGCCTGCCAGGCAATTTCCCTCCAGCAGGCTGCAGGGGAAATGTACTATTACATGACTGCCATTCAGATGAAGGGCCATTTGTGTAATACAAGGAAGGCTCAAGTCTGCCAAAAGGGAAGCAGCTCATAAATGTGATGTAGAAAAGCCACAAACAGCAGCTCGTACATATGAAGTATCAATCTACTATAGAAGATACAGTTTAGTACTGCGGTTTTAATTCAATTTGGTAAGAACAATGTTATGTGATGCAGTAGAAATACAGTAATAGACTATATGTAATAGTAAATATTGCTACCGACATTATAGTCTGTTGCTCTTGTCCATCATAGGATGAGAACAACGGACTTAAACGTCAACAGAGTCACTGATGCAGGCAGGATCACATCCATATGCATTCACTATAACATAAAATAACATGGCAGAAATATTGTTTGTTCTCTTTGCTAAGAAGAGAAGGTTGCACTTGCAGGACTTTGTCTTCTGTTCAAAAAGTAAAAAAAAAAAAAATAGACGGAAAAAATACCTATAAAAAAAGTAGCCTACGCCTGTTCAGATTTCAGTGTTTTTTTCACCTCAATGGGAGCAAAAGTGCAGATTTTTTAATGAGCCTTTAGGGAAATTATACAGTGAATAATATACTTCTGCACTGCCACCTAGAGGTTATACATGGTAACAGTGTTCTTTTTTTTGTTATAGTTCCCTGCTTAGGCAAACAATGAAACTTATATTTAATATAACAGGAATAATCCATGTCCAGGATTCATTTTGTGATTTGTTATGTCCCCCTCACAGGTAGATGCTTCTGTCAGAAAAACATACAACCATATGATCCACACAAAAATACTGACAGCTCCAGAGGTATAACAAGTAAGCATGAGGTCCTCTAGCACAACTTGTAATGGGAACTCATGCTACACTGACCATTAAACAGCAGGTTCTGAGCTTGAAAAATGTACAATGATAAAGTGACATAATGCACACAATGATGTTACATTACATGGATAATCCACGCAGTGATGTCATAGCGCAGTCATAATACACACAGTGATGTCACAGTATAGTTATAATACACAGTGATGTCACAGTACAGTTACACACAGTGATGTCACAGTACAGTTATAATCCACACAGTGATGTCACAGTACAGGGATAATATACACAGTGATGTCACAGTACAGGGATAATACACACAGTGATGTCACAGTACAGGGATAATATACACAGTGATGTCACAGTACAGGGATAATACACACAGTGATGTCACAGTACAGGGATAATATACACAGTGATGTCACAGTACAGGGATAATACACACAGTGATGTCACTGTACAGGGATGATACACACAGTGATGTCACAGTACAGCGATAATGCACACAGTGATGTCACAGTACAGGGATAATACACACAGTGATGTCACAGTACAGGGATAATACACACAGTGATGTCACAGCACAGGGATAATACACACAGTGATGTCACAGTACAGGGATAATACACACAGTGATGTCACAGCACAGGGATAATACACACAGTGATGTCACAGCACAGGGATAATACACACAGTGATGTCACAGTACAGGGATAATACACACAGTGATGTCACAGTACAGTTATAATACACACAGTGATGTCACAGTATAGTTATAATACATAGTGATGTCACAGTACAGGAATAATACACACAGTGATGTCACAGCACAGGGATAATACACACAGTGATGTCACAGTACAGGGATAATACACACAGTGATGTCACAGTACAGGGATAATATACACAGTGATGTCACAGTACAAAAATAATAAAACACAGTGATTTCACAGTACAGTTATAATACACACAGTGATGTCACAGTACAGAGATAATACACACAGTGATGTCACAGTACAGGGATAATACACACAGTGATGTCACAGTACAGTTATAATACACACAGTGATGTCACAGTATAGTTATAATACACAGTGATGTCACAGTACTGGGATAATACACACAGTGATGTCACAGCACAGGGATAATACACACAGTGATGTCACAGTACAGGGATAATACACACAGTGATGTCACAGCACAGGGATAATACACACAGTAATGTCACAGCACAGGGATAATACACACAGTAATGTCACAGCACAGGGATAATACACACAGTCATGTCACAGTACAGGGATAATACACACAGTGATGTGACAGTACAGGGATAATATACACAGTGATGTCACAGCACAGGGATAATACACACAGTGATGTCACAGTATAGTTATAATACATAGTGATGTCACAGTACAGGAATAATACACACAGTGATGTCACAGCACAGGGATAATACACACAGTGATGTCACAGTACAGGGCTAATACAGTGATGTCACAGTACAGGGATAATATACACAGTGATGTCACAGTACAGGGATAATAAAACACAGTGATTTCACAGTACAGTTATAATACACACAGTGATGTCACAGTACAGAGATAATACACACAGTGATGTCACAGTACAGTTATAATAAACACAGTGATGTCACAGTACAGTTATAATACACACAGTGATGTCACAGTATAGTTATAATACACAGTGATGTCACAGTACAGTTATAATACACACAGTGATGTCACAGTACAGTTATAATACACACAGTGATGTCACAGTACAGTTATAATACACACAGCGATGTTACAGTGCAGGGATAATACACACAGTGATGTCACAGTACAGTTATAATACACACAGTGATGTCACAGTATAGTTATAATACACAGTGATGTCACAGTACAGTTATAATACACACAGTGATGTCACAGTACAGTTATAATACACACAGTGATGTCACAGTACAGTTATAATACACACAGCGATGTTACAGTGCAGGGATAATACACACAGTGATGTCACTGTACAGTTATAATACACACAGTGATGTCACTGTACAGGGATAATAAACACAGTGATGTCACTGCAGGGGTGGGCTCATATGCTGGGTTCTGGGGAGACAATGCATTTAGACTTCCTGGGCTCTAATGCAAAATCTGTAATGGGGTCTCTACCTAATTGTGCTGTTTAGAAAAGTGTTATATTTTACGTGGCACCTATGGCGCTCCCTCAGGGTCCAGGCCTGGTAACTACTGCTGCTTCTGTACCACTTATAACTACGCCACTTGGTTGCTTTTTAGTGCTCCCATTCTTTGGGAGACCCTCGGCAATTGCCCAGTTTAATATCCTCTAAAACTGGCTCTAACTTTCCTGCGTAATTGATTTTCTTAACCAACTCTTTATTTCTACTTAAGAATATAACCAGAGGTGTGTAAGTGGAACCTTAGCAGCCACATAGCCCTTACTCCTCCTTAGGAATTAATGGACAAGAACTGAGCCTACAGGGTTGTGTCAGGCATGATTAATGTCCAAAATATTTTTCAGCTGATAATTATGTAAAATTCCTAACCAACTTGTAGAGGTTGGTCACTTTCACACCAATACTGAGAGACAAAGGTTCTTGTTTATATAATAAAAAGTTACGGTATACAATTTTCCAATATGCTTTCTGTATCAATTCCTCACAGGTTTCTAGATCTCTGCTTATTGTCATTCATTCTGATTACCTCTAGTGGATGAAGTTCAGTCCTTGGTCATGTGATGTACAGTCCATGATCATATGATTAACGGGCCATGGTCATGTGATGAACATACAGGTGCATTCATCACATGACCATGGACCGTTGATCACATGATCCTGGACTGTACATCATGAGATCATTGAATGGTTTTTATCCACTGGGAATAAGCAGAATGAATGACAGTAAGCAGAGATCTAGTCAACTATGAGGAATTGATAAAGAAAGTATACTGAAAAATTGTATAGCTATACATCATACAAACAATAACATTTGTTTCTCAGTATTGGTGTGCAAGTGGCCAACTCCTTTATACAGTCACCTCCAGAAGTAACTCAATGGCATCATACCAAAATGCTGAAACCATCCTTAGGCTAGGTTCACACTTGTGCTGCCTCTCCATGTTTTCTGACCACCGGTGGACCTAAATAACAGAGCCTGCCAAAACAGTGGTTACCAGCAAACCCCTGCAGACCCCAGGGGTTCGCCGGGTGTCTGTCAGTTTTTCCACATTTTTGTACTGAAATTTGCAAAAAGAAAAGTCCTCCATGCAGGAGTTTTCTTTTGGCTGATTTTCGGCAGTTTCTTTGGCGGAGACTCCAACGCAGATGTGAACCCAGCCTTACCTACAATCCTTGGCTACGAAAAACATACAGTTAGATTAATAAGTGTTTAACAACACAAGCTGGCCCCACCAAATAGGAATCAAAGATACTTCCTCAGTATAGTACAAGGTAGGGGTACATCCATACTGTGACTTCTGGTCTATCAGTGTCCAGCAACCTATTTAATCCCATAATTCATTTTCCAACCCCCATCTTAAGGGGCTAAAGGGCCCTTCAAACCCCTCAGGCTCTAGGTATGACTGTGACTTCGGCACTCCCTATATGCCATTGGTTGAAGTCTTATCCAGAATTGTGCAAAAATATGTAGTGACAGCTTTGTACAACCACAACTTTGAGCTGGTAATACTTTGTAAAATGTTCTTTATGATCCCTTTGATGGATTTTAGCTCCCAGTAGAAGTGACTTTTTTCAGTTGTGTGCAGATCTATTATTTGGTGGAGCCAGTAACAGTTGGAATAGCTTTGCAGTACAAAGTTGTAAAGATATATACAGGTATATAGAATATTTTGCAGGCTTTTTTTATAGCATCATCAGTTCTGAAAGATCCTCCAAATGGATAGAAGTGCAGAGCTGCAGTTCCTAAATCTGCAGCTACATCTTGTAGGCTGCCCTGGAGCAGATGATCTGTAGGGGTCCTAGGTGTTGGACCTTTGCAGAGCTAATATTGATGGTCTATAGTAAGAGTAGGCCATCAGTGACAGAAAGTGGAAACACCTATTGGCAACTGTATTTTGTATTATATGAGTGAGGACTTCTGGTTATGATCCCAGTACCCACTAGAGGGAGCCAGAGACAGCTCTGTATCACAAGAGGAACCTTTAGTTTAGTTACATTTATGGCAAAAGCAACAATGTCGGAAATTCACCACTTTCGTTAAATGTATTTAAATCTCTAGGTAAATTCCTAGAATTTGGATTTTTCTTTGGTTTAAGTTTATTATAAACTCTCACACTGACCTGAGTATCTATGGTGAGATCTCAAGGCCACTTCCTGCATCATCAGGCTTCTAAACCCTACATATAGAGGTGCCACAGTCCCTCAGACCTTCAGTATACATACATATCCCCATTATTACAGGTATTATAGCATATTTATGAATCATTAGGTCCACCCAAATCTTCACATGACAAGCTTCTATCCTCATAATCTTCAGAGTGTAATAATGCCACTTTCACATTGACATAACTTCCACTATATTTGCCTTACAGACTAGAAATGGGATAGATAGGTTACCATAGCTCCTGACCGTCCCGCATTCCGCAGGCCATTCCTGATTTTAAACTCCTGCCCCGCGGTCCCGCACGGCTTACCGCATATCCCGCTCTGCCCTTGAAGTGTCTTGTTTATTAACAAACTTTCCCCCGATCTTCATCCGCTCTTATAACAGATAAAAGGTTGTAGCTGTGATAAGAGCGGGTGGCGATTGGGGGAAAACTACACTACTGTAATCAGAAGGACCTGTGTGACATCAGACAGTCACGCGACTAGGTAAGCGTATCTTTGTAAGGAAGAGATGGAGAGATGTGTAGTCTAAGGTGCTGGGGGGATGTGAGATGCAGGGTGGACTGTGTGTGATGGGGAGATGTGGTGATCGGGGTGTACTGTGGGGGGGAGGTGAAATGCAGATTGTACTGTGTGTGGGGGAGAAATGTGGCATGCAGGTTTTACTGTGTGTGATGGGGAGATGTGAGATGCAGGTTGAATTGTGTGTGTGGGAGAGATGTGGGGTTCAGGGTGTACTATGGGGTGCAGGGTGTACTGTATGTGAGGGAGAAGTGTGGGGTTTAGGGTGTACTATGGGATACAGTGTGTACTGTGGGGAGCAAGTTTGACTGTGGGGGGAGAGATGTGGGGTACAGGGTGTACTGTGAGGGGATGTGGGGTGCAAGGTTGACTGTGGGTGGAGAGGTGTTGGGTGCATGGGTGTACTATGGGGTGCAAGGTTGACTGTGGGGGGAGAGATGTGGGGTGCAGGGTGTATTGTGGGGGGAGAGGTGTTGAGTGCATGAGTGTACTGTTAGTGAAGAGATGTGGGGTGCATGCATGTACTGTGGGGTCCTTGGGTGTACTGTGAGGGGTGAGATATGGCATGCAGGGTGTACCCAATGAGAAATGGGTGGAGTCAATTTAGAAGAGGGTGGAGCTAAATTTGCCGCAGCCTGCCCACATTTTCTCCATCTTTCTGTCCTTTAAAAGTTGGGAGGTATGGGTTACTGAGAGCCCTGACAGTGTTCTAAACTATGTTTTAAGAAAGTTTAAGGTGTGATTCAAACAGAACTTGTTTGACCTGAAAAAAAGTCTTGTACCCAACCCACACGAACCCGAAACTAAACGAATCCCGAGAGATTTGCCCATCTCTATCTGGGAATCTTATTCAATGTATATTTTATTCATTGCATTAAAACAAAAATAATAGAAAAAACTGTTTGTTACAAAAACTTACTAGTTTTGGACTGTCTTATTATTATGTTTTATGGTCTTTGCTGATGTCATATGTTACTCCATTTTGTCTCCTCTTATCAGTCTACTCTTGTATTATTTACAAACAGCTCAGCAAATTTCACTGACATCATAATTTTTATAGTCATGTAAATATGAAAGAAGGAGGTGAAGCATATAAAGGACACATGTATTGTAAGAATGAGCAATAAAGACAGAGCTTGAGTACAGTGAAAACAAACTGAGCTCTGAACTTGCAGCTCCACAAGCAAAAATGGGTCTTAATAGAAAAAAAATCCTTACACCAATCAGCCACAATGTAGTGCAACCTCACAAGGGACTTGGATACAGTAACTATATAAAATAGGTTAAAAATAAAGCTATTGACTATATATTCCTTCTATATGTCATTCACTACTATAGACATATACACTATGTTTAATACCCTAGTATGATATTATATTAATTGTCATGTTCATCTTATATACAAACTTGGTAGAATACTATACGGGTTACTTCTTAAAACTTTCCACCCCAAACATGTAACGTTTTATACGCTTTACTCACTAAATAGGCAGATTTAGATTACAAGATTTCAAGACTACATAGGTCCTTTCATCGGACATGCTGTTATTTCACAAGATGCCTGTGTAATGCTAAAACAGGAATAACACTAGTAAATATGTTTTTCAGTTCTCAGTCCAATGCTTCAATGTCCGCATTCATCATCGCCTTGGCACTGCTATAAGGTCTTCTCAATGGTTTATCATTTGTATGTAATGCCAATGGCCTATATGGGTGTCGTGGTTGAGTTGTAAGAAAGGCAGGAACGTATATATTATTATATTCTTATCATTATATTATTAATGTTTAGTTAGATATCCCGTGACATGGCCATGCTATAATCTAAAACTTGCTGTTTAGCACTATCCTGGGAACACTATAATTAGATTTTTTTTTTTTTTGAGGGGTGCTTGAATAAATATTATATGGCCTAAATGTAGCCCTCGAATACCATATATGTTGTGGAAAAATGACTTTTGTAAATGTTGCAGCCCCTTCAATTAGCTGTTGTAGCCCCTTCAATTATCCTAAGGACAGCTAGTTATCATAGTCCCAGAAAATATCTTTATTGGTGCATTGCATGATTTTTTTTTTTAAAATAAAAGTGTACAAATCTTTGTATAAATAACTTAATATTCCCCTATAACAGACCAGAAAGCCCCAAAAATAAAGCACCATAGACAACTAAATAAAAAAGTTGCGACCATTGGAATAATATGCCTCCAGCACTGATCTGGATCCAGTATTGCAGCACAAGTAACTGGCCCACAGGCTCCTTCTTTGTCTCCCGTACGGCAGTGACCTTATTTTACTCGGCAATCTCCATCGCCGGCTTGTCCTAAAAAAATGTCAAGTATTAAAGTTAATAACCTTTCAGCCATTCTAGGAATTTCCTAGACATATTTCTAAGCTTGGTTCATCTGAGCTATAAACTTTCATCAATAACAATGTTCACCTAATGGAGCTCTCATTTCCATGGGAGAAATGCCATTCCAGCTGTCACACCCTGGTCGTGTTGTTCTGACAAACAAAAAAGGGAAATCTCTCTCTGGTAAAATAATAGCACTTCCTAGCTGTTACAAGATGGATTGGATGGTGTGATGTGAGGCCATGGATTTTTGTTACATTCAGCCTCCATTAGTATTACTTTCTACTGCACATATTTTCACTTAGAGAGGACCTTTCGCCACTACTGTCAATAGTTCTTTGCATCCCTCAATAGACATCGCTCCCCTGATTCTGCCGCAGTTGGAATTTTTTTTCTAGCCCCTACTGTTCCTCAACTGTGCGTACTGTAGTTTCAGCACTCAATATGTAAATTAGGCTCTCTACTGTCAGGTGGGAGGTCTCAAGCTATCTGTTCCAGCCTAGGACTGCCCACCTGACACTACAGAGCCTAATTATTTTGAAACTGAAATCGACCAATCCGGCAACTCCCCAACACGTGGAAAAAGAGCCAAAGAAAGCACCGCACCAGCACCGGCTGGACAAAACCAAATCCCCCACTGAAGACACACCAATAACGCCACGTTCCAAACAGCGTTTCGGGTTCACAAGTCCCCTTTATCAAGTGATATATGGCAAGTAAACACAGAGGAAAAAGAAAAAAGAAGGCGGCACAGCTCTGTAACAGGAGTCCTATATAAAACGTGGTAACACAATTCCCTTTTGTGTTTAACTCTATATTCGGCATAGATGCCGGTTTTAGATGGTTATAGGCGGTGCACCAAAAAACCCCAAGAAGACAAGTATATTGACATATATCAAAAAGAAGAAAAATGGGGATGGGCACTACTGATTGGTGAGTGCCCATCCCCATTTTTCTTCTTTTTGATAAACACAGAGGAATCCTGTTGCAAACCATCCCAGTAGGTCCCCAGCCCAGGAGCATGGTGTTACTGGTGTGTCTTCAGTAGAGGATTTTGTTTTGTCCAGTCAGTACTGGGCTCTTTTTCCACGTGTTGGGGAGTTGCCTGATTGGTCGATTTCGGTTTGATCACTTGCACCCATTCCAGGGGTTGGTTGGGCAACTGCTGCGGGTATATATCCATTGATATTGGGTGGATGCCCCCTGATTGGTGACCTCCCCTCCCCCAATGGACAGTTCCATTGGAAACTACAGTCTGCTTGGTGCTATCCAATTGTTTGCTTAGTAATTATTTTAAAATACACCAAAACTAACCTCAGCGATTGCTCAGAAACAGTTCGGGCTGGAGAAAAATTAATCTATCCCCAAATCAGTAAAGTGGCACTTGCTGAAAAATGTAAGGAAATGGAGTTGGTGAAAGGTATTCTTTAAATATTAATATGCTTATGTTTTAAGGAGAGAGTCTTGATGCCAGAGGCTCCATTTTATTACACAAAAATATTCAGTTTCTACAGATATAACCTTTGCTTTATCCAGCTGTGTTTACTCAAGAAGTTTGTTAGTTTGATCTTATTACATACTGTTATCTCTAAAACTCAGCATGGGGTTCTATGCAATAGCAATCTAGGAAATATTCTTCCTGTATAGACGTCTACAACAATATATGTATGCCAAGTACAATTTGCAAAGTGTAGATACTCCTCGATATTAGGAAATTGGTTCCATTGGAATAAAAAATGCATAAGAATTCTAATACGGTAGTATACACACTGATACTAGGTAACAGGTAATTGCCACCACTGGAAATCTGCTGGACCACTCCTGAGAAAAATAACAATGATTTTAGAGATTTTTTTTCATGTTTAAATATTTTTTTTGCCCCATATATCAACACAGTACAAACAAACAAAGATAAGAATCTTTGCAATATAGGTTAGTACAAAAATAGTTCTTTCTCCAGTTATCAGGCTCTTCTTCTCCTCCCCATCTGCTGCATTGATCTTTGTCTGGTAAAATCCATCTTCAGAGAGGCAGAGAGTAAGATAGGTAATAAGCTTACAGCTGCTGCTTATAGAAGTCTATGGTGAAGGAAGGAACTGAAGAGAGCAGCTGCAGAAAGAAAGAGAGAAGCACAAACACAGATACTAATGCTAAGAGTAAGTGTTCTATCATCTCAGCCGAGTGCTAAACTCACCTCTACACTGTGGATTACTGCCCTATAATGCCCTCCATGCTACTGCTGCTTTGATGTGTATGTGGAAAAAAGATGTGAGAGCAAGATCCCCACATATCTGTGTGTCTAGTATATAACAGACATCATGGCGGCTAGTCTTCATCTACTCTGGAACTCCACTTCCGAGCATTAGCAACAGTCTACCAAGAGGGAAAACTGGTGAGAAATGTTGGTACAAGGCATATATTGTTTGCATACAATGTTTTTACCAACATACATATATATTGCGGTTTATTTTGAAAATCACCTGAAACTAAAGTTACTTTTTAAGTTTTTCCATCACAATTGTTAATCACTAGAGATGAGCGAACACTAAAATGTTCGAGGTTCGAAATTCGATTCGAACAGCCGCTCACTGTTCGAGTGTTCGAATGGGTTTCGAACCCCATTATAGTCTATGGGGAACATATACTCGTTAAGGGGGAAACCCAAATCCGTGTCTGGAGGGTCACCAAGTCCACTATCACACCCCAGGAAATGATACCAACACCCTGGAATGACACTGGGACAGCAGGGGAAGCATGTCTGGGGGCATAAAAGTCACTTTATTTCATGGAAATCCCTGTCAGTTTGCGATTTTCGCAAGCTAACTTTTCCCCATAGAAATGCATTGGCCAGTGCTGATTGGCCAGAGTACGGAATTCGACCAATCAGCGCTGGCTCTGCTGGAGGAGGCGGAGTCTAAGATCGCTCCACACCAGTCTCCATTCAGGTCCGACCTTAGACTCCGCCTCCTCCAGCAGAGCCAGCGCTGATTGGCCGAAGGCTGGCCAATGCATTCCTATGCGAATGCAGAGACTTAGCAGTGCTGAGCCAGTTCTGCTCAACTACACATCTGATGCACACTCAGCTCTGCTACATCAGATGATGTACATCTGATGTAGCAGAGCCGAGGGTGCACTAGAACCCCTGTGCAAACTCAGCTCACGCTAATAGAATGCATTGGGCAGCGCTGATTGGCCAATGCATTCTATTAGCCCGATGAAGTAGAGCTGAATGTGTGTGCTAAGCACACACATTCAGCTCTACTTCATCGGGCTAATAGAATGCATTGGCCAGCGCTGATTGGCCAGAGTACAGAACTCGACCAATCAGCGCTGGCTCTGCTGGAGGAGGCGGAGTCTAAGATCGCTCCACACCAGTCTCCATTCAGGTCCGACCTTAGATTCCGCCTCCTCCGGAGTTCCGTACTCTGGCCAATCAGCGCTGGCCAATGCATTCTATTAGCGTGAGCTGAGTTTGCAGGTCGGACCTGCAAACAGGGGAATCGAATTTTTTTGGAGTTTTGCCACGTTTGCCACGAATCGAACACATCGAACAGCCTGATATCCGATCGAACATGTGTTCGATAGAACACTGTTCGCTCATCTCTATTAATCACTGTTGGTATCTTTATAAACGTCTTTATATAGGAGTATGGCAAACTGGAAGATTGAAGACCAATCTGTAATGTGGATACTTGGTTTTATATAGGAATACTCATACAAATGGATCCCTGACTGTCTTTACTATTAGTTGACTCTCTTAATTCTACTTTACTGGACACATGATGTAAATATCTAAATGTTATTTGGTGTGTATATCTCAATAGGTTCAGCATATAGGTTTGTAACAGACTCAATCTTGTGATTTCTTGTATCAACATATATTTAACTAACCTAGCTTGGTACTTAGGGACACAGCATTTTTTTTTTTGCTTTTCAGTTGCAATCCAAAATCTAAATTTTTTTCTTTTTTTTGATTGATGCAGTAACTTGAAGACTCTTTGCAGTGTATTTTTCAATGGCACCATTGTAGGGTACAATTATAACTTTCTGAAAGGATGGGGGGAAAAAAACAATTTTTCTCGATTTAAATTTTGCAGCGCACACCATGTGCACATTATGGCATAAATAATGGATTTCCTTTATTCTGATGGTCAGTACATTTATAGTACTATCAAACCAAAAATATTTTAACCCCTTCCTGTCACATCCATTTTTCATGTTTTCATTTGCTATTTGCCGCCTTTCCGAATGCCTTTTTTATTTTCCGTTCACCGACCAACATGAGGGCTGATTTGTTTGTACCCTTTAATATACCATATAATTATGTTTTAACAACATTTAATATGAAGCAAAAATGACATATTACTTTTATTTTGTGGATCAGTATGGTCACAGCAATATACAGTTTATACCATTTTTGTTATCTTTTTAAACCTTTACAAAAATCCAAGACTTTAAAAAAAAATAATAGTTGCCATTTTCTCATACCCGTAACTATTTTATATTTCTATAGAGCTTTAAGATTCCTTGCTTTGCAGAGTATATTGTACTATTTATTTACACCACTTTGCTGGGAAACTTCAGTAGGCTTCTGGTTGTAATGGTAATATATTGCCCCCCAATCTCACTTGGGAATGGAAAGCATCCTCAGCCTAGTGGCAGCCATTTAATAATGTGCACCAAATGTTCCACTGAAAATCTGTATGTTGGAGAGACCGGTCAGAAGCTCAGAATGAGGATAACCGCACATCGCCATACAATTAGAATGGACCTTCCTGTGTCAAAACATTTCTGCAATGAAGATCATATCACCAATGACATGAAAATTTTGATTTTAAGAGGGAATTTTAACTCCAGGAAGAATAGACGGATTTATGAGTACAAGTGCATGACCTTATTTAACACTCTGGACAATGGGATGAACCTCTCACATGGGTTCATGGCATCCTACAGAAATCACTGAACTGAGAAAGCCATAAAGACACTCTGTGAGCTGATAAGAACCTGGGAACAGTGGAATTGTTTATGTGTACATACCAATAAACCTCTTCCCCTCTTCCCCCCTCCCTTCTAAAATTCTATTCCTAGTGTCCTGTTGTACATAAATATGCAGCCTTCAGAAATTGTTTTTAGATATATCTGAAGAAGAAGCCGAGAGCTTCGAAACGTTATAATCTGTCATCATTATGAGTTAGCCATTAAAAAAGGTATCAACTACAGAAGACTTTCAAGTTTTTTGTTTTTTACAAAACTCTGATAATTTTCTATTTTTTTTTTCAGGCAAGGTGACAAAATAAGAATTTCAGAGCAGCACTGAACCTTCATCAGAATGGTACACTATGCCTCATCGTCCCTTGATGAACTGTTAGGCAGGGGAAACATGTTGGGACTTTTTTAGCATTCTTTCCGTCTTATTCTAGAAGCATTTCAATTTTCAGACTTCCTCACCACCAGAGGTCATCCCCCCTTTTTTGTGGTGCTTCCTGAGTCCTAGGAATTATTAGAATCTATATAATCCCCTTATAGAGGTTTTGGAAGGGTGGAACTTTATTTATTTCTCATGTACTAGGGACTAACTGTCTAGGGCTCTGAGTGGCTTTATACATATAAGGATATCGTTTACTGACTATGCTTTTATCCATCTCACATCTTTGACACAGGGTTTTAGTTGTAGTATCATTTATTAAAAGTTAAGTTTTATTTTTTGGGTACAGTTATTCCCATCATCCTGAGGGACCTGGTTAATGTACTTTCTCTGGTTCTATACAATAGGGTCTTTAGGTCTTGATTGATTTTCTAGTATACATTACACTCTAAGCAAATATATTGACGTATAGTGTAGTTATTTTGTAACAGAAAGTTAAAAAGATTTTAAAATTGCAAAATTTGATAACATTTGATAAAATCTAAGAATTCATTAAGAATTCATCATTCCTTTAAGCATGTGAAATAAGTAACTACATGACTTAACCTTGACCTTACTTTGCTTTTAATAAATTCCTAGTCACTATGTTATCTACCAAAATAAGCGAATCTTATAAAAGATGGCTAATGCCTTTTTACAAGTGCACTGGAATTGATTCAGAACATGTTCCATGTCTTGACTGAAGGGTGGAGATTTAATGGTGAATTTCTATCACATCCAAGTGCAATATTATTATACACGAAACAACACACGTTGAGACATTTCCAAGCGAGGCCATGACCTGTGAGAATCCGTGGCAAGGGCACAGGGAGGAGATCTACTTGCCTGGAGGGTCTGAGTGACTCACTTGGTAACCAGGAGTTTTCCCATGGGTTGTTCCTTTCTCCAAGCCTCACACCCATGGCAGGAATCTCCACACTTTCCCTGCCAGTGCATTCCAGGGTTGCAATGATACTCATGCAAAAGCACTTTGTGCTGTCAGATCACTAACAATGGAAGAGCAACAAAGGTGCAGTAGTATTTATGGGAGTTGGTGCACTCAGAGATGATGGAAAAGTGTTGTTCTGATGTAGCCATAGCAAAGGGACAATGTGCTGAACAACAAGACAGTTCTTCTCTTCAGTGCTTAATGTTTGTTCTTGGTATGCAATATAACAAAATTGTATGACCTGTTTAAAAGTGCTTGGATGACCCTTCACTAATAGGTTGTCTATATTTATTGTGTCCAAAACCATTGACCCAATACTGGCGTAGTCTCACCAAAACTGCCAAAATTAAGTCTTAGGAGAGACATTATAAAATCTACCTAGATAGTATAAAAATAAGTCACAAATGGAAATGAGTATGATATGTATGTGGAACACAGAAGAACACAACTTGGCTCAAGAAAAAATAATTTTAATTTAAGGTTAAAAGTTGAAGCAGTAGAGTACAAATCATCTCAATGTAGTCAATTACAAGCACAGCATCTACAAGCAATATATTCAGTAGCTCGGAGAAACACATTTGTCCCTCAGTTCCCTTGTGTTTAGCTCCTTTGGTGTTACCGGTTCCAGGAAGATTATACGATTGCTAGAATTTAAGTGTATAAAACTGCTTCCTGCTCTGTACACCTTGCAGATCTGGTGCCAGGTGTTGAACCCGCATTGATCTGACATTGATGATCATACACATGAGCTATCAATTACCACTCCAGGACAACCCTGATTAAAGGGGCTCTATCAGCAAAATTATGCTAATAGAGCCCCACATATGCGTGAATAGCCTTTAAAAAGGCTATTCAGGCACCGTAAATGTTACATTTAATCCTGGTCCTGTTTTTAAATAAAAGTATTAAAACATATATGCAAAACTTACCTGAACGCCGAAGCGCTACTGCGCAGGCTCACTCGCCATTTTACTTAATGGCAGTTCGCGAGTGAGCCTGTGCAGTAGCGCTTCAGAGGGATGCGCTACTACGCAGGCGCGGGATTTCAAGAGAGGAAGCCGAAAGACAAGGAACCAGAGGGCGTTACTACAAGAAGACAGAAGAGGCAAGCGTGCCCGAAGCTGACGTCGCATCCTTTATCCCCGCCCATGGTGCACGTTCAAGTAAGTTTTGCATATATGTTTTAATACTTTTATTTGAAAACGGGACCGGGATTAAATGTAACATTTACGGTGCCTGAATAGCCTTTTTAAAGGCTATTCACGCATATGTGGAGCTCTATTAGCATAATTTTGGTGATAGAGCCCCTTTAATGTCCAGGGCAGCTCAACACTACCTCTATGAAATTGTGAGTTTTACAAATCCATAAAGATGGCCAATGATTGTAAAATATAATATCATCAGTCAACTACCTACAATACATAGAATCCATGATACATAGCAAGCTAAAGATTGTATAATATGTGAACATACACATACTGTATGTAATAACAATGGACACAGTAAATATATCAATCATCATATGTGCCCAGCATGGTTTCAATGACATATTTCTAATTCCGGTCCTATCGACTAGCTTATAGTCATTGTCCGTGTCATGACCTCTCATAAAAATAATTTTAACTATCTTGTACTATCCACTTTGGATCCTAGCACAGCAATAAATTCTTTCTACCTATCCTCTTAGCTAGCTCATTACTCTACCCCTATGACAAGGGTATGGCCCATTTAGCACATGACATGCAATACTATAAAGCCATAATAAAACATGCCAGATGAACACATAATCATACAACTAAAATGCTAGCCGTTCCCTGTCTTAGTTATCATCTTCCTAGCAAATACAATAAATTACTAATTTATCCCATCAAGTTTATTTGCAAATCTTACTTTTCCCAGGATGCTGGCGTCCTGGACACATCTCAGTAATATGTTCTCTTAGGCCAGGGGTGATATTAAATATTGAAGGAACCACATTGAAGCTTTCCTAGTGAGTCGTTTCATTAATAAAACAAAGGTAAATTATAGAGCATCAGTATTTTTAACTTGATGGCAGCACCCAGTACTAACCACAGCCATCTACACGCCTTTGTATTTTCCACTGGGCATCTGAATCCTCCTGTATGTGAGTGAATAGTATAGGGATTACATTGAATGAATCCAATTTCACATAAGGTCTGTGTAAAAACCCCATGGCAGCTAATGGGTAAATGCAACGCCCTGCAGAATTACATAGGAGCCCTGTTCAAACATCGTGCTGGCAGTCCGGGTTACGGCTGTCACAGCCCAGTTTGTTCTGACCCTTGTTCTTTCTTACATCCACAAATAGCTTCCGTGGAGACAGCGAAAGCCACAGAGGGCTCTACTTCTCCAGAAAGTAGTAGCATTCACGGGGAAGCCCTGGTGAACTACATGCATGCTTTTTAGCTTGACTCACAGTATCTCAGTGAGCTGGATGTGTACGGGACTTCTCAGGGAACCATTGGGAATTATGGGGCATCCCATAGTGCAAAAGAATTAAATATTAGAAAAGATTCTTATATTTCTTATATTTTCACGTATGTAAAATATAATTTACGTATTGTAAATCACAGTGTGTATGGCTATATGTAGACTTTATTCAAGATATGCAGTATATTAGGCAAGATTGTCTAAAAAATGCTGCAAAGTAAGTATGTTTTCAATAATGGAAGCAAATGAACACAAGAAAAATCTAAATCACAGCAATATTTGGTGTGACTGCCCTTTAGAGGAGGAATCCTGGAATTGATGATTTGGCCCCCACAGAGCCCAGAGCTCAACATCACCCAATCTGTCTGGGATTACCTGGAGTGATAGAAGGATTTGAGCAAGCCTGTGTCCACAATATGTACAGAGCTTTATGTCATAACAGGGTGTACAGCACCTACTTTTATGTAAAAAGTAAAAAACAAAACCCCAACAATTATGGACATTCTTAAGGACTGTAAATCCCAGGAGGACATGTTAAAGAGGACCTTTTACCTCCTGGGGCACATGCGGGTTTATACACCGCTAGAAAGCCTAATTCAGCACACTATCGGCTTTCATGTTCTGTGCCAGTACCGTATCTCTTCACTGTCAGAAAGGCGTCTCTGAAGTCAGTCAGGAATGCCCTACCTCACAGTAGCGTCTATAGCACTGTACTGTGAGAGTGGTGAGGAACGGCACCCTCCCCTCCTGATAGTACTCGTCCATAGACGTCATGGCTGGGCGGTAAGCAACTCCCCCTCTCACAGTACAGGACAATAGACGCTGCTGTGAGGAAGGGCGTTCCTTATTGACTGTCAGAAACGCCCTTCTGACAGTGAAGAGCTATGGTAACGGCACCGATAACTCTTCACTGGAGGCACAGAACGGGAAAGCCGACTGAATTCTGCGCACTGTCGGCTTTCTAGCGGTGTATTACACCACATGTGCCCCAGGAGGTGAAAGGTCCTTTTTAAAGGATTTGCTACAGCAATTATATCCCAACACGGATAAGTGACTGCTGCAGACAATCCGAGAAATTGGCTGCAGTGGTCATATGTCCATGTCAAGACAGCCGGAGAACCACTAAGCTGAGTATTGATTGAAATAATTATTTTAACCCATTCTTATCTGTTTTCAAACATTTTTTTGACTTGACAACCCTTTTAAATCATATTGTGGTAAATAGCCCTTTGAGAACATGGAGGTTTCATTGGTTAAACTCCAGTAGTTTGCCAGTACACTATTAAAGAAATATGAGAAGAACACAGGTTTATTTTTTTAGGCTTCTGCATAGTAAAGTTTGTGTTTAGCAAATATGCCACAATTTTCTCCATGACAGAAAACATGTTTTCCTAGTTTAACCCTTTGGTTATTTCTTCCAAGTCAAGAATGATGTGCACAGTTCATTGACATTGCTGCGTGCCTGTATCCCGAGAGACACAATAGATTCCATGAATACCGATTCTGGAGTCCAATGCCTCGCAGTAGAACGGTTTCATCTTTACCAAAGTTATCTTAAAATAATCTTTATGAAACCCAAGTCACATTATGGGGAATTTATCATCCCTCTGTTTTTTTTATTTTGAAAAGTTAGCAATTTTTTGTTGCACAAAATTGTGCAACATTTGTGGCAATTTGGTTTTCTAAAAATTTAGACAGCTGGGCATGGACAGTGGGATACTTTTATCATATTTTATGCTAGAAAACTGAATTATACCTGAAAATAGTCTCCTACTTGGCATAGATTTCAGTTTTGGGCCTGAGATGTGCCACACTATGGAGAGCTATATACCTAGTTGTGGAGCATTTGATGTCAGAAGGGGTTAGATTATGAATAGCATAGAGAATGTTGGTCTTAATTCATTCTTCTATTGGGCATGTGTCGTTGTTCTGGAGGATTGGTTATTTATTGCTTATTCAGCTGTTTGGAGCACAGTGTACAGAGTCGGGAGAGACTACAATAGTTCTTCTCACTGGTCTCTCCATTAGTAATTGCCTGTTCTTATGGCTTAGTGCTCTTCATGTAAATGAGGACGGCTGCAGCATGACACCACACAGGAAAATGCAAGGAGACAGTAAAGTCTGTGACTGCATTATTATATGGGTTAAAGCAGGGGTCCCCAACCACCGGTCCACAGACCAGGATTAGGCCGTTGGTTTTTTTTTTGCCAGTCTGCGGGGCGGGGAGGGGGGCTGGCCTCCGCACTACCCGATAGTTTACATGTTACTATAGCAACGTGGCCTAGTGCAAAAGTATCCAACCGCAGTATCTAGCAATTCACCATGTCTGCTCAGATGCTCGTGTCACTCTCGCCGGCCCACAGAGCATCCCAGAGAAAGCCTTCCCGTGCACACAGGGGGAGCCCGCCTATAACCACGCTGCCATATGACCAAAGCACGGCCCCATCGCCACTCCACCCTGCCTGACAATGGAAAAATGGTCTTAGGGTGCATTCACACTACTGATACGCTGCCTGATTCTGAACACGTGAATCACTACAAGCGCTCCCATTGAAGTGAATGGGAAGTGCTCGCATGTACGGCTCGGACTGAGCCGAGCGCTGGGCCCCTTCACACGGCGAGCCGTACACATGAGCGCTTCCCATTCACTTCAATGGGAGTGCTCGTAGTGAAAAAAGCAGCCCATTCATTTCAATGAGGAGCGCTTGTATGCCAGCTCCCATTGAAATGAATGGGATCTGCTTTATACGCGCTGATTCTGAACGTGTTTTAACGTTCAGAATCAGGCAGCGTATCAGTAGTGTGAATGCACCCTTACTTGAAGCTGGTTCTTGGTGCAAAAAAAGTTAGGGATCACTGAGTTAGAGGATGAACTGCTCCCCCTAGCAGGTGACGACCACTACCATTCTGTTATACTATATGCACATGATGCCAGGGCAATTGTAGGATGACACGGACAACACATGGTTGATATCCGTGTGCTGCCATGTACCACAATGGACCATACATTTTCATCAGTTAACCTGGACCACAATATGGATAGGTATAGGACCTGTCCTGAGTTTTGCTCCAGGCTCACGGCCCCATGATAATATACAGACGTGTGCATGGGGCCATTGAAAATAATGGGTCAGTGTGAAAAACTCGGCTAGCACAATGACAATGCACATGGTCATGTGCATGGAGCCTAAGACAGAAAACCTGAAGCGCAGAGAAACTGATCACCTTATTATCATATGTGCCCTGGTCATTGCATGTGTACATTCATATAAAGAATAATAATTCATATGGAATATAATGCATCTGCATAATAATAATAAGAGAAAAACGGTTTAACCAAACTATTTTGCAGCACAGAAATACTTGCAACCATTCATTCTTTAAGGTTTAGCGTAAAATCGCAATGAGTCTCATGAGAAGCTTTATACATCTACCTTGGAATCTGCTCCTAATGCTGAAATGTGATGTGTTCTGTCTATGTGAAATAAAGAAGACAATCTATAGGCAGAGAATTGATGTAGAAATCAATAATCAATTCATATTATTTTCCACTCTTTACATAGTGCTTACACAGCAGCTCTGCATATACTTAGAATCATTCACATCAGTCCTGGCCCCAGTGGATACAGGATGGGGGGGAGAAGGGGTGTCACAATTTATTCGCTTTGTGTCGTATACACAAAAATATAGAAAGACAATAATACTGCGTGTCTTTGGTATTCACGTGTAATGAGAACATGGAAATTTCTTGCAGTACAACTGTTTTTGGAGACCCACTAGTACATAAAATGTCAGCAGTGGGATTACACATACCGTTTATGAGCTAAGCACAGGAGTGGATACAAAAGATAGTATTATTCATTTATATTTACTATTCTTTTTATTTCCATGATTTTTAAGTATGGATGAAAAATAAGGGAGACAATTTATCAATCGCTCTGTGCCAGTTTTCTAGCTTAGATTAGTGTAAATGAGGGGCATATTTGTCGTACAGATCTTTCTTTCTTGTCACATTCAGAGATGTAACTTGCAAAGGATGTACCCCCCAGCACACTTTTGACTTGCCCCCCCCCCCTCCACAGCATAACACCCCCTTTCCTGGCCCCCACACAGTATAACACCCCATTTACCCACACTATAATGTCTCCAGACAGTATAATGTCCCATAGCGGCCCCTCCAAACAGTATAATGTCCCACCATGGCCCCTACAAACACACTATTATGCCCCATAGTGGCCCCTGCACGGTATTATGAAATTCATGATTCTGACTGAAAAAGGAGCACAGAGTAGACTAAAACACAGCTGGTCTAAAGGTTTTGATTTTCAGAACTTGGGCATGTGTGAACAGAATTTTGGGGCATCTGGTCATGATTTTCACATGAAAAAGGAGGTAAGATGACTGTAGCTTACAACATACTTGGACTTTCTTCGAGGTGCTAAACCCAGCCTCCGGACCAAAGAGGACAATCATCCATAGAAGATGTGGAAGAGAAGAGATGGTCTGCAACACTCTTAAGACCTTTTTAAAACTTCATCCTTGTTTAATCCATAATAGTTAAAAAGACAGTCCACATAACAAAAAAACAGTACTAGTAGGAAAACATATAAAAGGGGTGATTAAAAAGACGCTGACGCGTTTCGGGGTCAGAGTCCCCCTTAGTCATAGTCTTAGTCACATGAAGTAAACCAACAAATAGGTGGCATAAACTAGACCAGACTGTCTATAGATCCACCAAGCTTATCATATTGCATCAGACCCTGTGATAAATTTGGAGAATTTTAAGACTTTCTAAATTTACTCTGTGTACAAATTATAAAGGTTTAGTATGTCTTTTAAGGCCAATGTTTGTCTATACAGCTCAATTCATGGGAATGTGTCACCTACAATTTTTTTTTTAACAATTAGAACCAAATACTGACAAATTAGGATTCTTGTGTAGCAGAGCTGAGTTACTTCTCAGTTATGGAAGACTGTGTGGTTCAATTAACAAACTATAAACTCCTTCCTAAAGATAAGAATAAAGACCAGGACAACGAAATATCTTTTTTGTGTGGGTAAAGGTCGGCCACAGCTTATTTATTAATTATTTATAAAACCGTAACTATGTAAACAGCGGTTGCCATGGTAACCGTTGCCATGGCAACCAAACACTTTAACATAAACAAAACATCAGCTCTCAGCGGATAGCCCAGGCCCCGTCCAGCGGGGGGGAGGGAGCAGAGGATACCCCTTCTCCCCTATTTCCTGTGAAGAACCGCCACGGAGGGGCCCGAGGGCATTACACCGGGCACCGACCCCCACCCAACAGAAAAAGCGCCTGCTCAATCCCATCTTGGATCCCGGACAAAAATATATCCAGACCGATGTCATTCAAGTGAACTCCATCAGATCTAAGCAAACCGCTATTATCTCCCTCGAGCTGGCGATGACGAACTACCACCCCTCCCCGAGACCTAACAAAACAAGCCATACGTGCATTAACAGCCCTACGACTACGCTCGGCAGTCTCAGCATCCCGTGCCACCGGGCCCGAGGAACCATCTCGGACCACACCACCATAAGGTGAGGAAAAAACCCCGGGAGGCGCTCCAAGTCGGAGCGCATAACGGCCAGCAGCTCCGGCATACGCACAAAACAAAGGTCGTTACCCCCTGCATGAATGACAAGAATGACCGGGCCCATGACCTGCCGACTGATGGCCACAACAGCAGGCAAAATCTGAGACCACCGCAGGCCGCGGACGCCACGCCATGCGACCTGCAGGTGCTGGAAACCAAGGCTGCTTCCCCCCAGTCTGCTCTCCGCCCGCAAGGCCGCCCAGTAGACATAGGAATGACCTAATATAAAAACCGACGGGTCCGGAAGATCTGCAAAAGAAAACAAACAAATTACAGGACAAGCTCGGGCCTTATGTACCGCGCGTAACAACCCGACTTCCACCTCCCAATCCGCATAACATCCGCCTCCGGAAGTCCAGCGCGGGCCGCCTCCTTAGCCGCCCCAATACGAAAAGAATGCGTACCGAAATCACCCACAGGAAGACCGATAAACAACAAACCCTTCTTAAGCAAAACTTCAAACTGGCTACGCGAAAACGGGGCGCCGTCGCTGCAAACCAGGAAGGCGGGGCCCGGGGGGCGGACCGAAATGAACTGGGACACCATACGAACCGGGCACACTGGGCCCGGAACCGAACGCAGCAAAAGCCAAGACCCCTGACCCAACTGATCCGTCTTAGAGCGCCGTATCCGGACTCGCACCGAACTATCAGACAACAAGACATCACCATCCAACAGCCCCCCAACCCTGGAGCGGGAGGGCGAAACCAGCTCGCCCACTCGCAATGCCCCGAAAAAAGCCAGGCAACAAGCCGTGGCGAACAAAACGGACTCAAAAGTAGATTTACAAAACAAGGGGGCAGAAGATACCAAACGAGTAAGGATCGCGTACGTGATAGGACGGCGGCGGTCCGTACAGACAGCCTCCTTCCTCCAACCCTTGAGGGCCTGGCGAACGCAAAAAGCACTGGTAACGTCAACTAAACCCGACAATTTCAAGAAAAAACCCACGCCCGCTAAACGACGCTGGGCAACGCTAGCAGAGACCCCCAAACTACGCAAATGAAGAATATAATCCACGGTTACTCGCAATAAAAAACCACTATCCCCCCAGAGGAAATCCCCATTAACCATAGAACACCACTCGCGCCAAGCCTTACCATATCCTTGCCAGGTAGGAGGAGCAACAGAAGACTGGTAAAGCGGCATCAACCGGTCCCCACCAAATCCCACAAGTGGGGCGGGCAGGGTACACCCTCCAAGGCAGCCTCCGGCAACAACTCCCGAAACACCTGCCAACGGAAACGTGACAAAGCATCAGCAATAGTGTTTTCGACACCCGGCACATGCCGCGCCCGGAACCAAATATTGAATTCCAGGCACCGCAGCACCAGATGCCGAAGCAAAGCCAGTACCGGAAGGGAAGAAGATGTTAAACGGTTAATGCAATGCACAACAGAGAGATTATCGGACCAAAACCGGACCCTACGGTCCCGGAGCTGGGAACCCCAAATCTCGATGGCAACGACAATGGGGAAAAGCTCGAGGAGAGTAAGGTTACGGCACAAACCCACGTCGCGCCACCACGAAGGCCAGCGCTCCGCGCACCATTGACAACCCAGCACGGCCCCGAAGCCCTCGCTGCCCGCCGCATCCGTAAACAAGGACACCTCGGAATTGGACACCTCCTCCGCCTGCCAACACGTGCGACCATTATAATCTCTCAAGAAGGACAACCAGACCGCAAGGTCCGCCTTCAGTGGTTTGGTAACTCGAATCCTATGGGAAGGGGAAAAAACTCCGCGGGTAGCGAGGGACAGACGCCGGGAAAAAACTCTACCCATGGGCATTATGCGGCACGCAAAAACCAAAAGGCCCAACAACGACTGGAGTTGTCGCAGCGTGACCATCTGAACCGCCAAAAAACCCAGAATTAAGTCACGCAACCGCAATAGCTTCTCGTCAGGGAGGCGAAAAACCATTGCCACGGTGTCGAATTCAATACCCAAGAAAGACAGGCACGTACAGGGACCTTCCGTTTTTTCCGCAGACAAAGGGACCCCAAAGCAATCCATGAGAGAACGAAAAGTGTCGAGGAGGGTCTGGCAAAACCCGTCACCGGGAGGAGCCACGAAAAAGAAATCATCTAAATAATGAGTCAAGGATGAAGACCCAGATTCGACACGGACCGTCCACTCAAGGAATGAGCTGAACATTTCGAAAAAATGACACGAAATAGAACAGCCCATGGGCAGGCAAGTATCATAAAAATACTGCCCATCCACCATGCAACCCAGTAAATGATGGCAATCCGGGTGGACCGGAAGAAGGCGGAAAGCCGACTCAATGTCGGACTTAGCCAACAATGCCCCTTGACCGGCGCGGCGGACCAGGTCGACCGCGCGGTCAAAAGACACATAAGAAACGGAAGAATCCTCTTTCGGAATGCCATCATTCACCGAATCACCTTTGGGAAACGAGAGGTGCTGTATAAGCCTGAACTTCCCAGGCTCCTTCTTGGGAACGACTCCCAAGGGGGACACCCGCAAATTAAAAAAAGGAGGGGAGTCAAAAGGTCCCTCCATGCGACCCAACGACACTTCTTTAAAGACTTTGTCGCGGAGAACTTCAGGGTTGTCCCTAGCGGACTTCAAATTAGCAGACATAATCGGGAACCTAGAAAAACGGAACGGAATAAAAAACCCGTAAGTAAAACCAAAACGCAAAACTGAGGCAGCCTGGACATCAGGGTATCTATCTAGCCACGGCGACATCTTTACTACGTTCACCGGGGTCCTTAGCCTCACTAGATCCCTTCTGCTGCGGCTTGGCGGGGCGGGCACACTTAGACGCGGGATGGGCACCTCCGCAGGAGGAACATTCGTGCTTAAATTTGCACAGGCCGAAGAACCGGCAATGGCCCTCGTTGAAGAGCCAACAGGTTCCAGGCCTGCGCACGGCCACCGCACCGGGGCCAGAGGATCCCGGCACGGCGGCCTGAGGCTGAAAGGGGGTCGCCCTCTGAGCCATCATAAGCCGAATCCACACGTCAGTAGCCTGTACCGCCCAACCTAAGCCGGGCTGAAGGGATAAACGACGACGAAAATCCTCATCGTAGCGCCACCAGGCGCTACCGCCATGAGATTTATACGCGCAGTATATTGAGTCCATATATATAAATAGTTCGGAGCAACGCTCAGGATGACGTTGTCCCATAACACAACCTAACACGTGAAACGCCTGAAGCCAATTATTGATCGTTTTGGCCACCCGAGGGCGGCGATCCACGAAACGATCAGTAACAACACGTCTCTCCTTGTCCACGGTATGCTGATCCGTAGAAATGAGAGACCAAATGTCGATGTACTGATTACTATAAATTTTATTCCTAGTCTCCTCATCCACATGCGCCCCTAGAGGGCTTAAACCACAGAAAAACGAATCCTTGTACAAACTAGCGGCAGGTGGGGGATCACGACCCCGCTGACCCTGCTCGCACTGCGAAACCAAGGCCTTCAAGGCCGGCAGCAAATCACCCCCTCCCCCCACCCCCCAAGCCCCGGCAAAGGCAGACTCACCACTCGGCGGAGCCACAGGCGGATCCACTGGCAACTCCGGACGTGGTGCCGCGCTGGCCTGGCTGGCCCCACGGGAAGCCCTCTCGGGCGGCATTGCAGGCTCCTGCCTCTTTCTCTGTTTGCGACGAGACGCCCTAACAGACTCGCGGGGGCTAGAGGAAGACTCACTGGACGAGGAGGGAGGTCGACGCCTCTGGCAGCAACCGCCACTTCTAGGGGACCTCTCGCGCTTGCGGCCCCTGCTCCGCTTCTTATCCTCGCGCCTGCGGCGACTACGCCTGGACCGCTCAGGGGAAGAGCTGGAAACTTCCGAGGAAGAGGAAGGCCTCACCCTCCTATGGGATCTGCGCCCAGACGGGCCCGCCAATGGAAAGCTCTCAAAGAGCTGTTGCGAGGCCAAGGCAGAGGAATAAGGTGCAGGCCGAGGGGACACAGGGGCATAGCTCTGAGCCAAGTGGGTATCAGCTGGTGCAGCTCCCAAAGCAGTACCTGGGCCACTGTCCTGCTCTGGGGGGTTGGACAAAACCTGAGTGTCTGGGGGGGTCGGGGGGGGGGGGGTGCCGGCTGGGCAGGAGCAGATTCCCTGGAACCCATGGTAGACACTGGTGGAATGTGGAGTCCTAAGATGGCCGCCGCGACTGACGAGCCGGAAGGGGCGGGGCCAACGGACAGCGGGAGGAGAGGGACGGCAGGCTGAGCCAACAGCTGCGACCGCCCACTCAAACGCTCCCCGCCGCGCCTCCTACGAGGGGGAGAATTACTAGGACTCAGGCGCTCCGGAGGTCGGGAGCGCCTGGCCGTCCGACGCTGCACAGCGGCGCTCTGCGCCGCAACAGGGGCAGAGTCTTCCCTCGCGCCGGCAAGCAGCCAGGCGATGAAAGACTCCCCTTCTGCCCGCAAGCCCTCACAGAGGGCCGCAATCAGGCCGCTCTCGTCCCGCGTACCTCGGTCCATGGATCGCAGGAGACGGTCAAAACGAACGCGGTCATCCAGTCCACTGCTCCGGCGCGGCCAGACGAAAGAGGAAGAGGGGAGGAGCTCTGCAAGGATTAAGAGAGGCGGAGCGTACCAAGCCGCACCGGAGCAGAGGGGAGGCAGACCGCACCATCCAAGTGCTGCATATGGAAGGCCAGGGGAAGGAGGCAGATACCGGCAGTTAAGATTAACCCCACCGCACAGTCCAGGGAGTGCTCCTGCCGTCCGCCTCCTGTCAACAGCATTGGTAAATGTGCCTTGGTGATTCCGTAGCTCCAATACCCCTTTATGGGAACAGCGTAGAGTAGCTCTGCTTCGCTGTTCCCGTAAGTCCCATCCTAGGAGTCAGGACTGAGAGCAGTTAATTCCATCTTGGCAGCGATTTGCAGAAATGGGAATAACCCTTTAAGTCTTCTGCAGTCTTCATTCAGGTAACATGCAGTGAAGGCGAGGTGTATGTAAACACAATAAATGACAAAGTTGCTTAGAAGTTATGCGCATCCATCTTAACAGTCTTCTTTCATAGTAACTGAGCGGCCAGGCCCCACTCCAAGGGTTGAATGTGATCTTTAGTCTCATGTCAACTTTCCAAATGATGGGCTGTGTGATAATGTCCCCCTGGGGCGCGCAGGCTTAGGCCACAGCGCTTTAGATGGCCTTGACTGGAGTTCCAGCTTCTGTGAAGCTTTCTCCTGGCTCTTCTCATGTACCCATCCCGCTCGCGTGTTGCTGTCTGAATATCTGACTTGTGTAACTTGGCTTCGGCAGAAACAAACAAACAAACAAACATGAAAAAGGCCCATTTATAGGTCAGCTTCTAGCAGATATCCTGCGCTCCTTGTATAAACAGTTAGTGCTGGGCAGCATTCCTTACTGGCGGGGCATGGAAAAGGTTTTATTTTCTAACTATTCCATATGCTTTCTACGTACAAGTCTAAGTACTAGTCCTACCAGAGGCGTAAACTGAAACATTGGGGTACCTATTCAAAAACCTACCATTTATAATACCGGCTGTCTTATGTAGCAGAGGGTCTTCAGACCTCAATCAGACACCAGGGCGACAGTGTAACTGTCACCCCTGGGCCCTACAATACATACAGTAATGGGCAACAGGGTAAAGCATATGTGGAAAAAATTCTTTGAAAAATAAAGGAGCAGGAGGAGCCCTGGAAGTGATGATATGGCCCCCAAAGAGCCCTGATCTCAACGTCATCCAGTCTTTCTGGGATTACATGAAGAGACAGAAAAATTGGAGCAAGCCTATATCCACAGAAGATCTGTGCTTAATCCTCCAAGATGTTTGGAACAATCTCCCTGCTGAGTACCTTGAAAATCTGTCTGGAAGTACCGAGAAGAATTGATAGAAAGTAAAGGGCGGTCACACCAAATATTGATGTGATTTAGATTTCTCTTTTGTTCATTCACTTCATTTTGTTAATTGACAAAAATAAGCTATAAATACTATTTTTCAAAACTTTCTGACTTTGCAGCAATTTTTCCATATCTGCCTAAGGCTGAGTTGACATCTGTGCTCAGTGACTGTATGGGTATTTCATCCCCCATTCCGCTTGAAAAATGGGGCCACATCACTGCATTTTTAAAACATTTTTATCTGGCCTGAGTAAGTTTTCATTTCAGTTTCTGGGTGCTGCAACAAAGCCCTATTGGAAAAAAGAACGCTAGCAGTCTGCATAGACCTCTATTGTGAGGGGGCGGATTTTGAGGAGGATTCAGCGCCAAAATCAGCCACGTCTTGCCCTGTGTGAACGAGCCCTTACAAATATAAGAAATTGAGACGTGTCTCTAAAAATACTAGCAACAAAGACAATGAAAAATAATTGAGATTTGGGCTAAGGTCCATTTATCGAAACGCAGCTAAAAGTTGCAGGAACAAAAAGGCAGGGAAAACGTGCTTGCATTTTTCATCCTGTATTAACTCTATAGGGATAATGCCCACGATTCCGCAGCTAAAAGTAAGATGCTGTGACTTTCAAAAACACGTATTTTTCATAGAGCAGCTTTTCCGCACTGTGTGGATGAGATTAATCTCGTTCACTTTCCTTCTACCGTAAAATACAGCATTTTTTTCCATCGCGTTCCTGCAATGAGGAGCCTTAGGAAGGTATTCCATAGTGTAAATGTGGGTTACGTCCTACCACAATAGCTACTCTTTTAGTTCTCTTGTGATATAGCAAGTTAATTTTTACAAATAAAGAAAAAAATTCATTTGATGTATCTGCCTTTCTTCCATTATGCAAATATTCACAACTGCCTGGGAAGTGAATGGCGTGATGTGTTACGTGTTTCTTCTGAAGCGAATATTTCATTTAGAGAGGGTTTGAACTTCCTCTCTCAGTACGGATGCCGCAGTAGTGAGGCTGCCGGTAGCGCTGCGGGCTGTGCAGTCTCGATGCAAACAAAAAGGCACTGGAACTAATCAGGAGATAGACAAATGGTCCCACATGTTATCCAGCGAGACAGCTCTGCCTAGGGATAAATCCTGTCTAGTAAATAACTGCTTGCTCTAACTGGCACACACAAGGCTGTCGAGCTTGGCAGAGAAAGTCATATTTTTTCTATACCAACAATCCAATATTATTTCATTATTGGAACAACCATTCTAATGTATACCATTTACCTAAATATGGAATTATTTCCCCACAAAGTGTGTAGTTATTGTGGCACGTGCATGGCTGGCACAGAAAAACATCAGGTGTAAAAGATAGCAACCACTTACACAGGGAAATTATTTTCAACATATCCAATGGATTCTAGAAACAACAGTGTAGAGTTACATCTGCCAAAAGTAATAGCATCCTTACGGGACTTGTCTTAGATCTTATTCAGATGTTGATTTCTCAAGGACATGTGCTGCACATATTCTCCACAGACAGTATATAAGGAGATGAAAGGGTTAACCTCCTTAGCCTGTGACCTTAGGTGACTATATTCAGAATCCCTGCTGAGGATGGCTTGCTGCCCCATGTGAAACACTGTTTAGGCTGTTTATCGTACATTGCCTGGATATGTTGAGATTGTCAATTGCGCAAACTGTGTTTTGTTTTCCTACAGTTAAAGCAAATGATGGCAGAACGCAGCTTGCATTGAAGGGTTTTGCATGGAGAGGAGGTGTTGAAGAACATCTAGGGTTCAGCCCTACGCTGGCTGTGCCGTAATGTTGAGTTGTGTTGTAGTAAGAGCATGATGGAGTCTCATCGGTTAGTTGGTTCCATGTATCCCCAAGAAGAAGCCACTGGTTGAGACCCAGGGGCAGGGGCGTAACTTGAGCGGGTGCAGAGGGTGCAGTCGCACCGTAGTCCAGGAGTCTTAGTGGGCCCAAAAGCACTGGCATCAGTATTGAAATTGCAGCTTCCATCTGGCCCATAAACCAAGGAGACCCACAGGTTACCCTAACCACACTAAGGATGATTAAACTCCTTAGCTCCCGTAACTGGTATGGTACGTTGCAAATTTGCATGTAGCATAACCCTGTAGCTAATCCTCTGCATTTCCATGTAAAAGTAGCACTTATTTCTCTGAGTGTTTTTTTTTTCCATCAAACAAATGAACTTGGTTTCAGGTACTTCATTCAGGAATTATTCCCCGAAATCTGAACCACAATCACTGTCAAATCCACTCTGTGATCAAGGCCATAGGAAAATGTAACTTGGTCATTTAGACATCATATTAGTTGTTAGACACTTGTGAGATACTGTATGGTATAGTTTCTAGCACTTGTGCTGTGGTTCAATGGTGGAGGGGGACACCAAAATAAGGTGCTGTCTGGGACATCATCCAATTTACATTTCGACTGGCTATAATTATCTGTATAACACATCTGTGAGTATTGCCTATTATACAACACGTGGTAATTTGCTAACAATCACACATGAGATTCTCATGTCTTCTCTTGGTATTCTTACACAATCTAGATTTACTGCTCTAGTAAAGATCTGTCTCATTTATAACAACTTTGCATAAATGAATAATGAAATAAATAAATGAAACTGGTGAATATGTTTTCTTCTCCACTTACTCAGTTATCTTCTATAAAGAGGGGAGGGGTAGGATGAGTCTTCTACAATACAAGCTGAAATAATTGCTGTTGTACTCTCACTCTTAGATCTTTTAACACTGCTAGGTTGTCGATAAAGGACTACCAGTGCACAGAATGAGGCAAAAAATCAATTAACCAGCTGGCAGCAGCTTCCTAATCCACCCCTCCCTTCTCCATAAAATCTCAATATGGAGATGAATGTATTGTAAACAAGCAGTCAGATTGAAGAAGGAGTAGAAGAACAGCTTTACACTTTAAGTGAAATGTTTCATGTGATCTACAGTCAGTGTACAGTCGACACAGCTGGAACTGTATGATTCAGTAAGTGACGGCAAATCCATCTCATGTGGACTGCACTCAAGTTTCTCAGCAGGGGCAGAGCGAAAATTTTGTAAGGACATACTTGGACTGCTGCCAGAGAGCAAAGAGATATACCGAATGTTTATTCATTGGAAAGATGGATACCAAAAATATAATCTGTGCCATCTATAGTATGATACTGGTGTGAGTCACAACTGCATTATTTAAGGGGAATTATTTTAGTTTTTGTGATTGTTGAGGGTTCTAGTGGTAAACCGGCACCAAACACACATAGACAACATATACCAGGAAAACTTGACTCAGATAATGTATATTTTATTTGCTATATGATGTACACTTTACAATAAATGATGTACAATGACTGTTGGTAGATCAGTTTAGCCAATGAGTAATAAAGAATTAGCCCCAATGTACCAAACAACTGGGCAACCTTTCCAAAGTCATAGACATGCACATTTCAGACTGCCACCATTTATATACTCAATGAAAAGCAAAAACATACAAATATATTCAAGGTCAAGTTGAGCACTGGTGAATATTCTGAGCTTGTGGACTCCTTGGTATCCCGGGGAAAAGGTTGCCTCCACATACAAACTCTGAGAAGTTCAGGAAGTTAAGCAAATAAAGAGCTACGACACTTAATATGAAGACAAACAGTGTCTAACAGTGCGCTGTGAGAACAGTGTCACCGTCACATCTGTGCCAGAGAGAATTCTTCTGTTGAACGTCCAGATACAAACATCTCCAAGCTCCTTGTACAAGAAAGCTGCATGTTCTCTGCATACAGGATTGTTGTTTGCATTTCAAGAATACTATTGAACTGGCCTGATAAAAATACAAGTGACTGCACTGTACTCAGTATATACTGTAGCTCACAGCATAGGCCATGGGCTATATTTTTTACTGATAACATATATATATATATTTTTTTTCACCTGATCCTTAGTTCACTCTCCTCTATGTTGCTCCTACATTGAGGAGGGGGTTATAGTAATCCTGAGTCTGTGGTTCACAAAGACAATACTAGACCACAAAACCGATAGAATAAGGCTGCATTCACACGGAGGAAAATGGTGAGGGATTTGTGGAATTCCAGTGCTGAAAAAAAGCGCCTCCCATTGACTTCAATGGGTTGCTAGCAGAAAAAGGAACCCATTGAAGTCAATAGGAGGCTTTTTTTTCAGCGCTGAAATTCCACACCAAATTCCTCACCATTTTCCTCCATGTGAATGGATCCTAAATTATAGTAGAAGGGTTGTGGAGTGACCCCTCAATTTTTGCATAGCCCCACTCTAACTCCAACTCTCTCAGCAGGTGCCCTATATGGATATTGTAGTGGGACATATGCTCAGCCAACCCTCCATTTAATTCTATGGATCTAAAAGAGATTACTATAGAAGTGGAATGATTGTTTTCCGGACATGTGCATCATCACTCTATACTTATGGGGCACTTGTAGACCCCTATTCTCATGATCACTGGTGGGCTCAGTGGTCAGACCCTTAGTGATCAGACACCTATTCCCATCTGTGGATAGGAGACATGTCATTAGTGCTTGGTTTACAGTATTGGGAAAAGTTGTTGTTAGGAGTAGGGTCGTAGCCTCCTCAATGCTGTGAGGAGGTTGCCGGCCCTCTCCTCCCTGCGCTCCCGAGTTCCCTGCTTCCCGGTCTCAGGAGGCAGGCCAGAACCTCCACTGCGATGTGCAGGGGTTGCCAGTCTACTCCTGAGCTGGACCAGGGACTTCCGCTTTTTAAGGCCTAGCGGCGGGCTCTTGCTCAGGGCCGCTGGCTATTCAGTGTTCCTTCTAGTTCCTGATAGTAAGCGTTTTTCTCCTGTATATGATTGCTTCACTTTCTGACCCCTGCTTTGATCTCTGACTCTGTCTTTTGCCTCCTTATGGGGTACTGTTCCTGTTCCTGTTTATGACCATGGCTTACCTTTAGACCTCTGCCTCCTGAATCCGATTTTGTGCTGCTCTGCCTCTCCCGTTACTGAATAGGCCTAGCTGACCTTCCCTCTAGATTACCCTCTGTTCTGCACTGCCCTCTTGTTGACTCGGATTGAACGACTACGCTTTGACTCTCTGCTGCCACCTGCTGACTACCGCATGCTGCTGCCTTCTGGTTTCTTGGACCTGCACCACTACCCTGATGATCTGCTGGTAAGTGTTCCCAGCTTCTGGTTCTGCTGTGATTTGTGGTACACTGTGTGTTTGGTGTTTCCTGACCCGTACCGCTCTAACCAAGCAGTGCTGCCAAGTTCATTCCCACCATCTGGGGCTCTGGTGAACAACACTGTGGAGTTGGAGTTGGTGCGGTCTGGGAGGTGCTGGACACACAGCACCATGTTTGCCATTTTGATCAGTGGATCTAGTACTGGTTCTCACTATTGGCTCAACACTGCATCTGTTATCCTAACAGGTGTATTTTAGAATAAAGCTCCAGTGCAGAAATATCATGACTTGGAACTTTTGCTCAAATAGCCGTATTCCATATGATATCTGTATAAGAAGTAGTGTTCATCTAATTCTATGCAGTATCACATCGGCCTCAATTCTTTGTTATTAGTTATGTAATCTTTGACCCACACCAAATATATATCAGAACATAACCAAGTGCCATAACCACAGCATTGTGGAAACTGGTAGCTCATGGTCTCACATAGGCTGAACAACAGGAATGTATTTCACTATGTAAGACATTTCTGTTTTACATCTTGATTTTCCCTTGACAGAGGATGCTTGAGAAAGGAGAGTTAATGAGAAAATGCTATTTCATTCATGCCCTTTAAATATTGGATGTAATTGGGCTATCTCAGGAGAAGTACTAGGATACCATTGTAACGTCAGTACCCCCAATGGGGAAGAACATATTTTTATAGGGCATTTACTTTAAACATTCTGCGCATGCAGGTTATAAAATCCCACAGCTGGATTCCTCTCATCTGGATAGTCCCTTTAGATGTTTTTCCACCCACAGCTGCCCTTAAAGGTACAGAAAGTCATATGTCTTGAACTGAGAATTGTTAGAAATGGAAAGGCTCCTAAATATTTCGCATTTTAAGAGGCCGTGCAGCTGGGAAAGCAAATACTGAACTGTATAAACAAGGCAGCATTTCACTACGCCAATTAAAGAAAATTCTGGCTAAATGATCCATTAGCCGACTAGCAAATCATTAGTAAATGTAAAATCACTAAGAACATTTTACACTCACAATATATTATTAACTATATGAACACGTTGTCCGACGTATGGCCGTATAGCTATTAAGCTAGTACAATGGAATGGACCATGTTGTTCTTCTCAATGTATCATCTTAATTATCCAATCATTTGTTTTTTAATTAGATTCTGGTACTTGTAATACATACTAAGTGGCATCATGTGCGTAAACACAGCAAAACGTACTCGAAAGAAATTGGCAGCTACTTATGGTTTGGAACAATGGGTTTACAGAGTGGTTTCCACCATGGTCACCGTCATGAAGGATATTAATACTAGTAATATAGAGTGAGTCCCTTCTGCAACGGTCTGGTTCAAAGCATGTTCCTTTGTACGGGGCTTAATGTATTCTTAGGTTGGATGTTTCATCCAGCGTAAACAAGTTAGCTATTCTTTCAGCTCAGCAGACTCATAGTTATGAGTTTGTTGTATTCATAAGGGGAGCATTTTCTTTCTTCTTGTCGTCTCCTTCAACCCTTCTTTCTCATGCCTCATGGCTGTACATCATTCTATATACAAGGCAGCCATATGTCACTGGTTACATGGGGGGGAAACCTTTCTAATGAATACAGACGACTCATGACTACGAGTCTGTATTCTGTTTCGCTTCCTTATCCACAAGGTACAATATTGTTTTGTATAATAGTCCCTGCCCCTATAGTTTGTTGTCCTTAAACAGGAGAACGTAGTGTTAGAAAACATCCACTTTATGTATAATGTGCACATTTTTGCACATGTCTATGTTTCCACCTCTATGGCTAGGTTCATATCTGCATCAGATCACTGAGTCCACTGAATATCATAAATATCAAACATTTCTCCATTGTCTTGCTGTCTTTGTTTGGCACACCATGCCAGTGAAGAGTAGTGCAGGAAGAATTGCACGGCTGCATAGCAGCAAGAGGTAACAAGGGATTTGGGTGCCTGGAACGGAAAACCCTGGAGGTCACAAAGAGTCACAGAATCTGTACATGTTATGAAGACATGGGACTTCTAGTTTTGTGCCACTTCAGCTTATAAATTAGAGGTTTCTGTATATTAGATCTTCTAAAATCGACCTTGAAATGCAGAGACAAAAGGTCCAACGCACAAAGATACCAGTGTGTGGAGACTAGAAGGGGTATGGTATGGTAGTGAGACTGGGGTATATACAGAATCATAGCTAAATGACTATGTGTGACAAATAGTTGTGACCAGCACGGGGATGCCACTTATGACTTTGCTGTGAAAGCTTACCATATACATTGTGTGACTGCCACCACTTAGATGGTCTTGCAAAGAGCTGTGGTGATGAGGGAGCATTAAAAGATTTGTTTTGGGAACATTCATGAGGTTAGCTGGGAACCAGAAGTGCTATTATTATATTCTGGGGTCTCTTCAGGCTCCAGAATATAATAATTAGAGGACATGGAAGGTGTGCTAAAAGCAAAACAAAAACACTTATACCCCACTTTCCTAGGCTCTGCTGTGGTATCCACTGAACTCATTGGTCTGTGGCATGTGGGACGAATCAACATCATGATGCTCTGACACTTTAATTGTTGTTATATCATCATGATGCCAACACTCCCCTTGTGACCACTGGGACTCAGTGGTGACCTGTGGCTGATGACATCAGGGAGGGAGCCGGAATATACATAGGATGCCAGGAAGACTGGATCCCATAGCAGAACTCAGGAAAGGTGGGTATAAGTGTTTTATGTTTTTTGTTTCCCTGACCTCCAGAGTATAACAATTATCTTTATTAGATTCATGGGTTGCACACCCCAAAATGTTTGGGTTATTCATCTATAACTATGAGCTGTGTGCATTCATGGAATGAGTTGTGTACAGAAGACTGTGTTCTGTTTTGCTAACTTGTGAGCCTGTGCCAAGTATAAAACTGCTTAGAATTGTGTCCCTGTAAAGATGTGTAACTACTAAGCCAATGTTCTAATTGAGAGACTGTAATCACTGAGCCGGCGGCCACTTGCAATTCCCTTTGTGACCACTAGGCCTGATGCTTCTTGATAAACTGTTACCACAAACCTTATTGTCCCATGTCTACCATGACTGCCTGAGCTTCTGCGCCATTCTTGAGTAACAAAACATACCACTCACAGATCCTGGTAAGAACTGACTCCCTTACGGGCTTTTTATTCCTTTCAATGGCTTGTAATTCTTTAAACTATGCTGGCAGATTCTCCATTAAAGTCAATAGACAGCCTAACTGCATAGCTTGGAGATATGGAAATTTCATTGCTATGAACTAAAGTGACATGTCACTAGCAAAAGTGCTGCAGGCCCCTACATTCCAACAATTGTGGGGGTCCCAGACTCCCACTGCTCCTATGCTGTGACTGTGAATGAAATATGTGCAAGAAGGTGCACATTCCTCTTAGAAAACATTTGTGAATCTTCACATGTTTATTCTGTGAAGTCCATATGTACAATATAGTGAATGTGAAGACTGAGCAGCACTTAAATACAGAGCTTAATAATTATATGAGCTCAAAGAATCAAGACACAGCAAGCATCATCATAATGTATTGGTTAAAGTCCAAATTTTAATGTTTATACAGCAATAATAATAATAAATTTTATTTATATAGCGCCAACATATTCCACAGCACTGTACAATTTGTAGGGTTCAAATACAGACAGAAAGATACATAACAAAGAAATAGCCAATTCACACAATGGGACTGAGGGCCCTGCTCGCAAGAGCTTACAATTTATGAGGTAGAGGGGGTGACACAAGAGGTAGCAGGGGCGGCATTGCTTATACAGTGGTCAGATAATTTTGTAATAGAGGTTACTGTCATTACACAAACATAAAACTTTATGAGCCATCACCAATCATGACTTTTAGCATGTGGATGGTTCTTGGACATATAGAGTTAGCCTGACATGGCATCATATGTGGGGAAATGTGGGAGCAGGGACAGAGGAGGGTTAGATTTTGGGGATTCTAATGACGGTACGGAAGGGTTTACATTAGGAATTGTGATAGGCCTGTCTGAAAAGATGTGTCTTTAGTTTGCGCTTGAAGCTGTAGAAATTGGGAGTTAATCTGATTGTCCGGGGTAGAGCATTCCAGAGAAGTGGTGCAACTCGGGAGAAGTCTTGTACACGAGCGTGGGAAGTTCTGATAATAGAGGATGTAAGTGTTAGGTCCATGAGGGAGGAAATGTAAGGAGGTGCAGCATTGTGGAGAGCCTTGTGGATGAGGGTGATAACTTTATATTTCATTCTATAATGAATAGGCAGCCAATGTAGTGACTGGCACAGACCAGAGGCATCGCTGTAGCGTCTAGCCTGATAGATGAGCCTGGCCGCTGCATTCAGAATAGATTGTAGAGGGGAGAGTTTAGTGAGGAGAAGACCGATTAGTAAGGAGTTACAGTAGTCAAGGTGAGAATGAATCAGAGAGACAATAAGTGTCTTTAGTGTATCTCTGGTAAGGAAAGGGCGTATTCTGGAGATGTTTTTGAGATGGAGGTGACATGAGCGTGCAAGTGATTCAATATGGGGAGTGAAGGAAAGGTCTGAGTCAAACATGACCCTGAGGCAGAGGGCCTGCTGCCTAGGAGTTATAGTAAGGGCTGAGACTGCAATGGATATATCAGGGACAGATCTATTAGATCAGTGTAGGCGTGGATATATGTTGTGGGTGTGGTCATACATTGTAGATGTGGTTATACAGAGTAGATGTAGTTATACAATGTAGGTGTGGTTATACAGTGTAGGTGTGGTTATATGTTGTAGGTGTGGTTATACAATGTAGATGTGGTTATACAGTGTAGGTATGGTTATACAGTGTGGGTGTGATTATACAGTGTAGTTGTGGTTATACAGTGTAGGCGTGGATATATGTTATAGGTGTGGTTATACAATGTATATTGTATTATACAGTGTAGGTGTGGTTAGACAAAGAGAAGGTGTGATCAGTATAACATAACTCTGTTGCTTAGTTGTAACATAATACTGTTAGTTAGTTGTAACATAAGTTTTTGATATATTTTTCATATTATAGATAAATTTTCTTCTAGGAGGATAATCTCTTTGGACAGCACCCAGGAAAAGAACTACAAAACTCCCAGGTATGTTCTCCTGAGTGTCCCCATCACCCTGGTCAGTCCCAAGAATTAGACATTTCCTTACAGGGAACTAATGTAAATTATACGTTACTGACAGTTTTCCTTGCTCTTGGGAGAGTATTTGGTGTTGGGATTTTAACACTTCCTATAGGAAGTTAGTATTCCAGTGAGCCTATATAGCCAAGCAGGTTGTTGTCATTTGCAATCAAATCCTGTTATGTTGATGAACTCCAAAAGACTGAAACCGATCTAAGATGATTCGATGAGTTCTTAAAGAGGACCTTTTACAACCTCCACCAACTCCAGTGGTTTGCATCCTTATTAAGCTCAGCTCTGCTGGTACTGAGGCACTTGGAATTTTATCTCTAGTCCCCCCTTTTCCTGAACAATAAGTACAGTTAGTTTTGGTGCCTGATATATTAATTAGGTTCTATACTGTAAAGTGGGTGGTCTCACAAAGAAGCAAGCAAGGCAAAGTGATTCAGAACTCTCTGACACTGAGACCGGTCGCTTTTCAGAAGAAAGTCCAATAAGTATATCAGGGTGGGAGCTAGAAGAATAATTCCAAGAGTGATGGAATGAGTGAAGCAGCGCCTATTAAAGGATGCAAAGAGTTAGAGTTGGTGGGGATGGTGAAAGGGCCTCTTCAGAGACTGTTACTGACATGACTGGGGATGTATACATTCTGATGACTTGTGTGTCTGTATACAGTACAGTGGAAATATGCTGCAAAGTAAAAGTGCATGAAAAAAAAAGTGTTAGTTTACTTTTTTCAGTTAGCAAAATCAAGTGAATTAAAAAAAGAGAGATCTAAATTACATCAAGATTTGATGTGACCTTTGCACTTTGTCTTCCATCAATTCTTCTAGGTACACGTGTATACCATTTCTGAAGGAACTTGGCAGGGAGGTTGTTGGAGACATCTTGGAAAACTAAGCACAGATCTTGTGTGGATGTAGGCTTGTTCAAATCCTTCTATCTCTTCATTTAATCCCAGATAGACTGGATGATGTTGAGATCAGGTCTCTTTGGGGGCTGAATCATCTCTTCCAGGACTCCTCCTCCAAGGAACGGTCATATCAAATATTGTTTGGATTTAGATTTCTCTTTTTTTCATTCACTTCAATAAACTATCAACATTTCTATTATTGTAAGCATTCTGACTTTGCAGCATTTTTTCCACACCGTCCTAAAACTTTTGCACAGTTACCGTACAGTTGTGGTCCAAAAATCTAAAAACTGACAACATGGTCTGAAAGGGTGCAGTATACCTGTATGCCTGTGAATAAATGCTGATGAGGTCCGACAGACTACAACTGACTTGTGTACTGAAGAAGATGTATGGATGAGGTCCAAAACGCTGAAACAGATGAGTATTGTATCTAATCAGGTTAATGGCTTTTCCTATCTAATACACTTCTGTTGCCATCAGCGCCCAGGCTTCTACAAATGTGCGGCGTCTGATGCAATTGATATTCAGACCATGTGTTAATTGATGGAGCCTGGAAGTTACCATGTTTTTGTTGATGGGAGCACATCTTTAGCAATTCCGCCGTGGCCAAATGACATTTAAGAAGGAGATTCACCAGGTCTGACATAACATACTTCAGTGCTTTTGTTGTGTAGTAAAGCTAACGTGCTTCTATTACTGTGAAATGACTCATTCCAAATGTTATTGCCAAGCAAGCCTGGGTTCTTTATGAAAGCATGGCTTCAGTACTCGGCGGTTATGAGCGCTTTATGGATGCTATAGTTTATAACCACCATTGTAAATGTTTGCCATACTTGTAAGGGCAAAAAGTAATGCGCAAGTGAACTTTTTCCAAACCATCAAACATTTTTATGTAAATTGAACTTTGCGTACACTTTTCATCCGTTTTCGCATCTACGCCATTTGGATTGGGACAGTACTAAAACCTAGTAAATGGTTATAACTGGCCCAGTGTAGTTCCGTTAAATATTGGAGTTAGAAACTTATTTGCATTTTTCTGATAGAAGAGTCTGTAACATCATTGCATAGTGAGAAATGAAGTTGCAGAATGAAAATTACAAAGGTTAATATCAAATCCTTCTTGCCTGCAATACTCTGGATACACAGCACTATTAGATTTACAGAAACATCTGCAGATAAACAAATCCTATTTGCTGGAGACAGAAGTAACTATCATAATGGATTGTCAAACTACAAATATCCCAAACTGGTTTTGTGGTTGCAACCCATATAGCACCAACATGCAATGCACAATATCTCAGCTGATATACCAATAGCATCTGATGTCAATTAACTGATGTATTTTGCACTTATAGTCTGAGGCCATATGTTGTGGAAAAGATGTGTCTTTTTTGTAAGGTGTGGATTTATCAGATGTGAGAAGTATAAAGCTGGGTTCACACAGGAATCTGCGTCAAAATCCAACTAAAAAAACCCGCCTCCCATTGAATTCATGCCCTTTCTTGAGGCGGATTCCGCGGCGGAATCCACCACAGAGTCCATGGCGCGACACCTCCCTCCCAACTAGGCCCATTTATTTGGGCCTAATCCGGAGCGGAATGCCGCGACTTTATGCCGGTGCACTGCATGCACTGCATTGGCATCCAGTCGCGGTTAGCCATTTTTTGGAATGGATTCTGAGGCGGTCTCCGCTTCAAAATCAGGTCCAAAACCTCCCCGTGTGAGCTCAGCTTAAGAGCTTCCTTTATGTTTCCCATTCCTTTTAAAGTCACTCTTGGGTTTGGCTGAAAAAACTGCAGCAAAATCTGCAACAAAAAACACAAGTCTTCTTCAGTGTGTGGCCTCAGCCATATTTCTGTATGGGTTTTGATGTTTTGACATCAGATAAAAAAAATACAGCAGCAGGATATGCCATTAATGTCTAATCTACAGACCAATAACTACCAATAGACTAACTTACAGACTAGCTAGAGCAAAGGAAACAGTTACCACTTTATCACCTTGTAGGCTCTGCATTGTTTGCTCCATAGTCTGCATCCTCAGCTCATTATAGTCAATGGCCGACCATCTGGCCCCTGGAGAAAGCTGAATGGGCTTCACATAAGCCAAAGTACTATTTCATTCTAATCTACAGAATAGCTAAAGTAAAATGAAACAGTTTCTGGTGCCACTTCATCCCCTTGTAGGCCCTGCTTTGCTACAGTCTGCATATTCAGCTTATTATAGTCAATGGCTGACTATCCGGCCTCTGAAGAAAGCTGAATGGACTTGACATAAGCCAAAATACTATTTCTCTCTAGCAATTAGTGGTAGTCACATTGGTTGGACTCCTGCTAAGAAATTGATGGCATATCCAAGTATATCCAAAGCTTTCTTTAGATGACCTCTTTGACATTTTGTATATTACTACCTCTTTGTGACAGACTTTCACGTCTCTACTTATTTATTATTATTTTATTATTATTGTTTATTTATTTATATACAGTCCTATGAAAAAGTTTGGGCACCCCTATTAATCTTAATCATTTTTAGTTCTAAATATTTTGGTGTTTGCAACAGCCATTTCAGTTTGATATATCTAATAACTGATGGACACAGTAATATTTCAGGATTGAAATGGGTTTATTGTACTAACAGAAAATGCGCAATATGCATTAAACCAAAATTTGACCGGTGCAAAAATATGGGCACCTCAACAGAAAAGTGACATTAATATTTAGTACATCCTCCTTTTGCAAAGATAACAGCCTCTAGTCGCTTCCTGTAGCTTTTAATCAGTTCCTGGATCCTGGATGAAGGGATTTTGGACCATTTCTTTCTACAAAACAATTCAAGTTCAGTTAAGTTTGATGGTCACCGAGCATGGACAGACCGCTCTCAAATGATCTGAAAACAAAGATTGTTCAACATAGTTGTTCAGCGGAAGGATACAAAACGTTGTCTCAGAGATTTAGCCTGTCAGTTTCCACTGTGAGGAACATAGTAAGGAAATGGAAGACCACAGGGACAGTTCTTGTTAAGCCCAGAAGTGGCAGGCCAAGAAAAATATCAGAAAGGCAGAGAAGAAGAATGGTGAGAACAGTCAAGGACAATCCACAGACCACCTCCAAAGAGCTGCAGCATCATCTTGCTGCAGATGGTGTCACTGTGCATCGGTCAACTATACAGCGCACTTTGCACAAATAGAAGCTGTATGGGAGAGTGATGAGAAAGAAGCCGTTTCTGCACGTACGCCACAAATAGAGTTGCCTGAGGTATGAAAAAGCACATTTGGACAAGGCAGCTTCATTTTGGAAACAAAAATTGAGTTGTTTGGTTATAAAAAAAGGCGTTATGCATGGCGTCCAAAAAGAAACAGCATTCCAAGAAAAACACATGCTACCCACTGTAAAATTTGGTGGAGGTTCCATCATGCTTTGGGGCTGTGTGGCCAATGCCGGCATCGGGAATCTTGTTAAAGTTGAGAGTCGCATGGATTCCACTCAGTATCAGCAGATTCTTGAGAATAATGTTCAAGAATCAGTGACGAAGTTGAAGTTACGCCGGGGATGGATATTTCAGCAAGACAATGATCCAAAACACCGCTCCAAATCCTCAGGCATTCATGCAGAGGAACAATTACAATGTTCTGGAATGGCCATCCCAGTCCCCAGACCTGAATATCATTGAACATCTGTGGGATGATTTGAAGCGGGCTGTCCATGCTCGGCGACCATCTAACTTAACTGAACTTGAATTGTTTGTCCAAAATACCTTTATCCAGGATCCAGGAACTGATTAAAAGCTACAGGAAGCGACTAGAGGCTGTTATCTTTGCAAAAGGAGGATCTACTAAATATTAATGTCACTTTTCTGTTGAGGTGCCCATACTTTTGCACCGGTCAAATTTTGGTTTAATGCATATTGCACATTTTCTGTTAGTACAATAAACCTCATTTCAATCCTGAAATATTACTGTGTCCATCAGTAATTAGATATATCAAACTGAAATGGCTGTTGCAAATACCAAAATATTTAGAACTAAAAATGATTAAGATTAATAGGGGTGCCCAAACTTTTTCATAGGACTGTATATAGCACCATTAATTCCATGGTGCTGTACATTATTATTAGAGATGAGCGAACAGTGTTCTATCGAACACATGTTCGATCGGATATCAGGGTGTTCGCCATGTTCGAATCGAATCGAACACCGCGTGGTAAAGTGCGCCAAAATTCGATTCCCCTCCCACCTTCCCTGGCGCCTTTTTTGCACCAATAACAGCGCAGGGGAGGTGGGACAGGAACTACGACACCGGGGGCATTGAAAAAAATTGGAAAAAGTCATTGGCTGCCGAAATCAGGTGACCTCCATTTTAGACGAATAGTGGATTTCAAATCCGGGTCATATGAGAATGTGAACTTTGTGACTATGAGACAGGGATAGCTGTACAGGCAGGGATAGCTAGGGATAACCTTTATTTAGGGGGGAATGTTATTAAAAATAACTTTTTGGGGCTCTATCGGGTGTGTAATTGTGATTTTTGTGAGATAAACTTTTTCCCATAGGGATGCATTGGCCAGCGCTGATTGGCCAGAGTATGGAACTCGACCAATCAGCGCTGGCTCTACTGGAGGAGGCGGAGACTAAGATCGCTCCACACCAGTCTCCATTCAGGTCCGACCTTAGACTCCGCCTCCTCCAGCAGAGCCAGCACTGATTGGCCGAATTCCGTACTCTGGCCAATCAGCACTGGCTAATGCATTGTATTGGCGTGATGAAGCAGTGCTGAATGTGTGTGCTTAGCTACTCCACCGGTGTAGTTGAGCTAAACATACACATTCAGCACTGCTTCATCACGCCAATAGAATGCATTGGCCAGCACTGATTGGCCAGAGTACGGAATTCGGCCAATCAGCGCTGGCTCTGCTGGAGGAGGCGGAGTCTAAGGTCGGACCTGAATGGAGACTGGTGTGGAGCGATCTTAGACTCCGCCTCCTCCAGCAGAGCCAGCGCTGATTGGTCGAGTTCCGTACTCTGGCCAATCAGCGCTGGCCAATGCATTCTATTAGCTTGATGAAGCAGAGTGTGCACAAGGGTTCAAGCGCACCCTCGGCTCTGATGTAGCAGAGCCGAGGCTGCACAAGGGTTCAAGCGCACCCTCGGCTCTGATGTAGCAGAGCCGAGGGTGCACTTGAACCCTTGTGCACCCTCGGCTCTGCTACATCAGAGCCGAGGGTGCGCTTGAACCCTTGTGCACCCTCGGCTCTGCTACATCAGAGCCGAGGGTGCGCTTGAACCCTTGTGCACACTCTGCTTCATCAAGCTAATAGAATGCATTGGCCAGCGCTGATTGAAGCAGAGCTGAATCTGTGTGCTTAGCTCAACTACTCCACCGGTGTAGTTGAGCTAAACATACACATTCAGCACTGCTTCATCACGCCAATAGAATGCATTGGCCAGCACTGATTGGCCAGAGTACGGAATTCGGCCTTATCAGCGCTGGCTCTGCTGGAGGAGGCGGAGTCTAAGGTCGGACCTGAATGGAGACTGGTGTGGAGCGATCTTAGACTCCGCCTCCTCCAGCAGAGCCAGCGCTGATTGGTCGAGTTCCGTACAATGGCCAATCAGCGCTGGCCAATGCATTCTATTAGCCTGATGAAGTAGAGCTGAATGTGTGTGCTTAGCACACACATTCAGCTCTACTTCATCGGGCTAATAGAATGCATTGGCCAATCAGCGCTGGCCAATGCATTCTATTAGCGTGAACTGAGTTTGCACAGGGGTTCTAGTGCACCCTCGGCTCTGCTACATCAGATTGCTACATCTGATGTAGCAGTGCCGAGTGTGCATCAGATGTGTAGTTGAGCAAAACTGACTCAGCACTGCTAAGTCTCTGCATTCGCATAGGAATGCATTGGCCAGCCTTCGGCCAATCAGCGCTGGCTCTGCCGGAGGAGGCGGAGTCTAAGGTCGGACCTGAATGGAAACTGGTGTGGAGCGATCTTAGACTCCGCCTCCTCCAGCAGAGCCAGCGCTGATTGGTCGAGTTCCGTACTCTGGCCAATCAGCACTGGCCAATGCATTTCTATGGGGAAAAGTTAGCTTGCAAAAACCGCAAACTGACAGGGATTTCCATGAAATAAAGTGACTTTTATGCCCCCAGACATGCTTCCCCTGTTGTCCCAGTGTCATTCCAGGGTGTTGGTATCATTTCCTGGGGTGTCATAGTGGACTTGGTGACCCTCCAGACACGAATTTGGGTTTCCCCCTTAACGAGTTTATGTTCCCCATAGACTATAATGGGGTTCGAAACCCATTCGAACACTCGAACAGTGAGCGGCTGTTCGAATCGAATTTCGAACCTCGAACATTTTAGTGTTCGCTCATCTCTAATTATTATATTAATTCCATGGTGCTTTACATTTGGGGGTTACATACAATACATAAAATATACAGGTAGATATAATACTAACAATGACCGACTGGCACGGTGGGGTAGAGGGCCCTGCCCGCGAGGGCTTACAATCTATGGGGGAAGGGGGTAGAGACAGAAGGAGAGGGGGAGACTGTACAGATGGCAGTGTGGTGATAGTGTTATTGGAGGTTGTAGGCCTTCCTGAATAGGGGAGTCTTCAGGGCCTTCTTAAAGCCTGTGATTGTGGGGGTCAGTCTTATGTGTCGTGGTAAGGAGTTCCAGAGTATGGGGGATGCACGGGAGAAATCTTGGAGACGGTTGTGTGAGGAGCGGATGAGAGCAGAGCGGAGTAGGAGGTCATTGGAGGATCTGAGGTTATGTGTTGGCAGGTAGTGGGAGATTAGTTCAGAGATATATGGAGGGGACAGGTTGTGGATGGCTTTGTATGTTAGTGTTAGTAGCTTGAACTCAATTAGCTGGGCTATGGGTAGCCAATGGAGGGACTGACAGAGGGGAGCAGCTGATGAAGATCGGGGGGTGAAGTGGATTAAGCGAGCAGCGCAGTTTAAGGTGGACTGGAGGGGGGTGAGGGTGTTTGCTGGGAGTCCATGGAGAAAGGTGTTGCAGTAGTCTAAGCGGGAGATTATGAGAGCCTGGACGAGCTTCTTAGTGGTTTCAGGGGTGAGGAAGAAGCGGATTCGATGGATGTTCTTGAGTTGGAGGTGGCAGGAAGTGTTGAGGGTTTGAACGTGTGACTTGAAGGATAGGTGGGAGTCCAGGGTTACCCCAAGGCAATGGTCTCGTGGGACAGGGGTAATTGTGGTTCCATTAACTTTGATAGATGGGTCAGGTGGGGGGGCCATACAGGGTGGGGTGAAGATGATGAACTCCGTTTTCTCCCAGTTGAGTTTGAGAAAGCGGGAGGAGAGGAAGGAGGCTATGGCCGCTAAGCAATCTGGAACTCTGGCCAGCAGGGAGGTAATGTCTGGTACAGAGATGTATATTTGGGTGTCATCGGCATATCAATGATATTGAAAACCATGAGATTCTATGAGTTGGCCCAGGCCAAGGGTGTAGATGGAGAACTAAAAGTGCTACCAGCAGAAACGGCTGTCGCTCTCCTCTCCCAGGCGTGCCTCCTCTCGTATTGTATTTTACATGGATGTTTGAAATAAAGGTTTGAAATATTTTTATACTCTTCCAACAGTGAGTGCCCAGCTTTTTCTATTTTCTGGACTGTATATGAACTTTTTCACTTGCTGTGAGCACCTTCAGTGAAGTATATGGAATTTACCCCTGACCTCCCATGGTTTGTATGCATGCAGTAGTGCCACCTCATCCTTTACATTTTTTGTTAAATCTCTTTTTAGGTCTGGTGTTCCTTCACCTTTGGCTTGTACTTGTGCACTGTAGCCAAACATTGGTTGAGCAGTGATCTTCTGTTAAAACTGAGCATTACTACTCAGCCACATTTTGGCTAACTTGCTTACGGGAGGTCAGAAGATAAACAAAGACCGAAACTGAGACTTTTGCATAAATTCCTTAAAGAGAAGTTTCACCACTTTAACAAATTCTAGTTCTTAGTATCTGTTATTAGGCGCCACTCTACTATTTCCAGTACAGTTGGAATTTTCTTTGTAATGCCCACTGTTCCAGAGCAACAAAGACGGTTAGTTTTGGTGTCTTATGTAATGTCAGAAAGGCGGTGTCAGGCAGGAGGGCGTGATTCAGACCTGCCAGTGTCAGAACTCAGAGTCACACCCGTCTGCTCCTACCTAACACCGGTCTCCTGACAGTGTTGAGTCTAAATAATTTATCAGGCACCAAAACTAACTGTATTGATTGCTCAGGAATGGTGGGGGCTAGAGAAAAAATTCTAACTGTGCTGGAATCAATGGTACAGCACCTGACAACTGATGTAAAGAGCTGGACTTGTTGGCTGATGAAAGTTTCTCTTTAAAGGACTTTTATGGCTTCAAATTCATTAGGACCCTGCACAGACCAGCTCTTCCTGTAGTATCTGGGTCCATACTGCAGTGGACAGGGAACATAAGCAATCAGCCCCGATAAAGTAATATGAGCAGAACTGTAGTCCTGTCTGCTGCATAGTCCAAACAACAGCTCTGCTCCTATAACCTGCTCTTATTATTGCCACTCTCCCTATCCACTGCAGTAGCTCCCAACACCTGGAGGCTTCCAGAACAGCTGATCTGTTTGGGGTCTGGGTGTCGGACCCCTATAAATCAGATATTGATAACCTTCCATGTGGATAGTTGATCAGTATGAAACATGCATTTAGGGCTAGAGAACCTACTAGTATCCACTAATTCTACATCCGCTATAGCTATGCCCCTGCTGCGGACAACAAATAATTGTAAAAATGTATAAGTTTTCAGTATTTTCCGAAATCTCAGGGTCTTGGAGTCTGCAACAGCTAGCAAATGTCAGATGCTTGAGAAGTTGTTTTATGCGGGTAAATTTCTCATCTTCACAAAATGAAATGAGCTCTCCGGACTGTCAATAAAGTTTATTAGAACATGTACAGGGATGAGACCCGAGTCCTAATATATCTATGTCTCCATTGCACTTTCATGCATACACAGCTTGTAAACATACAGACCAAACGCTTCTACCTGCAGTCCCATAAATCATAACTCAGAGACAGAATTGCAACGCAAAATATATTACAAAGTGCGATCACGTAGCGCCCACCGTTCACTAAACTTTATCGACAAAGTCTCAGAGAACCCCTAAAATAATTTTTGTCGCTGTATCTTTTGCACTTAGTAAATAATCTTGTCAAGTTGAAACATTTACATTCCACGTTCTTAAGATGCCGGTGTTGTTTCAGGTGGGAATAGTGGGATTATTTTAAGTCGTCACTACGTGTTATGGCAGATTTCATGAATAGTTTATATGCTTTGTAATCAAGTCAAGTATTAGTCCCCGGGATCCCCAGTGTACGCTTGCAACCTGTTTACATCCATTCTTATGGAGGGACGCTTAATTGATTTCCATACATCTCTCTCTGGAGAGCGGCGGAATATTAACCCTTCGATGGTTAGATGATACGGAGATGCCTATTTTTCACAGGTTTGCCATCCTGATCGAGAAGAATGGCCTCACTGTGAAAATAATGAATTGTGGGACTTGGCTTCGCGGAGTCCACAATTAAATTGTGACGTGCCCTTCTCGATAATGAAGCTGACAAATTATTTATGACCGCCGAGTTTAGTTCCTGTTCGTATTGTATCTGAGATCTTATTATTCTTTTAATTGTCGCTGAATTGCTGCCGTTTTCTTTGGTCTGATTTTCAGAGCCATTTTTTACTCCCCATTCGCGCAATCTATATTCTAGTCTGCTGTAACAGAATAAGTGGATCATGAGCACTTTCTTTGCTTTGATTGAAAGTGCCGTTCAGGGATGAAATTGAAAGCATTTTTCTCTGTCTTGGGAATGACGGTGCAGACAACGCCCGAGGGGCAGCCAGACCTGGATGTTTGAGCATCTGCAGAATGGTATTTGCAGAATGATATTGTGAGGCTTTAGGTTCATAGACAAGTCTTGCGGATATAGAGCTGAAGAACAGTAAACACAAATGAATGACAATGTGATTATTACACAGTGTTGCAAGCAAAGAGGAAAACATGGCATCTGTTACTCTTTTCCTCGCCATTGTGATCATGAAGAATCATTGAAATCGGTTCTTTCAATAGATTTAAAGTAACCGTCAGGTTCACAATAAAAAATCACACTAAATACATGATGTATAGTCAAATTACCTGGTGTTTCCCTTTTGCAATTTTTTATGGTGTGGTTCCTCTGACTCCCAGCCTTCTCTTCTTTACTGGAAAATGGCCACAAACTTCTCAGACTACTCTATGTACACTGTGCTTAAGTAGTCTGAGGCTTCCCCCCTGCTCTTGGCTTGTCATTCAAAAGCAAGGGGAAGTTTCCAAGTATCACAGCTTGCACTGAATAGTAACTGGTGGCCATTTCGCTACAATAAAGAGGGAACTCAGAATAGGAAAAATGGCATCTAAGGCTAAAGCCCCATATGTTGGGGCTGTTGTGGACGTGTTCTTTTGTTTAGTGAATACAGGTATAAAGAAGCAAATTGTAAAATGGGCCGTGGATTGTGGACCTACTGGTTTGGTGTTGGGCCACTCCAAAGGGCATTATCTAAGTAGCCTCCCTGGTCTTCACCCTTTAACCCTTGTACAAGGATGTGATTACCCAGGCTACCAGGTCTCTATTTCTTATAGGAGCCAGCTGACCAAGGATCAACACACCGGAGGGACAGACAGTACAAGGTATAGTGCAGGCCAAGGAGAAGGTAGTAGGTAACGGGCACATCTGAATAAGCAGACAGGAGAGGCAATGATCCTAACAAACGAACATGCCAACAAACTTGCTTAGGACCCAGTCTGAGGGCAGTGCACGTTAAATAGACAGAGACTGCCAGGATAAGACTCCAGGTTGCAAGGAGGAAGGGCACACCCGCGCTATGGGCAGAACCAGGTACAACTGCAGTAATGTGAGGCTACTTGGACATAAGCATTCATTTTACCCAAACACGGGGACCTCCAGAACTTCTTGTACCTGAAAGAACATCATACACCTTTGTGTGGTTTATGTGGAGTTGGCCATGGCTTTAATTCATGAGTTTGTAACAAAAACAAAGTAAAACAAACAGACAAATGTATTCTATGCCCGTCTTCATCATCTTGATGCTTCGCCTGACTGCCAAGCTGCTGAGGCAGTGGGCAGGAGAGGCCATCTTGTACCCGGCATGGAATCCCCTGCCATGCTGTGACATCTGAAAAACAAAGAAAAAACCAGGGCCAGCCAGGCCTACTGAAAAAGAGCCAGGTAACAACCAGAACTACCGTCCCAACACACAGCCAAGAGACAGAGTGGGCGGGATGTTCCTCTCACCATGACAGGCAGAAGGTAAGCCCCGCCTATGTGTCCCCAAGTTTAAACATTCTGCAACTCCTTTTCTCCAAAATTAAAGGCACGGCCTCTACTATCAAAAGATGCTCCTTTGCTCCACCTTTCCTGACATGCAGTCCCTAGCCCTTTAACTATACGTTTTAGGGCTATCAACATGCACAACCATGACACTGTGGAAGAGCAAGAAACTGCTTAATGGCTGTTTTGTGAATACACTCTTCTTTATTTTCTGCAGCAAACCTCCTAGGATGAAGTGATATTTTTGCTTAACCAATAGTTGAAAATGAATACAATTTATATTATTGATTAATTTGTATTATTGAAAAGGTTGCAAAATCTCCATCGCCATTGTTAAATATTATATATTTACAATATTCTCTAGCAGACATGGGGTTAACACTCTACTGACATCATAGTCTTATATTCTTGGAACATGGGTGCGGTTAGAGTACACTATTTTAGAAATCTCCTTACATAGCTACAAGATGGAAGGTAACACCCACTCTCATGAATATAAATGAGTAAGAAATACACATGTCTGGGTCTGTCTTTGGGAAGACCAGGGGAAGACCAGGAGGTCTGTCTTTGGGAACACCAGGGTGGGTGGTCCAGGCAGATGGACATCCATGGACGTCGTAACCAGCCCAAGTCCACCAACCAGATGACAAGCATGAACAAAGCTGTAACTACAAGATATCCAGATGCTTTAACTTCTCTGAAGATGTAAGCTATTGACAATTGACTGATATTTGTGTTATTTGGACATTTTCCCTGTTCCTGTGTTTTCCTTCAAGATATTAATAAACCTCTACACTGATTTATAACAAGCTGACTTCTTCCTATCGTGGACAAGGCCAGGTCCGGATATTTAACAGTGGACACAAGTCTCACCGGCAAATACAAGATATTTAACAGTGGCGAGCCAGCCTTCCTCCGTTACTTCATGGCTATTTAACAGTGGCGAGCCCAGCACGGTTGGTTTTTTCCTGTTTTTCTCGTTCCGTTCACTTACAATTAAGGGGGAAGAGAGGAGTATTTTGCAAGTTGTATGAATTGCAAGCTTCAGGAAGACTTCGAAAAAGAACTTATATTGGTGAGATACAGATGACTGTTGTACGTGTTATATGATACGGAAGCCTGTGTGAGGAAAGCCTTTGAGGAAACACAGAAGGACCACAAGTACCAGACGTACTGAGACGTTCTGATGACAGGGACCAACTGTTCCAAGGACAAGCTAAAGGTGAAGCTTTCCACAGTGGTGAGTAAAGATTTTACTTTTAAAGTATGGAAAAATTAGAGTCATTGTCTAAAAAGTGTAACTTTGAGTATAAAGTTTTGTCTAGTGACAATTTAGCGAGTATATGGCAAGATTTGTATACACAATGTGAGCAGGCAAATTCTAAGATTGAAAATAGAATTTGTTCTACAAAAGAGAAGCAGGTATTTAGGAATATTGCTTCTTTGGTAAAGATTTTTAATGACGTGGTAACAGAGAAGAAATTAAGTAATAGTATGCATAAATCTGTTCAGACAGATAATGAGAAATCTCAATATGTTGACAAAGAGCACCATGTGGCAGTAATGGCCATAGATGGTGAGGAACAAATGATACAAGAAACTGAATTGAAATTAAAATCTCAGGAATATTTGATCAATCTGAGTAAAGCCATTCCCACATATGATGTAAAGATCCATGTGTGTAGAAACTCAGAAATTTTTGAAAGCCATGCAGAGAAATTTGATCTAAATATTGAACAGAGAAATAAACTGTTTAAATTATGGCTTCCTATTGATTTTACAGAACGTTTATCTGCAAAAAATGTCTTATGATAATGAGTCAAATGTATGGTTAAAAGACAGTGATGTGGATAGATTAAAGAAATTAATCTGGTGCACTAGAGGTGACAGCATGCCAACACCTGATATACTGAATGAGATAAAGATTGGCAGAAAAGAATGTACATATGCATTCATGTCTAAATTTGAGAGAACATACAAAACTGTCATTCAAAAGGTGAACTCTTCATCTATGGTGAAAAGTTTTGTTAAAAAGTTCAAATTCTTGGATGCAGTCACCCTTGCCAGTGCGTCAGATAAGAAGACTTTATTTGAAGCTGCTAGTTTATTGGACATGGCCAGAAGACATCAGAAACATATGTCAAATGTAAATCGAGTATGTCCAAAGCAAAAAGCAAAGCCTATTAAGAGACATCTGTCAAATCATGTTAAAGTGTCCCCTATTTATAGGAGGGAAAGTGACAAAATCTATGAGAAACGTAGGAAATTACATGTTGCATATAAACCATATGCCATGCAAGAAAATCCACAAATTGAAATTCCATTATTAACTGAAATTAAAGAATTGCAGCCAGCCAAATCTATTGAGTATCTGCAAAAGAATGTATCTGGGAATGTACCAGTTGTCTCCAAAATGTCAGATCTTCCCAGTAACCAAGAGGAATTTGAGCTACCTAATATTTTTAGGAAAAGGGCAAGCTTGGCATTCTCTAATGACCTGGTGGAGTTATTGTGGGATGTGATTGACAGGAAGGTCAGGGGTCGAGTTTAAAAGTATCTCTGAAGGAATGACTGTCTATTGAGTATTTACTTATGTACTATCTGGCTATGTAAAGAGAAATCCCTTTTACATGAGGAGAAGTCCAATGATCAGGTATAACCCACATGATTATGTGATAATGTTTGTAAAATAATCCTAATTATGCTATTGTGAATAATACTATGGATCATAATCATAATATACACACACACAGGAGGAGAGTCTGATGTGTGGTGACAGATTTTTGTCATAGTCCACTCTCTGGATGCAGAGAGAGGAGGAACATGTTATGTACAATATATGAATATATGACATGTATATGAATATATGTACAATATATGAATATGATCAAATAGTATTAGGAATCCATAAAGTTATTAAACTTTCCATTGGTTAAAATCAATATTGTATTAATTTGGTTTTTGCTAAAGTTTATCTATTTTTCAGATCAGAAATGTCATACATGGAAAATGGATCAGTTCAATCAGTGATGTCCATTCATTCATTCATCATTCTTTCCTTCTAGCCAAAAGAATGCATGGAGTGTCTAACTATTAATGAGTAAACAAATTATCGTGGTGTGACTAATAACAATGCATGATAAAGTGATATAAGTCCTAACTTACCTTAAGCATGTTTGTCAATAGTTTCATGTAAAGTCCATGTTTTTAGGATTTTCAAGTTATAATCCATTTTGTTTAAAGGCATGCAACTAGGCATGGAGTTCTTACAGTGAATCAATGTCCGTTCATGTGGTCAGTTGATTGACAGCAACACATTGTGACCTGTGACCCTAATGGGCTGGTCAGTATAAGTGTTAAGTGTTATGTGTTGAGTCGACTGGTGTATACAACAGATCTGTGACATCACAAATAGGCCTAAGAAAATCAGGATGCATCCAACAAGGAGAAAAAGAAAATATATCCAACAAAGAGATGTCTATTTTCTATTTTCTTTTTCTATTCTTTCTATTTTCTATTTTTTATCTTATGTGATCCTCTATATTAAATTGGGAAATTAGCAAATATATGTGAAATCCATTGAAAGGAACCTCATATGTTTATACCTACAGGAAAACCAAGTGTTTAAGTCACATGAGCTGAGAGAAAAGGTGACAGCTGCACTACAAAGCAAGGTTATTTTAGGTGAACATTCTGTAGGAAAAAGTAGCTTTTGAGAAGATACAGATAATCTTCAATATATTTGTTCAAACCTGACAAATAATAAAGGTTTATTGTGGTAATTGGATCATGGGATAATAAATATATTAGTTATGGTGGGAAAATCTAGTTAGCTATAGCCAGTATTGTATTATTGTTTTATTGTATTATTATTGATTATGTATTCTTACATGTATGCACACACTTGCATACACTTACACACATCAACATCCACAAACATTGGGAAAACAACATTGGGTAAACATAAATGTCTTATATGCAAATGAGATAAGCTTATCATCTTCATGAAAGGAAAAGTATAATATCATCGAAGGATATGGGATATCAAGAGAGATAGTCTCTGGTTTATTCTTTAAACTTCTGATTATAGGATGTGACATTTTGAAATGTTTATGTTTTATATACTTATTTCATATATATGGTATTCATATACAGCCAGTACACAAGAATATATACAGTTAAGTGTAAGACAGAGTCAAGTGTGTAAGTCTTGTCTCTATTCTTGGTATTGGAGGTATCTGAAAGGTTAAGAAGGTCACAGGAATCTGTGAAGAGACGAGGTGTTAAGAGGAAACTTTAGGCACATACGTTTTTATGAATAAAGGTTAATATTGTGTCTCAGATAAAGAACACAATGATATTTAATAAATGAATGTTTAAAATAAAATAATATCTTATTAAAAAGGAAATAAAGTGATTAAACTTTAGGAAAATGTATGATTAAGTATGATAACACATTCATATAGGAACATATGTTTAGTATAATTGGTGAAAAGTTCTAACTAAAGAATAAATATTGTGATTGTCTATAGAATGGTAATTAATAATCACATTATATGTCAAAGTCATGTTGCAATTTGTCATCACAAGTAAAGTACACATATATATTCATGCATATAGATATAAAGATATATGTTGATATATGATGTTTACATAGATAATTGTATCCAAAGTACTATTATCTGATTATCTGATAGTTTGACAAAAATATTGATACAATATAAAGAGAAGTATGATATATAAATGAATGGTATGGTACACTGTGATATTATAGTTTAGTTAATTGCCTAGTTTGGCTTAGCTATTAGGGAAAGAAAACTTATCTTCAATCAAGTCCAAGATTATGATAAAGTTTGATATCAAATGTTAATAAAAAGACTTTAACAGTTACAAGAAGAAGATGTGCGGGAAAAGACAAAATCTGAAGGTATGATGCTATATGCTTAAGCTTATGCCAAGGACTGTGTTTAAAAATTATTACTGGAGGTTGGAACCTTTGATCAGCTGATGATTGGACAAATATAAAGACGTCCTCATCAATGTTTGGTGGAATCTTCTCTATTTCAAGACTTCAAGTTGTTTGGTGAGCAAAAGGGTTGTGAATGATAGAACCCGAACACAGATATTGTGTATCCAAGAGACTGAGATTCCAGGACTGAACCTTACTGACAAGCAGCAGGGATGATGTCAGAATTCACACTTGCCTTGCTTTTGCAGTATTGCTCCAGAAGTGTCACATGATTCTACAGTGACAGGTGGTCAAGGTAATTACCAAAGGAAACCCTTCTACAGTCTGTCTTGGTGAAGTGAAACATAACATATGGACTTTGTTGTTATATCAATATCTTCATAATATGAACTTTAATGGACAATGTTATAATATCTGCACAACATGGAGGAAATCTAAAGGACTTTAAGTCAAGAACTACATTTGTGGTAATAAGCCTTCTATTATGACTGAAGAAGAGATGACCAGAAGACCAGACGATGAAAGAAGAGCCTTCATCAGGTGTAGGTTAGATAGTGGATCAAATTGTTTCCATCTTTGATCACAGTTTACCATAACATACCATAACATTTATTAATGACAAAATTTATTGCAAATTGATGAAATTATTGTTACATGGACAATCAATGAAAATTAAGTTCCAGTATTCAGCAAAGAAGAAAGAAGATATAATCTAATTGTATGAATATTGTCGTATGGTATATCTTGAGAGTTCAAACAGATATTTCACTCTCAAAAGGGGGAAATGTTAAATATTATATATTTACAATATTCTCTAGCAGACATGGGGTTAACACTCTACTGACATCATAGTCTTATATTCTTGGAACATGGGTGCGGTTAGAGTACACTATTTTAGAAATCTCCTTACATAGCTACAAGATGGAAGGTAACACCCACTCTCATGAATATAAATGAGTAAGAAATACACATGTCTGGGTCTGTCTTTGGGAAGACCAGGGGAAGACCAGGAGGTCTGTCTTTGGGAACACCAGGGTGGGTGGTCCAGGCAGATGGACATCCATGGACGTCGTAACCAGCCCAAGTCCACCAACCAGATGACAAGCATGAACAAAGCTGTAACTACAAGATATCCAGATGCTTTAACTTCTCTGAAGATGTAAGCTATTGACAATTGACTGATATTTGTGTTATTTGGACATTTTCCCTGTTCCTGTGTTTTCCTTCAAGATATTAATAAACCTCTACACTGATTTATAACAAGCTGACTTCTTCCTATCGTGGACAAGGCCAGGTCCGGATATTTAACAGTGGACACAAGTCTCACCGGCAAATACAAGATATTTAACAGCCATAATGATATAATGGCATAAATCAATGATATCTGAATTATTATTGATAAGTCTATATGATTATTTGCTAACATTTTAGTGCTCAAACATAATAGGGTGACCGGGGCTCTTTATTCCAGGCGGCGTTACATCTTGGCAATAGTGATGAGTATAGCATTTACAATAATGCTGTATTTTAGAAGAACCACCAATAGGAAATAGGCAAGCATGCACAAGCGATGTGATGAAAAGTGAAATGGCAGCATGCAATGGAATCTATGGGGTGAAGAAAATTTGTTTTTAGAGCTCAATACATATATTTAGAATGGACTCAGTACACAAAAGAAAGCCATGTGTACTCTAAGGGCAAATTCATGGGAAGCCCATTAACCTGTCAGAATATTTTTGGAGTGTGAGCTGAAACTGGAGCACCTGGAAGAAACTCAAGTAAACACAGGAAAAACATATAAATACCGCGCAGATGGTGCCCTGCTGAAAACACACACAGACTCGAATGAATTTCACTTGTATATCCTGAGTCTGATGTAAAATTCTACCAGACTGAAGTTTGTAATATCTGCATAGTCTGGTGTAGATCTAAGCAAAAGAGCCGCGAATAAGGGGAAAAAGAAACGAATGTTACAGCTCTTGTGATTGAAGATCAGAGAACAGATTTTGTCATAAAAAAAGGCTACAGCACTCCAAAGCAACAATTTCCTGGAGTGTACGCATGGAGATCAGCCAGATTCCTGCACTCATAGATTCAGCACCCTGGTGCTTTGTGAGACGGGATAACATGGATCAGATAGGGTTATGTGAAAAGTTCCCCTTACAGGCTAAGGCCCCACGTGCCGTCCCACAGCAAAAAAAACTGCGGGAAAAATGGTTATGTGTTACTGCGTCGCTGCGCTTTCTGCTTCAGTTACACTTATAGGGAAACCGCTGGCATTTCCGTAGGTGTAACTGACATGCTGTGTGTCCGCTTGCATATCTTCCTGAAAAGTTTTTAAAAAGTTTTGAGTTTGCCCGAATCTGAAACTTGGTGTGTTTGTCACCTGCGAATCAGAAGTGCAACTATTATACTCAGGGGTCTCTTCAGAGGCCCAGGGGAGGTGTGGAAACCTAATAAACAGTTGTACTCATCGCCCCTCACCAATAATATCAGTGACCATAAATGCATGATGTCTCCCAGGAGGCAGGAAGAGGCTGGAAGACGACGCTGAGGAAGCGCCAGACACCATGACCATGTTCAGGAGAGGTGAAGGAGGGTGAGTATAACTGATTATTATTATTTCTACACCTCCCCTGGGCTTCCACTTCTTATACTCTGGGGTCTGAAGTATTTTCTTTATGCACAACCAAGTGACTGGACCATTCTGCACCATGTTTGAAATGAGACACCATAAATAAATGAGACACTTCCAAAGATTTGAACCCAGGTTTCAGCTCTCTAGGACCTACTATTCCACTGACTTCTACGTCAAGGACCTTTCTCCATATCACATCAGATGACCCATAGTAGCCAATAGAAGCTTGTAGATCCTTCATTCTTAATAGCCTCACTGACATACACCATTATCAGAAGATTTCAGCACTCACTAGTGCTCGCTGTTATCAGCCATTATCAGAGGACAGCACTCATGTAACCCCGTATAAGCCAATAGAAGCTTGCAAGTCCTTCATTCTTAATAGCCTCACTGACATATACCATTATCAGAGGATTGCAGCATTCACTCACTATTGTGTTCTGTTAACAGTCATTATCAGAGGACAGCACTCACAGGACCCATATTAGCCACTGGAAGCTTGCAGCCCCTTCATACTTAATAGCCACAATAACATTGTTAGAGGATTGCAGTACTCACTCACTGTTGTTCTCTGTTATTAATCATTATCAGATGATGTACCCAGTGGAGAGATAGATGGATGGATGGATGGATAGATAGATAGATAGATAGATAGATAGATAGATAGATAGATAGATAGATGTACTTAAAGGGGTATTTCCATCTACATAATTATTTTTAAATTTGTAGATATGTAGATAATTAAAAGTTAAACATTTTTGCAAATATAAGTAATTAAAAATTCTGCAGAGTTTTAAAGATTTTCTCTAACTTTCTTAGTGGTGACAGTCTGTTATCTTGATCGGTTGCCATTGGATGCGACCATGAGTGCAGAAACTTTCTAAGGTCAGAAAATCAGCCATGATTTCTTTATTGTGGCCGGGCTATCTTCTGATACATGTAGTGTCCCTGCCTGATAACCCGGCTACAATAAGGACATCATAGCTGGTTCCTGACAAGTCCCAGACCAGAGAAAGTTTCTGCATTAGTGGTCGTATCCATGGCAACCGATCAAGATAAAAGACTGTCACCACTAAGAAAGTTACAGAAAATCTTTAAAACTCTGCAGAATTTTTAATTACTTATATTTGCAAAAATGTTTAACTTTTAATTATCTATAGAGATGAGCGAACACTAAAATGTCTGAGGTTCAAATCCGATTCGAACAGCCCGCACACTGTTCAGCTGTTCAAACGGATTTCGAACCCCATTATAGTCTATGGGGGGAAATGCTTGTTTCAGGGGTAGGCAAAATTCGATAAAAATATACTTACCAAGTCCACAAGTAACGGTCGGGCTGGATTCTCCTTGAAGTCTTCTCCTGGCGCAGGGTTCCCGTGGCGTCTTCCGGCTGGAATTCACTCTGCCTAGGCATCGGGGCCTAGGCAGAGCCGACTGCGCATGCGAGGGCATGCCCGCACATGCGAAGTCAGCTCTGCCTAGGCCGGATGCCTGGCAGAGTGAATTCCAGCCGGAAGAAGACGCGAGGACGCTGCACGGAGAAGACTTCTAAAGGTAGGAGAAGAACCAGCGTTGATTGGTAGAATGTATAGCATTCTGCCAATCAACGCTGGTTCTGCATTGAACCTTAAACTTCGAACAGCAAGTAGTGTTCGATCGAGTACGAGTATTTCGAATACCGTAGTATTCCATCGAACACCTACTCAACCGAACACTACTCGCTCATCTCTAGTTATCTACAAATATAGATACGATCATGTACATGTGAATACCCCTTTGAGGTCATTGCACCACATGTTTGAAGTCATAAGATTGTCACAAACACGGCATGCATTATACCAGTAGAAAATTGGTACAGTCTCCAGGATTTGCCAGTTTGTACTTGTTACCTACTTGTCTCCCAGTAGCAGGTTGTGCTCTTTGCTATATAATTACACATGGGAAGATACACTGGAGTGGTTGCCTACACCAACCAATCAGATTAGTACTTTCATTTTCAAGGAGGTTTTGGACAGATGACAGCTGACACCAGATTGGTTGCTATGGGCAACTGCCTCATTTTCCTTTTCTATCACTTATTCCACATTACATCTTAGGCTTTTTCAGCACATATTAAAGATTTCAGTCATAACTCTTGAAGGCGATCTTCCAGACCATTGGAATTCCTTGCACCCATACTATATATCTGGGCAATCCCGGGGACTTTCTCTAGTGCTGTATACATGCAGTATGTGTATACTTGTTGTAGATGTTTACGGGTCGAAAATGGACGAAAATGGTGAGGAATTTGGTGTGGAATTTCAGCGCTGAAAAAAAGCCTCCCATTGACTTCAATGAGTTCTGCTAGCTTTTTTTTTTTTTTTGCCGCTAGCAAAATAAAAAGCTAGCAGAACCCAATGAAGTCAATGGGAGGCTTTTTTTTCAGCGCTGACATTCCACACCAAATTCCTCACCATTTTCCTCTGTGTGAATGAACCCTGACTATACATGTGAATGTACACAACTGGCCCGTATTGTGGGATTTCACTCTCAGCTCCTTCCAGCATACTTGTCAGCCAGCTGTGGACAGCACTGGAGGCTAGAAAACTGAATAAACTAATAACCCCCATACACCCGACTTAGGGCTCGTTCACACGGCGGGCGGTGGGACGGATTTTAGCAACGAAAGTTACATGGGGAGCGGTGTCACTCTCGGGTCAAAACCCGCCCTCCACGACCGTTTCGGTCGCGGAATCCCCCTCCGGAGTCGGCTCAAAGGAATGAACTCGGCAAGCTGCGGAATCTGCCTGAAGAAAGGACAGCGCGCTTCTTTTTTACGCTAGCGGCACCATGCCTCTAGCGGAAAAAAGAAGCCTGGCAGTCTCCATAGACCACCATTGTATGGAGGCAGATTTTGAGGCGAAATCCGCTGTCAAAATCCGCCTCCTTGCCTCCGTGTGAACTAGCCCTTAGAAATGTCTGCTCTATACTACAGATGACCCAATCACTACCCTTCTAAAATTATTTTATGGTAGAAATTGGGAGAGGGGTGCAGTTTACTTTACTAGGGAATCATAATACCTTTGGAGATATGTGTGAGCCCTCAAGTTGGAGCCTTCATTCTTAAAGAGTTTATGCAACAAAAAATATTTATCCTCTATCCATAGGAAACCCCCACCAATTTAGAGAATGGACGATGATTTCCTGACTGGTTCTCAGACTTGGCAGAGGTCTCAGCAGTCAGACTCCAAATGATAAAGTGTTTTATCCTCTAACCCAGTGGTTCTCAAGTAGCAGTACAAGTACCCCTGCGGTTACATCCAGCTGTCCCCAGGGGTATGCACTGTGGTTAGAGCCCCCCCATGCCTAATGGTGATGAATAAACATAACAAACAGTGTTACTCACCTCACCTGGGCTCTGGCGCCCGTGTTCATGCCTAACCTGGGTCATGTGGGGTACTGACACCTAGCAGCCCCAGAGTATAATAGTAGTTCAAATAGTAGGGCAAACCTGAAAATGTAATAAAATCCCTATGTATGTAGAATCTTTTAATTTTATTAATGTAGGGCCACTCAGGGACATTATATACTACGTGTAGGGCCGCTCTATGAGACATTATATAGTGTTGGGGGGCCACTATGGGACATTATACTGCACGGGGGCCACTATGTCACATTGTACTGTATGGAGGGTAACTATGGGACATTATACTGTATGGAAGGGCCACTATGGGACATTATACTGTATTGAGGGTCTACTGTATAGGGCTGCTATGGGACATGACACTGCATGGGGTCCACTATAAGACATTATACTGTATGGAGGTCCAATATGGAAAAATACACTGTGTGGGATCCACTATGGAATATTATACTGTGTGGAGGACCACTATGGGGCATTATATTGTTTGGTGGCCACGATGAGACATTTTACTGCATGGAGCGCCACTTTGGGACAATATTCTGTCACAGGGATCTTTGGCATGAATGAGGGAGAAGCGTGCTTTCTTAACAGCCTGAAGACCATGATACCTTTAATCTGTCCTGGTGGTAAGTAATGAATGTAACTTACCACTCACTCCTTAAAGGGATCCTATCATTAAAACGCAATTTTTTGTGACTAACACATAGGAATAGCCTTAAGAAAGGCTATTCTCCTACCTTTAGATGTCTTCTCCGCACCGCGGTTCGGTATAAATCCCTGTTTTCGACGGTATGCAAATGAGTTCTGTTGCAGCACTGGGGGCGGGCCCCAGAGCCCAAACAGCACTGGGGGCGTCCCCAATGCTACGAGAGAACTCTCCAGCGCCGCCTTCATCTCCTTCAGGAACGGCCTCTTTACGCTTATTCTTCTGGCGCTGGGGGTCAAACTTCTAGGCCTCGATCAGAGCCAACTGCGCATGGCCGCGGCCACAAGAAAAATGGCCGCTTACACAGTAAGTAAGCAGCCATTTTCTTGTGGCCTGTGGGCATGCGCAGTTGGATGTGCCCGAGGCCCATTATACTGAGTATACTGAGGGCCTTATTTTATTAACTTTTATAAGTGATGGCTGCTTTGTGGGTATTCGATTGAGATGTTTTCACACTAGGGTGAAGCCTATCACAATGTCTAACGTAAACCCTTAACCCTCCTCTGTCCCTGCTCCCACATGATATGATGTCATCTCAGGATAACTTTATAGGTCCAAGCTCCATCCACATGTTACAGGACACGACTGGTGACGGCTCATAAAGTCTTATGTTTGTGTAATGACAGTCACCTCTGTTACAAAAGTGTCTGACCTCTGTATAAGTAATACCGTCCCTGCTACCTCTTGTGTCACCCCCTCTACCTCATAGATTGTAAGCTCTTGCAAGCAGGGCCCTCAGTCCCATTGTGTGAAATGATTTTCTTTGTAATGTATCTGTATTTGAACCCTACAAATTGTACAGCGCTGCGGAATATGTTGGCGCTATATAAATAAAATGTATTATTATTATTATTACTTGACTTCAAAAGGTTGAGAACCACTGCTCTAATCTACAGATGGAGAATAAACACTTTCCATGACATAACACCTTTAAGACCAAGTGTCCTTAATGGGTTAAATACAGTAGCGTTTTTATCATAAAACCTCCAAACCAGTATCATTTTTTTTTTTTTAATGAAATGGCTACATTGTGTACACTGTTATGTATATACATACATAATACACTCGAGTTGAAGCGCTATTTTATTGCAGTGTGGCTAAACTACGATGCAGAAAAACAAATATATTGCAATAGTTTCTGCTTATGAAAATGTTGGCAGTAAAGATAAAATGTGAATATAAGATTTATTTGCATATTTTCACGGTCCATTGACTTTACAAAAATTAGGAAGAATCGTATACAACTTTTTAATCTTTTTTTTACTTTATATCTTGCACACAAATTCCAGACGGCTATCAGTCCTTTTGCTTTTTTCTAGACAATAACGCTGGATTTTCAGACATAACGCTTGCCAGCCAATAAAAACAACTGGCAGTTCTGCCGCTTTGTGTGAAAATCAAATAACAAAGTGTAATATGTATACATAATTCATAATCTTCTCTGTGCAGCATTTAAGAAAGAACAAGATTTACTCTGCCAGAAAACAGCAGATTTACTTAGAACAGCGACTTAGAAAGTGATAAAGCGTTCATTAAATCATAATGCAGGCAAATACAACAAAAGTTTCTGTAATGTATATTCAGCTTCATCATTTCTACTTTATTGCACACCTGTCCTAGGAAGTGACAAAGAGCCTGGCCAGTGGCGTTATATTGTTAGAATTGATGATGGGGCCTACCTAAAACATATTACTACACTTTCTCTTATTCTTTATGACAAGCTTGTCAAACAGATGTTTTAGGGACCTCAGAAGACTAAGCACATGACATAATTGCCAGTAAAACATAGACAACCCCAACCAATGGTGCCCACTGGTATACGACAGTACGCTTACCATGTTTGATCTGCAATAAGTTACCAGTCGTTTCCTACCGTAGATTTTCAGTGGGAATATTTTTCATTACCCTTTGAGACTGATATACTATTTTTTATAACTACCCAGGTACATGAGAGAACTCTGCTATGTCCCAATACAGTTGGGCAACCAGGTGGGTTGTTAATATCCTTGTGGATATTTAGATACCTGTAACCTGGTAGTCATGTCACTGTTTATGAGTCCATGTATCACTGTTTGTCCTCATGCTTTGACTATATTCAACATAGTTTTCTCACCATGTGCCAAAAAGTATTGAAACAAAATTAAAATCCATTGGTTATATTTTTTTTTGAGGGGGGGGGGGGGGGGGCTAACACAATAATAACAGGGAAACCAAAGAGAAAGCTGTTTTGGTCCCAGGTGCTAAGTGCCAGGGGGTGCCAACAAACCTCTTTCCTCGGATGGTTAATGGGAGAAAATGTGATAAATGACTAAATAACCAATACTCACCGATGAATCCTCCACTGCTTCAGCACCACCGTTCATTATACTTTGGAGTCTGAAGAGATTGCAGAGTATAATAATGGTTTGTTGTTGGTGATCTCCAAAGATTTTGTGTTTCTCCTGTCTTTTTTAACTGTTCTCTCTGGAACGCCCGCTCAGTGTGTAAGAACTTAGAATACGTTAATACCTTATTCCATGGAAAATCTCTCGAACCTGATAGCCATCACTGAAACCTGGATCCAGCAGTCTGATACAGCCTCTCTTGCTGCTTGGTCTCCTAGTGGCCTACATTTTTCACATACTTCTAGGCCTGACAACAATCAGGGTAGAGGTTCAGGCCTACTTCTTTTGGTAAAAAGCACTTTTCAGGTAATTCCCCCAATACCCTCACTCACATTCCCCTCATTTGAGATCCACGACATCACACTTTTATGCTCATTCTCCTTATGGATAGTCGTAATCTACTGTTCACCTGGCTCACTTTACCAATTTGTGGACCATTTGGCTTCTTGGTTTCCCCTCTTTCTATCCTGTGAAATTCCTATTCTCATCATGTGTGACTTTAACATCCCCATTCACACCCATCTCCCCAGTTGCCTCACAGTTTCTCTCATTAACAACTTCTTTTGGTCTTTCACAACTCCCCCTCATCCCAAAGATGGCAACACAATTGATCTTGTCTTCCTCTGACTCCTTACAGTTTATAAATTTACTAAATCTGCTCCTTTCTGATCATAAACATTTGTCTCTCACATCAGTACTTTCTCTCCTTCACAGGACACACCTAACCATGATACATATAGGTAGTTATGTGCTATTAAGACCCTCTCAGGCACTCTTTAGTCCTCACTATCCCCCATCTTTTCATTCACCTGTCCCAATCTGGCCTCCAGTCACTATAATGAAAACCTTCAAAGTGCACTGGACGAGGTGGCTCCCCCCTCCACTCAGAAATTTAGATATAGGAGGCAGCAACCCTGGCACACACCACAGATGCATCCTCTTCAGCAGTGCTCTACATGTGCTGAATGTCTGTGGAGAAAATTGCATACACCTGCAGACTTCTTCTACTTCTTCCACATCGTTTATTCTCAAAGCCTATAGCTCTGCCCTTCACCCAGTCATACACTTTTTATTTCGCCTTTGTCATCTCTTCGCCCTCTAGTAACCCTAAAAGACACTTTGAAACTTTTCACTCCTTACTCACAAGGAGCAGGCACCATTCACAGACCTCAGTGCAGAGGACCTCTACACTTATTCTCATTAAAAAAATTGATAAGTTCCGTCAGGAAATAATTGAAATAATTGCCCAGTTCCCCAAGGGGCATTAATCCCCTCACGTACCAAACTTCATCCTGTTCATTCTCATCTTTGGAACCATTTGCAGAAGAAGTCTCTCAGCTACTTTCTTCATCTCGCCTTACTACCTGCAGTAGTGACCCCTTCCCCTCACACCTTCTCCAGTCTCTGTCGCCTGCTGTCACTACTTACTTTACTAGTATATTTAATTTCTCTTTCTTCTGGAATCTTCCCATCCTCTTTCAAACATGCTGTCATAACCCCACTATTGAAGAAATCCTCCTTGGACCCATCCTGTGCTGCTTACAATCTACCTGTCTCTAACCTCCACTTCATCTACAAAATTTTCCAACACTTGGTCTATTCTCGTTTAATCCGCTATCTCTCTGCTAACTCTCTTCTTGACCCTTTACAATCTGCCTTCCGCACTCTACTAAAACCTGAAACAGCCCTCACAAAAGTCTCCAATGATCTCCTAATGGCTAAATCTAATGGTGACTTCTCTCTTCTTATTCTTCTGGACCTCTCTGCAGCATTTGACATTGTTGACCACCAACTCCTCCTCACTAAAGTCCACTCAGTCGGCCTCATGGACACTGCGCTCTCCTGGTTCTCCTCTTATCTCTCAGACCGCACTTTCAGTGTGTCATTTGCGGGCTCTGTTTCTTCCCCTCTTTCCCTTGCTGTTGGGGTTCCTCAGGGCTCGGTCCTAGGCCCCCTGCTCTTCTCTCTCTACACAGCCCCCATAGGACAAACCATCGCCAGATTTGGCTTCCAGTACCATCTTTATGCTGATGACACCCAATTATACACATCTTACCGTGACATTACCCCCACACTAATACAGAACACCAGTGACTGTCTTTCTGCTGTCTTAAATATCATGTCTTCACTTTATCTAAAACTGAGTCATTCAAAGACTGAACTACTGCTGTTTCCACCATCTAACAGACTCAACCATGATATCTGTATTTCAGTCTCAGGTCTTACCATAACTCTAAACTCCAAAGCAGTGCTTCAGGGTTATGTTTGACTTTGGCCTTCCCCTCACCGGGCCCCATATCCAATCATTCACACACCCATGTCATCTCCACCTCAAAAACATCTCCAGAAACCACCCTTTCCTTACCACAGAAACATTAAAGACCCTTGTTGTCCCCCTGATTCACTCTCGCCTTGACTACTGTAACTCTCATCATTTTTTGTGTTTTTCCATCATATACTAAGCCTTCATTCACACAAACATCACACACCTCATTACTTCCAATAGCTATGCATTTTGATGATCTGTTGTCACGGACTGTCAAAATATAGCTCATGCTGTATTTTTGTCCATTTTCATAGAGCCATTGCTTTTTATGCTATAAATTTTGCAGCATTAACTGTGCAGCTTAAATAACCTGATAGATTTATTCACTGAATCGATACATAAGGAAAATGTTGTTTTTGTACTGTGTTAGCCAGTGGGTAAGAAATATTAAAAAAAAAACAAAAAAAAACTTGCAAGTCTTCAGTAGATGATACCTTTTGTAATGGCTAACTCATAATGATGACAGATTATAACGTTTCGAAGCTCCCGGCTTCTTCTTCAGATATAACTAAAAACAATTTCTGAAGGCTGCATATTTATGTACAACAGGACACATAGTAATATAATTTTAGGGGAAGGGGGAAGAGGCTTATTGGTATATACACCTAAACAGTTCCCAGGTTCTTATCTTTATGGCTGTCTAAGTTCAGTGATTTCTGTAGGATAACTTGAACCCATGTGAAAGGTTCATTCCACTATCCAGAGTCTTGAATAGGGTCATGCACTTGTACTCATAAATCCGTCTCTGTTTCCTTGATTTAAAATTCCCTCTTAAAATCAAAATTTTCATGTCATTGGTGATATTATGATCTTCATTGCAGAAATGTTTTGACACAGGAAGGTCCTGTCTTTGTTCTCTAATCGTATGGCGTATTTAATAATATGCACCAAATGTTCCACTGAAAATCTGTATGTTGGATAGACCGGTCAGAAGCTCAGAATGAGAATGAACGCACATCGCCATACACATGGCCATTTTTTTTTTTTTTTTTAATGAATCGATACAGTTACATTGATACTGTGATGAATCGGACCCCAATCATGATTCTCAGCTATATTTATAACTACCTATGTATTGTATTGTGTTGACTGACCCTCAGCTGTATATCTTGGAGAATGACTTATCTGGTCTGTATTTGCCATTTTTAAGTCACCATCCTGCTAAGGAATCTTGTTATCTCAGTAGGATGTGAAGGCTAGTGACCCAAATGGGTGAATCTGATTATCTGTGGCCAGTTGCCAAGATCAAAAGCCATTGTCTCACCCTAGGCATGGCATTAACATATCTGTGCTAACTTCCTTGATTCTTAGCAGGGGGCCATCCTGGCTCTGAAAGTTCTAACACATGTGACCAGACTCTGCGGAGTCGGGTTGAGGTGGTAGAGAACTTCAAACAGTTATGGTTTTATGATGATATTGCGCCAGGGAAAGATGCTACCATTATGACAATTAGATCTAACGGTGCGTAGTAGTGAGACACACGTTTTTAACTCAAAAACTTTAAGCCTACGGGCCTGGGAAGAGCCCAGGCCCAGTTCTCATTATTCAAAGGGTATTAAGTTATCATGTTTGGTGTCAATATGCTGGGAAACTTGCGGTGAGCAAAGACATGCCACTTGTTTGACCGTATATTCATGTGATGAGGAATTATGACCATTTATAGTTATTTGATTGCCAAGATAGAGGGTGGTCCGAAAGCCCTGATGATGTCATTTCAGGGTGGAGCCCAGGGTCAATATAAGAGTGGCCTGGGGCGGAGCTAGTTGTTCTTGTTCTTCTCATCTGGACACATGTGAGCAAGTTGGCTCTGTGTGTGGCCCCCTCCCCCCTTGCTGGGGGGAAGGGCGGGGCAAAGAGGCCATGTGCTGAGAGACAAAGAAAGCCATGTGGCTGAGGGACTTTGAAGGAGAGCCATGTACTACTTTAACGCTAATGGACTTATGGAATTATGAGGACTATGATGTAACTCCTATCTGATCATGGATTTATGGACTATGGATTTTTTACATCAGTATGAAAAAACTCTCTTTTTTGCTATATGCTATGTGGGGGGGTGCTGCGGTGCCCCCACCAGAGTCTTTAATGGACTGTATCTTCTGCCTTGTGGGTACCATGCGTTGGCTGCGGAATCGCTGGGTGCCTAAGGACTGTTTCTGTTTCTAATCTTTTAATCTCTTTAATCTGTTTTATGTTACTGCACTGTAACATACCTTCTCTGTAACCGTATAAGCTTGTGACCACCAGGGTATATCTTTATATGTATTTCTGGCTGACCTAGTATCGACCATCTTGGGTTAATAAAACTTTAAAACTTTAGAAGGCTCTTCTCGTATTATCCTATAAGGCCCGGTCCTCTCTCTGGGTTTGTGGGAGAGGACGGTATAGTTAAAAAGACGATCGCGGGTTCCGCCTGCGGCAAATGCTGGGTGGGCCAGCGGCTGCGGCCGTGTGGCTGAGGTGGAGGCCGGAGTCCTCGCGCCTTTGGGGGCCGGAGGCCGGGGCGGAACGGGGCGATACGTCACAGATACCAAATTTGTATAGATTTTGTTAAAGTTTTACTACTTTTGCAAAGTAAAAACCCTTTATGTATTAATATTTTTCCATCTTCACTTTCCAAGATCCATAACTTAATTTTTTTTTTTAACTTAATTGTGCGATGACTTTTTTCTTGCAGGAAGACTTTATGGTTTTTTTATGCCATTTTAGGGTAAGGCCCCACGTGACGTCACAGGTAGGGACATCACGTGCCTTCGCTGAGGACCTGTGTGCAGAGGACTTTGCTAGAAGATAACAATGGTCCAGGAAACCCAGAATGCACAGGGAGGCACCAAATTACTGGGAAAAAGCGAGTATTATTTATTTACTTTTTTAAAAAAAAAAAAAAAATTTCACCTCCAACGACCTACTTAACATGTAAAAATTTTGCCTGGACAACTGCTTTAATTCACTTCCCCACTGGTGTGAAATATGCCTGATTTATTAAGAAGTGATGACCTCTCAATAATTCTGCTGCCATCTTGAGAAGTCAGGGACTGCGATAGATTTCAGGTCTATTTTTGGTTTGAGTTGGGCTGACACATCCCTACCCAGACCTTCTTTGATCTCTGCCATGCTCCTCCTACCTTCTCAAACTGGAAAATGGATAGTCGTGCATTTTTGGCTCAAAGGACTGAAAATTGACAAGCCTAATTACTTAAAGAGGACCTTTCACCACCTGGGGCACATGCGGTTTTATATACTGCTAGAAAGCTGACAGTGCGCTGCATTCAGCGCACTGTCGCCTTTCACAATCTGTGCCCCACGTGAAGAGCTATCGTTCCCGGTACTGTAGCTCTTCCCCGCCAGAAGGGAGTTTCTGACAGTCAGTCAGGAACGCCCTTCCTCACAGTAGCGTCTATTGCGCTGTACTGTGAGAGTGTTGAGGAACGTCCCCTCCCCTCCTCACAGTACTCGTCCATAGTCTAGTAGTGTGTGTGTGTGTGGGGGGTGTTCCTCCCTGCTCTGACAGTACAGTGCTATAGGAGCTGCTGTGAGGAAGGGCGTTCCTGACTGACTGTCAAAAATGCCCTTCTGAAGGTGAAGAGATACGGTCCCAGCACCGATAGCTCTTCACCTGAATTCAGTGCACTGTCGGCTTTCTAGCGGTATATAAAACAGCATGCGCCCCAGGTAGTGAAAGGTCCTCTTTAAATTCCCCCAATATCTGCCTTATATAAATACAAATTCTTATTATTACCATTATTAAGAGAAGTTGACATGACCTCTACCCCTAGTGTCCTATTCAAGGAAGAGAAGGATCTATGTCCTCTACCCAGAAACTTGTTAGTTACCACCTGCTGCCCCCTCCCAATCCAAACTGGCTTAAGCTAGTGAGATAGATCTAGAGTTGAAATCCATTGTTTCAAAGATGGAAATATCAGCTTTGAAATTAAATTGTGGTTATGGCTCTGTCTGAGATGAAGATACAGCCATTGGCAGTTGAAAATAGGAGCTCCATATATCTGCTCCCACCCTGACTGTGTCTATAAATTGCTGTATCTCTGTCCCTGGCAAGGAAAGGATTAAAGTAATTCAGCAGCGCTACAAAAAGTCTCTGTGTAGCCTAGACCTAATTCTATTCTCCTACATTGTTATGTGTATACACAACATGTTATATTTATTGAGTAGAATTACACTAGCTTTATTTGCTTACAAGTGGGAACATTATTTTTGCTTCAGTTATTTTCACTTTGTGCCGCAGTTTTGTTAATTTTTAACAATGTTATGTGTTGCATATGGTAGCGGTATTACTGATGCACCCAGAAGCGTAACTTGAAGCTTCTGAGCTCAAATGCAAAATCTGTAATGGGGCTCCTACCTAACACAATAGTGATATATTTTATGTGGCAGAGGGTTCTTTGGGGTGACCTACACCTATACCCATGGATGCACCATAAGCAAAGCTCCATAGTTTTTAGAATACATATGTATAACAGAGAAAATAGTGGTCTTGATGGGCGCATCTGTTGAAAATATTTACGTACTCTCATTTACATGAAATATGTCTGCTAAGGCTCAAAACGATTGAGCAATGCATGGGTGACTTGGGGTGGGGAGGGAGACGGGAATTCCGAGATCATGGACCAACTCTGGAGAAGCGAAGGACATTGTTCCACCTTGTGATGTTTGTTACGTGTGTACCACCTCCAACGCCAAGTCATCTTGTATTCTTACTGGATGTTAGTTTTTGGGATCTCAAGTGTATGCTCACACTTAGAAATATGCATGTTGGAGTCTGAGGTGGATGGCACACAGGCATTGAGTGATTGGGGCACATTTCTTAAGATACTTGCTGATTCGTATTTGCGTAAATTGCGCCTTTTGTGGTCCTTTTCTGCCCAGTGCTTCATTTATAAAAAAAATTGCGCCTTTTTATCCAGATACTATGCTGCTCTTGCAACTTTTACTTTTTGTCGAGAAAACAGGCCATGGCCTAAATGTAGATCCTTCTCACAATATGTATATGACTGGAAATATGCAAATGTTGCTGTGATATACTACGCCTTCATCCTGGCTTAAAGAGGACCTTTCACCACTTTTGGGCACATGCAGTGTCATAAACTGCCAGAAAGCCGACAGTGCGCTGATTTCAGCGCACTGTCGGCTTTCCCGATCTGTGCCCGGTGTAAAGAGCTTACGGTGCCGGTACCGTAGTGCTCTATGGTCAGAAGGGCGTTTCTGACCATTAGCCAGAGACGTCCTTCTGCCTCGCGGCGCCTATCGCGATGTGCTGTGGCGCGGGGAGGAACTCCCCCCTCCCGCTCCTGATAATACTCGTCTATGGACGAGCGCTGTGAGCAGAGAGAGGGGGCGTTCCTCCCGGCTCCACAGCACAGCGCGATTGGCGCCACGAGGCAGAAGGACGTCTCTGGCTAATGGTCAGAAACGCCCTTCTGACCATAGAGCACTACGGTACCGGCACCGTAAGCTCTTTACACCGGGCACAGATCGGGAAAGCCGACAGTGCGCTGAAATCAGCGCACTGTCGGCTTTCTGGCAGTATATAACACTGCATGTGCCCAAAAGTGGTGAAAGGTCCTCTTTAACCCAGGCATCACACACCAGCTAGTGTGGTACAACACCTAGGCACTACAGCTGTTCCACCTTATTGCACCTGCAAGAAACACATTGCATTATCAACAGAAATACAGAACATCAGTCAGTGAAAAAAGGCATCATCCAATGAACACTGTTATGTACATGGGGTATGCTAGCCTGTTCTATCTTTCTATGGTCACCTAAGACTACCAAACTCAAGAGGTTTACTTCCCCTCTTTACACAAATGCAGACTCATATCTGCATATAATCTTAATAGTGGGAGGTGAGTAAACAGCTAGAAGACTACTCTGGGTAGAGGCTTACCTTTCCTGAGAACAAGGGGATGGGGTATATTGAAATCCAACATGCTTGACTCTTCTTTACTTGAACATTGTTGGTAGAGGGATGTGACATCTTCATACATATTACTGTAGATGGTCAGTTAGTTCCACTGAAATCTACCGTGTATAGCCATCCTTACTGGCCATCATTATTGGCCACCCAATTTTTGATAGTTCATCCATTTACCTATACAAGGATTTGTTTGTCTCAGATTTGGCCAGGACATGTTTTATAGTGACCTTATGTGTTTACTTGAGTTTCCAGCTTTTGTCACAGTGTCACCTTAATGCTGTTTCTAAAGCGGCAGGCTAAAAGACTGTAGCTGGAAATCTGACAAAAGGGAGTTTTAATTATGGAAATTAATTAATTACTGCATTAAGAAGATACAATCTATTCGGAATAATCTGCCCTTTTCTATGGATTCCTATGAAGCATACTCGCCAAAGGCTGCTGAATGCAAATTATCTTCACAGATGAGGAGCCAGCCACATACTGTCAGGAATCATCATGTCTTCTGGAAGGCGGATGCCTCTTGTATAAAAAACAGGAATTGCGTTGTGCTGTGTCACTCCGACGAGCGCCTGTCCCCTGTCCCATTCTGCACCTGGCACAGTACCATACATTTTGTAGTGCCCCTTTAGTCAGCTGATCAGTGGGGGCCCTGGGTGTTTAGCCTCTTCTGATCTGATAGTGGTTGCCAGTACAGGACTGGCCATAAATATGAAAGTGGTGCATGAACTGCTACACTGCATCTTCCAGTGATACTGTGGTAATTTATGTACAACCAATCCCATCCTCATTACTAACTGCAAACATGAACTGCTATGAAGAGAGATAGCAGAGCAAGTGAAACCCCGCCCACCAATGTACCGAGAAAACCAGGAAGTGAACAGAGCACACAGCATGCAGGTTGCTGAACAAGCCAGTTGGGAATACCCCTTTAACACATGGATTTGAATGTTTCAGGCACTGTGAGGTTGCACTCATATTATGGATCAGTTGGCACTCCAAGAACATTTGTATAGTAAAGCTGTATATAGCAGACCATGGGTGGCCATTTACAGATGCATGTGAAAGAACCTTGTGCATAAACCCTAAGGACTTTTTCACACAACGTCCTCCATCCGTGAAACATGGTCTGTGTGTGACCGCATTTTCCAGACTAACTATGACCATGTGAATGGAACTCACTGCAACATAGTGACATGCCAAACACAGCTTTATACCAGTTCAGTATTGTAGTGATCCAGCTGGCTGGCATTATAACTCACTATGAGGAAATGAGTGTCATTCACACATCTATGGCAAATCCAGGAAATACCTGTGACATGGGCTGTGTTTCACGGACCAAATGCTGTTGTGTGAATAAGCTCTTCTAAATAGTGTTGTATGCAAGCAACCTAAGCAGACTTGTATTTACATAGTTATACAAAGCAATTTTGTGATTTAGCAGTATTATGACAATTGCTGCACACAACTACAACCCCACCTGCATCAAAGACCAAAGGATTATTTCTAGAAGAAAGCTCCTATATCCATGGATTGAACAAGCAGCTGTCATAACTGAATGGATGTCAGCAGCTCCATAGTGTGTAGTGGTGCTTTGTGAATACTAGGGCTCAGGGGCGTAACTTGAGGGGGTGCAGAGGGTGCAATCACACCCGAGCCCAGGATCCTTAGGGGGCCCATAAGCACTGGTATAACTTATATAGTTCACAGTGGTCTCATCTACCAGTAGTCCGTAAGTCTGGGGGGGTCCATAGGTCGTCCTCACCACACAAAGGATGACTAAACTTCTTTGATCATCTTTCTGAATCCTCTGATCACTGGCAGTTTGTGCATTGTAAATTTATTCCCTCTGCCCTCTGATGACCTGTAGTGAGAGGATTTATGAGACTTAGCCTTCTATTACCAAAAAGGAGAAAATTAACCTCTTTATGCCAAAAGGAGCAACTGGTCAGAGTATAGTAAAGGTTGGAAGTTGTAGTACAAAAGGGGAGAAAATTGCTGTGGGGGGCCCAAACTGGACTTTTGCACCAGGTCCCTAAAGCCTCTAGTTATGCCACTGCTAGGCTATATGCAGTGGCGTAACTACCGCCATAGCAGCAGAGGCAGCTGCCACAGGGCACGGGACATTAGGGGCCTGGTGACAGCTGCTATCATTATACTCAGGGGTCTTTTCGGACCACTAAGGGACATAATACTGTGTGCAGGGGCCACTATGGGGGATAATACTGTGTGCAGGGGCCACTATGGGGAATAATACTGTGTGCAGGGGCCACTATGGGGTATAATACTGTGTACTGGGGCCACTATGGGGTATAATACTGTGTGCAGGGGCCACTATGGGGGATAATACTGTGTGAAGGGTCCACTATGGGGCATGATAAAAGCGTGGAGGAATGCGTAGGAGGGGGTCGGTCGAGATCTTCAGCGTTGGTGTCGGTCGGGGGGGGGGGGCATGTCAAAAGTTCGCCACGGGGCCCTGCCATTCCTAGTTACTCCACTGGCTACATGGCACCATACGACTGCAAAGCTCTACTGCTATCACCACTAATAATAGTGAAGGTGGTCATGCCGAAATATAACAGGTTTGGATTTCTGCTGACTGATATGTTTCAGGCGCTATAGCACTCCCTATAACTTGGTGTAATGCCATAGTGCAACTTTGACATCTCATATTCCCAATAGTCACTAAGTAGCCCCAGATTTCCAGTGCATTTACATACTCTATGTGCCCCTTACTACAACCAATGCCCACTACTACTCCCTAGCCATACCATAAAGCAACCATACAACAGTAGTGGGGTGCCTAGAGGATGCACCCAGATAGTGCGTGCCAAGGTGGCATCAACAAGTCACTGTGACTTGTGCTGAGTGACATACCCACCATAGGGGTAAGCAGCTGCTATTGGGTAGGTGAAGGGAGGGGCCCCAAAGTCCCTTTCACAATACTTTGATCTCTTTTGATGTCTAACCCCATAAATCCTTCGTCTATTTGCTGATCTCTGTGATACAATCTGTCAGACATGCCCCCTATCATCCCTTGGCAGTGCTACAGCTTATTATAAACCTACCATACACTGTCTCCAACAATTCTCCCACATGGTTGGGGTAGACCTGGGGTCAGTGTGGTCATAGAGCCCGTCCTAGCACTACACTGGAGACCTGCTATCCTCCCTGCTAGTTGTGCAGCTGCACTATGCTCTCCCTGTACATAATCCCCCATCCTTTTATGAATGAAGTCACGTACTATAGCCAGCCTCAGCCAGAGTATCGTGCCTGCACAGCCTCCGCCTACTCACACTGCCCAGGACACGCCCTCTCCTTTAGCCCCACCCTCTTATCGCACCGTGGACAGGTCTGGCTCCTGATTGGTTGACGAGTTGACAAATAGCAGGCGGAGGAGCGCGGGTTCTAGCAGATGTTCAGAGCCGGGGAGTTACTCTGTTTATGTCCGCCTAGTGCGCACTGTGAGCGGGCAGCGGACCCCGCGAGTTACCGGTAACTCCAACATGCTCTCCCTGACAGCTCCGCTCCTCCTCCTCCTGCTGCTGCTGCCCGGCTGTCTGACTGACATTCCCCGCACCGTCTACTCCAACCATTGGGCTGTGCGAGTGCCCGGGGGACCCGAGAAAGCGGCACAACTGGCTGCCAAATACGGCTACCTGAACATGGGGCAGGTGGGCATCACACCGGGGCAGGAGGGAGGGCGGCGGGTACCTGTGCTGTCTTCTGCCAGGCTCTGATCAAACTTTGCTCCTGTGCTAGTTCTGGTCCCGGCTTGTATAGTACGTGATGGTTGGAAAGTCGCAGGTAGAGAGGTCTCCTGCGATTATTGTATTGTCTGTGTGACCTGTACATGAATATGTCGCATGCAAAAAGTTTCAGAGCTGCGTGAAATATTTCCTAATAGAGTTCCTCGAATTCCTAGACCTTGTATTCTCAGTACTTCACTTTCTGTCCAAGGGTTTGGGGTTTAATGTGTCTGTTACCCCTAAGATATATATATATATATAGATATATATAGATATATATAATGCTCTACTGGTTATGGATTACGTGCCTAGTAACATCTTATATAGGGTTTGTCTCCATGCCTTGTCCTATACGATTTCTAGATATCGGTTATGTTGGCGAGCTGCTCTCAGCCTTCTTGCTCTTAAAGTTGTCTATTTAGCTCTGGTTTATCAGTGTTCTTATAGGGTTAAAGTTTGACACTGTGATCTCTTTATAAGATGTTGTAGAATAAATGTCTTAGATATAGTAACATTTTGTAATGAGGGTGAAATTCCTCCTGGACTTCTTACTTTTCCTTCATTTCTCTTCTCTATGACTTTGGTTAGACGTTGATGAATATGACACACAGTGACGGTTAGTCAGCTGTGCAACCCACAGTCAGAATTTAATAGTATCATTAGCGGTCTCGGTAAATGTCTCATTTGTATGATAAATATGTCACCCATCTTCTCGTCTGTGACAATGACTAGGAAGCTCTTACAGAAGAATTTTCTCCGATGACGTTTTCAATCATTATGCAATCTGGCAGTGTGTGTGTCTTTTTGGGGTATGTGTCTTTTTGGGGTATGTGTGTCTTCACATTTGGATTTGTTGTAAAAATGTCTTTGATTGAAATTCTGCTCTATACATCTAAATGGGAATGTTTTGATGGAAAGTATATGGATTCCTATAAGTTCTAGACTGTTGAATAGGAAAGTTACTGAAATACTGCAACAATCTGTTGTGTGTGAATTCATCCTAAGGCTACGGCCACACAGGGCACATGGTTAGACTCCAGCATAGTGGTTGGGATTTTACCAAAACCTCATCCACATGTTGAAACGAAGACTCCCCGCGCAAACTGAGCTGCACTGTCAACTTATGCCACAGGAGGTCTTCATCCTTGCAATGCAAAGGTTAAAAGCTGTAGAAGACCTACAGTGATTTCTGCACGAAGACCACCACAAAATCATTCCGGTCCTGGTGTTTTTTTGTGGTGGTGTTTTATTTTTTTTTTTTTTTTACAAAACTGCTGCTGAATTTCCATGAGGCAAGTTGTCCTATGTGGAGGTAGCCATATAATGTTCATATCAGTGAAGGAAATTCAGTTTATTGGCGGTGTTGTTAATAAGTAGTTTCCATTGTGATTGTAACATTGTATGGGATATCAGAGTATCTTATCCTGTGTATAACCATGCCTATCAGGATATGTTCACATGTTGCAGAATTCATATTTGTGACTGAATTAATCCACACCATACTTGTGGATGAAGATTTTTCTGCTGCTTGTCTAGGACTGCTGTTAGTCCCAGTCAGGTAGAGAGCAGGATAGTAAGATGTTAAAACCCAATATACATGTGCTGTATTTGGAGTTTTTAGGGTGTTATGCCATAAATTGGTTAAAGGATTTACCCATGTCTGTGAAAATCATATTTTATCCATATGCATTCTCTTGCTGGGGCATGCGCAGTGCAGTCCCGGGTAACACTGGCAGCTGAAGGAGCTGTACAGCACATGCACTGGCCAGAGGACTCTAGCAATGAGCCTCAAAGCAGAATAATGAGGAGAGACTGTCAATGAACTGTATGTGGGCATTACTGGACACGGTTGTCAGCAGCTGGAGATTGAGTCCATCCAGACTGACACCCCACCATTGCTCTTCATCCTCATTCATATAATGATAGAAATAAGATTGCAATGAAGCAGCAATAATTGGATATAAAGGTGTGACTGCTTATGGTGGTGTCCACTGGGGCTCGGTTTATTAGTGATTTCCCTACTGACAGACTTCCCTTTAAGATGCTGCAAAACAGTTTTTTATTTTTTCCAAAATTTTTTTGTGGGCAACGTGTGTTAGCATGAAATATGCAGTCTATTTGATGCTGCAAGAAAAGTATATTGAAGTATACATCAGAAAAGCTTAAAGCAGAATCTTATCCTGGCGCATGTGCCAAACGTGATGTAAGCCAAACCTAAACAATTACATTTGTCCTGGCCTCAGTATAACTGGTAAAGATGACATGTCCCCTGGGTCATAACAAGAAGGTCCTCGGATCCGATGTAAAATATGTAATGGGGACTGCACTTAACTTTTGCTGTTTAGTTTTGTGTTATGTTGTAAAGAGGCGTTTGTGGTTCCAGGGCCCGCTAGCAACCTCTGCATCCCCCATAGCTACACTCCTGCATGTCACTATAGTTAAAGACCTTTCACCTCCTGGGGCACATGCAGTTTAATACACCGCTAGAAAGTCGACAGTGCGCTCAATTCAGTGCACTATCGGCTTTCCCATTCTGTGCCCCCACTGAAGAGCTATCGGTGCCAGTACTGTAGCTCTTCACCGTCAGAAGGGCATTTCTGACAGTCAATCAAGAACGCCCTTCCTCACAATAGCGCCTATAGCACTGTACTGTGAGAGCAGTGAGGAACGCCCCCTCCCCTCCTGACAATACTCATCCATAGACAAGTACTGGGGGAGTGTTCCTCACTGCTCAGCGTCATCGCAGGGTGGTAAGCAACTCCCCCTCTCACTGTTCAGCGCTATAGACGCTACTGTGAGGAAGGGCGTTCCTAACTGACTGTCAGAAACACCCTTCTGACAGTGAAGAGCTACAGTACCGGCACCGATAGCTCTTCACCGGGGCACAGAATGGGAAAGCCGATGGTGAGATTTCTAGCGGTGTATTAAACCCCATATGCCCCAGATGGTGAAAGATCCTCTTTAAAGGTACTTACAGTTCTTGTTTTATTGTATTCTATGAAAAACAACAGCAAAAAAACATTTAGACTTCTACCTTAGAGCAGGGGTGCACTGTGATATTTTTCAATTTCAAGGGTCCACAATAAAACTGCTTAAAATGCATACATGGGGCTTTATAGCAGGAAAGCTGTAACCTCTCTGGCATTATACAGTATATAAAAAGTTTATGCCTTTACAGTGCAGTCACATAGTAATGACAAATAGGAGGCCTGAGAATGTTACATTACCATTACCAGACCTGACAAGCGGAAAAGAAGTGATTGTGATTAAACCGGTAGGTGTGAAGTCGTTTTTATATGAAAAAAAAATGTAAATTTTTTTTAAAAAAACAAAAGCAACTGAATCTAGGCAACTGGCTTAAAATAAGTTCTAGCAAAAAAAAAAAAAAGTGGTAAAGATAATATGACCGTAACATGTCACCTGATCTACATTCGGGGTTTCCGTCCCCAAATCCGCTTAAAAATATGCAGAGAGAAGTCCTGTAAGCATGACTTTCTCTCTGTATTTTTCCACCTAGACCTAGAGTTATACCACATGGAGAATATTGTAAAATCACAGCTGATTTGTATGTTTTCGGTTCTTTCTTAGCATGACATTGTCTAAAATGCCAGAAACTATAGCACAGGATGAACTATGTTGTCTTGTAAAATAAATAGATGATTTTCTGTGTTTGTAAATTAATATATGCATTAAACATGGATATATCTGTAATATACACACACTTAGGACACCTTTTGGCATGGAAACATATTGTGTTAACATTGAGTTAAGTTGCATTACATTTCAGGCTACAATCTTAACTTTACCAATCCACTTCCGATCCCCCTCCATGATACTACTGCCTTCGCTAGCTCTTTCCTATTTGTTCTTGGATTTCTGGGCTGCTGTCTCTTTCTGCAGTGCTTGAAAGATGTTGTGTCTTTGTGATTTCACATGTGTGTGCTCTCCTTTCTCTGTGCACCTATACACAGCCTGTGTAATTCACCTCTACATCCTCTGATACAGTACATCTCCCCGAAAAACTGGTTGCTCCCCTTGTCTCGACTCCCTAATTAACCATGAAATCGTCCTCCTCTATATAATAGCGTGGTGTCCAATTTGTTAGCAACACGCAGGACGCATTAGTTTCACAATCTCCAGTAGCAAAAGGGTGGCTAATAAATTTTCAGTGAAAAAATGTCCATATCATGTATTCTCATCATCTTAACCATTGTATGCCGAGTGCAATAATAAGGGCAATTGTGGAGGCTTTAAGATTTTGCTTTACTTTTTTAGCTAAAATGATGCAAACTTTGAAATTGTGCATTTTCTGAGGCAGGGAAACAGTCGATCTTGAAATATTCCAGTTGTCATAAATAGCTTTATCTGTGCTGAGAACAGCCCTAGTACAGCAGGTTTTCTTGCACTACAGCCCCCGCTCCGGTCCATCTATAAACACATTAAGGAATTAATCTGTTGCCTTTAACCTTCTTTCTCATTGGAGCCATTAAAAGGCATGATGGGGTTCATAGGATATGTACATAGATCGATGTGCACAGAGGGAATTCACATCTATGAATAATTATATGTAAATGGCCCTGACACCAGGGTAAAAATCTTATCACTTCACAAAACAAAAGCTCCTTATGAATGTAGAAAACAACGGGCAGATTTACTACTACTGTCTTAAAGGCAGTCTTAATCTGCATCAGTTTCATGAAAATGTCTTAAAGGTATCATGGATGCTCATGGTATAATGGATACCATCAGAATACTGGGAGTCCAACACCCAGACCCTGCACCGATCAGCTGATTTCCCTTACATGTATTGCATCAACATATTTTGCAGTGCTTTGGCTGCCAGAAACTGCTCTTCTGTTAAAGTGAATGGGAGCAAAGCCGCAGTTCCTTGGCACCAGTGCGCCAGTTTACCCTATATCTCTGTACACCGCATACAGCTTCCTGCTCTGTACACTACAGTGGTGGTGCTGGGAAAATTCCTCTATTCCAATTCACTTGAATAGGAGCAGTGCTGCTTCTGGCTGTACACCTTGAATACTGTTTTCGACAGCCAAATCAGCTGATTGATGCAGGGTCCAAGGATTGGATCCCCACTATTCTGTTACTATGGATAGTCATCAGTATCCATTATGTCTGGGTCTTGGACAACCCATTTAAACTCCACTCCCTTTTTCTTTTTTTGTGTGTGTGACGGTGTCAAATGTCTAGAACACTTTCAATCCTAAATCTGCTACATGTTCTGGGTTCAAGGGGTTGTCCAGGATAAACAGGTTTTGACAAGGAGGCTGGGATGGTGGAAAAAAAAAAAAAAAAACCAAACCTGGTGCTCCGCTGTCTCCCCCCATGGTCTGGAACTGCTGCTCCTGGGGTCTTGTTCCAGCAGAAGTCCTCATATCACATGATATGACATATGAAAGTGACATCTCAGTTCTTTTCTTTAGGCTGCTGATTGGCTTTAGTTGTCATGTGAAGTGAGGACCTCCATCTGAAGACGCACCTGGGTGCAGTCCCCAGCCTTCTTACCAAAAACAATTTGCCCTGGACAACCACTTTAAACATTCTTCACTATTAGGCCCTGTTCTCATGGAGTAATGCACCGCTCATTTAGACACACATACTGTACATGTGTCAGAGTGAGGCGCTTCAAAACAGATCCCGTTGATTTCAATGGGTGCCGGTTTACGCGTGTAACACATTAAAATCAATGGGTTACAAAGCCTCCCATTGATTTCAATGTGTAGCACGCGTAAGCCGGCACCCATTGAAATCAATGGGATCTGTTTTGAAGCGCTGCACTCTGACACGCGTATACGTGTCTAAATGAGCGGGGCGTTACTCTGTGAGAACGGAGCCTAAGGGTATATTTCTGTGTTAAAGTCAGTTTAGTGTAAAGAAGACCTTTCATGTCCTTGGGCACATGCGTTTTTATGTACTGCTAGAAAGCCCACAGTGTTCTGAATTCAGTGCACTATCGATTTTCCCGTTATGTGAGCCCGCTGAAGAGATATCGATGCAATTAGCGATAGCTCTTCACTGTCAGTAGGGCATTCCTGACAGTCTAGCTGGGAATGCCCCTCCTGACAGTCTGTCCATAGTGCTATGCTGTTAGAGGGGGCGTTTCTTACTGCCCAGCCATGACGCTGAGTGGTGAGGACCCCCTCCACCAGTACGTCTACTGTCAGGAGGGGCATTCCCCAGCTAGACTTTCAGAATCGCCCTTCTGACAGTGAGGAGCTATCGGTAATTGTAGGATGAGAACAATTATACCTGTTTATTAGTCCTGCACAACCTGTAATAGAAACTGGGTCATACAGGGTGTATGTGCAGAGGGTTAGTTACTGCAAACTTGGCTAACCTGCTGCGATGTACAGTAACAGCATAGTGGATAAGATTTTGCATGTCCTGTAAAAAAAAACACTAAGTGACCTGCACCACATTTTTTTTTTTTTACTCGCAGAAAGCCAGATCATGGCTTTCATTTTTTTGCAGTTCAAAGGTGAGATGTTGAAAAAACACCCAAAACACTGCTTTCAAAAGAAATTTCTGCTTAGTTTTAGCAGCCTTTCTGTGCTTTGTTACCCTACCCAAAAATGTTTCTTTTTAGTTCCTGGATCCCTTTTTAGGCTGGGGGACCCAAGTGGTGGGAACGCCATGGAAAAAACCCTGAGGGTTTGACAGTTACTGCAATCTAGCAAATTCAATTCAAACATTGCAGAAAAACACACACAGCGGAAATGCTGCGATTTCTAAAATCGTAGCGGTTTTGAAAATCGCAGCATGTGAATTATATCTACGGAAATGCTGGCGATTTTCCTATAGGTATAATGGAAGCAGAAAGTCTGCAGAGGAAACCACTGTGGAGAAAAACCACAGTTTTTTCTGTACCATTTTTTTTTTTTCTCTGCGGCCTGATACATGGAGCCTTGGCCTTCTAAAATATTCCTTTATCCCTATGATAGTTTTAGCCTAATTCATCTTAATTTGTAATATCGTTAATACTAATAATTTAATTTCATTTTTACTGGCCATTATCAGAATGGAGAAGATGCTTTATTTTGCTTTTTGATGTCCTATATTGAGCAAAGAAGCAATCAAAGCAGAAGTAAAAACTATTTCACAAGTTCAGAATAAACCGACTTTGACAGGCGTTGCGCTGCCGTGATTGAACGGAGCATTATCCTAGTTACCAAAACAAATGTGACGAGCTGCATGGCGCCATAAAACGGCGAAGGAGCCGCGATTCCCTCCTTTCATAGCAGAGAGCCTTAGATCCATGGTTATTGAAGTGCTCTTGTCTGATGGGTGAGGAGTGCTCTGCCTGAATTTTAATGCCACTGTGGGAGCGATTCAGCTCTTGTAAGCGCAGCGATTTTCTAGTTGGAAGTCTGTTAAGGCTCTGCTGAGTAGGATCAACATGAGACATTTTTAATTCACAAGCCGCCTGCGACGACCTTATTAGTAAATCTGTCACTTTTTTTTTTTTTTTTAAACTTCATACTCTGCCAAGTTCTAGTAATTCTAGTAAATTTCTTCGCTTCCATCTTTGCTTAAACCAAAAAAATTACATGAAACTAATAAGTAAAGAAATATGGTTTAGCACTGACGTAGTAAAATCTATACGTTCCAAGTTTTGCACCTTCGTGGGATCATTTCTGCAGCTTTTAATCATTTATTGTGTTTTCAATAAAACAAGTAATAAAACGATTTGTATTCATAAGACTTGTACGATACAAAGAGAATTCATACATAAGACATGGCAAGGAGAAAGCAACCATACTTACGTAAGACTGGATCCCAGCCTGTCATAAGTTACCCTGCAGGCAGGTGTGTAGCAGTGATGTCATCAGGCCTGCTGAGCCAAGCCGGAGACCGCACGGAGCAGAGGGGACCTGCACGGAAAGTAAGAGTCAAATGAAGAGGAAACAGGATTTTCTGCCAGCGCAGTGACCTAACCATGATCGGGAGATGCCCCAAGGTAGAACTGGATGCTCATCTGCTATTCAAGGAGAACCCTGGAAAAGGATCCAGGCAGAGACCAATGCATCATGTTTATTTCATAAGGATGCAGTGAGTTCTCTCATGATGTGAACAAATTCAACCTTGCAAGCCCAGTGGGTCAGAAATGGTGATGAGGGCTTGGAAACCAGACAAGGCAGAAGTCACCGACTCCACTTAAGTGGCTGACATCTATGGACAGACAGAAGCAGTAAAGATCTTCTAATTCATTAGAAAGCCAGTAATTGTATACATATAAGTGTACAACAAACTATATAACTGTACAATATCAATAATTGTGTAGCATCCCACCAGAGTGCAGAGTGTGTTTATTGCTGCATACTGAATGTTTGTATAAATGTTTTACTGTTCTATCGTAACATGTATTTGCCCCTTTAATTGGGCTGTACTCCAGTGAGTAGGGCCAGAGGTGTTTGGTATGTCCCAGGGAGAAGTTATTTTGAGAGGGAGATTGCTTGGATACCTTACAGACACCCAGAGCCCCTAGTCGGGAGGAGAGAGGCTGTCTACTTAGCTGTTACAGAAGAGAGGGTGGTAGACTGCCCAAGCCACTGGATTTACAGGGGACCTTGTTGACACCCTGATGGGTTTGCATTGGAGAGAAAGTGAAGGCTACCATGGCAAGAAAATGCAGTCTGCAACTGTTGACTCACCCTCAACTCACAGTTGTAACAATTACAAGAGCTGAACATAAATTCATGGAATTCACACGAGAATCCGGTCCAAAAAATGGCTAGCCGTGACTGGATGCTGATGCGGTGCATCGGCATCCAGTTGCAGCATTCCGCTCCAAAGTGGGGCCAAATGAATGGCCCTAGTCGGGAAGGAGTGTCACGTTGCGGACTCTGCGGTGGATTCTGCAGTGGAATCCCTGGCAAGAAAGAGCATGTTGCTGCTTTTTTCCGTGAGCGGTGCAAAACCGCCTGCGGAAAAAAGTGAATGGCTCCCATTGAAGTCAATGGGAGGTGTTTTTGGAGCCGGGTTCTGAGGCAGATTCTACCTCAAAATCCGGTCCAACAAACCCATATGAACTTACCCTAAAAGAGCAAGCATTGTATGCTAAAGTCTCAGTTCTCTGGGATGATTGGCCATATGTGCCACAGTCAGAACCTGCAGGATTCAGAATGGCTTTTGTAGAAATAGCAGGAATCGGAGACATGCTTGGGCTATCAAATGTTATTGTGCACTCATGCCAGATAACATATGCTTTGAGGATGTACAAATAACATCAAAATATGGACAACCCCTTGAAGGTACGAACCTGGATCTCTCTCCGTACTTCATTGCCTGAATACATATGAGAGTGGTTCCACCAGATGTTGAATGTTTTTTACAAATGCATGAAGGGCCGATATTGATATAGTGGTCCTTTCCCTAGAGGCGCTACATCAGGGGTTTGTCACACTCGCTGAATAGCATTTTCCATGCTGCTTATAAGCTTAAGGCTCCAAGTTGGATTTTGTGATTATTATGTGAAATGTCAGATCTGGGACCTCCGCAAAACTGCAACCTGCGTCCAATCAATATTTAATTTAAAAGCGCTCATTTTCTAGTCACACCACACTGATTTGTTTTGTGACGGGTGGGGCTGGAAATAGCGGATGAAATAATCCCCGTCTAGGGTATAAAATCTGCTGACATTGAAATCCAGTTAGTCTTGTTTCACAGTGTGCTGCACTGGGAAATAACCCTTGCTATGCTGGGGAACTGTCAGATTATTTTGGAGCCCTGTAGTAATAACTTTATAGAGTGCCTCAAGATTTGCGAGTCTGGTGATATTGAAGGGTTTTGTTTCGGCATGTTCAGCATCATTCCACACTGACTTTTATATATTGAGATGTGCTGGTCCTACATCGGCTGCATCATGATCATTTAGGTTCTTGTTCAGCAGGACTATTTGGAAATGTTGTATGAAGATTGTATTAAAGGATTGTCTGTGTCCTTACCACTCAATGCATTCTGGTTGCCTGTACCTGAAAAATATCATTTTCTAAACAACTACTTGTCTTATCTAGATTTCCAAATCCTGGTGAACTGTGCTTTTGCCAGGCAGTGTTACCCTATGGACATTGATAGGATTGTTCTTATTTGAATCCCCATAATGTCCAATTACCATCCATATATTACAATATATTTAGGCATCAGAGACCCTGGACAGGTCAGTATTCTGTGGCGCTTCTCCAGCCTTTTGACATAAGTCACATGGTCTGTTGCTCTTAGAACCCCTTTAAGTCAATGGGGCGGAGCTGGAATAGTGAAGAAGCTGCATCACTGGACTTTGGACATGTATTAGAACTGTATAATCCATTTTTTGTCTATATAGTGCTGCATAGGTTATTACAGAATAATATAGAGGCTCCTGGATTCCTGGAGTGGTTCCCACAATACAGCCTACATTTCCCAATATGCCTATGGTTTTGCAGAAATATATTAGCTGGAATCTCCTCAGACAGCACTTGCTCTGCTCTAAGATGTATCTAAGGGCATCTAATGTTAGATCAGTGACCTGATATAGAACCTGAGTGGGATCTGGCCAGTTTTCCATATCAGATTAAATTGATAGGAGGGAGCAATTGATGGATTACTCCTTCAGCCTATGACCTGTCCCAGTTTCTAAACTATACCTGTGTTCTCAGGAAGCTCCCTGCTCCGCCAGTCACCCAGTGACCCCTGCTGTCTATGGTTTTGTACAAGCAGGTGTATATCAGTGATGTCATTGTGCCTGGTGTGCCAGACCAGGGACCACACAGAGTAGAGGAGACTGCAGACTGTTCATTTCCAGCAGCTAAATAACTGGTATTTTGATATATTTTATATATTTAAGTTGAACCCTATTTCTTTTTGGGGTCTCTGAAGGGGTCCTATACTTTGCTAAGGGGGCATTATATTGTACCCATGATGTGGCATTATAATCGGGTGGGTTTTTATACTGTAAAAGTATACTTACTGTGTGCCACAGAGAGACGGCACTATGAAAGTGTGTTGGAGTACTAATGTTGCACCATTACTGCATATTATACAAAAGTCCTCTGTTACTCTGTGGGCACACGTAGTGGATGCTGGCATTGGGTCGTTGAACATAAATTGATAGGTGGGGGTTAGTGGCATATTTTAACATTACTTATACAATTAGGGAACCTGTTGCAAAAAAATGAGCACCACCCTTCCCTAAAGCACACTACAGAGTGTCAGTATATTCCTATATGATGCTGCATCACTTTGCTATTCTCTACTTCCGGCTTGTGATAACTTTGTCCTTATCGGCTCTTGCAAGCATAAGATTGGATAGAGAAGTTCAAAGCAGTTTTTGTTAGGAATACACCGATCCTCTGCACACAGTACACACAAATAATAACAGCAGACAGTGGAAGACTGGAGAGTTTTATAACTCTGCAGCTAATCATTGAATGTATCCTCCTCAAATATCACTGCACTCCTACTTCCTTAGATAAGACTTAATGATTTCTTTAGGAGCCTTCTGTGCATGGAAGGACATAGAGAAACAAGGAAAGGGGAGTCCGTTGAATAGGGGGTGGTCTGAGGGCTGCAGGTAGGAATTTGGTACATGATGTAATCCCATGGTTTTGATTAAAAGATACTGGTTTTGTTTTGCTACCACATTAAACCTCCACCTGTGCCACCTCCCCACAAAAAATTGTCTAAAATATTAAATACATTCAAAAAAATTACTCTTCAGATGGCATTTGAAAAGCTGAAATTTTGCTCTGGATATTTAAGTATCAGAAATTTTGGCCTTGAAAGGGTTGAAATGTATGACTGTAGCTTATGTGGGATATAACAAATAAAACTGCTAGAATATTGCTGTTGAGCGAGTATTATATATGTATTGTTTGGCTTGGCAAGTTTTCAGATCCGGTAGATTTGCTCATCTTTAGCTTTTAAATATTAAACAAATCTATTTCCATAATTTCCTGTAAAGTAGTTAGGCCGTTCTTTACTTTTATATATTGCTTCCTTACTGCGGTAGAGTCTTGAATTATGTTAATATTTGTGCAAAGTTTTTTGTTGTGCTCTCAGAAATACTGAATATTTAAAAGTTGCTGAAGTGTTAGCAGAAGAATCAGTAAATTCTCCAGTCATCTATACCCTGCGCTTCCAAGCATTTTATACTGCACAATATCATGACTTGACTGTCACTTTGATTTCCCTGGACGTTCCTCCTCTGACATGTTTAACTGCCGCTGCTTATTTTGTCATAATTCTATTCCTGCTGCTCCCAAGTAAACAGGACATGAAAGAAAAGGTTCTAATGATGGCTTGACGCTCAGGAGCTGAGGGGACACATTATAGGAAATTGAAGGCAAACCGGAAAGTAGTTCCATATTTAAAAAATGGCTGCTGTAACTTTTTATGGGAAAAATGGTGTGTGTGTGTGTGTGTGTGTGTGTGTGTGTGTATATATATATATATATCTCAAACTTCAAAATGTGTTGCGGAGTTTGGGATAGGATTTTGACTTTTTCTTAATATAACTTTAAGGCTAAGACACCACGTTGCAGAAACGCAGCTTTTTTTTTTTCAGATTTTTTTTTTGCATTTTTTTGAGCCAAAGCCAAGAATGGCTACAAATATATATAGGAAGTTCTTCTACACTGTCTACCAATAAGTAATTGGACACCTGTGGTACAATGGAAAAACAACATTTATTCCTATCTAATAGTTGGTAGAGCCCAGCAGATGCTTCCTTATGGATGGTATTGATCGACACAATACTCCTGGATGCCTGCTGAAACTCCTGGTGTATGTGAGCCATCGGTTGGGTGCGGTTTCTCTGGCCAGCACCCATTGGTCTCTATCTCTATCTTTTGGAGGTCTGCCGACTTGGGGCAGATTTCAACAATCACCGTTCACCTTCTACTTCGTAATCATATACACCACGGTCGATTTTGGGTAATTCACTTCGCTTGCTATGTCCCTTAAGGATCGACCATTTTTATGGTACCCCCCAATTACCCCTTTCTCGAAATCGGACAACTCTGCACTTTGTGGCATTTTGCATGCGACTAATGCCAATGCTGTTTCCTATTTAATGGAGGAAGGCGTGACGTACATCATGACCGTAAATATCTTCATTTGTATGAGTGTCCAAATACTTATTGGTAGACCGTGTAGTTCTACCTACTGCTCAATCCACTCCTGCCTTTGACAAATAAAGAAAGATAGATAAAACAACAAAATTTGCAACACAAAAAGCTGCAATTCTGCAACATGGGACCTAAGTTTAAGGCTGAGGCCCCACGTGGCATAAAATGTGCACTTTGCAGATTTTTACAGTCCCTGCAAAGTATACTAGTGCATCCCATCCACACATTGCAGAAAAATATGTGCAGTGGGAATATTGTGATTTCCAAAACTGTTATGGTTTTGGAAATCACAAAATGTCAATTATGCTTACGGAAACACCGGCAGTTTCCCTACAGGTATAATGGTTGCAGAAAGTTCCCAGAGGTTAGCGTTTCCAGTGCAGTTTTTCCCACAGCGCTAGGGAATCCTTATGGGGCAAACTTTTGCTTGATAGGACCTGGAGTTTTCAAACTTAATAAACGCGTCTTATCACTTTGAGTTTGCAACACTGTGTCAAATATGTTGCACGAAGGCCATTAGAGGTGCCTGCCTGACCCTACTGATTTATGTCCAAGTTGTCTTGTAAAATGTTTCCACATAAAAGTGAAATCCTTTCACATGCAGGCACTGTTGGTCCTATAGTCATCAGATCTATGTTGTGTTCTGATATGGTCCTAAAGTGTGAATAACATGATTAAGAGGTTTTCTGGTGGGAAAAAGGATTTTAAAACCAGAATAGAATATGTTAACAAAAACCATGTATTTAAAAGAAAAACTCTCAAATCTCCTGATGGTCCCATTCTGTCACTTTGTAGAGTCCCAGCTGGTCTCTAATTCCTGGTCCCGTCTTGACACGCAGCCGCACTGTCAGTCACTGTATTTGCACGTTTTCTATTCTTCTATATATTACCACCTTCATGTATCTTAAAGGAGCTCTATCAGCAAAATTATGCTTATGGTGCCCCACATATGCATGAATAGCCTTTAAAAAGGCCATTCAGGCATTGCTAATGTTATATTAAGCTACCCCCCGTTTTAAAATAATACCATAAAAAAGAATATGATAATCATACCGTATCGTGCACACTGGGTGGGCATACAAGGTCCGACGTCATCTTTAGCCACGCCTACATCTTCTTTCTTCTTGCAGCGATGTTCTCGGGTAATGTCTTCCTCGTCGTCTTCTTCCGGCGTCATTGCTTGTAATCCCGCACTGGCGCAGTAGCAGGGAAACTGAGTATGCTCTGTTCCCCTGTTACTGCGCCGGCGCGGGATTGAAGACGAGGAAGATGGAACCCGAGGTGTAGCAGGGGAACTGAGCATGCTCAGTTCTCCTGCTACTGCGTCGGCACGGAATTACAAGCAATGACGCCGGAAGAAGAAGACGAGGAAGACGGGACCCGAGGACATCGCTGCAAGAATAAAGAAGATGTATGCGTGGCTAAAGATGACGTCAGACCGTGCATGCCCGCCCAGCGTGCACGATACAATATGATTATCATATTCTTTTTTAGGGTATTATTTTAAAACTGGGGGTAGTTTAATATAACATTAGCAATGCCTGAATGGCCTTTTTAAAGGCTATTCACGCATATGTTGGGCTCTATCAGCATAATTTTGCTGATAGAGCCCCTTTAAGACCAATAAGTCATAGAAATAACACTTGGATACATTGTGAAATATTTACAAACCAGTCTATTCCTATTAAATCAATATTTTCACGGCTCCAAATGCAACAAAATATAAATCCATTGAACCTGAATAAGAATTGTCTCGCTTGTATCTGTGTTATCATAGCAACTAATCAATTGGAAAAAAAATATTATTAGAAAGTTGCAAAGGTTTCAAGTCATGTTTGCCTTTGTCAATGACTGTGTCAATGCAAAAGGATTTCCTTGTGGGTTATTTGGTGAACTCCGTTTTACTTCTAGTCTTCTTTCTTGGGTTTTCCTTATACATCTATAATTATGTTCTTCCAGCTTCATTGCTATGTACAATGTTTTGAGCATTTAGATTATTATACCAGATTATCAGAATGTCCCAAAAGGAGAGATTCATGCAACACCTATGGCCTATAAACATACACTAAGGCTGTGGTCAGACTAGCGTTGTGTGACAGTTCGGGGACTCATCCTCCATTCCGCTTAAAATGCAAGCAGGACTTTTCCCTCTGCCAATTTCAAGCGGAAACTCGACAGACCACATTACTGTTTATAGGGTCCGCAGTTTTCTGCAGGTAGCCGCTTTTTAAACTGGATAGTTTCTGGTTTACAAGTTCCTAAGCAGTCCCAAAGAACGGAAACCCGAATGCTAGTGTGAACCTAGCGTTAGTTGTACTGCACATATATTATCACCATGCAAGTTTTGTTTGCTGGTTCTAAACATGAAGAAACTAGGGACTTCTAAATTTCTGGTAGCAAAGTCCAATTTGTATGCATCAAAAAGTACAAGTAGAGGGCGCTCACCAGCTATTCCATAAAAACCTCCTTTATTCCACAATACAGGTAGAAAATTTCAACAGCAGAGAAGAGCAATTGAGCAGCTTGGCGACGACCGTATGGCACTATATGATGAGGACCAGAATGTGAAATGGCCATCGCCAAGCTGCTAAACTACTCGTCTCTCCTGCTGTAATCTTTTACGTGTATTGTATACTTGTATACTTTTTGATGCATTCTAAATATGGAGAGGTAGAAAGACTTCTGCTTCCCCTTTCTGGATCCTTATCCTAGTTTGTAGCCAAATGGGCATAAACAGGACAGTGTCCTTTTGTAGAGATTAGTGGTGTTTTTTTTTTGTTTTCTTAAGTGTTATGATGGGTTTGTGGTTGTTAATAAAACACTTAAAGGGGTATTCCCATCTACATAATTATTTTTAAATTTGTACCGTATTTTCCGGACTATAAGGTGCACATAAAAACCTACGATTTCCTCAGAAATCGTAAGTGCGGCTTATAGTCCGGTGCGGCTTATATATGGATGGAAGCGGCGGCAAAGTCTGCGTGCCGCTTCCATACATACATAAAAGGCACCGTAAGGGGGCATTCACACTACGGAACGCCAGCGTGTATCACAGCCGTACACGCCGGCGTGACAGCAGGGCTGCTGGACACTTCCCATTCATTTCTATGGGAGTCGGCATGCGAGCGCTCCCCATAGAAATGAATGGAAAAAAGCAGTCCATTTCTATGGGGAGCGCTCGCATGCCGGCTCCCATAGAAATGAATGGGAAGTGTCCGGCAGCCCTGCTGTCACGCCGGCGTGAAACAGAACCCTGAAACAGAATGTGAAACTTACCGAGCGGTGCAGGGTAGGCGGGCATTCAGGCCTCCTCTTCCTCCGATGTCCTGACCACTTCCTCCGGCGCTCGCGAACTAATGGCCTGGGCGCATGCGCAATATCATAATGCTTCTACTACGGCTACTGCGCATGCGCCCAGGCCATTATCAGTTGCGAGCGCCGGAGGAGGAGGACGGAACATCGGAGGAAGAGGAGGCCTGAATGCCCGCCCACCCTGCACCGCTCGGTAAGTTTCACATTCTGTTTCAGGGTTTTATGTTAAAACGGGGGGGTAGTTTAACCTAACTTTTACGGTTGGGCTCTATCAGCATGATTTTGCTGATAGAGCCCCTCCTCGCCTGCCGAGCGCTTTCAATAAAAGCGGCTGGCATGCGGGGGGTTAAGCGGCCGCTGGCAAAGTCTGCCTGCCGCCGCTTTCAATAACATATAATGCGCACCGGACTGCGCCTTATAGTCCGGTGTGCCTTATATATGAACCGAGACGGACTATAAGGCGCTCATGGGCAATGCGCCTTATAGTCCAGTGCGCCTTATAGTCCGTAAAATACGGTAATTAAAAGTTAAACATTTTTGCAAATATAAGTAATTAAAAATTCTGCAGAGTTTTAAAGATTTTCTGTAACTTTCTTAGTGGTGACAGTCTGTTGTCTTGATCGGTTGCCATGGATATGACCATGAGTGCAGAAACTTTCTAAGGTCAGAGAATCAGCCATGATTTCCTTATTGTGGCCGGGCTATCTTCTCATACATGTAGTGTCCCTGCCTGATAACCCGGATACAATAAGGACATCATAGCTGATTCCTGACAAGTCCCAGACCAGAGAAAGTTTCTGCATTAGTGGTCGTATCCATGGCAACCGATCAAGATCACAGACTGTCACCACTAAGAAAGTTACAGAAAATCTTTAAAACTCTGCAGAATTTTTAATTACTTATATTTGCAAAAATGTTTAACTTTTAATTATCTACAAATATAGATATGATTATGTACATGCGCCGCTGTTCAGTAGAAATCCTGGTTTTCTTCAGTATGCAAATGAGTTTTCTAGCAGCACTGGGGGCGTACCCAATGCAGCGACAGAAATCTCCAGCGCCGCCTCTTCTTCTGGAATGGCCTCTCCCTGCGTCTTCTTTCGGCACTGGCTTCAAACCTCTAGGCATTCGCAGTCTGTTCTACCAACGGGCCTTGGGCAGAGCCGACCGCACATGCCGGGAGCTTTTCTTGTGTCCACTTACACAGTAAACTGGTGTAAGCGGACATTTTCTTGTGGCCGTGGGCATGCGCAGTCTGCTTTGCCCGAGGTACGATGGCAGAGCCGACTGCACATGCCTAGATGATTGAAACCCAGGATGGAAGAAGACACAGGGAGAGGGCGTTCCAGAAGAAGATGGAGGCAATGCTGGAGAGTTCTCACAGCAATGGGGACACCCCCACTGCTGTTTGAGCTCTGGGGCCCGCCCTCGGTGCTGTGAGAGAACTCATTTGCATACCGGTGAAAACTTCTAAATGTAGGAGAAGAATAGCCTTTCTTAAGGCTATTCCTATGTGTTAGTCAGAAAAAAAGGGTATCCAATGATAGTATCCCTTTAAAGCCTCGAAATATTGACGTGTCCATTCAACACATTCCAGATCTTCTTGCAGTCAGTGAATGGATATATTCATGGATTACGTTTATCGGTTAGACACACAACTGTGCTACTCGCATAAGTGCTTGACTTGCTATAGTGTATCAGATCTAGTCTGTGTGAACAAGGCCTGAGCACTATCAAGAACGTTGGTGTTCAGGTATAAAAGGCTACGGTCTTGAAAGTAGTTGGAAATGGATGCACAGATTTATATTAGTCTGTGTCACATTACTAACACTATGCTTTAACCACAGAAACCGGTAGCCCATATTAATGTTTCTCCAGCTACCTGATCAGCTGGTTCTAGATAGAAATTTTGCAATGATTTTGTATGAAACACTACTGAAGATGAAAGTTATGTAAAAATCCTTGGTATGGAGCCAGCTCTGCAATTCATATATAGCAGCTGTGTCTTTTTATTTATGCCACTTGTCTTTTTGTGATGTTCAATTAATAATGTGTATTACGAAATGGGCTTATTGTCTGGGAGTAGTCGTCCTGCAGTGGTCATGGTGGATAGGAACGCTTCAAAAACCAAATTCTCCAACTTTCCTCCAGGGTTGGTGCCCTGCTGAGGGGACGAGCTGGTAGTTGGTGCGCCCGTTCAGCAGTCTTTGTCTCCCTTGTTTAGTTTAGTTAGTGTTTAGTAGTTATTAACAAACTCCATAGTCTCTACAGATTCCTTTGGTGTGCAGATAATCAGGGCTGCCATTTCTGTCCTTTGACGCAGGCTCTGAGGCCTATGTTACACTTATCCTCAGATTTGTATCTGACACACTGCACTGTCACATAAATTGATCAGGGATATTTTCCATCTTGACTGGCTCAGCTAGTAGAATGATGCGACCCAATAAAGGGATAATGACACCCTAGACACAAAAAGCAGGTTTTTTTTTAATGTTCTAACATACTAGCATGTACAGATATATCTCCATATAGCAGTGCATTGTGCAAAATCCTGTTGAGGTTTAATCTGGATTTTAGATAATCCTCCCATTTACAAAGGTTGAGCTGCAGGATTTCTCCCTGCCATACAGAGGATTTAAGGTTTGAGAAATGAGACTCAGGTAATGAAAAAAACAGGCAGAATAAGACTGATAGATGTGGAGTCAGGCCTGTGCTCTCCAGGAGTCCCTGCTAATCTGTAAGGGCTCGTTGACACTGGTCAAGAGGGGGCGATTTTTGACACCGAATCCACCTCAAATTCCGCCCCCTCACAATAGAGGTCTATGTAGACCACTAGCGCTCTTTTTTGTTCTAGTGGTATGTTCCCGCTCACGCAAAAACGAAGCGAGCTGCCCTTCCTTTAGGTGGATTCCGCGGCTGATTCAGCCACGGCGTCCGCCTCGCGACACCACCCTTTGGACTAAGCCCATTCATTTGGGCCTACTCTAGAGTGGGAAGCCGTGACTGTTGGAAGCCGCGGCAGGCGCATTTTGTTCCTATTCTGACGCGGCTTCCTGCTCAAAATCAGGACCAAAATACGCGGTCACTAGCCCCGTATGAACTAGCCCTAAGGAGTCCTGGCTGCTGCGTGTGGGTGGAGCCTGTGATATCTAAATAGATAAATGATGGTACTGAACTGTTTTTTAAGGCTGGGGCCGCATTGTGAAAATGCAGCATTTTCACCACAGCAAAAAAAAAAAAAAAAATCAACATTACCCGTAAAGTGGATGGAATAGAGGCAAATTCCTCCGCACATTGCAGAAAAAAAAAAATTTGTAATAGCTGCGATGTCAAAAATGCTTTGTTTTTTCTAAATCGCAGCATGTCAATTAGAAACACTGCAAAAACACCTAAGGTTAAGCCCCACCTAGCGAACTGCAGCAAAAATACAGTGAAAGTTTTTTTTTTTTTTTTCCCGAAGTATTTTTCATTGCACTTTTGCCACATTTTTTTTCTTTGCAGTTTTTCTTCCCTTAATAAAGCTGTAAGGAAGCACTCACATTTATGCATTGTTGCAGTTTTCTAAAACTTTGACTTTTTTTCAGTTTTGCAGATATTTTTTAAAAAAAGACAGCGTTTTTTTTGTTTTGTTTTTTGTTTTATTCCTGCAAAGACAACACACAATGTGTGGCCTTAGCCTAAAAGTATCAAGAGAATCTAAGAACTAACTGTAATAGATTACACAGGTCCAAGATGGCTTAAACTTTGTTCACATCTGCATTCAGTATTCCATTCGGGGAGTCCACATGGGGACCCCCCCCCCCCGAATGGAATACCGAACGAAACCAAGCGCTGTGCCCAGTGGCGTAACTAGGAATGGCGGGGCCCTGTGGCGAACTTTTGACATGGAGCCCCCCCCAACCGACACTGAAGGCCTCGACCGACCCCCTCCTCTGCACTCTATTATGTCCCTTAGTAAGCCCTGCACACAGTATTATCCCCAATAGTGGCCCCTGCACACAGTATTTATCCCCAATAGTGACCCCTGCACACAGTATTTTTCCCAAATAGTGGCCCCTGCACACAGTATTATGTCCCACTGTGGACACCCATAAATAATTATTATACTCTGGGGTCTTTTCACAACGCAGATGTGAACGAGGCCTTAGTCCGATGCACATGGGACATGATATATTTTGGGGATACATGCTTAGTTTTTGGTGCAAATTAAGACAAAATTCTGGTGCATTTATCTTCGTAAATCTCCCGCAGTCATCTTTATTTCTTATTTAAAAACAAATGTAAGAACTCTTATACTTGAGTAGTTAAAGGTCATTTTTCTGCTGGACAGCCCTAATAGGTGTTCACTTTCATCTATGTCAAATGACTTTGAGCAATTTTCACCATAGGGAGCCTGAAGTTTAGTGGGCGATTAATCCCTCAAGATGAGCCGCACTAAAATAAAAGGCTTTTTGAATGGTAGCTGGCATTTTTAGTAATGTGCTGAAGATAAACACATTTCCTTTACTCTTTATGGTTCAGAAGTGTTCTGACTTTGAGGAGACAGAGGACAGAGCTTCATATTTGCCTACAACAGCATCGTAGAAGATCTATATGAGAAAATCTACAGACTACAAATAGTCATTACAATAAGACCTCTGAACATAGCTACACTTACACCTTTTGTATGTTCTCCATTCCTGGCTCGAAAAACTGTTACACCTCCATGGAAAAAGTCAGGGGAAAGTGGAAGCTGTTATTACTGTTTATTCCCCCCCTCCCATACATCAGTAGCATAAGTGGTGATAAGGAACTGTGTAATATCTTATTATGGACAAATGCTTCTGTTCACATATCCAGCTCTCGCTCACTTCACTGTCTCCTAGTTTGTTCACTGGTAAAATCCAACTCGAGAGGCAGAGATAACTATGGATCATGCGTTTCAATGAGCGTTTAGGTTACAGTTGACTAAAGAAGTCTATGGAGGGGAGATGGGAAATTTTACAATGATGTCTTAATTAAAGGGAAACTCCATCTAATGGTACGGTGTCTGTGTTTCAGACAAATCATAGCCACACTCAATGCTGGGGCTGCCAATGCTTTCACTTATAAGTGAGTGAAACACTGATGGAAGGGGAGGGGGGGGGGGGGGGGTCAGGAATTGGACAATTCAGAGGAGGCAGGGAAATAAAAAATAAATAAATAAAAAAAAACATACTATACTGTCCCTGATACTCCAGTGTCTACCGCCATTGTTTGTCTGGGAGCTTGCCATGCCTGCATCACATGTGACTGGTAAGGATTTGGTGATGTCACCCGTCTATCACCGGGTACTTTCCTTGATTGGCCTCGGTGGTGATGTGCAGTGCGTAAGCACAGCGTGTAACCCAGCAAACAATGGCAGACGACACTGGAGCGTCCAGAGTCAGGTGAGTATGAACACAAGAGTGATCTAGGTGGCTTCAGATCACATGACCCCAATCCCATGCCGGCATCCGCCTTTAAGAAACTCGCATGGATGAATGAGCAGCACTAACTCTACGAAGACGTACTGTGAGTGGGAAGGAGCTAATTTTCCAATAGGGTAAAATCAATTTTACATTTCTGATAAAAATCTGAATTCTGGCACATTGGAATGGCAAATTAATCAAATGAATGAGATTAATAGCCCGGCCCTAGGATGAGATTATTCCGAACATTACACGCGCTGTTTTTACTTGTTGTTAACAAATCTTCTGCTACACCAATTAAAATGACTTATCACTGACAATACACAAAACACGGGACATTGCAGGAAACACGGGCACTAACATGAGGAGTAAAAATGAAGTCCTATATAAACCACAGCGGATCTGCACTATGTAATAAATTGTGCCGACTGCGAGCCCTGATCTGCTGCGCCTGTGTGACCTCGTGGCCGATGGAATCCGACCGTACGTGGAACTTCCTTATTTGGTGTTTGCCCTTCACACTTGAAGGATTTTTTTTTCTAAAATAGAATTAAGCGTATATTTTCGTACTAAGCCGACATGACAGGGAAAGTGTATGAAGAGGTGGTAATAGACAGGCAAGTCATTGTCCAATTTCTCCAAAGATGATAAATGGCCGCGTTGAATGGGGCTGCGCAGCTGTTTAGATGTTAACACTATTCTGAAGTAAATTGTCTGACACTTGTTTCCATGGAGACCGGCCCATCAGTGCGTTTCATAAAGCGATAATGGCATTTAACATGCCGATAAAAGGCTTCCTTATTGTCTTTCATATCCTGGGCTTTTTTTGATGCTCAGGAAGAAAGTTGTACTTGTCCTCTCCACCTAAGTAATTCTGCGATGCTGGAAAGTGTCAGAAGAGTCACGTTGTTGTGGAAGTTACCTTGAAACCTAAATCCACCCAAAAAAGCATGCCCACAAAATCCTTTATTTGTATATTAGTTCCACAAGGCTAATGGCCGTGCAGGGTAATCCTTTGATGGCTTTTTTGAGTTATCACTGCCATTCTGGTCCTCCGTTGTACCACATGAACCCAACTCTCCAAATCTTACAGCGTTCTCTGTGTGGCCCAGAACCAGGGCGATGGAGTCAGCAGGCTAAGCCACCGACGGACTCAACAGAAACTGAATTCCTATGAAAGTAAATATGCAACTAACTATATTTTGAAGTCAGTAAGTCCACCCAGCTCAGAAGTTAGGTTTTCTCTTCATTCCTATGAGACACTCAATGTGAATCATATAGAAGTCTATAAAGAAGAGTATAGAGGATCCTGTGTAATTTCATCTGGGTATCTGTCACATGATACAACAGAGGAAATGGTAGCAGACCAAATCCAACTCCACCAGATAGAGTGGAGCAAAGAAGAAGGACTCCGCACTAACCCAATAGTTCAAGGCAATCCATGATCCTTTATTGTCAAATGCAATAAAACAAGCACAATGCATACAGCATTCAGGGTCACACCGCTTTCTCAAGTGTACTTGACTGCTTGCATTGGAGTCGCTGCATCATAGTTATCATCCAGTGAGCTTCCAGTCTGAATCACTACAGTAATGGACTGATAGCATTATGCCACTTTATTACTGAGGTGATTGGACTGTTTGAGCTCGCTGTATCATAGCTGACTATAATGAGTTCAGTCTGGGTCCTCCTACCCACACATTGACGGTTTCTCCGGGACGGGACTGTGTGCAAGGGCCCTTAGACTATGATGTGAGTGACTAGATGTGAGTTCGTACATGTCTACATTCACAGGTGTTTGTGTGTTATGTCTTATTCATATGGCTGATCAGGGCCATTAACTTAACAATATGGAGGAGATGTAGTTTTTACAATTTGGGGGTAAATAACTCCCACAGTATGCACCCATGATTACAAAAACCAATGCTTCCAACTATGCCCCTTTTAATACAGAAGTGTTAAAAAAAAACCAAAAAAACGACCTGCCACTACCACTTAAGCATACAATACTCTCCTTTTGATACATCAGTGCCAACATCCAGCCACTTGTGGCCTTCTCCTGCAGCACAGCATGACTTGATAACATCATGGTGTTGCCTGCACTAGGTGGCTGTGTAAGAGACCTAGTCATGCTCTATTGCAGCTATTGCAATTCTATTCTACATCTCAAAGATGCAGATAGAGTAGAATTCAAAGAAGGTGGATGAACTTGAAGATGCCTCCTAGGGTCGCACATAGCCGAGGACAGCCATACAACTTGATAAGCATGAAGAGATTGTGCATGTGTGCTCCATTACATTCTGTGGGACTACTGGCGTATATACATTCTCAGAAGTCCCATACAGTTGAATGGTGGGGCACACATTTTTGTTATTGGTGGGGACTCTGACATTTATACTACACCATGGATTGGGTTTAAAGCTGGTCTTACACGACCGTATTGAAGGTACGGTCTGCAAGTTGCTGATCAGCAACACTAGTTGCTGATCGGCATCGTAGGCTCCGCAGATGTCAGTGTCTTGCCGCACTCGCTCATAGAGTTCTATGGGCGAGTCCGTGCAGTGCTGCAATTCACGGCCATTACGGACATGTCCTATAACTTGTGGACCACAGTTGCGGCCCGACCACACCACGGATAAATTATCTGGTGGTGTAAGAGACCTCATTGAATATAATGTGTCCGCAAATGGTTCGCAATTGAAAACCCTCAATTGTGGACCATTTGCGGTCGTGTAAGACCAGCCTAAGTGTTTACGTAATAAACCCTTTTTAGAGAGTTTCCTACAATTATAAAACCACTTTTCATAAATGAATAGTTCATGTCAGTATAATAAGCTTTATTATATACTGTATCTTATTAAGAAAATGTTCACTTCTCCACTCCTTATCACTCAACCATACTCTCCTCATATTCATAAGTCTATGGAGAGGGGAGTGGGAGAAGGAGACTGTTGTTTTATTGCCTTGTGCTGGGCAGTAGTAGCCTTATCTTAACTATATACCATTGCCAAGAGTTCCCTGATTCACAGTCTAGCACAGCTTAGCAGCTACCGTATGTGTTTTTTCTAGCTGCCTTCTCCCCCTCCCCTTTCTGTAGACTTCTATTTTTAAAGCAGCTGAACCTAATAATGAATTACTACTTTAATAAGATATATTACAAAGTTTCTTACATTCACCTGCACTATCCATTGTTTTATAATTGCAAGTATGCTTTAAGTCTATGAATTTTTTCCTTAGCTCAACACAGCGTGGCAGAAATTTCCTCGTTGCCCGTATGATGTTTGCTTTTCTCTACGTTGATACTAAGATGCTATGTTGATGGGGGTTAATCAGGAAGGATACAAGGCTCAGAATTAATAAGTTAGATTTCCTCACCATTTACACATCTCTGCTTGCTGTCAGCAACATGTCAGCTAAAATATATATTGATGTTCCCTTCCGCAATAAATATACTTTATTTACATAAACGCAGACAAGTGCTTTAATCTGGAGAAGAAACTGGTTTCCTTGTACAGCCTCCAGCTCTTCTTTTTATTGCTTTGGTAGCCATGAGTAATTGAAGTGAAGTGCCACCTTTGGAGCCACTTTAAAAAAAGCATATTAGGAAATTACATAAATCAGTCTTTCTAATACAGTGTGTCAGAAATGGCCATAGGAGGAGGCCAATAACATTCAGGGCTGTGGGGAATGTCAAATACCCTGTGGTTGCGCTGCAGATCCATCAGCAGAATCCAAGGTTTTATATGACGGCTTGCAGTCTGGGGTCCATTGACAGAATCTGAAAGCCTTGCAGTTTGAGCGTTCCCATGGTATATGGGTGTGATTCCAATGAAAACACTTTATTATAGAATTGCTATTTATGCTGCGGTTTTGAAGTTTCATTTTTAGTATTCCTGATGTGTGATTGAATCAATGAAGTGAAGGGATTGTATATAGGGTAACACCAGCTAAATGCAGATGGTTTGCTGCCGCCTCCGCTGCCTTTCCATATATAAGATTTTATATGCAGCAAGATAAATGAAGGTATTAAATGAGGCTTTACATTCACTTTAACTATTATGTTTTATAGGTAGACTACCGAGTCCTTATTACTCATAAGGAATATTGTAGGCAGTTCTTTTTTGGTCTGACTGCACTCCATATTGTTGTGATCTGAGCAGATTAATATTTTTCTATTGTAAATTTATTTTTTAATACAGATATTCTTGGCTTAGGGGTCCAGTGGGCGATTCTACTTCATGAGTAACAGCCTGTGTCTGTACAGCTGTCAATCATTTGGTAGGACCGCCCACTGGACTCCTAAAGCCAGAATGAGCACAGTTGTAAATTTCCAATATATCCATCATATCATAGTTTGCTCAAAAGTTTTGCTGCAGTACCAGTTGCAGCCCCCATGATCTAGTTGGAGCCATGGTGACTACTGCAGTGAATAGACTGAGGCGCTAGCTAACAGCACTGCCCCCGTGTTCGGGACATGTATTTTGGCACCATGACCTGATACTTTATGTTTACCTGTCATCAGTCCAGTGGTGTAATATCCTGGCGAAAAAACTGGTACAGTCTAGAAAAAAGTAGATGGTTAAAACGTGAAATAAAATCTTGTGATTTATTATTTCATCGTATTGAAAAGTCAGTATTCAGCAGTGGTGCCAGGACACCTCCTTGGTTATTTTTTAAGGTCCTCTAAGTGAACCCTCTAGGCCTGGGCTGGAGAATATAGGGCTGCATAAGGGCCTTTTCACATCATATTGTGATCATCAGTATAACCCGTATATGCCGGAGGTTGTATAGTATAATGGAACTCTAGGCATAAATGGGTTAAATTATCAGATTTATGTATAAAAAAACACTTAGGAAAGTGATGAAAATGGTTGGAAACTGATGACCATCCCTTTACACAGAGTCTTGTGTAGGACAGAAAAGTAGATCATACCACACTTGTGTCCCAGAAATAATAATAATAATTAGGAAAAAAAGGAAAGAAACTGATCCACTTTTATTTCACATTTTTTCTACATACAGTAATTGGGTGAACAGTTTTCATCCGTTTTTAGCATCAGTTTTTTGGATCCATATGACTGATCAAGCTGTTGTGCTCTCGTAACAACCAACTGACCCATTTTCTTAAAGTATAGCTAAATTTTCAAACAACTTTTTATTTTCTGCCAGCATTTTTCTTTAATAAATTTAAAAGACTTTAACAAAATGCTTCTCCTTTCTGTGAAATAGCGCACTTCTTTCCTTTTTTGCACTGCTTCTCACTGAAGTACAGGTCTAGAAGCTGTTGTATGGTGCAGGGAACCTAAGGCTAGGGGGGAAGACAAGTAACCATATCTCAGGCATTATAAAAAACCTAGAACAGTGCTTCTGGTGTCCTATGAAATACAATGTGTCTTCAACTGGTAAGCTCTATAGAAATTTTACAGTATGACCAGCCATCCTGAGAACCTTATGTTGAATCTCAAGCCCACTCCCTATACTCCTATGTATTTAAGTGCAGGATTTCACCTTTAGCACACCATTCTTTAAAGAGGACCTTTCACCATCTGGGACACATGCGGTTTAGTACACCGCTAGAGAGTCGACTATCGACTTTCATGTTCTGTGCCCCCGGTGAAGAGCTACCGGTGCCGATACCGCAGCTCTTCACTGTCAGAAGGGTATTTTTGACAGTCAGTCAGGAATGCCCTTCCTTACAGTAGCGCCTATTGCGCTGTACTGTGTGATCGGTGAGGAACGTCCCCTCCCCTCCTGATAGTACTCGTCTATAGTCGCTACTGTGAGGAAAGGCGTTCCTGACTGTCAGAAACGCCCTTCTGACGGTGAAGAGCTACGGTACTGGCACCGATGGCTCTTCACCGGGGACACAGAATGTGAAAGCCTATAGTGTGCTGAATTTAGTGCACTGTCGGCCTTCTAGTGGTGTATTACACCGCATGTGCTCCAAGAGGTGAAAGGTCCTCTTTAAATAAAAGGGTGCTCTATAAAGCACTGTCTAGTTCAGAAATGGCAGAGGCTATTAAATTCTGCAAGAAACTGGTAAAAGGTCCTTGAAGGACTTTCAGACATCAGAAATTTAATATAAACCTGAGTCCTTCAGTTCCCATATTCATATATAGTACTTTTATAGATGTTCATTCTCTGTAGGTGTCTTGTTCTTAGGGCTATTGAGTCTGAGTTAACCCTTGCCTTCTGCTATCTTAACACATAACCATGCCCTTAAATAATGTTTCTGAAACTGGGGGTCCCCTTGTATTTGCAGTACCATAGGGAATACTATTCTATCCTAACAAGTGATTGGATCAGATAGTGTTCCTAAAAAGGTAACCTATTATAAATATTGCTGCGAAACATCATCTTATGTAGAATTCAAGACATGAGTATATACCGGTGACTACGCTGTACTGTAAAGCACTTCTTGACAGCTCCGTATTATCAAAAGCTTTACTTTACAATTTCCATGTATGAATTTGCCCTTAATACAAAATGAATACAATTAAAGTAAGTGATGTAGGGTGGTTGAGCAATATCTTGACGGTGTCATCTTGGGTAATGGGGATGTCTGGGTCCTGTTAAATATGATACGTTGATTTGTATTCCAGCAAGTTGGAAGCTCGGCGTTTTAATTTTACTTTATGGCATCAAGCAGAAGGTCTAGCTAGAGGTTACTCAACCGTGTTTATTTTTTATTAAGCCTGCTGGTTTTATCAGGGGAATGCCATAGATTATTAGACAAAAAAGGATTTGGGCTGGTGTTTTTATTTATTTCCATTAGGATGGTAGAAATGCGGGTGTCACATCTGAAGATGAAGCATGCTATTTAGCTCACCCAAGCAGCAGAAAGAAATGATAGGAAGGTGATCAAAGTACGTCATTACTCTCACATCTGAAAAGTAGAACTAAAAATATAGTGAGTTGTGGGCTGCGAGACAGCCCCGCGCCAACATCCTTAATAAGAACAAGATTATCTTGAGCAGTAAAACCTCCAAGCTATTGCTTTCACAAAATAAGTGGCTGATTATTCTGCATCGCATGAGCTGCATCTTGGAGAATATGGAGTCACTAAAAGGTGATGGATACAATTTATTAGTGAATCAACCTTAGTCTGCGTCGTCGGGTAATTTCCAGATTGCACTCTTGCTTAATAGCTCATCACACAAGACGGGAGACAGCAGGAAGCAGCGATCACATATGTTAATTGGACCTAACAGATGCTATATATCTGCTGTTGAGTTTGAAAGGCTTGTATTTTTTGCAGGTACGGGTCAAGGCGAGAACCAGCGGTAAAGTAGTATACGTAATGCACTGTTGAAGTTCTGTCAGCTCTCCTGACGTGCCAGTCTTGGGGCCTGTTCACATTGGTGTCAGAGTTTCCATTAATAACAGGCACGGTGCAGTGTTAGTCGTACAGTAGGTACTAATGGCAAACAAGGGACACGTTGTTATATACAGAGGTCTCTGGGGCTTCATTGCGGGGCCCTTAATTTTGACAGGTAGAATGGAGCATGGAGATGTAGTATTCCCGACAAAATTGATGAACCTTTAACAGGGGCTTTGAACGGAGGCAGAGGGAGATGAAGTCTAAGTAAATGCATATCTTTACTTAGAACTTCTGGGCAGATTTATTAGCTACATGGCTGAGAAAAGCGACCACATGATGGCCATTTTAATGTCTATGGGTCTATTCACATATCCATTTTTTTGATGACCATCCAAAAAACTGTCATGCTCTATCATTGTCTGTTTTGACGGGCATTCATAGAGCCATGTGAATAAACCCATAGATGTTGATGGACATTAAAATAGCATGAAAAACTGCCATTGCACATCTTTTGTTCACTGTCATATGAATAAGCCCCTTCAAAGCACAGACGCTGCCGTTTTTCACAGATGTTGGGTCTGCATTGCGGGCACTTTTTTGTGAGTAAGGCCTAATACTGTCTAAGTTACATGCAAATTTAGACTAAAAATTTTTAAAAGGGTTATCCTATGAACATAACCTTATTTAAATTTGTAGATTATTAGCAAATATAAGTAACTGAAAATTTTGCAGTTTTTTAAACACTGTCACTGCTGAGAAAATTAAGCAAAATCTTCTGTCTTCTTTGGTTGCAAATAGATTTGACCATTAAAAGGGTTGTCCCTTCTCAAGGATCCTATCTATACTGGTAGCTTATGTTATGTAGATCTATACTGGTAGCTTATGTAGATAGACTTTTCCTAAATCTATTGCTTTAGAAATGCTGCTTTGTTTGCCTGCTATGTGAACTTATTCCTTCCATTGTTTACACATCGTTGCTATAACCACGGACCTGTAGGACAAATGACATCACTCACTGGTCTTGTTGTTAAGACAATCAGCTCAGCTAATTGCAGTTTGCTGATAAAGCAGTTATCTCTCTATGTAAACACATAGATAAGACTGACTTCTCTACAAGCACGTGCATATTATCTGATCTGCAAAAGTGCTGTGATTCTTCTAGGGCCCTTTCAGCAAGAGGAGGCGAATACAGAAAGTAAGAAGAGACTGCAGGCAGACTGCTGAAACACTGAGTTGGAAAACCCCTTTAATGCAGGGGCTACTTATGGTTTCAGACTTGTCAAAAACCCAGCCATGACCTATCGCCTCTAAGATGTATAGTATCAATTATATTTGCAAAAACGTTTAACTTTTACTTGTGTACAAATTTGTATTTGGATATGTTCATGGGAAAAACCCTTTAAAATGTCCAGATTTGTTGGTGTGTGATACCAGATAGTAAATCTGTCAGATTTTTGGGGTGGTGACATATAAGGTGCCTGATGCAGCTATAGCCGCATGCAGTCCCCAGGCTGGTGCTGTCACCTCTTTGTAAATGCAACCACTAATTCCACTGGATTTAATAACTGGTTGTATGGAAACGATAAGACTGCATAGTTAGTAATGATATTAATCTGTTTCTCTTACAGAGAAGTTAAAACCCTGACTGCACTGGCAATGGCTATAGCCGCATCAGGTATCTGGAGTGTTGCCACCCTGAGACTTGTATAACTTTACGTCTCTTATTAGTAGGCTCAGTTTATGTTGGAAAAATGTCCTAAAATTCTTGCACATGATGTCGTAATTTAGGTCATGTCCTTCCTGTTTTTACCCATACGACACACTTTCCTGTGATGCAATACCCCTTTCGTACACCTCACAAAAATGTCTAGAAAATATCCAAAACACTTTATAAATGTGGAGCACGGCATGGTAATTTTTAGCCTCCTGTTATATTTGGGTTAGCATATCTCCCTGTCTGAGTTGTGCTGATCTTCTATTATTCATCCTGGCATTGTAGGATTAAATCGACAACTAAGCTTTGCTATTTCATTTGTCAATGGGGCTTGGGGCACAGTCAGATCAGCGGTGACCGAGAAGGCAAGTGTTTTCCAAGACAGACAGGATAGTAAAACTGACAGGTTCCTCTTCATGGTGAGTAAATATCATAGGAGAATGAACTTGAGTCTAGCTCTAGTAATAGGGATATAAGATCTAGACTTAGTGCTTTCTGCAATATAAGCAAGGGTGTCCTCGTACAGATATTAATGTGTTCCCAGTTTCATAGAATGGGTTGCCTTGGTTGGGAACTAAAAATGAAATTAAGCTAAAGCATCTCTACTAAGAATTTTTATAACCTATTAGGAAATTGCTATAAATAAATTTCTGTAATATAAGCATAGCACCTACAAACTGGGTCTCCAGCTGGAGAAGTGTAGAGATCACACTGGAGGCCACAGTTCTCTACCATTGCTGTACATTGCATGGGCTCTGGAGAAATGGGCTGTCACCCAGTTGGAGATTAACTCTGTATTTGTATACATTGCACACACGTTAATGGGGGCCGTATCTAATGTAGGACACTAGAGGAAAGAGAAAACCTTTCTATAGTCTCTGCAGTAGTGAGAACAAAGCAAGGTAAGAAAATAGAGATATTAGGTTAAAGAGGATCTGTCACTGTGTTGATCTGAAGTGTTTTACTAAATACATTGCTTTATTTGTCAAAGTCAGGAGTGTATTGAGCAGAAGGGAGAGGTATAAGAACTTCCTATATATTTCCCATTACTTTTGTAGCCATTCTTGTCTTTGGCTCAAAAAAATCGCAGTAAAATCTACAGCAAAAAATGCTGCATTTCCTCAAAGTTGGGGCCTCAGCC